>NC_079147.1:194008743-195208743 GCF_945859685.1 Eupeodes corollae | reverse complement strand
GTACATTCTAAGAATGCAGTTGACTGCATATGAAGTCCCTTATGTTTCCTAAACCTGCCCATGGAATTTCCAGCAGTAAATAAGAATCATGGGAATAATTCAATAAGAGGCAATAACACAAGTGGTGTTCTTTATCTTAGCGTTTTGTAAATTGTTGGTACCAAAATATTTGTGGTCAACATAAAAAATCCTCTCTTAAACTGCAACTTCAATTATTGATTCTATGATGAGCTCCAGACCTTAAAGACTTGGGAATATATGCTGTGCAAATGAATTTTATTATGTGTGTTTTTCTGTTGTTTCTTCATATTAATTTGTTTTTAATTTTAAAAATCTACAAAACACTCAATACAACCACCACCACCAAGAATTATACCAACTTCCAATATTATTAAAAAAGCTATCCTTAAATTAAAAATTAGAAAACTTAAACAATATACAAAGAATAAAAAAAAACAACAAAAAAAATACAAATTATTCAATTCAAAAGAAAATTTACCTTTAACGATGTTTTGAGACTTATAAGAAAAATATATTCTACATACAATTAAAAAAAATAAAATAAAAACTATTTTTCCGTTGAGTAAAGTAAAAAAAAACCATAGTAAAATTTTATTACCTACCTTAACAAAAAAAAAAAAAAAACCATAAATCTTATAATATTGACGTTGTGTATTCTTCCCCAAAAATATAAATTTAAACGAAAAACTAAAAAATTTAAAAAGTGAAAAAAAAAAATAAACAAAAACTGTGTACTCCAATCAAAAATCTATTTAAAAACAAAATATATAAAAATACATACCAAATATATCTGTCTATTTAGTGAATATCTCTGTTCTGTAAACCTACAAATATTTATCACACCAAAATAATCTCCGAGTTGTAAATTTTTGAAAAACAAAACAAAAACCTAAAAAAAACATAGAATTTTACCTAAACCCGTCTGCCGTTTACGCTTCTTTTTAAATTTTGTTCGATGGGTGAATTAGAAAAAAAAGAAAAACAACAATAAGACTTGAAATTAAAATTTAACATAAACAAAATAAAGTAAAAATTATTACAAAAAATCAAATTTGAAAAATGAAGTGTGGAGATTTTTTGAATTTTAAATTATTTTATTTAAATTTTTAATTGAGATTATTTTATTTTAAATCGAAGAGGAATTTTAAACAAAAAGTGAAAAACACCATAAAATGTAGGATAAAATATTTAATTTTTTATAATAAAAACAAAAAAACAAAAATAGATACTAAATAAAATACATTCAAACAAATAAAATAGAAGTCGTTGGAGATTTTTTTTAACCCTTGAAGACTTTTTGGAAAAAATGGAATATTCATATGTTGGAAAAGTTAATTCTGAACTACTTAAGAAGACACAATTCCACTTTTCAATTCTCATACCCTTAGTTTTTGAGAACCTTTTGTATGTATAAACCAAAACATGGTTGCCAATTTTCTATGAACTTACAAATTATAAGAAAACTCCTTTTTTTCAAGTTGATTTAGTTTTATTTTCTTATACAACTAGATGACTCTCCTTAAAACTATAAGTACCTTAATATACTTTTAAAAATATACACTTTTATAAAATTATAATTTAACTAATAAGTACACTTATTTAGATTAGTTATTAGGGAACTAAAAATTATGAATTCTTTGGCAGTCAAGTTTGTTGTTCGTCAGTATTTTGTTTTTCATTTACAATTTTGTCGATTTCATTCCTTTTTCTCTTCATTCTCTACTTAAATTCTTTATCTCATTTAAAACACGCTGATCCGACTTTGAAGCCGAAGGCTTGATTTGGCTGTCCATAGTCCATTGGGTAAAAATCGGTTATTGGCAGGTAGTTCAAGCGTTTCGTTCGAACTTCTAAGATCGTCTCCGATTGAATGTTGCCATGCTAAATTACAAAAGAAAACAATGATTTGAAAATTTTCACACAAACGTTTATATTTAAACTCACCTGGCAACCATCAAAGAGCACATTTGGCTTAACAGAAGTTCCATCGTTTCCAATTTCCAGATCATTGTCGCCTTGGAGCTTAATGGCGTTCGTAAAATTGTTGTCCTTTGCACTAAACCAAGCCACACTATTCGAACAAGAGTAGGTAAAGTTCTGATAGCCTTCTTGTGAGAGAAGTTTCAAGAAAGTCAACTGAACCGTACCCACAGTGTCGTAGGTGATCTTTGAAGCTCCTCGCATATTCGAATACCAATCCAATGTTTCCTCCTTTCGCCATGGAATGCTTGGCATTTGAGCTGTATGAACGTCAGCTGGTACACATGTTTCTCCTTCGGCAGTCATGTTGCAGTAAACATAGATGGCATCATCAGCCATGCCCGAATTGGGATCGATCCAATACCAGTCATCTTTAAAGTCTGGATGACCGAAATGAAGATCTCTGCATGTTCGGGCGGGATTATCTTGAGTGCCCAAAGGTTTTCGAATTCGATCCATTTCTTGACGCATTGTATAGATTGCACTGTACATGTCTTGGAACTTGGGAGGGAGATCTTCTTTTTTCGTTGTCTTCTTCCTTTTCGATTTTCGCTTTGATTTGGAGTCCTTTGAAAGGCCCATTAGTTCATTGAAATCATCATCGTCATCCACAGCAGCGAGATCTTCGAAGCTGTGGACGTCTCTGCGACGCCTAATGTCGGCTTTAGTACTGCCGTATTCTCCCATTTGGAAGAGAAGCTCTGGTGGAATGAGTGGGGCATCTGCAGGAGCTCCTGGTGGTCCGGGTGGACCAGCTGGTCCCATATCTCCTTTGGGACCAGTTGCGCCCTCAGTGCCTTTTGGACCCAGTTTTCCAGGTTCACCAACTGGACCGGGTGGTCCATCATTGCCCTTGAAACCAAGCTGTCCCATGGGACCAGTTTCACTTTTGCGTCCTTCGGGACCCTGCGGACCTCGGAAACCTCTATCTCCCTTTTCTCCTTGTTCTCCTTTCAAGCCGACCATTCCAAGTTCGCCGCGATGTCCTTTAGGGCCACGCCTACCTCGATCACCTTTTTGTCCGTCTGGGCCAGTATCACCAATTTTTCCATTAGGACCAGCCGGTCCAACACTACCAGCTCTTCCAGTTTCTCCTGTAGCACCAGGATGTCCTCTCAAACCAGCTGGCCCTTGAGTTCCGGGTAAACCTTGTGGTCCAATAATTCCCATAGGGCCAGATGGACCTATATCACCTTTGTCACCCTTTTCCCCCGTTGGCCCAGTGCTTCCTTGAATACCTGCTGGACCTTCAGGGCCGTGTTTTCCTGGCGGTCCTGGTTCTCCAACTCTTCCTGGTGGACCATATTCACCTGGCATACCCTGTTCACCTGGTTTACCATCTTCACCTTCTTTTCCTGGTTCACCCTTTATTCCAGGCAAACCTGGTTCGCCATTATTTCCTGGATAGCCTCGAGTTCCAACAGCTCCTTTGGGACCTTCTGGACCTGGATTACCCTGTTTTCCTGTAGGTCCAGGTAAACCAGATTTACCTTCTTCACCTTTTGGTCCCATTGGGCCACGTTCACCTTCTTTTCCGGGTGATCCAATCGGTCCAGGTTGTCCTTGAGCTCCATCGGCTCCAGTAAAACCAATTGGACCGGGAGCTCCAGGTTTACCTTGTGCTCCACTGGCTCCCTTGGGTCCGCGTCGTCCTTGTTCTCCAGGTATTCCAATCGGTCCCACGGGACCCATCATTCCATCGTCACCTCTTTCTCCTTTCATTCCTGGTGGACCAGGTAATCCTTGAAGTCCCATGTTACCTGGAGGGCCTGCTATTCCTGGTTTGCCATCTTCGCCTTTTATACCTGCACGTCCCATTTCACCGGTTGGTCCCTTATCTCCTGGTGTCCCAGGTGGTCCTGATTCTCCTCGAGGGCCTTGTGGTCCTGATGATCCCATTGGACCCTAAGAACATTAAACTATAGAATTTATTTTCTTAGTATTGAAATATACCTACCATCTCTCCTTGTGTGCCCTTAAGACCTTTCTCGCCCGGAGGTCCAACTTCGCCTTTGTCACCATCTTCACCTGGTGTTCCTGCTGGCCCTGGAGGACCCGGAAGACCACGTAATCCTGCCAAACCATCGCGACCAACTGGACCAATAGGTCCTTTTTCACCGACTTCTCCCTTTGCTCCTGGAGCTCCCAAATTTCCCGGTGGTCCCGGTCGTCCCATCTGACCCTGTGGACCTTCTTTTCCAGGTTCTCCAGCTTGACCCTTATCACCTGGTAATCCTGGAGCTCCAGATAAGCCGAGCTCACCCTTCAGCCCTGGAAGGCCTGGTTGTCCTTGATGTCCACGATCTCCAGGAAAACCTGGTAGACCTGTAGGGCCTTGTGGCCCTGGGTTGCCCATAGGTCCTGGTGGGCCTGGATGACCTTCTTTGCCTGCATCTCCTGGCAGTCCTGGCTCTCCAGGAAGTCCTGGCAACCCTGGCACACCAGGTTCACCGACTTGTCCCATGTCTCCAGTAGCTCCTCTGGGTCCAATTACTCCTGGCTCGCCTGTGGGTCCTGGTTTTCCTGGTTCTCCCTATACGAACAAGATGTTGATTAAAATATTCAGGTACATTTTAAAATGAAACAATTACCGGTGATCCTCTTTCTCCAGCTGGTCCAGCAGGTCCATTCTTTCCATCGGCCCCTGGTGGTCCAGGCATTCCTATAAATCCTCTTGGTCCTTCAGTTCCTTGTCGACCGGCTTCTCCTTGAGCTCCTGGTGGACCTGGCTGTCCAGTATCACCCTTCGGTCCAACAATACCATCATTACCACGCCGACCTCTAGAACCTCTGAATCCTCGAGGACCTATTTCACCACGTTCGCCTTGAGTTCCTTGTAGTCCTCTTTCGCCTTTAATTCCAGCTGGCCCCGTAGCTCCTGTAGCACCCTTATCACCTTTGTCACCAGTTGCTCCAGGATAGCCTTGGAAGCCTTGGGGTCCTTCTTTCCCTTTTTCACCGGTCGGACCAATCATTCCAACTTCACCACGAGGTCCTTCAAATCCCTTTGGTCCTTCTGGACCTTCAGGTCCCGGACTTCCTGGTTGTCCAGCATTTCCACGCTCTCCTTGCAAACCAGTATCTCCTTTTTCACCATCCAAGCCACGTTCCCCATTGTCACCTTTGTCCCCCATTGGCCCTCGAGGTCCATCGTCACCTTTGGGTCCTCTAGATCCTGGGAAACCAACTGGTCCCTGAACACCTTGCATTCCTTGATCACCTTTGCTGCCCATAGAGCCCGGTGTTCCAGCCCGACCTGGAGCACCATCCGCTCCAGGCAAGCCCGGTAAACCAGGTTTACCAGATGGCCCAGATATTCCAGGCGGTCCAAGATTTCCCTGTTGACCGGGAGCCCCTGGTGGTCCAGATGCGCCTTGTTGACCTGGTGCACCTGGAAGACCAGTCAAACCGGGGTTGCCCTTCACGCCTTGAGCACCTTCGTTCCCAGGTAAACCAGGATTACCTGCTGGACCGGGAAGTCCTCGGGGTCCAAGAAAACCTCGTGGGCCCTTTGGATGGATAAAATTATTTGAGCAATAAATTGAAGTCAGTAAGACCTACCAACTCTCCTGGTAGCCCCGGCAATCCTGTGGGTCCCTCTTCTCCAGGCTGTCCCTCGAGGCCTTGTTGGCCTTTCTCTCCTGGAACTCCTGGTACACCTCTATGACCCTTATCACCTGGCAAACCTGGCGAGCCCATTGGCCCGATTTCACCTTTGACTCCAGCTGGCCCAACGGCTCCTCGTTCACCATCTCGACCAGATCTTCCACGTCGGCCTTCACGACCTTGTAATCCCGCTGGACCCCTAAGACCTCGAGTTCCCTAGAGAAAAATTAAATGTATTAATTAAACATAATATAGTTTATAGCTTTGTTAAATTTACCGGTTCTCCAACATCTCCTGGTTCTCCTTTAATCCCCTGAGGACCTGGTGGCCCACTTAGTCCAGGAAGCCCTGTTAATCCCATTGGTCCTTCTGGTCCTTTCATTGACATCTAGTAAAAACTTGTTGGTAAAAAAGTGTTTAAAACATTCCTTAAACTCACCATGTGTTGTGAAAGCATCTGTCTCAAGGCCTCAGCTTGGGTATCGGGCCCTTTCTCATTACTTTGGCTGATCTAAAAACAAAACCATCAACTATCTAAAAGACTCAGTGAATTGTGTAACTTACCGGAACAACAAAAACATGACCCGGTGCTCCAGGACCTCCAGTTGTGCCTGAAAGACCATCTCTTCCTGGATCGCCCTTTGGTCCTCGTTCTCCTGGAGGTCCCGGCAGTCCAGTATAACCTCTTGGTCCGGGGTAACAAGTGATAGAACTTGGTTGATATGGTCCTAGTGTGGTTTCATTATTTCTTCGATCTGGAACTATTGTCGCCATATCAGTGCCTACTCCTGAACTCGTTGATGGCTTGTGCTTCTTTCGCCCTTTTGATTTTCGTCTTCCACCTGGCTTCTCTCTGCTTCCTCCTAAGCCAGCATTGAAGGAATTCAAATCAAACTCATCCTCATCTTGGCCACCACTGTTCTCCTGAGAATCAGTTTTGTTCTTTCTCTCTGGGATGTATCCATGACCGTTAAGACCACCTCCCGAAAGTGATTCCTCAACTGAGACTTCAACTTCGGTAGAATTGGGAGCTTCAATTGAATTATCAGTTGGTCCGAAGCCACCAGTTGTTGAAAGATTATCATCAGATTCTGAAATGCCTCCAGGATGTCTTGAAGAATGGTAACTTGAGCCCAAATTGATGCCTCCGTTTTCCATGGCACCTCCTCCGGAAAATGAACCAGAACTGGAAGAACTACTTGACGAAGTTCCACCTCTTGAACCGCCTTCATTTTCAAAGCCACCAGACCCCCCGACATTTCCAGAGCTACTCCCAGTTACATATCCATCAGACCCACTTTCTCCAAAACCACCACCGCCACCTGAGGATCCACTTAATGAATAGTGAAAACTAGAGCTACTAGTTGGGCCACCACGAAAACTCTCAATCGTCGGGTTTTGACTGGAACTTTCAAAATATGTCCTTCCCAGCCCACCGCCACCTCCACCAGTAGAACTCCATGATGAACTTTCAAACCGCCGTATATCATTCAGGTCTCCCTCTTGAGATTCCCCAACAACAACAACGTTTCTACACGATGGAACATATTTCGAGCAAATGTCATAACCAGCATCAGGATTATCAGCAACATGCATCATCTGAATGTCACCGGTAAAAAAGCCTTCATCATCTGTCAACTGAACTCCTGTCAATATCAAACCATTAGTCGGAATCGACGACCCCAACTGCCTGTCCAAACGTCGAGTTACTTGCTTATTGCAGTCCAAAATCAAAGTCGCAGCATTTCCTTTGACACTGATTCCAAATCGATGCCATTTATTGTCATTGATACCAATGCCAAAGTTGATGTCATTTCGTTGATAATTCAATCCGTCAACTTGTTGATAGATCATTCCGATTTCCCGACCAATTGTCACCGAAAGAACATCTTCACTCTCTTCGGAGTAAATTGTGAAGACGGGGACCTTCACTTGACTTCGATTGCTAGGTTTGACAGCTATCAGGATTGAAAAGTCTTCAGGGAAGCCGTTGGGGAAGGCTTTCGATGTTTGTATGGTTAAGATGGCTTCTTTGGTTAGAGTGAAAGCTGGTGATGGATATGAGGCTTGGTAGGCGTTGCGTTCGCTGCCACAAAAACCTTTCGCTTGTTTAATACCAACTGGGACATCCGATATTCCGAACTCCTTGATAAGATCAACCAGGCCGTCTGTAAAACAAATATAAGCAAAGATATCATTAGAAAAATTCCCATAAATCTTTGTTGCACAATTCTCAAGAATCCATTTCATCAGATTCAGATAAGAAAAACGTCATATTGGTACCGGCGTTTCTTTGACTTGAAGTCAACCTTATCTTCGAAACCATTGACCCAGTTCGAGTCGAAATTCATTATTTCTATAAACAGAGCCTTTGTAATTAAACCACTTGTCTGTTTAATCAATTAAAAAGATTCTATGTTTTCCAAAGTGCATTTTCTTATTTGAATTCCTAATTTTATTTCTCTGTTTATGTAGAGAGTGTTTGACCTTAATGATTGTTGCGGCATGTGCAATATTGAATTCTAGTGATTCAATTGAGAGTGTCAACTTAATGAATTGATTTATTGAGCTTGACAGCAGCTGCAAATATCAGTGGTGTTGTTGCAAATTTCAAATATGGACAAGGAGTGCTGGAAAAACATACTCATTGTGTCGACGAAGCTTGCCACAACACAATATCATGCACCCAATTTAAAAATAATGCTGCGGAAGAATTTATACATGCAGTGGCAATTAAGGACGCAGATCTGTGTCAATATGCCGTACTTAAAGTGCATAGCGTTGATGCAATGTATTCTTTTTCGAAAGCAAACAAAAAGTAGTGTAAAATTAAGAACAAGATTTTGAATTTTTTATTGTTTTTCGTATTTTGTATTCGTCTATTTTTAAAAACATTTATGTAATGTAAGTCAAAGCCCATTCTAACGGGTGGTTTTTCAGAGGCATGGGATTTTAAGCTGGCACCTTTTTTCGTACTGACAGGTATTTTAGCAGCTGTCAAGTAATTTAGTTTTAATTTGATTTGACAGTTGAAGAATTGATTCGGTGAATGGTCCTGAAACAAGATTGCCGTTGAAATAATTGGTCCGTATTTTAGTCCGCTAAAGAGCCATGATTATTGACTTTTTGTTCATCAATTGAAGAACCATTATGGAATTGAGTTTTGATTTCAATAAGACAGCTCAAAATGCCACACAGCTTGTGCCACACTTGTTTTATTGAAGTGAACTTTTTGTAACGCATGAGCATATTTAAGGGCCCGTGGGTTGGTCCCCAAGTTTTTGCGATTTAACGCCGCTTAGTTATTATCTGTGGAAATATGTTAAGTCGCTTAAGATAAAAGTAAGTCCGACCCAGGCGTACTAGTCATGTGCTAGAAATTATTTATATTTATATTTATGCCAGAAGATTAGCTTCTGATTAAAAATCATATGTTTTATTTCATTTCAATGCTCTATACCTCTAAAAAACACCGTTTATGAGATATACGTAGAAGGTTAATGTTTTTAATTGAACAGAAAATTGACTATTTTTTAAAAATTGGTTGTTATTTTATTTTTTAGCACAACTTTTCATAAGGATATTTATTACTTTGTGTTAGCCTCATCCTATTTGTTTATTTTGACAGTAGGTTTTTAAAATAAGAGAAATAGAAAGATCCATCCAAAATTTAACATACACTTATTATCAAAAAAGTTTTCAAAACCTTATTTTCTGTTTAAACTATTCCTATTGAAATATATACAAAACATTACATCTCATTTGTTGTTTCCAAGAGAAGAATGTCCTTAAAATTGTAATTTTATTCAAGTTTAATTGGATTTATATGCAATTTTGTATGTTAAGTTGAAAACGTTTCATCTTTGATTTTTGAATAACTACCAAATATGACAAATTTTACTGATTGTAAACATTTAAATGAAAGAAAATTCAAAAATGTACAAATTTTTGATATCTATTTTTCGTATTTTCTATCATTGATTTATGTACATTTATGTACACTTTAAAAACTTTCGGGAAACGGCCCAGGCTGATAAAAAAAAAAAAACCAAACGGGCGTCCGATCACGGTGCGGAAAAGGTTGAGCGAGTTAGGAGTGCTTTACAGAAAAGTCCTCTCCGTTCGGCCGTATAATATTCTCAAGCGTTGAAAATTTCTCGCCGATCTTTCAATAGAATTTTGAAAGCAATGCACTTTCATCCATATACAAGATCCTTTTCACACAAGAACTCTTACCGACCGATTATACGGCGAGGTTACAGTTTGCTAGGCAAATGTCATCGAAGTTAGCCAGCAAAGAAATTTCACGTGAGTTCCTAATGATTAGCGATGAGGTGCATTTTTATTTAAATGAAACCTTTAATAAACAGAACTGTCTCTATTACGCTGCCGAAAATCCGCAGAACATCGTCGCGAAATCCCTACATTCCGAACGCGTAACCATCTGGTGTGGAGTTGCAGAGTGGAGGATAGTTAGCCCCTACTTCTTCACCGAAACCGTGAATACAGAGCGCTATGTCGAGATGCTACGGTCGTTTTTGGTACCACAGGTAAAATGGAGACATACACTGAATCGTACTTTTTTCCAACAAGATGGTGCCACCTGCTATACCTAACGAGATATGTTGGAATTCCTACGCAAGCACTTCGGCGACCGTTTAATCTCTCGCAGCACCAAGTTTCAGTGACCGCCGCGTTCGCCAGATTTATCCGACCGTGACTACTTTTTCGCTTGCAATTATGCAAAAAGTTTTCAAAAATTTCGATAAACGCCTCGAAAATTGTATTGAACGAAATAGTCATCATTTAAACTATGTGATTTTTAAAAAATAAAGATTAAAAACCTTCAACTGTTTACTTTTATTTGCTTCAAACACGACCTCGTAATGTTTTGATGCGGCTGAGCTAGGGGTATTTAAAATGTGTCAGGTTTTTATGCCCAACACTTTATTTTAATTGAAAAACGTTTCATCTTTGATTTTTCAATAACTCTACCAATTATGATAAATTTTACAGATTGTAACATTTTAAATAAAGTCAAATTTACAAACTTTTGATATCTTGTTTAAAATAAATAAATAATTAGAATTCGCTTGAATTCGAATATTGCCTTATAGTTCTTCTATCTGTCCCGTACCCGTAGTACCCGTGGCATGATGGTTAGTGCGTTGGACTGTCATGCAAGGGGTCTTGGGGTTAATCCCTGCCTGTGCCACTTTAATTAAAAAAAAAAAATATTTTCGCGGGTACTGCCTCTTGCTAGGAATTGACAAATTCTTGTCATTAAAAAGTGCTTTCTCAAACTAGCCGTTCGGATTCGGCCTAAAATTGTAGGTCCCTTCCATTCCTGACAACAGTACTCGCACACAGGAATGGTTGAGAGTTGTAGATCACTAGGCCCTGGTTCACAACGGACTGTTGCGCCACCCCATTTGATTTGATTTTTTTTCTGTCGAATTAGCCAGTAACATTCCACCCCTTAAACGATTCAGGCGTAATACTCGCACTTCCAGGAATGCTCATCAGTTTACCCTTGATCTCAATTTCGGGTGTATTGTAACTTTCAGACCAATGTGCACCGGTATCTTCTTTTAAATCCTTCCCTATTTTCCAAATGCTCATACTGTGTTTAATTATAAACAAACGAGTATAAATGGTACTAATAACCCCTTAAGTGCGTGTAAATTATAAAAAAAAATCTATAAAAACACACCTTTAAAGTTTGTTGTGGCAGGTTAATTTTTTTTGTTGATTAAAAATTTGGCAGTTTTCAAAATACGATTACTGAAAATACTCATGTTCTTTAGGTTTTGATAACGATAAATCATTAGGCTATTTGTTAGATTCACAACCATTTTTCTTTTTTTTGAGAAACGGTTTTCAAAAAAGACAATTGGTTGAAAACAGAATCACCAAAAATTAAACATATGACACTTCTTGTCAAAAAAGTAAAGAAAAACCAAATTTTAAAGAACTGATAGTTTTTCTTAAAAGTAGTCGTAGTGAACCATTTGCCATTTGCTGTTTTCTTAAATAGTAATTTTTTTAAATTTTAATTTGACAAACTTTCTTTTTTTATATCAATAATTTGAATGCAAATGTTGGTACATAAAAACATATAATTAAGTCGCTTCCATACGATAAAAGAATTCCCAAAGTAATGTTTTTCTCGCCTCATGTGTCAAATTTGTCTTATTTCCCTGTACGACCGATTTAAATAATATAGGTCAACAAAATTAAGCTTTTTATTTCTGTGTCACAGACAAAAATATACTTTTTTAATTATTCATTTTTAAAAATGATAAAACAACCCAAAATTAGGTTTTTAGGGCTTAGGCAAAACGCAATTGTATTTGTAATGATTTTCAAAGTTATCTTTTAATCAATTCAGTATCTTATGGCTAAATCAAAATCACGCTTCGGGTTCGTCTGTGTTACGGTGGGCCGAGGTTGCTTTGAATGACATTTCTATTATTTCATCCCTCTAAAGAGCAAATATTTTGTTTGTTGACATTTTTTACAGCTGTTCAGCTATCAGACAAAGCAAATGTTCAGATAATTGAACTAGAGCTTCGTTGGTCACATTACGTTACATTACGTTCTTTTCCTTACGATTGCCAAACGAAACTACATTGTAATAGCATGCGTTGAATTCCTATTTCTGACGTCTTAGACATCAGGTGAAGCTGAAGCTGAAACGTGTTTGTGATTCATCCATAACTTAATAATTTCTTGAAACTCACATAGTTTATGAGTCTTCTTTTAACTTCTAGAAAACCTAGGGTGTATTGCTTTCTTGGTTTTGAAAGACACTTATTTGAGTACTGATTTCAAATCCATGCTTCGATTTAAACTATGTATAATGTTCAAATATTTAACTTTATAACTTTATTTTTATATTTTTCAACAATATCAAAATTTGAATGTGGTAGTTTACTAAAACAAACATTAATTTAAACCAGTTGGTCTTTTTCTGTTCGAAACCGTTTAGCATAAATCTAAATCTAACAACTTATGATTTAGATTTTTCGAACATTTTATGAAATCCTATGGATATATGTATGTTTCTGAATTGAAAAAGAAAATTGTCAAATTGTTTTCAGTGTAAGATAGTTCAGTATATTTCACTCTTATACCATAACTGAAATTTTAAAATAAATTCAAGGACAGATAAGTTTGTTCGATAACTTGAAAATGTTATTGAACTTTGTTTTTTTGTCTGTGAAACATTGCAACAAATTTATTGTTACTGTAACTATAGTTTCAAAATCCAAGTTACTTATGTCTGATACTATTGTGGATCAATAAATCTAATTATAATTTTGTACATAGGTCAGTAACTCAAAATCAGCTACTTGGCCAAAAAGTATAAACCCGATTCTATCAAAGGGAATGAAAAAATGCTTAAATATGGGTTGGAAGAGATAGAGTGTCTGATACATTCTCTTCTTACACGTATTAGCTGTATTTTTTTGAGTTTTCAATTTCACTTTGTAACAAAACTTTAAAATTTGAAAAATAATAGCAGACGATACCTATGTATGTATTTAGCTATCGTTCAATCGATATCGTTTTGAGGATATTACTTTGACAATTATGGTCAAGGAGGCTAACAAAATTTAATAATTCCTAAAATGACAACTTTAGTTATCGAATTATTTTAGAACACTGTTGTCCAGCAAGGTATGGTCTTACTATTTAATTTGGAAGACTCCCTGCATATGAAAGCATTCCAAGATTATAATAGTTTTCTAAATATGCCATATTTAAGAGCTAAAACACAATAGTTAGGGTTTTTGGTGCATTTCGCGCAGAAATGTAGGAAATTGTTTTGAAACGTTGCTTTTTTCCAAAAATACAATAAACTTTGTATGTTTTCATTTCTATTAATGCAAAAATTCAAAAATTAAGAAAATGAAAGAGGATCTGATGTGTAAAAATGTCGGGTTTTTTTGAACAAATTTTGTTAACTCAATTTTCAGGAGTCTCTTATTACTATCGTTATCAATCAGCTTACTCCTATTTTGATCTTAAAGGTGTCAACAAAACTTACAAATTGTAGAGATACAAAGGTTTGGTTCTTGAATTTAAAGAACTTGTTGCATTTAAGTACATAATTTCGCTAAAAAATTAAATTAACACAAAGTATGGTATTTAAACAAATAAGTTGGTAAGAAAAGTTTTTGTAGCTCTCACAAATTACACGTTTTAAAGCTTTTATGTCAATAGATACGAAACGTTTATTATGTTTTTTACTTAGCCATTAGTTTAACAAAAGTGTCGCTTAATTTTGTTGGGGCATTTGTATTATTGAAATTCGTGTTTAAATCTCAGTTCTAGAGCATCCAAATCAAAAGTAGATTTATTTAATTATTTAGCAACTTTTAAGATCTTTAGTATTCAACAGAAAACTAATTTTGAAAGAAAAAAATGCTCGACTTGATTGCTAGAACTTGCTTATTTCAAAAAGTCTGTTTAAAAATATTTCCTATATTTTAAGATTAAGAAATGTACCTTCAAAATAAGTTTTTTTTTTTCAAAAATTCAAAAATCATTTTAAATTTAGTTTTAAAAATATTTTTAGTAAGCACTAAATAAAGAGCTTATAAATATTTATATGTACATTTTACATTTAAATTTCGTCAAAAAATGTTGTCCCCTTTCTGAGATATGGGATTTTGTAAACAAAATTAGTATTTTTTTAAAATCAAACAAAAATTTATTTTATCATAAAAAATCATCATCAATTTGATCGTTGACAAGGGCTTGCACAGAAAGAGTAGAATTTTAAAATCGATCCATTAGTTCTTGAGAAAACTTAAAAATAAAATAACGGTTTTTTGAAGGGTACCCTTCTGGAGAAATACGAAAATATGTTTTTCTTGTAGAAAGAAGCCAAATTAGGAACATAAAATTAGGAGAAAGTTTAAAAGTTTAAAATCTCAATTTTAATCAACATAATTGTTTGGACTGTAGGGGCCAGGAAAGACAGACAGACGGAATAAATCGGGATACCCACTCTTTTCGACTTCTCTACCGTCGTAATATCATATTTGATTAAAAGCTCTAGTTTTTAATTGTTTACTAATGAAAAACTTGCTATATACATAGTTCTTATATGTCGCAAGTAAAAATCACTTCAATAATCACTATTTATGTGTGTCAAAAAAATGTAATACCAAAATTGAAGGGAATTCAAAGGGAACTTAATATAAAATTGATGATCTCTTATTCAAGGTTTCTTCTTAAGAACTTGAATATTTACTCTTTTTCAAAACAATTTTTAAAAAAATAATTTAAAGCATGACTAAAGTTTTTTTAAAATTCTAAATTGAGCAAAAACAAAAGTTTTAGTTGTTTTTATAACAGCAAACCACTTTTTGGTGAATGTCGTTAAATTACTAACAAATCTTTAGATGAAATCTTTACTTATACAACTTAACTGTATAAACTTTATGGATCATATGACCCCCCTCCCCTGGATCGTCCATTGGTCAAAAGTTGATGAATTTGTGCTGTGTTTTTGGAATATTTTGGAATAGGGCTTCCGATTCATATTATGGTCATGGTCAAATCTTCAATCAGAAGTAGTACTTTTAGCAACAAAGTTTAAGGAAGTAAAATACAATAGTTGTTTTCATATACAAAAAATAAATAGTTCAAAATATAATGGCGGTCATATCCATTAACGCATAATACGATTAGTTTTAAATTGAAGGCAATTCCTACAAAAAAGCAAACAAATTATCTGCCAGGGGGGATCATAACTTGGTTATTACTTGGTTTGCCTTTTCAAATGGTTAATAGCTTTGTATTTAAAAAAAAAGGATTCAAAATACAGGAATGTATGGACACAAATTTAATCAAGAATATAAAAACTAAGTATTTCATATCCCACAGGACGCATTCAATATGTCCGTATTGATTCAATAGCCTCAAGTCCAATAGATGTTTCCTTGGGTCTTCCTCAAGGTAGCCATCTGGACCACTTTTGTTTTTCTTATATTCATAAATGATCTCCCTGATTTTCTCTTAAATTCATTTTCTTTGATGTATGCCGATGATCTCAGATTTTTGAGATGCATTAAGGATCCGGTTGACTGTGTGCTTCTTCAAGAAGATCTTCAAAGCTTATCAACATGGCGTAAAGTCAACAAATTAAACCTCAACATCTCTAAATGTCAATGTTTTTCATTTTCCCGCCGCTCTTCTCCTTTTGTATATAATTATCATATTGAGAATAAACTTCTCGATGGAGTCTCAACCAAAAAGATTTGAGTGTCGTTTTTCACTCTAAAGTCAACTTCGCTTATCATTTGGAATTCATAGTTAATAAGGCCAACTCTATGCTTGGATTTGTTTTCCGCAACTCTAAAGTTCTAAATGATCCCTATATCTTAAAAACGCTTTACATTGCTTATGTTAGATCAGTTCTAGGGTACTGCTGTATGGTATGGAATCCGTTTTACAAAACTCATTCTGTTAGAAATGGAAAAACTCAAAGAAAATTTACAAAAATAGTTATTTATAAACTTAGATGGAACGTTGATGCTATGCCATCATATAAAACTCGATGTAAACTATTCCCTACAATTAAGCTTTTAGAAAAAATATATTGAAGTACATTTCTGGAAATCTTTTAAAAACCAATTCAATTGAAATTTTCATAATTAGTAAGCTAACAGACTACAGACAAAAGCTGCCTCCGACGACGACGACAGAGCAGTCTACAAATTGTCATCTCAAATCAATTTGCAATACAAATTATTTTCCAAATTAACTTAAAGTTAAGTCTATTATTTTGTGCAATAAAAAATAAAAAAAAGGCTACTTACTATCTCCGTCATTTCTGTCATTGTCGTTGGCGTTAGCGTCAGTATCGGCAGCAGCAACGTTCACATAACCAAAAGTTGAAGTCCATGTGATATTAAAGATGACGATGATGATGAGTGCAGTACTGAACGTGACCCATTGTTGAGGCAATAAAAGATGGTGATGTCTTTGGTCAGGCGATGATTTATTATTATTATTTTTAGATACAGTGACGGCAGTAAAAAGTGAACAACTTAAACTTTGATCATTTCGATTGTTTTTTCTCCGTTTAAGAGGAATTTTTCGCATAACTTTGTTCACCATTACACAATTCGATTATTTCGTGCATTGAAAATGATTTGTTGAATTTTGTTTAACTTTTTTTTTATATCACTTTTGTTAAATTTTAAAATAAAAAACACCACTTAAATTATCGATTATTTCTTAGTTCGATTTTTATATCCATTTTGATGAAATCTAAGAAGGATTTTTTTTTTAAATTAGTATAAATTTTCTCTTTTTTCACTTTAAAATAGAAGTATTTCTTTTTACCTACTTTAACCCAATCACTATGCTGGTCGTCACATAAATGATAAATGAAGCCTATTTTAGAAGCACAAGACTCTAATAAATTGGGTAATAAAATGGTATTGATAACATTATGGCCTCCAAGAGGAAGTAATTATGTCTATGAATACTTCTGAATTCTTATCAGACGCGGATTATATTCTTGTCTTTCTGGTTTGTATTAAGTAATACAATGTTTTTTTTTAAAGTTCTTAGTTTTTCAACAATCAATTTCGTTTCAATAATTTTTTGAAATAAGAATTTATAGAAAGAACTCAAAAAAATCTTGACCTATGGACAAAACTATTGCAGAAGTTTAAATTCCCTTTGATTTGTATCGTGCGTCGATGGAAAAGCAAAGTGGTATAAGTCAAAATTGTATTATTTTTCATTTAATTCACATTAAACTTACAAAAATCTTTAAATTTTTGACAGTCAACACAAATTAACCACAGAATCAATACCTTAAAAAATCTTCATTAAAAATATTTCATATTTTAATAATTCTGGAATAAATTTTATAAAGCAAAGAACCGATTTTAAAATTGAAATAAAATCTTTTTGCTATTATAGCGACGATGAATTCATTTTTGATATACGTAAACAAATATAAACACATCCCTTAACTGTGATGGAATTTCAGCAACACAAATATCTATTTCACTATAACCTTATCAAGAAAAAGATCAAGAACTCATCCTTAACCTTCTCATTAAAAAAATTGAATGTTATAAAGTTGCATAAACTCTCGTTAAAGTTTTCGAGATTGAAAGTCAACAAACAATAATAGAATTAGTTTCATAAGCATTTTTCCAGTTTTTTTGAAGATCATTTCTAAAAAAATTCAGAACAAGAATAACAACACGTAAAATTAATTTTATTGATCATCAAAACTTTAAGTCTTTTCGGCTAATTAAAAATGGAACTAGCTCTATTGCTCCAAATCCTTTTCAGAAGAAAATGTCAAAAAGCTCAAAATCAGTATCATATTTCCCAAATCAATTTTAAAATATCATGAAGCCCAAAATACTAATTGTCATATGTTCCTTTTTTGACATTTGGGCCTTCTGTCAAAACTTTTGTTTATTTTGGACACTACGACAGTTTGAGCCTTTAATTTTATCCCAAACGCAAGCGTTAAAAGAAAAAATTGTCAGATCGCCCAAATATTTTGTAGCTTCATAATATTGTAAGAAATATGTTTGGCTTTATTTCACTTTCAGAAAACTAAAACCCGGACGCTCTTTTTTTAAATTTTGTGTGAGTATTACCACATGCTTTGGATTTTTTTTAACTTTTTGGGCCTTGTGTCCATTTTTGGGCTTTGTGACATTTCAGGATTTGGGCTTAATGGTTTTGGGCGAAAAGACCTGACGCTCATTTGTACTTTGTGTTTATCTTCTCTAAAAAGTCACAACAAGAACAATTTTGGCATTTGTAAAACTCAAGAACTTACAAAATTCACTTTTGTGGAAATATAATTATAAGATTGAACAATTTTATTTTGCCAATGTCAAAAAATTCACGAAAAAAAGATAATTATAATCGAAACTTTATCGGTAAAATTGGAATTTTAAAATTATGCTTTCAAATATTTTTCTTTTTATCATAGAAGACATTTGGAAAATAATTATCTCCAAGAGAAAAAATAAATGATTGATTGTTATGTTTCAGAAAATATATTGTCAATAGCAGTTAGTAATAGTCAATACTGATTTAAGGCACAACTGACTTCTAGGATCACCAATATACATACTTTTGATTTTTCGCCTATAATACTGTTCGATAAAATAACTTTTTTATTGTTTCTTTCTTTTCCTTAATTCGAACCTCGAATTACAATTTTTCTATCACACCAGAGCTCTGTTAAACACTTTTCAATTTGCAGCTTTGCACTTTTACTTTGCAGGAGTTTCAACAAACTCAAATTTGCAAAGTCTTTTATTTAAAGTCTTTTATTAAAAAAATTATTGTTTTAAAAAGTTTTGACATTTTTCAAAGCATTTCTTCTTTTTGTTTCACTTTGTCAATTTTATTTTAAATTTTGAAAGCTTTTCAATAATATGGAAACATAATTTCTTCATTTGCAAATAATAAGAGTTCATTTAGAAAAGTAGTCGAAAAATAATTTTAAAAAATATATGAGCCGATTTGAAATTAAAGAAATAAATAAAAGTTAACAAAATAATGGACATAGACTATTTTTATTTTTAATCTTGACGAATTACCAGGAATATGAGTTTTGAATTTTAACCTAAACTCCTTGATTCATCCCAATTTCAGAATGTCTGATTTTGTACAGGTTTTTAAATATTTGACATAGTAGCCATCCTTCAATGGAATTTGACAGTTTATAGCAAAAAAAACTTTAATTTAAAAAGCTGCTATAAAACAATGTCTACAGAAATAAATCGTTTTAAAGAATATTTTGAAAACGAAGCAGTAAATCATATTGACTAAAGAGTAAATTATTTTTCGACCAAAGAGAGTTTTCGATAACAGAAAAGTGTCATATTTTATCAATTATGAATTTCTCTCTAAAACCATTTACTTGGCACCAAATTTTTCAGACATAGCCTCGAAAATATTTTCCAAAGAAGGTTATGCTTACGTAGCTGTTTGCGTTGATTTTTTCCAATGCATATTTGATATTAATGAGCACAATCCAAAATTTATAATTTGCAACCGTTAAATACATAAATGAAACACTTTAACTTTTACCTTTTCAAATAAAGTTTCAAAACTTATAACGTGAAATGTGGCTTCACCTTGCAAATATTGTGAAACACTTTGCAGGAAATTTTTGTTTTCAAAGTGAAAAGTAGTTGGTAAAAAATGCTAAAGACAGTCGAAAACGGATTTTTTAATTCTAAGTTACTAAATAACACATTGTATGAACATTTTGCAAATTATAAATCTTCGTCTTCTTAATAAAGTTTTAATCATTTTAGTATCTTACTTAGCTTCTGGAAACTTGTAATAGTTATTATCCTTCATTTGAATCTTTATAAACTTTTAAAAATTCTTGAATTTAACGCTTTTGCGATTTTATAAAATAAGTTTTGGAGATGATTTTAAGTCTTTATTTTGTATCCGAACTTCGATTTAACTATCTGCTCAAATTTTGAAACATGAGTTCCAAAATTATTTTTATATTTTTGCAATAGCGTTTTAGAGCTGTTTTGACTTTTCCTGTTAAAAACTGAGCATAAATAGTTCAGCGTATCTTTAAGATTTCTGTCAGAAGCGTGAAATCTAACAACTCATTTTTCGAAAATTGTATGAAATACTATAAACATTTGAACTAAATATTTAAGATATGGATCACAGATTTAGAAGGATTTCATAGAAAAAATGAAATTAATAACCTCAAAAAGCCTTACATACATGTGTATTGATATGTTTCTTTTCGAATTTCAAAAGGAACAAAACTTTATCGGCCAGTTTTATATTTTTTTGTCGCTTACAATAAGTCGACGAATTGTTGGGTGTCACTTAAGCCTAATTTACGATGTCAAAAATTCCAAAATGAATATAAGGAAAAATAAATCATTAGTAGCTTTTGTGCTCAAAACAAGAATTTAAATTATTCGCGTATTAAAATGCCCATAACCATTAAGTAGATTATTACAATGCGGAAAATGGAAACCCTGGAAAAGTACTTTCAGAAAAGCCTGATAAATCTCAAAACACGTAGTTTAAAGAATTTAGTGAAATCGAGTGAAATAAAACCGGAATCTACTTCCAGTGAAATTAATAAAAGGTACTATATATTGTCGGTTTTATAATTTCGAATACTTTTCGAAATCACTTCAAGTAAAATTAAAGTAGGTGACACATATCACAGCAGTTCAAAAATAACTTAGCTGATTGCCACAATTTGTGTGTTTTTGTTTTGTCTGCTTTTCAATAAAAGTATCTATTATAAAATATTTATATTTTTTAGCTAGTAACAGATTTGCGTTTTTATGCGTAAAGTTTTCAAAAATCGATTGCAAAAAGCTCCGATATTTCTATGGCATATTCGAAAATAGGTCTTTGAATTCGTTTTATTCGAAATGAATTGAAGAGTATGAAATAATAGCTGCGTGTCTTTACCAATCAAACCTATTTTTACTACTTAAGCTTCAATTTTCTACAATAAAAATCTAGTCGAATTTAAATCACTAGAAAATCACAAGCACGCGCAATTTCACTTCATTTTGACTTCAAAAAAAAAATTAAATCATTATCAATAAATAAATTTAGAACTTAAGTTTTTTGGATCACCAGTAAATTTTTGATATGTCGCTAATTTTTGGAACTAACGACTCTACATAAAGTTAAAATCCAATTAAAGTTCTTTAAGTTTTGCTCAATCTAGAAAATTGAAAACTTTGAAAAATATATCCAATATTTCAAAATTTTAGTAACTCGATAGAAAATTTTTACAGATATGCATGTATCTAATCTTTTTTCAAAATTTAAATTCTTGAAAAAAATCAGCATATTTTATCCTTTTTAATTATTATTTCACATAAAAATCTCAAAAACCGCAGTTTACACGAACAATATTTCAAATCACACATCCGAAACCATTAAATAAGTTGTGATAACCCCATTTTATTGCTTAATTATCTCTCGTATTTCTTAACATTTCAGCATCTCTTCTACGAGAGGTCAATTTTGTAAAATATGGTCTATCAATTTTTAAGACTGATCTTTTCTAAGACCGTTTCTTCACGAAAAAATAAATCCTTATCTCTTTCTTCACACATATCCGAACACACTTGTTTTTCACTGACAATGTGTGAACCAAGATTATTTAAAGGACTTACGCAATAACACGAGACACGATTTGGTTTTGGTTCGATACTCAAGTTTAACCAAAAGAAGAAGCGACTTGAATCCACGACCGATGAAATGAAACTGATCGAAATGCCGGCTCGATTATGATCAAGAAGTGGAAGTTTCTTCAAGATGTCACATTTTTATATTCTGACTTAATTTTTTTGAATTTCAATAAACTATCTGTTAAAGAGATAGGCTTTTTTGTGTCATGCTATATTTTTCGTAATGATGCTTTTCTTTTTTTTTTGTGTACTTGGGTAATGTGTGTTGGAACGTACATAATTAAGTTCTCAAGCCCTGATAGCGAGATGTTTGTTAGGGATTTTTTGCTGGGCTTTCATTATTTGTAGAATTTGATGAATCGAACCCAAATGTGAATGAAATCTTTGAATGGAATTCATCAAATCTTGGAAACAGTGAAGAGACAAAGATCTAACGTTAAGTTGACCTTAAAATTTGATTAGTTACCATTAGAAAGAAAGACTTGTATAAAGATGGCGATTACAGTTTTTTTGGTTTATTCATTGCTTTCAAAATAATTTATAAAACTGTGAAATGTGTTTATTTAACTCAGGTTTGATTACTTTCTTAATCTTAGCAGCGTCTCCTTCTTCTTACACATGGGGGAGTATCATAGCAGTGGGCCTTGCAAGGAGCTGAATATCGACAAGGTGGATTTCTTTGAACAGGCTCTAAAAAAAAAACATTTTATTGGAAAATAAAATTGTTAAATTTTGAACATAGAAATTTATATTTACTTGGGTAGCAACATCCTTTCGGTGGCATGCAACATTCATTCATTACAGATGGTTCACATAACGTTAGTGGAAGATAAGGATCACAAGGGTGGTCGGGGCGATGACGAGGTCTATAAGGCACACAACAAGGTCTTGCACCTGAGCATGAGCAACAACAAGTTCTGCACATCTTTAAATTTGTATTTCAAGTTGCTGATTAATGCAATTTTTTGTTTGGAGTATTTGATTAAATTGTAAGAACCATTGAATAATTACCTTATTTTCGGAAAATTTTGAAGGTTTTTGCCAAAGGTTTGTATTTATTAATTTTTTTTTAATTTTGATTGTTTTTGTGTTGTTTGCTATTGCTATTGATTTGATTCAAATGAAAAAGTCTAAAATTAAAAAAAAAATGTATATACATATGATTTTTTTTTTGTATTTTCAAAGTAGAATTAGAGTAAATATTGGTTGAGGAATCCAATCAATGGTACTACCTCCCAAGATGAGAATCCTTCATATGTCTTGCTCTCGGGAAGCTTTTTTCGTCGTTCACATCTCAAAAAACCATTTAAGATATTGGCTTCAAAACGATTTCATGCTGTGCTAAATTTTGTTGTTAACTGAAGACAATGGTCTTATAAAATCCTAACTGTATTTTTGTATATAAAAATTAAAAACTCTCAAAACAATGCTACTGAAATTTTAAATAATTGGATTCTGACTAAAATTCTCGGCAACAAAAGTTCAATTGCAACTTTTTTTTTACAAAACACGAGAATCTACAAAAATCGCAAAAAACTGATAAGAAATGGTTTTCGACTCAAGTTTTGGGAGAACAAAGAAATAAATTGACTTGAAATTTTGTATCTCACACAAATTATTGACAGAATGGGAAGTTATAAATGTGCGTCTAATTCCAGCCTTTATTTATTTCATTGTTTTATTTGTTATTTTGACACTATATCGATAAATAAATGTGAAATCTCACAAGTAACATCAGTATATCGGCTCATATGGTTTATTTTGACAGCTGACATTTTCTTCATTCGGTGCCTTTTAAGCATTTCAGATTTTTCAATAGAAAATTTTCGCTTTAATCTTGCAATTCAAACCATGCTTCTGTTATTTTATTTTAAAGAACAAACCATTTAATAAAAATATATCAATTAATTGAATTTTAAAAATTTACATAGCCTAAATGCACGAGGGATGTGTTCCAAGATGTTTTTTTTTTATTATGGTGATGCCACACTTTATTAATGAAGAAGTTAAATATAATTTTCAATTTAATTTGAACACAAAAGACATCATTCTTAAGGTTTGTCCACACCAAAGAAACATTTCAAGAAACAGGTTTAAAAGACGTTTTTAAAATACTTTCCATTTGTTTAAAAAACATTTCTAGGTGCGTCTAGACCAAAGAAACATTTTTGAAACACAGGTAGAAAGTTAGTCAAAGCGAAATTTTCAATTGGTTCCAATAATAAAAAGTGGTCCAGAAAAACAGAGGTTAAAGTCCACTGAAAACTTCAGACATAATTGCACCAATCCTTAAGGCAATTTTTACCTGCTGTCTTTACCTGGTCCATATTTTCTAGGCATGGATAGAAGTTAAAGTTGTTTTTATTCCCAAAGCAGGTAATTGCTCGCAAGTCAATTCTAATGATCTACGACCTATAAATCTATCATCATTCCTTCTTAAGGCCTTGGAAAGATTGATTGATATCCATTTAAGGGCAAGTATTGATACAAGACTTCTGTCTTCATCTCATCATCACATCTGCACTAACATCTAAACGTAGAGAGTTGGCAAGAGGAGTTAATTAATTTAATGCTCACTAGCAGAATAAGATGGCTTGGTCAGGAGAGCGCATGGAAACCAATGCTCCGGCTTGGAAAAAAGGATTTCAGAGTGATCGCCTATGCGGACGACGTGGCTATAGCAGTTTCAGGACAACATTTTTACACCTTAAAGAACTCTTACAAAATGCCTTAGACAGCCTAATACTTTGGGTTAATCGGTGTGGGTGTTAACCCACACAAAACCGATTTGGTTTTATTATCGAGGAGATACAAAATTCCATTTGTCAACTCTCCCTATATTAAAGGAATCCAATTAAAATTCTCAGACGAGGCTAAATACCTGGGTCTTGTTTTAGATAAAAAACTAAGTTGAAAACGCAATGTACAGGAAAGAGTAAAAAAAGCTACTGTAGCTCCCTTTTCATGCAAAAAATCTATCGGTAATAAATCGGGCTTACAACCCAGAATCGCGCATTGGCTATGCACATCGGTATAATTAGACCGATTTTAATGTACGGTGTGGCAGTATGGTGGACTGCTTTAAAAAAAGCTATAAACCGCTACAAATAAATAAAGTCCAAGGTTCAGCTTGCCTATGTATAAGCGGATCGCTTCGAACGACCCCATCTGCGGCACTGGATACCTTACTCTACCTAACACCTCTTGATATATTTAGCAAACAAATAGCTACAAGCTCTGATATTCGGCTCAAAGCTTCGTGGCAGTGGATTAACAACAACATTGGCCACTCCGTAATTTTTATTAGAATCAATTCTAAAGCACACAGACTACACCATCCCCCAACTGCAATTCGAGAGAAACTTCCAGATTTTTATATCTTCCATTGTAGCATGGTTGGTGGAACTATTGGCGATAAAAGAAGTCTTGTCCTGGGTAAAAGAAAACGTGATATCAACATCTGATATCCTTATTTTCTCAGATAGTCAGGCCGGTATAAAATCTCTGGACTCTGTCTCTTCAAACTCTATAACAGTCCATAACTGTAGTTTAAGACATCATCGTTTCAGACATCACCGCCATCCAGGAAATACGATTAGATAGGCCGGGCAAAAAGAGGATGAAAAACTGCGATATTTACTATGGGGACTGCTACCTCGAAACCAACAGCGCTTATTTAGATGCGACTTTGTCATTGGAGCCAGACTTAGGCAAGAAGTCTTGAGCTATAGGTGCATTAATGAGCTCCTCATGACCATACGCATCAAGGCTAAATTTGGTAACATTAGACTGATATGCGCGCACGCTCCCACAGAAGAGGAAGATTATATGTTCTTCGAGCTCTTATAGACAAATCATATGAGCAGTGTCGTAGCTACTATATTAAAATTGTCCTGCGGGATTTTAATGCCAAGCTAGGAAGGGAAGACATCTTTGGTGAAATAATCGGGAAAAACAGCTTGCACGAAAACATTTCCGACAACGAATTCAGGCTCATAGATTTTGCTGCGGGGCGAAACATCATGGTAGCCAGTACGCGTTTTCCACACCTCAACATCCACAAAGGAACTTGAAGTTCTCCAGATCAATCTACCGCCAACCAGATTGACAATATTTCGATCGACGCCAGACACGCTTCCAGCATCATCGACTCTACCTTGTTGTAGCCAAGGTAGCACTTCGGGTTTCGAGACCCAAGGCAAAACAGGGAGGTGAAGCAGGTACAACGGCTACACTCGCAAGAGATAGCTAAATCCTTTTCCGACCGAGTTACAAGTAACCTCTCTCGAAGTTCTTTGCCGCCAACACAATGTATCGAAAACCAGTGCCAACATTGCCAAGATGCAATCAGAGAAGCCGCCTCTGATGTGCTGGGTTTCAAGCAGCCACCAACAAGTAACCCCTGGTTTGATGAGGAATGTCGGCAGGCAAATGCAGCCAAACAACAGGCACGCAAAGCGGAGCTGCATAAAAGCAGGAATATAGTTCGAAAGTTTTATGAACAAGTGAAACTAAATTCACAGGTACATAAACCTAAAACCGAAGGCTGCAAAGACGAAAGTGGATACATTGTTGTGGAACCGCAATCAATGCTGAGGATATGGAAGGACCACTTCTGTAGACTGTATAACGGCGACGACGAACTGAATTCCTCTGTCAGGCAGGATGATACATTCAACATAGACGAAGAAAGCCAACAATCCCGTCTTCCCGACTTAGACGAAGTAAAGATTGCCATATCTAATCAAAAGTCTAATAAAGCTGCTGGAGCAGATGGCTTGAATGCCGAGCTCTTTAAAGCTGCTGGAGAAAAGTTTGCATGCACTAACTCATCTGTAACATATGGTCGGAAGAAAGCATGCCCTATGAATAGAACCTCAGTATTGGTTGCTCGATCCTGAACAAAAAGGAGACCCTCTATACTCCACCAACTATAGAGGAATCAGTCTACTTAACATCGCCTATAAAATCTTCTCTGCCGTAATATGTTAACGTCTAAGGCCCATCGTCAACAACCTGATAGGTCCTTATCAGTGTGGTTTTGGACCAAGAAAGTCTACAGTCGATAAAATATTCACATTACGGCAGATCCTGGAAAAAAAACCCAAGAACACCAAATCGACACCCACCATATTTTCATCGATTTCAAGGCCGCATATGACAGCATATACAGGGACGAGCTGTATAGAGCCATGTCTAGTTTTGGCATCCCTGCTAAAGTAGTCCGTTTGTGCAGGATGACCATAGAGAATTCACGCTGCTCCATAAAGGTTGGAAACAACTTAACAGAACCTGTCGATGTCAAAAAAGGTTTTAGACAAGATGATGCGCTGTCATGTGATTTTTTTAACATCTTGCTTGAAAGAATAGGGTAGAGCTTACACATCAACACTAGAGGCACTATCTTTCTAAAGTCTGTCCAATTACTAGCATAAGCTGATGACATTGACAAAATCGGAAGAACTCAACGTGATGTCTAAGGGGTTTTATGAGTATTGAGGCAGAAGCGGCAAAAATTGGTTAAACGGTTAATGAGGGCAAAACAAAGTACATGCTGTCATCAAGAAAGGGCCTACAACACCGACGTCTTGGTGAAAATGTCACCATCGACAGACGTAACTTTGAGGTAGTCAAGAACTTCGTCTACCTAGGCTCCGCTATAAACGCAGAAAACAGCACCAGCACTGATATCAAACGCAGAATAACTCTTGCCAACCGCTGTTTCTTTGGGCTTAAAAGCAATTAAGTGGCAAAGCCCTCTCTCGAAGGACCAAAGTGTCGCCATATAAGACCCCCATCACCCCCGTCCTGCTTTAGGTTTAAATTCCTGGAACTCGTAGTCAATTTCATCTCATTTTTCTCATGCACATACATAAATAGTGAAAGGCTTTCCTTACTTGTTTCTTCTTTCAAAATGTTTTATCCTTTAAATCCAAATGCTTTTAAGTTTTGAAATGAATTTGCATTAAATGCTCATGTCTATTATTTTAGTATAAAAGCTTTGAATCTGTCGAGAATTCTATCCCAATTTATTTTTCTAACTTACTACCTAAACTATGTACCTTTGTAAATACATCTACATATTTATAGAAATTTAAAAAAACAAACATTTTGCTCTCTCGAATTTTTAAGTTTTGTTGACTCCTGTTTTATCAAAATATTTTTAAAAGTTCAAGAAAAACAGTAATATTTTAAAACCTGTCTTCTAAAATCAGTTCCATTCTAAAGGGTGATTTTTTAAAAGCTATAGAAAAGTTAAAAAAAACAACATAAAATTCAATTCATGTTTGTATGTCCACATAATTTTATGTTTGAGGATTAGTTCATGCGAATGTTGACGTTGACTGCGCCTCAAATGGTCCATCCGCTTAGTCCAATTGGCATTCTCTTTCCAACATTTCAGCCGGTATCTCTCGAATAAATGCTTCAAGGTTGTCTTCCAATGTGTCAATTGCAGCGGGCTTGTCTTTATAGACATGAGCTTTAACATAGCCCCACAAAAAATAGTCTAAAAGCGTTAAATCGCACGATCTAGGCGGCCAATTGACCGGTCAAGAACGTGAAATTAAATGTTCACCCAACTTGCCTCTCAATAAGTCCATTGTTGCGCGTGCTGTGTGACATGTGACACCTCTTGTCATGCAAGTCAAGTTCTTGCATTTTGGTAAAAAAAAAGTTGGATATCATCACATGGTAGCTCTCACCATTCACAGTAACGTTACGATTAGCATCATCTTTAAAAAAGAACGGTCCAATGATGCCACCAGCTCATAAACCGCACCAAACTGTGACTTTTTCTGGATGCATTGGTAGCTCTTGCAATGCTTCTGGTTGATATTCACTCCAAAATCGACAATTTATTTACGTACCCATTGAGTCAAAAATGAACTTCGTCGCTGAACACAATTTTTCAGTAAAAAAGTGGATCTTCGGCCAACTTTCCAAGAGTCCATTTACTAAAAAATGTACGTTGCAGTAGGTTGTTCGGCTTCAATCCTTGCACTAGCTGTATTTTAAAAGACTTCACGACATGAGACATTTCATGGCTAAATTATAGACCAAACTGAAGAAGTTGACAAAATGATAATAGCTAAAAAAATCACCCTTTTGAAGTAAGCAGACTGAAAATTATACTAATAACATAGACGCCCGGAAATTTCGTCAGAAGAAAATACACAAAAAAATCCAGAAAATTCTTCACATCGAATTCTGTTTCATTTTCCTATGAAAAAATATGAAATTTTTCTATAAAACTTTCTGATTTTCTGGCTTATCCTTAGAAAAAACTACCTTTCAACATTTCTGCTTAAAAAAAATTAAGAGGCAATTTGATGAAAATCTATAGGTAAGTTTTTGAGATACTTTAAATTGTCGATTTTTGACCAACAAATTTGTATGGGGACTACTATTTTTGTTCGCCTTAAAAAAATTAAAACTTAATTTTCTAAGTTAGAGCTCAATCAACCCATTCACATTTTTTAACAATTCTTAGTTTTACCAGAACAGTTTTCTTAACGTGATATTTCACGAAGCGATGTCCACAAATGTTTAAAACCTTTGACAATTTTCTTTCGGACTAAGTCGAAGACAAGGTCTATGTCAATTTTTCACAATCGTTTCAAGTCCTTAAATATGGAAACCGTGAAGTTTTTTTCATTTGGTCGATATTGTTCATCATTGACACAATTTTTATTGCCATTTATTCAAAACGTTTTTGAGGGATTTGACTTGGCGTTTTTAATAAAAAAAGACAGCTCTCTAAAAGTACTGATGAGCGCTAGGAAAAGACACCTCGGTGGTCCTAGGTTTAACGAAAGCAAAATCCCTATGTGCACCTACTCGCGGTATAGAATGGGTGACGCTAACGCACAAGGGGACCGAATGGCTGCCGGTATAAGCAAACAAACCAGCATTGCTGGTCAGGGCACGATCTCGTCCTTGGGTAGTACTAAAAGCTCCCTAAAAGCGTAGGAACTGCATATGGCGGTCAACGTTAGGCTATCCTTTAAGGCCAAGGGCAACAGCAAGCAGCGTCTGTACTCCTAGTGGGCGGCTGCAAAAGGCGTCTGTTTCCCATAGTGGGCGGCCTATATCTATATGCATTCGACCATCCAAAAGGCGTAGTGTGCCTGTCGAATCGAAGGCTTGTGTGTATAATGTAGTAAACATGTTATACAGGTACAGTAACCGCAACAGGGAAAACACTTAATATTTTTTTTTTAATGAAATATGACAACGAACGGTAATAATTCCCCAAGAGGTAACCAAGCTTTGGTAAATCCTTCTATAGTCACTCCAACAGTCCAAGACTCAACGGTGTGGACATTATGTTGACTAAAGAAGCTACCAAAAGTCTTATATCCTGGAAACCGATTTCGGCGAGGCTTATGACGGCGAGGTTTATCTCAAATATCAGAAAAGCCACTATTATTCAATGCTACGCTCTAACGAATGAGGCTCAGCGCACGAAAAGACATCTTTATATACTCATCTGAATTCGGAGTACAACGGTATTCCAGGGGGCGATATCATTATCATCATAGGGACTTTAAAGCCAAAACATGTTCTGATAACGTAGGTCCCAAACGAGTTATGGGTAAGCAAGGCTTAGGTAAACGTAACGAAAATGGTGATATGCTTGTCGACTTCTGCAACGCTCGTCAACTTGTGATTGGGTGTTCTTTATTTCCACACAAGATCTGCCACAAAATCACTTGGGAATCTCCTGATGGTCGAACCAAAAATCAAACCGATCACTTCATTATACAGCAGAAATGGAGGAAGTCACTTTGCGATGTTCGTAACGAAAGAAAGGCTTGTCAGGTAGTGACAATCACTTGCAACTGGGTTTACTTCGCTTACGAACAGCTGCTGTACAGCGTAGCTCAGAGTGTATAGCAAGAAGACCAAGATTCAGCACAAGCGTTCTAAATGACCCTAATGTACGTCGTAATTTCGTCATCACACTCGGCGACAAAGCATCGAACATAAAAAAATTAGAATCAATTCATAAAGTGATGCTCAGCGGAAATTAATTTTACGAAACGAGTATAGAGCATCGCATAAGACAGTGCAGCGGTGTGTAAGACGTGACAAGAGGGCGAGGATGGACAAACTTGCGGAAAATACGGAACATGCTGCTTAAGTCCTCTCAAGGAAGCTGTATAAAATCACTAAGAACATTGTCGGACAGCGTAGAGCCTGAGGCAGCTTCCCGTATTTTGAATAAACTCGTGCGACTGTCTGGGAAAGTGAAACTTACCCAAGGGTCTAAAATGATGCACTTATTGTAAAGTTAAAGTTAATGGCAACTATTATTCTCGAGAAGATTAAAAACAGGATCGAGTCTATCCTTCGCAGCGGCCGATCGTGCGTCGACTACATCAACACGTTGCAAATCATATTCGAACAATCATCTGAGTACCAATCACCGCTTTACTTAATGTTTGTAGATTTTGAGAAGGCGTTTGATCGGGTCAATCGTGAATCAGACTACAAGCTTTCTTTAAATGTTATCTGCGCTCTATTCTGAAGATCCGGTGGCCGCATATCTAACGTTAAGCTGTGGAAAAGGACCTGACAGAAAAATTTGGAGGTAGACATCATGCAACGGAAATGGCGTTAGATCGGCCATACACTGAAGAAACCTGACGACAATGTAGCAAAATAATCCGTCCAATGGAATCCCCAAAGAAATAGACGCGTTGGAAGGCCAAAGAACACTTGGAGACCTTGGAGATCATCAGTTTTGAAGGAGATCGGTCTCAAGGCCACAACTGAGGTCAGTTGCGGTGAATTGGGATAGGTGGAAGGATCTTGTTGCTACCCTATGCTCCAGGAGGAATTAAAGCGCTGCTTTACTTGCAGCCGGACAACATTAATATAAGACACAGATTTAAACTTTGTTATGTATGAATGTACAAAAGATATGTAAGTATGTTCTTTGAAAAATAAAATTAATAAACTTTGCTTATAATGTCTTTCATAAAATCAAAATAACTTTATTTTATTTTTCAAAATCAAAATTAAAAATTTAAAAAAATAAAATAATAAAATTACAACAATGTGTGATTTTAACTGGAGTTGTTGTTATCCAAATGGAACTTGCTGTAGCCCATGTCGGGTAAGTAAAATAAATTAATTATAATACTTTAACTATCCATTTTATTACGTTAATTATTTCATGCTCTTAGTACGCTGAAAGATTTCAAAGAAAACGAAAAGCTGGAGAGATGTTAAGCACTATGGATTATCATAGAAGAAATGGTATTCAAGACCAAACTCCATGGCAAATATGTGTTAGAATTCCGACAAGATATTTGCATTTGTTCCCAGACTGTTACAGTAGACAACACTGCAGTTATTATTGTTGAAAACAAAATTTTTTTTAAATTTTAATAAAATGCAAAAAAAAAATATTTTGATAAAAGTTTAAATAAACATTTTTGAAAGGATTGTCTTAACTCACGACTGTGAATACGGGCAGTTTTTAGATTAAGTTGATTGCGTTTTTGAAGACTTATTTAATAAAATTATTTTTTTTCTTCTTTAGAAAAACCGAGGAATATGACAACGAGGTTATAATCGCCTGGAAATGGAAAACTCAGCAGATGAGCAAACATAAATCTAAACATACTTACTTACTTAAGGTGGTGCTACAGTCCGGGCGAACCTGAGCCTCAACTAACATGCGTCTCCAGCCAGCTCGGTCCAGTTTCGCACGCCAAGTTGATTGAGGTTTTCACCCACCTCAGTGCACCACCTGAGTCGCGGTCTTCCTCTACTGCACGCCGTCTCTCGGGATTGGATTCGAAGACCTTTCGGGCTGGAGCGTTGATGTCCATTAGCTCTACATGACTCTGGCATCTAAGCCGTTGGATCTTAATTCTGCTAACGAGGTCAGTGTCACTGTACAGCCCGTACAGTTCGTCGTAATGTGTTCTCCTCCATTCTCCATCTATGCGGAACCAAAAATCACTGGAAGAATTTTTTCCTCGAAGCATCCCAAGACGCTCTCATCTTTCTGTGATTACCTATGGTGACGTTTTGTCCAAGACGTCGTTTATCAGTGTCCTTTTTTGACAGCATATATCTGGTCTTGCCCTCATTGATCACTTAACCCATTTTCTTCGCAATGCTCAAAAAACGCTCCACTGAAATCACACTTTGATCTTCCAATTATGTCAATATCATCTGCGTATTCGAGTAATTGGATGGACCTTTGGAAGATGATGCCTCTAGTGTTGACGGTTGAGTTTTGCAGAATTATTTCCAGACAGATATTGAAGAAGTCGCATGACAGTGCATCGCCTTGTCTAAAACCTTTTTTGACAAAAAATAAAACGGATATGTTTGACAGGTATGACAAAGCTAGACATTGCTCTGTAGAGCTCTTTCTTATAGATGGTGTCATACGAGGATTTAAAATCGATAAGGAAACGGTGGGTATCGATTTGAAGCTCCTGAGTTTTTTCCAAGATCTGCCGTAGTGTGAATATTTGGTTCATAGTGGACTTACCTGGGTTGTTGACGAATGGCTTCAGACGTTCACATAATACGGCAGAGAGGATCTTATACGCAATGTTTAGGAGACTGATGCCTCTGTAGTTGGGGCAGTTTAAAGGGTCTCCTTCTTTATATATCGGGCATACTATGCTAAGATTTCACTCATGGGGAATGCTTTCTTCCGACCATATTTTGCAGATGAGTTGTTGCATGCAGTTGGTTAAGTGAAACTTTAAGTAATCACTTATCACATGTATCTTATTGCTATTGATTTTAATAAATATGTTTTCAAGAGCAACAATTTTTTCCATAAATTCTGGAGATGGTTTGTGCAGACCACCTTCAGATCTGATCTCATATTGCATCAACCCATGTACTCGTAAATGAGGTTTGCTTTTCTTGCTCAGACGTTATGTCACCAGCATTTTCGAGGTTAATACGTTTAAGTATATACCCAGCTAAGTTTTCTAATGCATCATATTTCAATTCTTTAAACTCCAGTTCTTAAAATTCACTCCAGATCACAGTTGGTTCCGTTTTCTCTTCAGTCTCATCATTGTTAGTTCTAAGAGTCTTGAACAAATTCTCCGTTATCACAATGTTTAATCACAATGCCTTAAAATATTTGTTTCATCGTCTTCTTCTACGTTGCTACTCTGACTTGTATGAATCAATGTTTCATTTCTGCCTATGAAAAAGATACAATAAATGAAAGGACGATAACAAAATAAAAATTAGGTACTATTTGATATAAAAATAATAATACATTTGCATTTATTTAATATACAATTCAATAAATTTTTAAAAATTGAAACTTAATCTACCTAATAAGTATGACCGCAGACGATATTTAAATTCTAAAGCAGTTGGATGGCCATGCAAATGCATGCAAATAATTCTAAAGCTGAGGCAATGAGGAGTTCGATATTGATATACCACTTTGAAATGGAAGTAGAGCTTTTCCTTTCGGAGCTAATATATTCGATATTAAATCACTCATTTTTTCCAGAATTGTATTTGAATATCCAGTGAAAGCCCATACGTAATCATTCGATCCCTGGTTTCAATTTTTGGCACTTAAGAATTAAATACATCAAACCAGTCGTTTACAACTTTCATGCAGTAGGCACAAGTCAAAGAATTTTCCGATTTTAAAAGTCCAAACGAAAATGCCCTCTCGATGGCACAAGATCCAAAGTGCGAAAAAAGGTTTGTAGCTAATTTAACTTTTTATTCGCCCAGCTAGTTTAACATTTAAGTGCTCATCAGTAATAACCACTTCAACATGTTCCGATGGTTTCAGAACTGTGTCAGTTGATTTATCAAACTCATAGGCAGACTTTATCTCATCGAAAGAGGCAACGCAGATCCTTTCCATTCGGCTGAGTGGGTACTCCTTCATATACCGAAGAACATCTACTAGGATCCCTGGTTGGATTTTTATTCTTGAAGCCCACTACCGTAGATTCGAAGGTCCGGGCAAAGGATGATTTTTGTATAAAGATATCGGTACGCACGTGGACTAACAGAATGTAGACAAATCGCTGACGATATATCATCCAGTGTCCAGTTCAATTTCTTCTTGGGATTGTTTAGTCGTTTTATCTGGCTATCAGTAAAAATAGATGCAACAGAGCTTTCAAGGTTGCAGAGCTTGCAGTTATCTTCTTCCAATAGTTTGTTTCTTTTTGGCAAACCTGCAACTGTTTCTACAACTCGATTATTTGAAGCTGACTGCTACACTCCATATCAACTCTGTATATAACAAAATTTTGATTTAACACAATGCTTTTTAATATTTTAATATAAAAATGAACAGAGTTGAAATTGAATTCCATCTCGACAACATTCTGCATTTGTTCTTGCATATTGGGTGAAATATTTTCTTTCTCTTCATAATGTTGGAGGCAACTTGCCACAGTTCTTCGGTTGTTCCTTTTGTCCGCCCTTAAGGCCCTTCATCAAGCAATCGCATTGTAACCCATTTTCAGGTATGTTTCTGGTTGGTACGGCTTTCGGATCAAATTTTGAATTAGGCAATGGCACATTCATTAGTTTATCTTTAAGACAATAATAGTCTTCTTTAAAATACAATGAGCATATTCGTGCAAAGCTGGGGAGTCATTCCGTAATTTTCGAAACGATAGTCGTCAAAACGATTATCATTAACGATATCGTCAATAATTTGCTTCACGTAACTTTATCACTATCGTCTCGTTCAATCGTTTTCAGTAAAAGTTCGTTGAGTATATTCAAAATGTCAAAATGAACTCAACGAATGATAAGCTTGTTCAATAACTTGAAAATGTTATTAAACTTGGTTTTTCTCTATGGGAAATTTTGAAAATTTGCAAAATATGTATTGTTAATAAACATGCCAACTATTTTGTGATGTTTATTGTTATTGTCACTTTTTGTGTTTTAATTTTTGCCGCCGAAGAATAAACTATAATATAAAACATTTTGTTCAATGTCTTATATTATTGTAAATCAGCTGCAGTAATAATCCCAATTTTGTCCAAGGGAAGGAAGTGAAGACTCCATTTTATCCACAGAGAACATAACTTGGCTTCAAAAATATTTGTTGTTTCCAAAACTGCTTTGAACTAGTGCTTTGTGCAAGAGCGATACTAAAATCGTTGCCTGTCGAATATCAATTGTTCCTCCGCCCCAAAGTTAAAATATATATAAAAAATGCTTACATATGGGTTAGAATAGAAAGAAGGTTCCATTCATCTATTAATTTTCTTTGTTACCGTTTATTTTTATTTTCATTTTGTAACAAAACTAAACTACACCGATGAAATCTAACAAAACATTAAGAAATAAAAACCACATAAAACTGGCTGTCATTCACAATGACGTCATACGAATACAAGATGGCGAGTTCTCATCTCATATCCAGCATACCTTATATTCTTTCTACCATGATTAGAATTGGCCCCCTAGATTGTGTCCACAATCAAGTGGAAGATATTCAACGTTGCATCAATGAAATTCAGCCACAGTGACAGTGACTAGTGACTTACAACTCTCAATCACTTCTGTTTGTGAATCATTTCAGGGATGGAATTGACCAACAGTTCTTATTCCGAACCTGAAGTTAAGGTGGGAAAACACTTTGCATGACAAGAATAACTCTTGGAAGATTTGCCTATTCAACTCGGCAGCAAGAGGCAGGGATTGAACACAAGAATTTTGAAATGACAGCTCAAGCCACGGGTAAAACTTCTACAAATAAGTGAATAAATAATTCTATCCCATGTACTTTATGATTCAATACAGAAACTACAATAAAGATTCTAAAAAATGTGTTTTCTTGAGTTAATTTTAGAACACCTGTAACAAAAAATTAACAATTCATATTTCAGGTAGGTACCATTTTATTTTGTATTTAAAAGAAAAAATGTATTATATTTGTTTTTAGTTCTCCTGTTTTTATTCTATTTTTCTTCTTTAACGCTTTTGTTGTATTAAGATTTGACACTCCAACTTCTCAATAAGTGACCACGCCCACTTTTGTCAATCTTGTTCAGTTTTAGTAGTAGTAGAGTCTTTGAATGAGTAAAACCAAATTAAGAAAGAAAAACTGTTTCGAGGTCCTCTTATGACAAATGCAAAACAACAAAAATACGTAATTTTGTAAAACTTTGGACTACCTGCAGGAATTTGTGACATAAGATTCGATAGCACTTTTTAAAAACATCAACGCATCAATTTGTAAAAGCACAGAATCGCAGAAAAGGAATAGAGAATTATATTATGCTTCATACAATTCCCCTTAGTCCCAAAAACCAGACTTATATTTTCTTTATTCTAAAAAAAATTCAGTAATTGAATACCAAAAAAGGACAAGAAAACCTGTATTCTAATGTGAAAGACAGAGCCAGAACTTTGGTTTTTTTCTTCTTCTTTGTTTCCGGCCGCTAGTAACAGCACTTTTAGGGCGTTAACCAGTTCCTTCCATCTCTCTCTAGTCCTAGCACGATACCTCAGCTGGGACCACGTCTCGAAGTTTCGGGACCAAACTTCCTTCATGACAGATGATCTCCATGTTTCTCTTGGTCTTCTAGGCCGCCTACTACCTTGAGGATTCCATTGAAAGCACTGCTTTGCTATGTTGTCGTTCGGATTCCTCAATGTATGGCCAATCCAGCGCCACTTTCTCTGCGCAATGTCAACATTCACTTTTGTTTGCCGAGTTCTGAGCCACAGTTCATCGTTAGATATGCTTTGTGGCCACCGGATGTTCAGGATGTAACGTAGATAGCGGTTGACAAAAATTTGCAACCTTCTGGAGATGCCAGCAGAGCACTTCCACGTTTCGCAGGCATATAGCAGCACAGATTTTACCTTGGACTCAAACAACTTTAACTTGGTACTGAGCGCTATTTTCTTGGAGTTCCACACTTTAGAGAGCATTCCGAATGCACTACGGGCTTTATTTATTCTATTGGTGACATCCAGGTCCGTTCCACCATAGTTGAACTGGGCGACCTCTTCTACTGCCACTTGTCTCACAATAACCTGTTGTTGTTGGTTTCGGCTGGTGTGCATTAACTTAGTCTTACTGGCATTAATCCTTCAGCCAGCCACCTCCCCATTTAGTTGAAGAGAGTGGCACATTTGGCTGAGGTCTACATTTCTGTTTGCCATTAAGGATATGTCGTCAGCATAGTCCAAATGGCTTAATGTTTCCTTCAGGCGCCATTGGATATCCAGTCTCTCTTGTTCACCCACCGCAGCAGTCATAACATCATCCATCATCATCAATAGATCACCCTGTCTTACTCCCTGTCGCACTTCAAATGCACCGGAAAGCTGTCCATTGTGCAAAACGAAAGCAACCATTTTATCAGGAATGCCTCTAGCAACAAGCGATCTCCAGATAATATCACGACCAACGCGATCGAAGGCCTTTTCAAAATCGACGAACATGAGGTAAAGCGGCTATTGGTACACTGACGACTGTTCAAGAATAATTCGCAAGTTGTTAATGTGGTCGACACAAGATCGACCATTGCGAAATCCCTCTTGATGACTCTTGAGCGTAGACTCGATCTTAGATTTTATCCTCTCGAGAATGATGTGTGTCATTAACTTTTGAAATACGGACAGAATGGTGATTCAAGGTCACCTTTTTTGGTAGCTTGACGATTACCCCGTCCTTCCATTCCCTGGGAATGATTTCGTTTTCCCAAACAGACCTAACAAGTGGCAACAAGATACCGGCAGCCAAGCCGGGGTCCAGAACTATGGTTTTAAGAAAAGAAATGTGTTGCAGAACCAACAAGATCATTTCTCTGATTTTTTTTTTATAATTTTAGAACTTCAATTTAAACTGAAAAATTTCTTTAAAAATTCTCTTAAATTGCATTTAATTTGTTTTTCTAGATGTTTCGATAAACTTGAACAAAATGTCAGTTCAACCATTTATTTGTCAAAAGTATAATTAAGTATATTCCACCAAAATTCACAGATTTACCTTTTGTTTACCTAATATTGTTTTCATTCAATACGAAAATCTTCTTCTAAAGAAATCTTATTTTCTCAATTCAGTGCTGTAGTTTTTGAGTTTTAACAATTTTTGTATTCTTCTCAAAACCAAAATCTGCCAATTTTCCTTCCACCTAGTATAAAAATCATTGTTCAAAATTATTGTGTCCGTTTTTAAGACCCAACTATCCACACGAATTTTGTATGAGCTGATTTCTAATCTAGAATCAAAAAATATGCAGCACATTATTTGTGCTTGAGATATTTTAGTCTTAAACACAGAAAAGTATGTGCATTTACACCACGGAAATAACATCTTAAAAGACAACTATAATTTATCGTACAAATCAGTATAGTATAATTTTAGGAGTTTCTACTGATTTGCGTCACAGAATACCTACAAAAGTTTCTGGGCGCCTGGTAATATATATAGAAATAAAATTATAAAATCGAACAAAGCGGATAGTAAAATGTAGGAGCATTTTGTGTCGCATGCTTTGAGGAGTTTGGCGCAATACGAACATTTGCGGTGCATACTTTGAGGAGTTATATTGCTCGAAAACTAAAAACAAGAACATTTTGTGTTGCATGCTTTAAGAAGTTTTAATTCTGGGGATACGTACAGAAAATCCTGGGCGCCTGGTGTTTTGGTATTTTATTGAATTAAATAAATCATAAACAAGCGAAATTAAAGTTTGGAAAGTATGCAAAATTTTTTGTGTGTGTTGGAATTGCAAAGGCAATAAGAGCATATGTATTTTTCGTAGCCTACGGGTAAGCGTTAATTTTCTGTGCTTGTGCTCTGAAAGTAAAAATGAAACAGAAAAATACACAGTTTTGTTGTTGGTTTTATTTTCTTGTAAATATGACATAAAATATTTATCGTTAAATTTATTTTTATAAGTAGCATGGATAACAAGATGGTGGATAACAATTATTCCAAACTCTTGGGTCCGGTATACCACCTTCCATTAATGGCGGACTAACACAGCAATTATCTGCACCTGCAGGTAATGGAACTGGAACTTCACAGTTTGGAAAATTTGGTAGACCGCATCGCGGCACACTGTAACAACTTGATTTGGTGAAACATTTCGAAGGGCCACACGGAGGGGAACGTTCATTTGGTCCGCAAATTATAAATGGACAACATGGATCACAAGGACCACAGGGTCCACACGGTCCACATGGGCCACAAGGGCCACATGGACCACACGGGCCACACGGGCCACATGGACCACACGGACCACACGGGCCACATGGACCACAAGGGCCACATGGGCCACAAGGGCCACATGGGCCACATGGGCCACACGGAGAGCAAGGTACACAATCTCCAAATAAATTTGCAGATCCACAAGGTTTTGAACACATTTTTTCTGTAAAAATAAAAAGATTATAAAATTTAGATATTTTTTAACATTAAGGGTTACAAATTACTTTTAATTTTTGGATTTGATGTTGTTTCTAATATTAATTCATGTAAACTAATAGTTTATACAAACATTTATTTGATAGTAAAACAAATGCTGAAAAACATTTAAACTCAATAAAGTAGATTTTTTTTACAAATTTAAAAAAAATGAAGAATATGAGTGTCAAGATCAATATCTTTATTCCTTAGTCCTAAACAAAATGACTGATAAATGTTACAATACAAGTATGCCAAGTCTTAGGAGGTTTTTTTGGTCAATAGACTTAGGAAGTACAAACATTTTTGGAAAAAGTCATAAAAGTATTCATGTACATAGATACAATACAGAGGTTAAAGTTGCCTTCAGCCCCCCTTTTGCTAGGGAACACTTTAGGATTTGGGGTACATGCGAAGTTACACACAGTCCTAGTCTACAGTGTGCCCAAGCAGCCCCGCATATACATACCACAATGTTAAGATATGCATAATTTTTGATACTCATTAGTAACAGACGTTGTGTTATAGTTAGTGCGTAGCACTCTCATGCCAAAAGTCTTGAGTTCAATACCTGCTTTTTCCATTTAAAGTTTTTGTACGGGTTCTGTCATAAAAAGTGCTTTCTCTAATTAGCCACTCGTAGTAGTTATTAATTAAACACAGGAATGATATTGCGCTAGACAGAAATATTTAATATAAAAACCAGAAAGCAAAAATATATCAAGTTCAAAAATCCATATCAATAAGTCAAAAACTACGATAATGACTATCCATACTAAAGATGACATAATGCTGGATAACGAACACATAGAATATGTAGAAGATTATACTTATCTAGAACAGACTAAGTCATTCATTAACCAAGTTTCTATAGACACATTACCAATAGTTGAAAACAATTTAGGAGTCTAAAACAAAAATTATAATCAAATCTAAGGGACGAAACACGAACATACTAGACTCTACTATTCTATCTGTTATGACGTATGGTTTACAGACTATATCCTTGACTTCAAGTTTACTTGACAAAATAAGAATATGCCAAACCAAAATGGAAAGAAAACTATTTAACCTACGAATTAGCCAGAGAGTGAGCAATAGAGAAATAAGACGAAGAACTTTCAGTACTCTTACAACTGCACGATTGCGAAAAAAGATTCGTCTGAATCATTTACGCTCTCAAGAACAGGAGGACTCATGACACTTTCCGGTAGTCCGAATTAACAGCAAGCAAATTGCCTTTATCAATCGAGCTTACATAGGGAGTGTCATTGTGAACGAGCGTTGGAACCGAGGATGACGTGGTGTTTCGTACGTTTTTTACAAATGACCATACATTTTTACTACCTTTGGGACATTGTAGTATTTTTTGCCGTAATTTCTGATGATGCAAAAATTTGGTTCGTGACCATTACAGGTCTTTCTAGCTTGTTCTGAGTTCTCTTTGGGTTTGATAGATTTCACCCTATTCGGGATAAAATTTCTCATACCACAAAGAATTAAATTTGTAACCATATCTGCGCTGGAATCCACGTTACTATCAAGAAAGCATAGTGACCAGTTAAAGTTCCTGAAGAATTCATTGAGACCGTCCCAGTTGGCTTTCTGATATTGCCAAACGGTTCTCATAGGAGTTTTTTCATTAACTGGGTTTTTTCGACATGAGAATTTTGCAGATACGATACAATGGTCTGACGTGCCTGGAGGAGATAGAACACTAACCGTGTACTTATCAGATCAGAGGTAAGAAACAAGTCAAGATTGTTTTTCGCTCGACCTTCCACGTCCGATATTCGGGTGGGCTTGTTGATAAGCTGAGTTAGGTGGTTCAACTCAGCGAAGATCTCAGCACTCACTCCATCGGGTGTTGTCTAGCCTGACTTTTGAAGCCATGAAGAATTATGTACATTGAAATAGCCCGTAACAACGATTTTAGTGCGAAGATAGGACGAAACAATTCTTTGGATGGAATCAGACAAAACATCAAATTCACGAGAAGATGATACTCTGTCTAAATGCCCACTTTTTATCTAAATATTGGTTTGAGAGGGTAAAAAAAAAACGATTCGAAAGCTGCTGGTATTTGGCGCACTCCCTGACAATGGCTTCTTACAGCGTCTTAAGGCTAGTTTATTTTTTAGTTTGGACCCTGCTTTCCAGAATGCTTCAGAGAAAATAATCCAATAGATTCGCGTCAGTTGAATTTAAGAGCCATTGTGGGGTTGAAATGAAGTTCGGAGCGTTGTGTATCAACAGTTCTAGTTTACTCTTAGCTTTGAGAGAGGGTACAGTCTTGTTGAAAAGTTCCTAAATTTTTGTATGCATAGAACTTCAAAGTTACTTTGAAGTTAAAAGTCACAACAGTTCAAAGGATTATTTGTGACAGATTCTGCTTCCTTTTGGCCAACCAATGACTTCAACTCATTATTTTAAGTAATGTCTACTTTTTTTTTAATTCACAAATTGCTCACGTCAAAAAATACGATGTTTCGAAATTGTCCGCTTTCGACAAAATGAACTAACTCATTCCCTTTCTCAAGTCTTGATTGTTTCAGTTCGGGTGTAAGACCAAGCGAAATGATTCTGTAGGTTTGTAGGCAATACTAAGAACAGTTAATTAGCCAATTTTAAAAAAGCTGATGCCACTGTGACAACGATCTGAAATTGGTTACATTTCGAGTATCGGACCCTGTAAATGTAATAAACAAAAGAGCCATTACATGAAAATATTATTAAATATTATTTGCTTCAATTAAATTTCATGTAATATTCCAAATAATTTTCTGAAATGCTCAATTCTTTTATCTACGTAAGGAATTTAATTACCTTGACTTTAATTTAGAAGTGATTTCCTTCAAGAACTTTAATAAACCCACTACAATTTATTAATTACATGTAATTAGTAAGTGAACTTTTTCAATTGCAATTACAAGTAATTGAAACATATATTGTTTCAAAAAGTGAAGAGATAATTACTAATAACAATTGAAATGAAAGTGGAAATTCATTACGAGAAGTAATCATTATTTCCCAACTCTGATCCTAATAGATTTTATGGAGACTCATTTCACGAAACAAACATTTTCACTTTCATAAGCTGAGTGTCAATGTTATTGTTAATAATATTGACAAATGTTAATATTATGATACTCGTAGAATCTTGGAAATTAGATTTTACTTTATTTATTTCGAACCCTTCAGCCTCTTTAAGGCAAGTCCACGCAAGGACTACAATGCGATACAATATTTTTTCTCATTCGAAATTACCCTTTCTCACCTACTTATTCAGAATTTTACCACATGTGCCCTCTTTGAAAAGTTTCGATATTCACAAAACTCATGGTCAGTGTTCAATTCAATTCGGTAAAATTGCTTTATTCACGAGGAAATCATGTATTCGTAAGAATCCGGCCCTACAGTCTGCTTAACATAGTCACGTAACGTAAGAAACAAGTCTAAGATTCGAGTTGGCTCATTAACAAGCTGAGTTAATTGATTTAATTGCAATGAAGACTAACGTTTTTGACACCTGGTAACATTTGGAAAGAAATCGACTTTTTTCCAAAAAATAAAAACCTTAAAATAAATTTAACAACAATTTAGGATATTGCTTCCAAACTAGTTTTAGCTCCTAGATAGTATTGTTTATTAACATTTATTAATGTTTTTAGAAATATCCAACTGTTATTTCTTTTTTTTTTATAAAAAAATAAGAATTTACACAAAATACTACCCAACATTGGTGTTCGATTCGAATATCTCACGAATAGATGAAGGTATTAAATTCATTTGTGATAAAAATGGAATCAAAAAGTAAAGGTGCAAAAAAGTTAGTTAAGTTAAGTCAATTCCAGTAAAATACCCTATCTTATCAATTGAGTGGAAAAATAAGCCCTTAATGTTAAAAGAAAAAAATAGGCTGGGAAGCGACCCACACTGATAACTGTCCATCCCATCTGTCGATTTGTCTTGCTTAAAAGTTTGTAGGTTTTCGTGTTGGGTTAAAAAAATTGTCAGTTGAATTATTCTTAAATATTTTAATATTACCAACAATATTTTTCATATAAAGAAATAGTTTGAAAATCTAGTTTTTTTTAAACAGATTTTTATTCGAAAACAAATTTTCACCAATTTTAGTAGAATTTCTTAAATTTTTACAATTTTGATGAATGAAATTAATTTGAGAGATATCAAGAACCGAACATCAATTTTTACCAAATTTGCTTACTATTTTTTTTATAAAAAAACGGACTGTTGCATTTTTATTAAAAAAAACTACTGAATATTAAAAACAATATTTTCTGTGAAATAAAAAGAGTTTAAAGACAATATTTTTAGTTCTTCAAAGCTTTTTAAGTCGTAAGGCAATTTTTACCAAGTTTAAGTATTGTTTTTTTTTTGTTAGGTTTTTACTTTTTGTAAAAAAAAACTGTCAATTCGATTTTTCCCAAAATTTTACTAGATGTTAAGAATTTAATTTTTCGTTGCACGAAATTGTTTTGAAGATAAAATCATTTTGTATTTGTAAAATGTTCTAGGTGACAATTTTTTTTTTGATTTTAATTTTTAATTTTTTTAAATTGAATTTTTTTTTCAAAATTAAACTTGTTTGGTTTTTGGTTCGTTAGATATTTAGAATTAACCAAAATGTTCACGTATTTTTAAACTGCTATGGTAAAAAAAACACCCACGCAATTTTCTTGAGAGCCCTTTCTGCATCTTTCTGCATTATTATTTGTATAGCAAAATTTATTTGAAGTCGATATCTCTTCTGTTTCTTGAGCTATGGACAAAGATAAAAACGTCGTGAACGTACGGACATACAACGTACGGACATACGAACGTACGTATACACGCACGCACATACATCTTTCTAAAAATCTTTTATTTCGACTCTAGGGACCTTGAAACGTCGAGAAATGTCAAAATTTTCAATTTGAAAAATCGGACCAATTACAATAAATTCCTATGGGAAGTTAAAAATATAAAAATACTCGTAATGTTAAAATAGGGGATTTCTGAGTTTGACCACATATACATATATTACCTCAAAGTTCAGATTCGAAATCAGCAGAGTCAAATGAAGACCCTTAAGTCATCATATAGCAATTGGGAAATTTGAAGAAAAAGATTTGTACTTTGTTTAAGCTATGTTACTTTTTGCTTTAGCCTTAAAAGCAGCGTATTACGTGACCTATTATAGAAACTACTATAAAGATTATCATTTCATAGAGGCAACGTTATAAACCTTACATGGCTTATCATTCTTTATTTTAAACGTGAACCATGTAATTCAAAGCTTTGGAGAAGTTTAATAAATATACAAACTTCTTAAAAATTTGTTATGATCAAGATAATCAGGGTTATTACAAACCCCTTCGGAGAAAATACTACAAGTGGTAAAAATGAGTCAAAAACAGTGAATCGAATTAAAACTGCAATTATCACTTCAAATCCATAACATCTAGCTACCAGGCTTTAAAAGACCAAAAGTCATAAAAACCTAGACAAAACTATGATATACAGAATTTACGGAAACGGTTCTTTTTGTCTACAATAATATAGTCGATGTAATTGCTGGATTGTTAATAAGGCCAACATCATGTTCTGATGCAAGTAGTTAATGGACTATTTTTCGTGTTTACAAAAAATTATCAATTTGATTTTTCTAAACAAATTAACTAAAAACTTACAACAATATTTTGCATGTGATAAATAAGTTTGATTGCTTTATCAAGTTTTTGTTCCTGAGATATTTTAATCGAAAACTAATTTTTAAAAATATTAGGTATCACTTTTCGAAGGTTTTCATTTTTTATAAAATAATTGCCAATTGGATTTTTCTTAGAATATAGAATATAATTCTTAGAATAACTATATGTCAAATTCTTCTTGTAGATAGATAGATAAGTTCTTTATTTTTTCAATTTTTTTATAAGTACAATATTTCATGATAAAAGATATACAAAGCATGGCTATATAAGCCGTCTGCCGTATAAAGCAAGCAATAACAGGTATTTATAAGTTTAATAAAAAATGTGACTTTTAGTTTAGTCAAAACAAAAAAATTAAGGAAAAAAGAAAAATATTGGTAATGGGCTTTTAGTTTAGCTAAAACAGATAATGGTTTGTAAGTGAGAAAAAAAAAGCAAAAAGATAGGAAAAGAACTGTATATTTCTCAAGTTTTTTTTTTTTTTAATTTTAAGGACTTTTAATTTGGTTAAAAACAAAAAAAAAGAAAGGAGAAGATACAATCACATCAACATCGTCTTACAACTCAAAACAAACTCAAACACTCGTTTCGATATTTTCGTGCATGTGAGACATAGCGTATAAGAGGCTTCCAGCCACGATCTCCGTTTAGTACACTGACACATTCCTCTTGAGAAAGAAAACTAGAATAAAAGTAGAGCCTTCGGATTTCCTGTAATATTGGACAAAGTGCTAAAAAATGCAAAACATCTTCGTTTTGACCAAGGTTGCAAAGAGAGCACACAGGGTTTAAGTCTGTTCTATGTGGTCTGTAATTCAAATCGAGCATTTCCGTTCTTATCTTGAAGATCAAGCTCATTTCAGAAACTGTAAACTCTTCTCTAAAATAGTTTATTTCACCAAGTTTCAGATTAAGTTGTCTGTATATATTCCTCGATGTTGATGCAGTCCCTCTCGCAACACAAAGCCTATACATCGAGTCATCTATAACAGAGATACATTCATATAATGCATTTTTTATTGCTTCCACATTGTCCACTGGCAATGATATTGAAAGGTTATGTGCTACAGCAAGATCATACCAATTTTTGACCGGACTATATCCACTACTAAAACAAATTTTAAGGAGTCTTTTTTGCAAGTTTTGGTCAGATCGCTTCATAACTCTGATCATAAAATCGGCGTTAGCCTTTAAGTTTTTCAAGAAAATTTGAGGTAAGCCTGTCTCGCTTGAAAAAATACCTCTGTATATTTTCCATTTCCTCCAACTGTTCGAAACCATATACTTCATTACCATAGCAAAAACAAGTATTCACGTTGGCATTGAAGACTTTGAATTTTGAGATTGGATCTACGAGTTTATTTGCGAAGAACTGGGACCACATTGTATTTATTGCAATTTTTGCAGCGGTAGTTTTTTCTTTTATAAAGGTTTGAATTTTAAGATTATATGTCATTGTATACCCAAGATACTTAAATTCATTAACAACCTCAATTATCTCACCATCTAAAGTCCAATTCCGCCCATAGCCAGTTATTCTATTTCGAGATCTAAAAACCATTATTTTGGATTTGGTGGTATTTATTCTAAGATCCCATAGATCACAAAACTGTTTCAGCTTGTTTATCTGGAGCTGTAGAGTAAGTGGACTGTCTGATAAAACCACTAAATCATCAGCATAAAACAAGACTTTAAGTGTAATATCCCCGAACTGAACTCCCCCAGGTATACTGTTTTCGACATCGTTCATATACAGTGCAAACATGATAGGGCTTAGAACACATCCTTGAGGGACACCTGCTTCACAACTAAATTCTCTAGATACTTTTCCACCATTCTGAACAGATGCCATCGTGTTTTCGAGAATTTTTTCGTAGACTCTGATAAATTTAGTAGATAGGCCAATTGCTGAGAGCTTATAGAGTAAGGACCTCCTATTAATAGTGTCAAAAGCCGCTTTTAAATCAACGAAAAAGGCATATAAGTTCTGTTTTTTATCAATAAATCGCCTAGCAGTGGTGCTGAGTACAAAAATTTGATCAATAGCTGAAAGGTTGGCTCGAAAACCAGCTTGAAAGCAACTAATTATGTTATTATCTTCTAACCAGGTCGTAAGTCTAGTATAGAGTATTTGTGTAAACACTTTTCGTAATGAGTTAAGCACAGCAATTCCTCTATAGTTCTCTGGCAAATCACTGTTACCTTTCTTAAAAATGGCTGTAATTCGAGACAGACGAAAATTTTCAGGCACTGTCTCTTCAATGAATATTCTATTGAAAAATTCTAACAGGTATTCCAAAAACTCAGGAGTAGCATGTTTATAAAACTCTACTGGGATCCCATCAGATCCAGGTGCTTTGTTATTTTTCATTTTTTTTTAAAACAGCTACTAATTCAACCATTGTAAGATTGGAATCCAGTTCAGGAATAATGACATAAGGGAATGCAAAGCTCATTGTGTTTAGATTAGGGTCAGGCAGAAGTAGAGTTTCAAAATAATTTGCAAGTAGATTTTCATCAATTATGAACAATACCCTCCTATTCCGCCCACTCAACACTTGTACTGTCTTCCAAAAAGATTTCGAGTCCTTGCATTCAACGAGCTTAGAAGCAGTGTTTTTTAAATAAAGTTCTTTTTTGAGATTGCATATTGCATAACCTTTTGTATTCTTAGTTTGATTGTAAATACAGTGATTTAAAAACTGCGCTATTTGTTTTTCTATATAGTTTTAAGAAAGCGAAAGATTTTCTCCTATTTTTTTTGCATTCTTCGTCGTACCATACAGACTGAAAGGTATTTCTACGTTGGGAAGAAAGTTCTGCAGACTGTCTAATCACTGAAGAAACTATGTCAGTTATAGAATCTATAGAGTCAGATGTCACACTTGGCATCGCAACCAGCTAATGATTAAGTTTAATTTTATATCTATTTGCATGTCTTACTCTTCTTGTATATTTAAACTTATTTTGGAATTTAGAATTTTGTTGCCTTCTTTTTATTCGTAAAAATCCGTTGGTTCTCAGAATAATGTATAATACAAAATTTACTTCAAGTCGCCAGCAATATTGGTTCTAGAGAGATTCGAGGTCAACATAATTTGTCCAATTTTTTTTAAATTGCTATAAAGCAAAAAAAAACATCTTTTGATTTCATTATTCAAAATTCTTCAAGCCATCTAGTAGAGTCAATTTCGAACTTGTTCATAAATAGATTATTTTAGGACTGCCGATGAAAATCTTTTCCAATTTCTCCTAACACACAAAAACATAGTCATATCGTCTGTTATATTTGAAAATCATCAATTACTAATTTATTAAAATTCTCTACTTTTTGTTTACATGAACATGCATTCGAAAAACGTTCTCAAGTCGATTGCAGCCTTACAGACTTCAGGAAGGCATTTGACGAATTAAGCCATGAAATTCTTCTTAATACATTAAGTAAATTTGGACTTATCTACCATTTCTTTATGTGGCTTTCGTCACGTCTTAAAAATATGTAGATATTACAGCGTCATGTTCGGGAGTAACCCTTCATGTCAATTTCTCTATCCTGGTGTACCTCAAGGGAGTCATCTTGGTCCATTGCTGTTTATTTTCGTTATTAATGATTTCCCTTCTGTTTTAAATAATTCTTTATTCCTTATATATATGTAAATGATGTTAAAACAATAAGATATGTGTGCCCTCTCATTGACACTATCGTTTTAATTTTACTTGCATCAATATTTAAATATCTAGAGACCTATTTAAAAAAAACAATACAAATTGTCAAAAATTAAATCATCTTATTTTATTCCATTTTTGTTTGGCTTATGTATAACATTAAAAATTTTTTGTATAAAGCTTGAAAATTTATTGAAACAAATATAAAAAGGTTCGAATAATAAAATAAAATTTTTTAATTAAAAAAAAAGAAGAAAATGTGCGAACCAGGTATACCGTGTTGTGCCCCATGCGATCCTTGCTCAGGACCATACGAGGTTAGTTTTCCAAAGAAAATTTCTTATAAAAACCTGTATTAATTTATAGCCTTCATAGCCTTCTCCCCAATGTTATTCGGGAGCAGAATTAGAAGCCCTACCACAATGTGCTCCAAGACCTCCACCACCACTACCAAAATGCGTGACAATCCAACAGCCTCCACGTTTAATTTGCAAAAAAAAAGTCGTATTCAATCAGAAAATCGTCCCCGAACCAATGGTTGTAAATCGATGTCGCCAAATCACTATTCCCAAAGTTGTTGATGTTACACGAGTGATAAAAGTACCAAAGCTAACTTGGGTCTCACAATTGATACGCGAACCACGGGTCATCTATTATCCATCGATGATTCCTGACCCGTATGTTGTTTGCTATCCAAAGAGAATTTGTGAACCACGTGAAATTTGCCAAACTTTCCTCTGCCAACCGAAACCGCAAGTTATTGATATTCCACCACCTCGGGAATATTGTTGCTACCAAAACGGACCTATTCGTTATAAACCAAGTCAGCCTTGTCCACCGAATCCAATAGCAACTAACTGTGGACCTTTGCCTTGTTTTACAAATGGACGTTATCCAGTTTGTGAGCCTTGTGGACCATGTGGACCTACGTCGTGTGGGCCTTATCCACCATGTGGACCGCCGCCTTGTGGACCATGTGGGCCATGTGGACCTAGTCCATGTGGGCCATGTGGACCTAGTCCATGTGGGCCTTGTGGAGTTCCTATGCCAAATGGGCCAATTATGACAAAATGTGGACCGTGTGGTCCTTGTGGTCCTTGTGGACCGTGTGGCCCATGCGGACCATGTGTACCCGGTGCACCTTACATGGCATGCTAACAGTTAAAATTTAGTATTTTCCACTTAATAAAAGTTTCAAAATTATTAATAAAATACATTTTTTAGATAAAATTTAATACTAAAACAAAATGAGTTTTTTATTTGTTTCATATGGCTTTTTGTATTTAGGGCTGTTTTTGAAAAGCCGGACTTTTAAACGCTTATGTTCAACTGTTGAATCAAGTTGCCATTCACAGATTATGCTTTTTTTATGATATGCTTTTGAACGTGAATACCATTTCAATATTCACTTCAAAAGCCAACTTTTTTGGAAAAATAGGTGTTAACCCATTTATAGGTCGAAATTCAGCCATCTTAATTTTGCTTCCAAATGCCTTTTTTCTCCACTTTAAAAAGACACAACCCAACTCAAAATGAAGAGGTTTTCATTAAAAACAAAACTGAAGACAAGATTGATGGTTCTCAAAGCTTTTATTAAAGTCATATACAAAATCATTTATCACACAGAACTAGTCTTCTACGGTCAATATAGTTTTAGTTCCTTTAATTGACAAAACCAAGATAACTGATTTAAATTAATTTTCGGCCTTTTAGATCTTTTAAATCCCTAACAGCATCCTGGATCCCCACAAGGTGATTTCGGGCAAGAAGCTGCTGTGGCATAGCATCTCATTCGCTTATTATTCACGCCCATTGTCATATAGGCAAATCTCAGAGGATACGCTGATGGACAACAACTTGGTCTCGATTGCCCTATAGCACAACATTGTCCCTGACACAAAGATCTGGGGCATTGATCTTGAAGGCCATTTCGTTTCCAACAGTCACAATTAGTGTACATTATGCCAGCTCGCAGTTCACGGCTATGGCATTCGTCAGAACATGGTCCATATGGACCACAAGTATCAGCACAGGGACCACAGCAGGGATCGCACATTTTTTTGTTGGCCTACAATTTATTTTTTACTTCACTGGAAATTTAGCTGTGGAAATAGAGGTTTTATGAAGAGAATCAGTAAAGTTTTTACATACACACCTTTTTTCTAATTTTTTTAATTCTTTTTTTGTGTTTCTTAGCCGAAAGATGTTTTTCAAATGAATATTTTTCCAAACAAAGTTTGAAGGTTTATACAAATTTTCGTGTTCATAAAAAAAAAACATTTTTGTTAGGTAGAAAATATGGTTTTACGAACATTATTAACTTCCCATAGGAAGTTATTGTAATGGGTCCGATTTTTCAAATTGAAGATTTTCGACGTTCTTCTTCTTCTCGAAGTTTCAAGGTCCCTAGAGACAAAATAAAAGATTTTTAGAAAGATGTCCGTACGTTCCCGAACTTTTTTAACCTAACACGAAAACCTACAAACTTTTAAGCAAGACAAATCGATAGACGGGATTTTTCAATACATTATAAGAAGAACTGCAAACTCCAGATAAAAACAAGAATTGCTTTAAAACTATTTTGTGGTTTTATGTTAAGGACTTTTTTAGGATAAATTATTCAGTTTTCTTTAATGTCTAAAAAGGTCTGATGCGGACATCTGACACCTGTCATATCTTAAGCATGAAGTGTCATTTTAGTGTCAGGTTTTAAGTTTAATGTTTGCCATTAAGTTTAAAAAATGGTTCTCTTAGCAACCGAACAACGCAGCCGGTTTGATTTTTTTTGACCTTGTTTTTTGATGGCAATTAAAGGTCAAGACATGGACGTTATGTAGTTCCAACAATCCATAAACACCACGAATTATAGCTTCATAACATCAGAACTTCTCTAGTAATTTTGCGCTTCTCCGAAGTTACCAAGATCCTGTGATTTAAAACGGTTAGAATCTGTAAGACTACTCTAAAGAACGTGCATACGCGAATAATTCTGAACTCTAGACGCACTTAATACCATTATTTCTAAAGTTATGAACAAAATGTGCAAACAAGTGAATATAAATTACCTCAACACAAAATCGTTTCCTGCAACCCTTTTAAATAATACTGTTTTTGACTAAAAGCTGGAGACAAAAAAGTACAGTTATTTGCAACCATTTTTAAGGCACATAAAAAGAAAGGTCTTGAGGTCAAGAACAAAGAAAAATCAAAATTAATCTGCATTAAAATAAATGTTAAGCAGATGATATTCTTTTCGAAATAAAAGCTCAAACCTTAAAAAACGTAGTTAAAATCATGTTTGGATCACACAGAGGAATAGGTTTTTTGGGGTTTTTGGCACGATATTTTGTTCCGTTATTTTTTAATTCAACTTTAAAATTAAAAAAATCATTGGTCTGCACTTTTTTATTATTATTTTTAACGCCCTTTGCTTTCGAATGACATTAAACATATATATTGGTTATGTGGTTATTATAAAATTAAATGAAGAAGAAAAACTATAATTCACTTTCAGCCGTTTTAAGGCCTTAGGTCAAAAGCCTTTTAAGAAACTCTGAGATGCACAAAGTTTCTGCCAATATTTGTTCGATACTATAAAGTATATACTTTAACACATTTAAGAAACAAATTTTATTAAAAAATTCAAGGGCTTCTATACAGGGGTTAGTCAAGGAATAAACTTATCTTTTTTGGATTTAGACGTAAAAGGATCTTTAAACGAGTGACGACAGTCTTTATGTTTTGCAAATGACTGGTCTTGGGTCATTTTCCACAGCTTTGAACACTTCTGTCACCATTTTTTCCAAAACTTTTGTCTGTTTGACTTTTGCTATAAAATCAATAAGAACTATCTTCATACATACTATGGTCGACATTTTAACACCTTTGAGTGCAATTTTTGTTAAATTCGTCACGCAACACTTAGTCTTTGTTCTACACCCTTAGACTTTTCATTTGATATGCCTTAGAAAAACTTGCAAATGACTTTAAAAGACTTTCAATTAGCTTTACTTTAAAAACGATAAATGAGTGTCACATTTGATCAAAAAAGTCGAGCTTAATTCCTCAGCTCGTTTATTTAACGTGAGTTATTTTTAGGGGTAAAAGACTTAAAGTCAACAACACCTTTTTAACTGGTAGCCTTTTAGTGAGCTGTGAAGTAGTTTATTTTTTGTTGGGTTTGGCATTACAAGCTCATTTTCTATTGAATGGATACGTCTAAAGCTACCGTATTTGGGGTAATGATCAGCCCCAAGTTCGTGCCAACAAAATTCTATCATAAATGTAAGAATGAAATAGAGAGAGAAGGATCAGTGATCAAATCGAAGCCGACGAAATCGGACGCCGCAAAAATAAACAATTATTAAACGATAGTACAAGAGTAAAAATTAAATAAAAGTTCTGTATAAACAAAAACGAGAAATAAATGTATCTTATTGAATAAACATTTTGTTAAAATTAACATTGAGTTTTGTCGACGTAAACGTACAGTTTTAATAATTTTATTCGCGATATTTCATCTTAGATTTCGCTTCGTCTTCGCTGCCACTACTATATACGAGAAGATACTCTTATATACACATAGACATGCTATTGCCAAAAAGAATCAAACGTATCGTCTTACCGCCGCCGTTAAATTCAAAATAATCTCTGTTATCGCCAAAACAGAAGGGAAAACAGAGACAAACGTTGCCTCACTAACCCGACGCCAAATTTACTCTTCAAATTTACACTTCTCTGTTATCGCCAACACAGAGGGAGTAAGAGAGACGAACGTGAGTCTCATTTCCCCACCCAGCCGCCAAAAAGCAAAAAGTTTACCGTTTTGAAAAGAGGATGGTAGTTTTTTCTTAACGAGTAAAGCAACATTCTTTTCTCATTCGCGTCTCTGAACAGTTTAAATTGCATTTATTAAAATAAAATGCCGAATAACGATCAAGAAACACCGCCAATGGATGTCACCATAATGACAGGATTAGTATCCAGCATAAATGCTTTAAAAGCCGCCGTGGAAGAACTTAGAAAAGATACTGCCGAGAGCCAAACCGCCATCAAAGATCTCAGCATCCAAGTAGAAGCACTGCCCATTCAAAACAGAGACTCCTTGGACACGTCTACTGACCATTTCTCAACGCCACCGGTAGGTAATAATCTCCTTATTCCAGCAGGTGATTTGACGAGCACACGAATTTACGATCTGCCAACCTTCTCTGGAAATGCCGAGGAATTGCCATTATTTTTTGCGAGTTTTGAGGATACCACTGAGGCCTTCAAATACAGCAACAGGCAAAATTTAATGCGCCTTCAAAAATGCTTAGTTGGTGCAGCAAGGGAAGCGGTAGTATCAATGCTCATTTATCCAAGTGAAGTGCCGAAAATCATCGATGAGCTACAGTTCACGTTTGGAAGACCCGAACACATGGTTAGGTATCAGATTAGCAAGATCAAAGCCATACCAATTATACCAGAAAATAAAATCGATCAAATTCTGGTATATTCGACCAAAGTTCGAAATGTGGTGTCGTTCCTAAAAGCGTCAAAATGTGAACGACAGCTTTCAGATCCAAATCTCTTGGACGAACTTGTTGTAAAGTTGCCGACCAGTAAACAATTTGAATGGATCAAACACAGTCTGGATATAAAGCCGTACGCATCGATCGAACACTTTTCAGCTTGGCTGAGCACACTAGCCAGAATAATGGGGAAAATGCCACCACCACTCCAAAGTACTTCCAGATTGACTCCTCAAGTGGCACAACGTAGAGTAATGCATGCAAGCGAAACAGTAGCAAGAGAATTAAAATGCTGCCACTGTGGATTAAATCATAAACTTGCCAATTGTGAACAATTTAAGACGGATCTAAACGTTGAGGATCGTTGGACCAAAGTTAAAGCCAATCAACTGTGTTTCTCGTGCTTGAACAAAGGCCACAGTTCATTAGTATGTCGTATGAAAAAGATCTGTGGCATATCAGGATGCAGGAGATACCATCATCACAGTCTTCATGAAGAAATTCCCCAATCAAGATTAAACGCACAGCCAATCTTGAATTGTGACACACCAGATGACACCGGTCAGCTGTTTAAGATTTTGCCGGTTACCTTGTATGGTCCTACAGGCAAAATAGATACCTACGTAATGTTCGATGAAGGCTCAGCTATATCCCTTATGGAAAAAGATACAGCCGTGAGGCTTGGACTGAAAGGTCAACATGAGCCTTTGAAATTACAATGGTATGGACAAAAGGTAACTACGGAAGAATCTCGAAAAGTTAGTCTGGAAATCGAAGGTCTAGAAGAAAACCAGCGTTTCAACATCAAAAATGTAAGAACTATTAAAAACCTCAACCTACCTGTCCAGTCATTTAAGAAGTCGGATTACAACTACCTCAAGTTCTTACCACTTCAGGAGTACACCGAGGCCAGACCAGTTATATTGCTAGGATTAGACTATGTTCATCTTAGTGCTTCATCAACAGTTGTAGAATCTGGCCAAACAACACCGATCGCCGCAAAAACTAAGCTAGGCTGGGTTGCTTACGGACCAAGAACAACAACTCCAAATCCTATGTTCCTTCACATCCGCCAAAGAGACACCAACTTAAATCAAATCGTGACAGACTTTATTGCAACAGAAAACTTTGGTGCAAATGAATCGTGTCCAATTCCTGAGTCAACGCAAAACATTAAGGCCAAAGAAATAATGAAAAATACTACCAGAAAAATCGGCAAACGGTATGAGATCGGGTTGCTTTGGAGGGAGTTTGTGCCTACACTCCCTAACAGCTTCTCGATGGCACTGAAACGCCTTATCAGCATAGAAAAAAAGATGAGCCGAGAACCCGAGTTTGCCGACAGGTATCGTGAAGGTATAAGGAAATATGTTGACAGTGGATATGCTAGGAAACTATTCGAAGACGAGATAAACAACACAAGGCATGCAGTATGGTATTTGCCGCATTTTGCCGTTCAAAGTCCGCATAAGCCAAATAGAGTGCGAATAGTGTTTGACGCCGCTGCCACTTCTCATGGCATTTCACTTAACTCTGTTTTGTCTAAGGGACCCGAACAGGCAAAACCACTCATCGGCATATTATTCCAGTTTCGTCAAGATGTCATCGGAGTCGCAGCTGATATAAGGGAAATGTTCTCCCAAGTTCGCATCATTCCCGAGGATCAACATGCACAGCGTTTTCTGTGGAGGGATGGTGACCAGAATAAGCCAGTCCAACAATTCGCAATGGTGTCAATGATTTTTGGAGCAGTTTGTTCACCGTGTTGTGCCGAATGGATAAAGAACATCAATGCCAAACGATTTGAAGACACGTATCCCGAGGCGACTGCCGCAGTCATTGGTAAGCATTATGTCGATGATTTTGTATGTAGCTTTCCAAAGAAGAAGAAGCCGAACGAATTTGTAAACAAGTCACCATCATCAATGCAGAAGCAGGGTTCCAGCTACGTAATTTTGTTTCTAATTCATCAAAGTTAGAAACAATAATGAATGGAGTGGCCATTACTGAATCGAAGAAAATCAGCATGGAACGTCAAGCTACATAGGAAAAAATTCTTGGAATGTTCTGGGATACGACAACAGATTCCTTCAATTTTGAAACCAAATTCCACCGCATTCCACAAAAGGTTTTAGAATCTCGTCGACCACCAACCAAAAGGGAACTTCTTGGAATAGTAATGGCAATATTCGACCCTTTTGGATTTTTAGCCGACTTTTTGATTTTTTCAAAAATCCTGGTTCAAGAATGTTCGAAAGTAAGCATTGACTGGGATGACCCAATACCTACTGAGCTACATATCAAATGGTCTACATGGTGGAACGAGTTTCAACAGGTAAAAGCCTTTCAAATATCACGATGTTATTCGCCGCATATCCGCCTTTCAAACAACACCGAGCTGCACGTATTCGTAGATGCCAGCCAAAGTGCCTTTGCAGCCGTTGGTTATTTCCGTATTGTCACAGAAAACCGAATTGAATTAAGCTTTGTAGCAGGAAAAACTAGAACTGCCCCTAAGAAATTGATGTCCGTTCCTAGACTGGAGCTACAAGCAGCCATACTTGGTTTACGTCTAAGCAGGTCCATCATTCAAAGTCACGAGATCAAAATATCGAAAACAATTTTCTGGAGCGATTCCCGAACCGTACTCTACTGGATTCACTCACATGAACGTAGGTACAAACCCTTTGTTGGCCACCGAATTTCGGAAATCATTAGCAACACCGATCCGAACCAATGGCGCTGGGTGCCAACTTCAGATAACTCAGCAGATGCAGCCACTCGCCCTACGTTCCCACCGAAATTCAACTGCAGTAGTCGATAGATTCAGGGACCTGATTTTTGAAAGACAACGAACAACATTGGCCAGCGTTCCAGCTAGAAAAAACCAACATAGCATCCGAAGAAGAAATCCAAACGAAGACAGTCTTATGTTGCCAGGCGAGTAGACCTTTTATTCAATTTACTAAGTATTCTTCTTATTTTAAGCTAAAACGAGTAACCGCATGGGTGGTAAGATTTGCGAAAATTAAGGCAAAAATCGACGTACCGAAAGGCCCCCTCTTAGTTTCTGATATGGCGGCTGCGGAGCAGTTCATTTGCCGAATCGTCCAAAAAGAAGAATACCGTCTTGAGATAGCCGCTTTGAAAGGGGGTAAACCTATTTCTAATTCCAGTTCAATTTATGCCCTGACGCCGTATTTGGACGAAAAAGGTTTGCTGAGAATTCAAGGCCGATTAGATGAAGCACTTTGTCTACCATACAGTGCACGAAGACCCATAATACTGCCACAAAATCATACAGTATCTCGCCTTATTGTTGAAAGTTTCCACCGGAGGTATCACCACCAAAATGTCGCTGTCATCATCAACCAAATCCGTCAAATATTCTGGATGCCTCGCTTAAAAACTATCTTAAAAGATGTACAAAAGGAGTGTTCAATATGTAAGATTGACAGAGCCGCCCCAAAACCGCCTTTAATGGGACAACTACCTACCGACCGGGTAACACCCTATGTTCGACCATTCACCTATACAGGTGTTGATCTATTTGGACCCTTGAATGTATCTATAGGGCGACGCCGTGAGAAAAGGTGGGTGGTCATATTCACATGCCTTACCATCCGAGCAGCACATTTCGAAATTGCCGAAAGCTTATCAACAGACGCTTTCATAATATGCCTGAAGAACTTCATCAACCGTCGTGGGTCACCAGTGTCTATTCGATGCGATAATGGCACCAATTTCATCGGTGCACAGAGGGAATTGAAGAAAAATGAATGTCTCTTGGACACCGATCGAATTATAGACGAATCCACCAAACAAAATATCGAGTGGATCTTCAATTGCCCTGCAAACCCTAGTTCCGGTGGATGCTGGGAACGACTTATCAAAATTGTGAAGCTCCTGTTCTCAAAAACACTGAAGGATGAGGCACCTAGAATTGAGACTCTTCGATGTGCTCTTTTGGACTAAGAAAACATCATGAATTCCCGACCGCTCACTGAAATTCCGCTGTCCAGTGACCAAGACGAGCCGCTAACACCGAACCACTTTTTGTTAGGGTGTGTTAACTCGACCCAGACACCACATCCTGTCGACATCAAAATATGCTTACAAAAGCAATGGCGAATCGCACAAAACTTGAAGGATCGTTTATGGAAGAGATGGGTTGTAGAATACCTACCACAACTTTTACGCCGTTCCAAGTGGCATGACAAACCACCACCGCTTAAAGTCAACGATCTGGTCATCATTTGCGATCATAATCAACCTCGTAGCCAATGGCAAAAGGGACGAGTTACAAAGGTTGTCCCAGCTAAGGACGGCCACATCAGAATAGCCGAAGTGAAAACTGCAAATGCCCTTCTAAGACGCCCTGCCAATAAACTAGCCGTTTTGACGATTGATGGTGAATCCTAGAGGATCCACGGGGGGTGGATTGTAAGAATGAAATAGAGAGAGAAGGATCAGTGATCAAATCGAAGCCGACGAAATCGGACGCCGCGAAAATAAACAATTATTAAACGATAGTACAAGAGTAAAAATTAAATAAAAGTTCTGTGTAAACAAAAACGAGAAATAAATGTATCTTATTGAATAAACGTTTTGTTAAAATTAACATTGAGTTTTGTCGACGTAAACGTACAATAAAAAAACCACCCTTTAAAAGAAAAAACATCAATGTAGGCTATATTCAATTTTTATTTCTTTTTTATTTTAAAATGTTTTCAATTTATTGGTTCTCCCACTTGGCTGCGACCTTTAAAAATCACTAAGTCCAAACCACTTTTCAATGGTTTTCAGTTTTTTTTTGTTTCAATGCTATTCTCTTTTCGGTTAAAGGTAACCAACAAATAGGTTCATAAAACTTATGATCCATTACTTACAATCCATTTTTGTAAATACTTTAATACCTCAACGGCACTGATAGCAATCACAAGATGGATAGTAAGCAACTACACATCGGTAGCTTGGACCAGGTCGACGATAAGGTCTCCCCAAAACAAGCCATTGAGGTGTTTCATCTTGGATTCCATTTCGCTTACAGCATTCCCAAGAACTATAAAGCACATCAGATTTAACCTTTTTGGTTATACGAGTAAATGGCTTTTTCAAAAGAAAGAAAAATTATTTAAAACAACATTTAAATAAAGGTTTAAAATCTTGAAGATAGCAAACATTCGAATAGATTATTATTTCCCTTACCAAATTATTTATGGTAGTAGGAATACATTTTCTCAAGTTCTCTATCGTCAATGGCAAAACTTTGTTTTTCTGAGACGATTTTTTATTCAAAACTGGTAGAATTTCTGAGGACAATGCATTTTTGTCTGATATTTCTATCTCCTGCGGTATAGCTTCCATTTCTGATCCAAAATAACATTCGAATGATTGCTATCCGAAAGTGAAAACATTTGCAATCGAAATGCTTTGAATTTAAGAAAAACTTACCCCATAAGGCATGCAACATGGATCACATGGCTTGCAACAAGAACAGGACGAATTTCGTGACATATTTTTACAATTTTTTTTGGGAGATTTTAGGTTGTGTTACTTAAATTTTGAGCTCAGTTCGGAAAGTAAATTTGAAGTTATTCTCCAAGAATATTTAATTTTTCACAGAAAGAAAAATTCACAAAATTTAAAATGTCAAAATATAGGCAAGTATATGAATCACTTAAGTTTTTTTTATGGTCATTAAATTGACATTGGTACATTGATTTTTCGTTTTTGGTGGTGTTGATATTCATATACCTTTAAGAATAAGAAAAAGGACGCACTGAAGATAGTAACAGTTTTGAAGAAGTAAGCTTAATGAACCAAGATCTTGGTTTTTAAATTCCAGTGATGAACGTTGTTAATTTTTGGTTTAGAAGGTAATTCATAAATAAACGAAACACATTAAGAGATTATTTACAACCATTTTTGATAAATATTTCACATCGTTATGAAGCTAAGACTTTTCCATTAAGTATGAAAAATAATATCATTAAATTGACGCCTCGGGAAGATTGACAACATGCGATTCTGTTGAGGTACTTTGTAATCACTTTTTTACATATTTCGGGCATATCTTGGGTAATGGTGGCTTCCGAAGTGTCTAAAGTTCACAGATTATTATTTGAGTAAACGCTATTTTTTACGTTTGATCGAGACGCGTCAGTGTTTTAGATTCTTTCTTGATGACAAACTTTACTTTGTTTTGCCGCATTAATCGTTAAAACCATTTTTGCCGCCTCTGCGTCAATATTCACAAAAACCATATTGACACCACATTGAGTTCTTCCGATTATGGCAATGTCATCAATTTATGTTGGTAATTGGACAGACTTTTAAAAGACAATGCCTCTAGTGTTGGCGTGGGAACTCTGCACAGTTCTTTCAAGGACGATGTTAAAAAAATCGCATGACAGCGCATCACTTTGTCTAAAGCCATTTATCAACATCAAAAGAACAGTAGCTTTCATTGTTGTTATGTTGTGTCCAACCATAGAGAATTCTCCATGGTCATCCTGCACCAACGGAAGAGTTTGGCAGGGATGCCAAAACTAGACATGGCTCTATACAGCTCGTCCCTGTAGATGCTGTCATATTGGGCCTTGAAATCAATGAAAAGATGGTGGGTGTCGATTTGGGTTTTTTGCCAAGATCTGCCGTAATGTGAATATTTGATCGACTGTGGACTTTCCTGGTCTAAAATCTTAAATTACACTGATAAGGACCTATCAGGTTGTTGACGATGGGCTTTAGACGTTAACAATATGTTAAATAGGCGATGTTAAGTAGCGACTAATTACTCTATAGTTGGCGCACTTTAGAGTGTTTAGTTTTTTCAGGACCGGGCAAACAATACTGAGGTGCCATTCATCGGGCATGCTTTCTTCCGACCATATCTTAGAGATAAGTTGGTGCATGCTCTTAATCAACTTATATCCAGCTGCTTTAAAGAGCTCGGCATTCAAGCCATCCGCTCCAGCGACTTTATTATATTTCAGCTTAGATATGGCAATCTTTACTTCGTCTAAGTCGGGATTGTTGGCTTTCGTCGTCCATGTTGAATGGATCATCCTGACTGACAGCGGAATTCGGTTCTCCGTCGCCGTTATAAAGTCTGCAGAAGTGGTCCTTTCATATCCTTAGCATTGACTGCGGTTCCACTATGATGTTCCCACTTTCATCTTTGCAGCCTTCGGTTCTAGGTTTACGTACCTGTGAATTTCGTTTCACCTGTTCATAAAACTTTCGAACTTCATTCCTGCTTTTAAACTTCTCAATATCTTCGACCACACGCTTCTCATGCCCTCTCTTTTTCTTTCTGAGAAGTCGGTGTTCCTCTCGCCTCTTCTTCTCATAGAGCTCGTGAGCATATCAATCTCTTGCAATTGTAGCCGTTCGACGTTGTACCTTCTCCCAGCACCTCCTGGTTTTGCCTTGGGTCTGGAAACCCGAAGTGCTACCTTGGGTACAATGAGGTAGTGGTCCGAGTCGATGTTAGCCCTTCGGAAAGTTCGCACATCCATGATGCTGGAAGCGTGTCTGGCGTAGATCGCAATATGGTCAATCTGGTTGACGATAGATTGATCTGGAGAACTCCAAGTTCTTTTGCGGATGTTTAAGTGTGGAGAACGCGTATTGGCTACCATGACGTTTCGGCCCGCAGCAAAATTTATGAGCCTGAATCCGTTGTCGGAAGTGTTGTCGAGCAGGCTGTTCTTCCCGATTATTCCACCAAAGATGTCTTCCCTTCCTAGCTTGGCAGTAAAATCGCCCATGACAATTTTAATATCGTATCCAAGACACTTCTCACATGTTTTGTCTAAGAGCTCGAAGAACATATCTTTGGGGTTGTCATCTTTCTCTTCTGTGGGGGCGTGCGCGCATATCAGGTTAATGTTTTGATGCTTATGGTCATGAGGCGCTCATTGATGCACCTATAGCTCAAGACTTCATGTCTTAGTCTGGCTCCAATGACAAAGCTGCATCCAAATAAGCCCTGTTAGTTTTCGTGGTACAAGTCCCCATAATAATTATCGCAGTTTTTCATCCTCTTTTTGCCTGGACCATCGCATCGTATTTCGTTGATGACACTGATGTCTGCTTTATAGCAGTCTAGGGCCTCTGCTAATTCTTCGGCCACACGTGGTCTGTTAAGGGACCTAACATTCCACGTACATATCCGAACTTAGTTGTCCTTAATTCGTTTGCGTAGGTTGTCAACTGTAAATCCGTCCGTATCCGAGGCTTGTTGGTGCTTTGCAACTATGAAGTTTTTACGTGGCCAGGAAGCCACCCCGACGGCACAACCCCCAACCTGGAGGGCCAGATTCTTGGTATAACTTTAAGGACGGAGAGCATAAAACCGCTCCCTATAGGTCTGGGCTCCGAAAAAGTCGTAGAAGACCTATAAGGTTTTCACTAAGTAGTTCAACCTTATTGGAACTTTAGACGCCACCGTTGATTCCATCTCGGGAATTCCTCCCCTGCCGTCTGGATAAATAGAGGTGCCTTAGTGGCAACACCTTTCCCCCCTCTCTCGTTTGCTGCCCACAACAACTTTCCACTGGGGTTGGAACCCAATCTCCAGTTGAAGTACTAGGCACCCGATGTTCATCAGTAGTAGAGTAGGAGTTGATAGACAAAGGTGGGTTTTGAGAAAAACCCGTGGACGCTTGTGTCTTCTTAAATGCCCACGTCTACATTTGAACATCAAAAAAAAACAAAAAAAAAAAGGCTGGGATGCGACCCATACTGATAACTTCCCGTCCCGTCTGTCTATTTGTCTTGCTTAGAAGTTTGTAGGTTGGGTTAAAAAAGTTGTTAGTTGAATTATTCTTACAAATTTTAAAATTACCAACAATATTTTTCACATAAAGAAATAGTTTAGTTTGAAAGTCCAGTTTTGTTAAATAGATTTTTATTGGAAACAAATTTTTACCAATTTTAGAAGCATTTCTTAAATTTTTACAATTTGGATGAATGAAATTAATTTAAGAGATATCAAGAACCGAACATCAATTTTTTACCAAATTCGCGTACTATTTTTTGTACATTTTATTTTTTTATGAAAAAACGAACTGTTGAATTTTTATAAAAAAAACTTCTGCATATCGAAAACAATATTTTCTGTGCAATAGAAAGAGTTTGAAGACAGTATTTTTAATTTTTGTAAGGCTATTTCAGTCAAAAGTAAGTTTTAGTATTGTTTTTTTTGTAAGGTTTTAATTTTTTGTAGAAAAAACTGTTAATTAGATTTTCCTCAAAATTTTACTAAGTTTTAACAACAATAAAAGAAAAAAAGTAGTTTCAAGTCAATATCTCAAAGTTTTGATATTTGAGTCGAAAATAAATTTTTCAACTTTGAGTAATGTTTTTTAAGATATTTATTTTTTTTTTAAACTGTCAATTCGATTTTTCTCAAAATTTTATAAGATGTTTAAAACTGTATTTTTCGTTGCACGAAATTGTTTTGGAGATAAAATAATTTGTATTCGTAAAATTTTCGACTAAAAAATGTTTGTTAATTTTTTTTTTCAGTTATAAAAAAACCGTTTTTTGGATTTTATTCAAAAAATATGCTTGTTTGGTATCACGTTACAATATATTATATAAAATTTGTTTCCAGTCTCTAGCGTTTTTGGTTCGTAATATATTAATAAAATAAATAAATTAGGTGGCGCAACAGTCGGTTTGAGAACTAGGGCCCAGTGACTGACAACTCTAAACCATTCCTGTGTGCGAGTACTGTTGTCAGGGATGGAGGGGACCTACAGTTTTAAACCGAGCCCTTTCAGCATCTTTCTGCCTTATTATCTGTATAACACAATTTATTTGAAGTCGATATCTCTTCTGGTTCTTCAACTATGGACAACGAAAAAAAACGTCGCGAACGTACGGACGTACATAGGTACGTACGAACGTACGTACACACGCACGCACAGACATCTTTCTAAAAATCTTTTATTTCGACTCTACCGAACTTGAAACGTCGAGAAATGTCAAAATTTTCAATTCGACAAATCGGACCCATTACAATAAGTTCCAATGTGAAGTTAAAAATGCTAATTGGATCTTTTAAACATTTTTTTTTCAATATTAAAAAAAAATTAAAATATATTTTAAATTATTGCAAATATATGTATTCGAGTCGAAATCAATTGTTCCCAACTTTAATATTTCTAAAAATTTTTCCAGATTTCAAACAATATACAACGTACAATTTTTTTGCAGGTAGTGTAATTTTTTGTTCGCAAGTTTCAGTTTCAAATTTGAAAGAAGCGCTCAATTTTTTGGAAAGTATTTTATTTTCTACATCTTTTGATGGTAATATTCAAAATTTTCCAAGCCACCTGGCAGAGTCAATTTGGAACTTGTTCGCAGATAATTTTAAGACTGCCTTTGAATATTATTCTTCTGCAAGCACATCTTCTCTAATTTTTCCTAAAACAATGTTTCCAATGTTTCAAAGCTAAATGAATGTTTCAGATGGGATACCTAACGCCAAACCATAAATATGTTGTAACAATTTAGTTACGAATTATCGTCCTATAGCGAAATTGTCTGCTATTCGTGCTAAATTTTAAATCCTTGTCATGCGTTATATTCAGGAGTAACCCTTCATGTCAATCTAAGATCAATTGTGGTATACCTTAAGGAAGTCACCTCGCTCCATTGCTTTTTTTTATTTATAAATGATTTACTTTCTACTTTTAAAAAAATTATATTGCCAACATACTTAAGAATTGCTAACAGAACTTCAAATAATTTCATACGAAGTCTTAGAGATAAAAGCCACCCGAATTCTTTAAATAAATATTTTAAAAATGCACACAATTTCAAAAACATTTCATTTTTATTAATTCCTTTAAGTGACTGATTGATGTATGTATATATACATATCTCAAGCAGCCATTTATTGAATTTTTTTTTTTCAACACGTTCTATATTGAGGTCCTGAACACGGTCCATAAGTGCAGTAAGTCTGATTTGGTGCCAATGGTTCGAATGGTCCACACGGACTACAAGGAGCACATGGACCATCTGGTCCATATGGAGCACATGGCCCACAGCTATAAAGGGCTCCACACGGCTTACCTGATCCGTTTGGCATTCGAGGTCCAGAAGCTATTGGTAGACCGCAGGGACCACATGCATATGGTTGATTTGGTGTACATGGCGGATATGGTCCACATGATACAGTGCCATAAGTTCCACAAGTTCCATAGGGTCCATATGGACCGCATGTACCCTTAAAACCGCATAACGAATACCTTGGATCACACATTTCTAGATTATTGAGGATTTTTGTTTGAAATTTATTTAAGGTTTTTTACCTAAAGATATAATAAATGAGATTATTGGATTATTTTATTTTTATTATTTTTTGTCATTCTTACTGTAATTTAAAAATTTTGAACTTTATTCATCGAAATTTGACTTTAAAATAACTAAAATTATAAAACTTCATTTCAAGGATAATGATTTACTTTTCTGAAAACAAAAAATATTCAGTCTAAGTGTATTTTAACTCAGCCGGTTTAATTTTGTTTTTCAAAAGCTGTGCGGTTAATATTAATCTAAGAGTTGATGTCTTATTTTTGACTTGGATGTCTAGGTGCCGAATTTTTTGCATCAAAGATAGCCGAGAATGCTTTTTTGGAGTTTTACACTTGGTTGGTTGCATTTGAAGGCCATCAAATTCCTTAATATGAATATGTTTATGACAGACGTGTGGATGCCAGATATTTTGAACAAATCTTCTGATAACAAATATAGGCCAATAATATACATATATTATTAAATTTTATTTTTAGTTGGATCAGAAGATTTGTTTAAAGAACCCGGGCTTGAAGATTCCGATCATTTGGAATTTAATATAAATGGGTATAATTTAGTGCCATTATTCTTTCCCCACCATGGTTTCGCTTTTTTGGTCAGACAAGGAAGGTATGTTGAAGTCTTAGCTGAGTTATATCAATTTTGGAATGGTATGGTGGAAAGCTTTAGAAAAGAGCACGAACCTGAAAACATTGACAAAAATTCAAAGACTTGTGTGCACTGCCGTTACGGGAGCAATGAGATCCACTTCAACTGCGGGACTAGAAGTTTTGCTCAATCTAATTCCCCTAGACCTCCTTGTTCAAGGTTAGGTTATCATATGAAAAAGATGAGAATCAGTTCAAATGATCTATACAGAGGATGCTAGTGACGAGGAGGTGCATGAAGACACTCCGCTCTTTCTGTGTCACTGTCCCGCACTCTTCCATCAAAGGAAGAAACTGCTTGGCAACTATTACTTTGGTGATTATGAAGAACTCGCTAGTACGCCAGGTACGAACATTCTGAACTTCGTCAAAGCCTCTAAATGGCTTGACTAACTGAACAAATAGGTTTTTCTTATTAGCTTGAGTAGCAATACTCGTATTGATCTAAATGTGACGGTAAAAGCATCAAATGTCAGCCACTCAACCTAACCTAACCTATATCAATTATCTCAGCTTGTTGACGAGCAAACTCGAATTTCTTACCCTTATCATGTTTGAATGAGAAATTTTATACCGCATAGGGTAAAATTTATTAAACTTTTGAGCCGAGTTATTAGGAATCCTACTGAGGAAAACTAGAATAAGTTTAAACAAGCTAGAAAGACCTGCAATGCTCATATTCGAAGAACCAAAATTTTGCATTACCAGAAATTGAGGCAAAAAATACAACACTGTCAAAAGGTAGTACAAATTACTGTAAAAACGTACGAAACATCACGTCGTCCTCGGTTCCAACGCTCGTTCACAATGACACTCCCTATGTAAGCTCGATTGATAAAGCCAATTTGCTTTAAGCACAGTTTGAATTCGACGCTACGAGAGAGTATCATCAGTCCTCCTGTTCTTGAGAGCGTAAATGATTTTATAGGACGATACTTCTTAACGTACACAAATCTGTTGGCCCGGATAGTATCCCCACATTGTTCCGGAGAGGTGACGCTAACAAAACGACCGCGTTCCGTATTTCCTACTCTACGGGTCCCCTTCCGATCGAATGTAAAACAGCATTTGTCCAGCCTGTTCCTAAAAATAGCGAATACTCCTCCAACTGCCGTCCAATAGCACTCCTGTCCTTTCTTTCCAACAAACGTCATGGAAACGCTGATTGATTATATCTCGAAGAACGGAAGCTTCTGAATGATCGACAGTATGGCTATCGTAGCAATAGGTCCACTGGTGATCTAATGCTTTTTCCCACGGAACAGTGTAACAAAATTTTACATCATTTTGGACGAAGTACTTGATATTTCAAAGGCATTTGATGGAGTTAATCACTAGTTTCTCTTATCGAAATGCTTTTGGTACTGATGAATCTCTTCTTCTTTGGATTAGAAACTACTTTTCGAACTTTTTAATATTTTTTAATTTGATGGTTTCTGAAACTCACAAAACAAATGCTGCTGTCTTTTTTACTCATTATCATAAACGATATCATTAAATTCTGATCTCGACAACATTGTCTAATTAAGAATTAAGAGCCGTGAAGAATTTAATGCATACAAAACATAATGTTGTCTCCTGCCGTTAAAGTGTTCAAGCTTTCAAAATGATGGAACTATAAACAAAGCATTTACATCATTCGAACACCGCCTCAATGTTTCATGCCTTTCGTTGTTTTAAAGATATTTTTACAAACAATATTCTGTTGAATGAGCCAGTTGCATTTTAATACAATTCAGCCGTAATAATCGCACTTCCAGGAATGCTCATCAATGGTTTAGCTCAATTTCGGACGTACTTTTAAGTATAGAGATTCTTTTTTAACCACTCATCGAGAATTAGAAATTCTTTTCCGAACTCTGTTTTTCCCTCCCATTCTAACATCCAAAAACTTAAGATCAAAGTGCACCGGTATCTCTTCTTAAATTATACATTATCAGCGAGTCAAGGTGTCAAGTATTAGTTTACCATCATATTTCAATTTTCGGAAAAGTTGTGCCTTTTTCATCGGAATAGCTACCAATACCTGAAACGTTTTAATCAACTGGTTCCCTTTTTCGCAATAAAATTAGCCCTAAGCTATTAAACCAATAGGAACCGCATTGGTCAGGTACTAAAAAACAAAATAAACCGAACGATTTAAAAAACACTTTCCAAGGAAATGTCTCTTTTTTTTCAAAAAAACATAATCATCCTTGAAATAAATGTGCCATAGTTTTCAGTTATTTCAAAATCAAATTTCGGTGAATAAAGTTCAAAATTTTTAAATTTTGGTAAGATTGAAATTCAAAATTAAGGAGATGAAAATAGTCAAAGAAACTTTTTTCTTATTTTTTTTTAAGGAAAGAACATTAAATAAACTTCAAACAAAAATCCTAAATACTCTTTAAAATGTGTGATCCATGTTATTCTCAATGCTGTTATAGGGGTGCATGCGGTCCATATGGAACATGTGGACCTTGTGCCCCCTTATGTGGACCATACCCAGCATGCGCAACAAATCAACCATATGTATGTGGTGTGCCGTGTGGAGCAACTTATAGTTGTGGGCCATGTGGACCTTGTGGCCCATGTGGCCCATGTGGACCTTGTGGCCCATGTGGACCATGTGGCCCATGTGGACCTTGTGGCCCATGTGGACCTTGTGGCCCATGTGGACCTTGTGGTCCGTGTGCTTCACCATGTCCGAGTTACTGCACGTATGGACCGTGCTCAGGACCGCAATATAGAACATGTTGAAAAAAAAGTCAACAAATAATTGCAAGAGATTATTTGAAGGCATTAATAAAAAATTAAGAGGTTTTTGGAAGTTGTGTTTTTTTGTTAAATATTTTTTTTTTGAAGAATTCGGTTAACTTTTTTTTCTAAGACCTCACGTGTTCTAAACCAAAGTTATCAAGACTTTAATCGTCATATTTTTACGTTTCGAAAAAAGGAAATACAAATCTCGTTTTACATCAAGCCAACTGACGTGATAAGTGATTGTCGATGCGTAGGAATGTTATGCCAGAGGTCTTGGGTTCAATCCCGGGATGTGCCATCTAGTTTTTTTTTCACAAATTGAGTGCTTTCTAACATTACTGGCGAGGAATTGTTAAATCTTCTAAGAGTATTTCTTGTCATAAAAAGTGATTTCTCAAGTTACCCGTTCGGGTTCATTATGAAACTTTAGGTCGCCTTCATCTCTTGCAACACTACTCGCATACAGGAATGGTTGAGAGTTGCAAGTCACTAGGCCCGGTTCACTAGGGAATGTTGCACCACCAAATTTATTTTTATAATTGACAAAATTCACAGAAATTCATAAGTAGGGCTTATCGCCAACAAAGGGTCTTAATAAATTTCGCTACAGACTAATGGAAAAAAAGCTTAAAGATCAAAAAATTACAACCACTCATATTATATTTTTAACAACAACAACAATAATTGTCTCTTTATTTCTCAACATCTAAAATTCAAACATTTTAAGACTTAAATCTTTTTTCGGTCTAATCTTCAAGAACCCAATCTTGTCTACATGTAGCCTAAAAATGGAAAAGTGGTTTTTTGAAATTTTGTTTAAGTACCAATGGATTCTTTTAAATTACATGGATAGTTGCTTTGGTTTCCCATATTATAGTTCTGAGCATTTTGCATTAAGTTACCAGGTCCTGAAGAATAAGACGAAGGGGGAGCTTGAATACCCATAGGCATCTGAATTGGCATTTGCATAGTATTTTGATAACTATTCTGATAACCATTCATTGGCATCGAGTTATAATTCGAAAAATTAGATGATTGTTGTCCGGCGAGACCATTTTCAAAACCTGATGCTTCATAGCCTTGATTTGGAAAACCCATCATTGCCATTGAATTTGATTCACCAGGATATGACGTTGGAGGCATGTAGTTCTGGAAAGGTTGCTCTTGTTGTCCTTGGTGAAATCCATCACCAGATTCTCCTTGGCGACTTATTGAATGAGAACAAGTGTCTTGGAGACCATTTCTTCGAAAACAATCACAATTTGTATACAAACGACTTGCTCGAAGTTCATATTTGTTGAAAACGTTTTTATTGCTGTTGTTGTTGAGGGGCTGAAAAAAAAACAAAGAAAGGCGGTCTTAAAAATAACATCCAGCAAGGAGTCTGGCATCAAGCTTATCAAGGCAATCAAATCACAACTGACCTTGATAAGCTTTAGAAAAGAATATGATCTCGTTGATTTCGATTTGGGGGCATGTTTTGTGGTGGATAGTAAAATCTATCAGGACGACCGGAAGGTTGGGTGAATTCGGGCATGAATCCCTGGGGTTCCATACTCTCCATTGGTGGCATAAAGCTTTGATTGAAAGTATTGGGAGAGCAAAAAGATCCACATTTCTCACAGGTTGTATGGGAATTCCTTTTCATATCAAACGAGTAATTTGCAGTTCTGGGATCACTCATTCCTAAAGGCGGAAAAGACTGTTGTGTCATAGGTCTCATCTGAATTGGTTGATATTGGTAAGATGGCAATTGCTGCTGGTAATAATTTCCTGAAGGCTCTTGTCCATACATTTGATGCATACTTTGAGAAATCGGACCGGATACTGGGAAATACTCGTACCCTTGTTCAGGGAGTACCGAAGGACCAGCTTGTACATTTGAATCAGGATAATATGAAGGAGAAAAATTGTGGTCCATTTCCGGAATTTGAGAAGATTTCCTTGGTGGCTGATATACAGAAGGATTATTTGGCTTGGTGTATCGTGGAACATGAGTTGATGATGAACGAATTGGTTCGAGTTTTGGTGACTTCGAAACATCATTGTCCATCGATGATGATTTCTTTAAGGGGAATGAACATTTTGTAGAGAATTTATAAGAGCATTTTTCTTACCTCATATGGTCCAGGCATTCCACCTCCACCACCACTGGCACCAAATTCATTTCCAAATGGAATTGGCATATCACACATTTTGTTGTAATTTAAAATATTTCAAAATTGCTTAAAGGAAATGAATGGGTGATTTCTTTTTTATAGAATTAACTTTTGAATTTGTATTTTTAATTTTCACTAAAAATTTTGTTACGTGCTTTTCGTGAGCTTGAAAATATTCGAATGAGATTTATATTTTTTTTTTTGATATTAATAATTTTTGATTAAACTGTAATTTTACTTCAAAGTGTTTTTTTTTTTATTCAACAAAAAGCAAAATTGGTAAACAACTGGACCCGAAAAAATCAATTCAGACTTTAAAACAAATTGGAATTAAAGAAAAAAAACTTTGCCATTGTCAAAGTTAGGGGAAGTTGGCGCCGTTGTCTTCTTTCTGGTGGTTCCAGGCTGTACTCACAGATTTCTTAGATTATTTTGGCTTTAAGTTTTTGAATCGTTTTCGGATTGTTGACATAGCAAACACGTTTTGAGAATGGCTCTGCAAAGCCCAGCGTTGACCGAAACGTGTTGGCTTCTCGACGAGGCTAAGATGCGGCAGTTTTATAAGTTTACGTTTCCTACCATATTAAAATAGGGACCGTCAGAAGAAATGATTTTTCACCCAAAACCATTATCAAAGTCAAGCTGCGAATATATAAAGGAGTGTTTTGGCCGTGCGTTTTCAATTGTTGAGTTACAATTACACATCTTCTTTTGTTCGTGATGCTCGAGTGTGGATATCTTAAGTGTAGTACCTACACTCAAAGTCTCACGAAGTTTTTGCACAAATTAAGGTACCGCAGGCAAGGTGGATGGTAAACGGTTAAACTAAATGCTTTCCTTTAATTCCCTAAGCCAAGCAAGAAGACACAAATTACCAAGTTTCTTTGACTTTTACTACCCACCAGAAAGTTGGTTTGTTTACAAGCAATTTGAATAACAAAAGGCCTTTTGGTCTTGACAAAATTTTAAATTCTATATTATGTCCTCTTTTCTTTGATCTTATTCTAACAACGGATATTTTCCAACAGCTTGGAAACAGTCCAAAATAGTGTCTATAGCAAAAAAAGAATAATGCTTCAAACATTAACTATTTTAAAGAGTTATATCAGAAACCCTGGAAAGCTTGCTCGACGGTTCAAATGTTATACCAAACATGCAATTTGATTTTAAGAAACACCACTTAACAGACTATTGCCTTTAAGTGCTTAATGATAGAATTGTCCACAATCTTAGACAAAAGAAAGAGTAAATAAAGGGAAATAATTTGGTTAGGAGTATGCACTAACTTATCGGTAAGATGAATGGAACCTCTGTATTGCTTGTCCGATACTGGAAAAGGAGACTTTTAAAATACAATAACTACAGAGGCTTACAAAATCTTCTCTGCATCATGCAGAATTCACGCTGCTCCATAAGGGTTGGAAACAACTTTACCGAACCTTTCGATGTCAAAAAAGGCTAAAATGGATTTAGTAGTTAATGAAGGCAAAACAAAATACATGCTGCCATCGACAAAGGCCTACAAAACCGTCACGACGTCTAGTTCAAAACGTCATTATCGACAGACGTAACTTTGAGGATTTTAAGGTCGTTGTATACCTAGGATCCGCTATGAACTCAGAAAACAACATCAACGCTTACCACTATTTCTTTGGGCTACGAAAGCAGTCGAGTAGTAAAGCTCTCTCTCGAGCGTCCAAAGTGGCACCCCCGTCATACTATACGGTGCAGAAGAATTAACTATGACAAAATTGGATGAAAGCCAAGTTGGTTGAGGTCCTCTCCCACCTGAGTGCGACACCTGAGTCACGGTCTTCCTCTATTGCGCCCTCCCTCGGGATTGGATTCGAAAACCTACCGGGCTGGAGCGTAGATGTCCATTCGCTCTACATGACCTAGCCATCTGCTAACTAGGTCAGTGCCGCTGTACAACCCATACAGTTTCGTTATATCTTCTCCTCTATTCTCCATCTATGCGTACGGGACCGAAAATCACCCGAAGAATTTTTCTCTCGAAGCATCCTAAGATTCTCTCATCTTTCTTTGACAGGCCTCAGCGCCATAAATTAGAACCGGGATGATGAGTGTCTTAAAGATGGTGATATTAGATGCTCGAGAGAGGACTTTACTTCTCAATTGCCTTCTAAGTCCAAAGAAGCTCTGTTTTGCAAGACTTATTCTTCGTTTGATTTCAGCACTAGTGTCGTTGTTTGTGTTAATAGTGGTGCCTAGGTAGACAAAGTCCTTAACTACCCCAAAGTTAAAGCTGTCCATGGTGACGTTTTGTCCAAGACGTTGTTGTTCAGTGTCCTTTTTTGATGACAGCATATACTTGGTCTTGCCTCATTGACCACTAAACCCATCTTCTTCGCTTCCGTCGCAATGCTCAAAAACACTCCACTGTCATCACGCTTTGATCATCCAATTATGTCAATATAATCTGCGTATACGAGTAATTGGATGGACCTTTGGAGGATTGTGCCTCTAGTGTTGACGGTTAAGTTTTGCACAGTTCTTTCCAGAACGATGTTGAAGAAGTCGCATGACAGTGCATCGCCTTGTCTAAAACTATTTTTGACATCAAATGCATCGGTAAGATCTTTTCCGACCTTGATAGAGCAGCGTGAATTCCCCAATCGTCATTCTGCACAAACGGATAAGTTTGACAGGGATGCCAAGCTAGACATTGCTCTGTAGAGCTCTTTCTTATAGATGCTGTCATACGCGGCTTTAAAATCGATAAAGAGATGGTGGGTATCGATTTGATGCTCCTGGGTTTTTTCCAAGATCTGCCATAGTGTGAATATTTGGTCGATAGTGGGCTTTCCTGGTCTGAAACCACACTGATAAAGACCTATCAGGTTGTTGACGAATGGCTTCAGACGTTCACATAATACGGCAGAGAGGATCTTATACGCAATGTTAAGGAGACTGATCCCTCTGTAGTTGGCTCCGTTTAGAGGGTCTCCTTTTATATATCGGGCATACTATGCTCAGATTCCACTCATCGGGTATGCTTTCTTCCGACCATATTTTGCAGTTGAGTTGGTGCATGCTCCTTATTAAGTCATCGCCTGCTGCTTTAAATAGTTCGGCAGCGATGCCGTCAACTCCAGCAGCTTTGTTTGACTAAAGTTTAGATATAGCTATCTTCACTTCGTCAAGGTCGGGTAGGCGTCGCCAAGGTTGAGTTGTTCCATCTCCCTTACAGTGGAATTCAGTTCGTCATCGCCGTTATATAATTTGGAGAAGTGATCTTTCCATATTCTCAGCATCGACTGCGGTTCTACTACGATGTTCGCCTGATCGTCTTTACAGGCTTCGGTTCATGGCTGGTAACCTTGGTAGTTTTTTTTTACCTTTTGGTAAAATTTACGAACCTCGTTCCTGTTGTGACATTCCTGTATCTCCTCGATCGCGCGCTTCTCATGCTCTCTTTTTGTCCATCTAAGAAGCCGGTGTTCCTCTCTCCTCTTCTACTCGTAGAGCTAGCGAGCAGCTCTGATCTATTTGTGCAGCGCCGTTTTGTATGCCTGCTGTTTCGCTGCGTGCGCTTGCCGACATTCGTCGTCAAACCAGGGGTTTCGCTGTGGTGGCCGTGTAAAACCTAGCACTTTAGAGTCGGCATCGCTGATGGCTGCATTGCAATGTTGCCACTCGTTTTCAATGTTTAATGCAGGCAGCATAGGACTCCTTAAGAGGTTACTAGAGACTCGATCGGAATAGGACATGGCAGTCTCTTGCGATTGTAGCTGTCTTACGTCGAATCTTCTCACAGTACTCCTTATTTTCGCTTGGATCGATATATCCGTAGCCATACCTTGGCTACAACGAGGTAGTGGTCCGTGTCAATGTTGGCCCCTCACAATGTTCCGATATCCTGTATAGTGGAGGAGCGTCTTGCATCGATCGCAATGCGGTCAATCTGGTTGACGGTTGGTTGATCAAGAGATTTCCATGTCCCCTTGTGAACTGCGTACTAGCTACCAGAACGTCTCGCCCCTCAGCGAAATTGATCAGCCTGAATCCGTTGTCGGAGGTAATATCGTGCAGGCTGTATCTGCCGATTATGCCACCAAAGATATCGTATCTTCCTAGCTTGGCATTGAAATCTCCTAAGACAATTTTAATGTCATAGCCAGGACACTGCTCATATGTCTTGTCCAAGAGCTCGAAGAATATGTCTTTGGTGTCTTCATCTTTCTCCTCTGATGGGGCATGCGCGCATATGAGGCTTATGTTGGCAAATTTAGCCTTGATGCGGATTGTCGTCATGCAAAACAAAACCACACCCGAATAGACGCTGTCTTTGTTCTCGGTAGCAGTCGCCGTAGTATACATCTCAGTCTTTTAGTTTGCGTTTGCCGGGTCCATCCTATCGCACTTCTTGGATGGCGGTAATATCTCCCTTACAGCAGTTTAGGGCTTCAGAAAATTGTTCAGCTGTACGTGGTTTGTTAAGGGACCTAACATTACACGTACTGATCCAAAGTTCGTTGTCCTTATTTCGTTGGCGTGGGTTGTCAACAGTGAATCCGTCCGTTGGTGCTTCGCAACTAAAAGTATTGTTTACGTGGCCAGGAAGTCACCCCAATGGCACAACCCCCAACCTAGAGGGCCAGATCCTCCAAGGACGGGGAGCCGGATAAACCGCTCCTTACAGGCCTGGGCTCCGAATAAGTCGAAGAAGCCCTATAAGGTGTTCACTAAGTATTTCAACCTTACTGGAACTGCAGACGCGACCGTTGATTCCATCTCGAGAATTCGTCTGCTGCCGTCTGGATAAGGAGAGGTGCTTTAGTGGAAACAACTCTCCCCGCCTCTCTCGTTTGCTGCCCCCAACAACTTTCCCCTGGGGTTAGAACCCAATCTCTAGTTGAGGTACTAGGCATCCGATGTTCTCCACGGGAAGGTGAGAGTAGGAGTTGATAGACAAAGGTGGGTTTTGAGAAAAGCCTGTGGACGCTTGTGTCTTCTTGAATGCACATGTCTACTATTTGAACATAAAAAAAAGTTTTATGTTGGTTAAATTAAATAAATGACTTTCATAACATCTATTTTAAACTCTGTACTTAGAACTGGTGACTATCTAAAGCTTTGGATGCAAGCCAAAATTATCCCACTTCTAAAAAATTCACGTTGTAAGAATTTTAATAACTATACTTCCTTTTCTCTTTAAATAAATAAATAAATTATGTGGCGCAACAACACACCATTCCTGTGTGCGTGTAGGGTTGTCAGAAATGGAAGGGACCTACAGTTTAAATGCCGAATCCGAAAGGCTAATTTAAGAAAGTACTTTTTTATGACAAGAATTACTCTTGGAGAATTTGTCAATTTCTCGCCACAGGCAGGTATTACACCCAAGACTCTTGCATGACAGTCCAACGCACTATCCATCACGCTACGGGCACTACTTTTCCTTTTCTCTTTAAGGTAAAATAATCACTTTTACTTTTCATATCAGATCAAATATGATTACACTTCTTCAATTTGCTTTTTGTTCAAAGCATTACAGCCTTTTTGAAGTTGAAGGAAGATTTGAGGCAAGCAGTTTATGACCATAAGGTTAATCTCTTAGTTTTTCTGGATTTCTCAAAAGCCTTCAACACAATTGAAAACTCGATTTTCATTCGGATGATACTACAATAATTTAACTTCTCAACTTTTGCAGCAAATCTGATACAATTATATTAAAGTGAACGAAAGCAGGCTGTATCTATTTGCCATTTTTTAAATTTCCTTTGAATGGCTATCCATAATGACCAATTATATTTGGTCCCAGCTTAAGGCTTAGTTATTTCTAAAATGCGACTTGATCTTGCGTATTTCCCTCGGTTATTTCTAAGTGACACTGCTATTTATTTTGTATAAGCTGTAGAAAACTTTGAAGTGATCTTTAACACATCTTTAACTTGGGAAAATCATATAAATTAAATTTTTGGAAAAATTTACGGAAATCGTTCAAGAATTCCAATACCTTAATGTTGGGCAAAACTATGATTATTACTTGATTAAAACAACTCAATAAAGAAAACTGAACTGAACGAAACGGCACTGGAAAACTTCATTTAAAAAAACGCACTGTTTTTGTTACACAGAACTCACTTTGGGAATAAATTTTCTACATTTTCCAACGTTGGAATATACGTTCCTAACGTTTCGTCAAGATTTCATGTGGGAAACACTGACAGTATTTTAAGATTGACAGCTGTCAATAAAGTGAAGAAGTTCATATGAAAGTCTATCCAATTTAATTAAATAAATACTCAAAAGCTTGTGAAAGTCAAAATAAAGACTCCTTTTATCTACGTCTTTTTTATTGCAAGTGAGTGATAGAAAGTTAAGGCATTATTTATTATTATAAAAAAAATACATACTATATATAACATGCATAAGAGAAATGTGTATGCTATTTCTCCAGAAACCCCCATTCCAAATAAGTTACAATTATCTCTAAAAATATCAGAATTGGTGGGGGAAATGTCCAAAAATGACCTTTTAAACATTCTTGGAACACTTTTGGATTCTAAAATGGAAGAAGTTGCAAAAAAGAACGATATCGATGCAATTATCATTTCTAATCAACAAATCATGGCTACGAACATTCATATAACAAATAAAATCGGGCAACTAGAAAAAAAATTCGACCAATTATAAAGCAAAATGGAGGAGATAGAAAAGAAAAACACAATAATCTACGGATAAAAATCCAAGAAAATCAGGAAGAAACAGTGGTTGCAAGAAACACATCCATGAATATGATCAATCCACCGCCATCTGAAGCAGACTTGCAAACTCGGGAATTACGATCAAGAAATGATAACGTAAAGAGCTTTCTAGTCAGACTTGACTCGAAACAATAAGTTATCTCAGCACTCAAGTCATCTAGCACACTACGCAACACCGGAATCACAATGTCAAAGGATCTGCCAGCCTCTGTCCGGCAAAAGAAATACAAATTGATGCGTTTCAAAAAACGGCTTAATGAGTTTAATTCGCAAATTAAAGTGCTGGTTAGGGATGATAATATGTTTATCAATAAAAATGTTTTCCGCTAGAGCCCGACGTTGGGTTTAATTAATATCAACAAGCATAGCAATGCGACGGATGGAGTTAAAATTCTTACTGACATTTACAATGCACATATAGTTCAACAGCTGGGTTCTCTATTTGTAACAGATGACACTTTGGGTGATAGTGCTGCCAATAAAAATAAAACAGTTTCTGATGATGGGAGTCAATCAAGGTTGCAATTTAAGCCCAAATCTTTTTGCCTTGTTCAGAGAGGACCTGATTGATTTTCTTCCTGGTGGAATTAAAATATCGAGGACACTCATCAAAGCCTTGCTTTTTGCAGATGACGTCATATTGTTTGCTTACTCGCCCGAAACCCTACATTTGATGATTAACCGACTCAATGTGTATTGCCGGTTACAGAATCTGAAAGTTAATATGAGCAAATCCAAGGCGATGATATTCCGGAATGGTTCTGGTAAAACAACCAGGAATGATAAATGGCACTATCTTAATATGGAAACACATCTTAAAGAAAAGCTGATTAAATCTAAAAGTGCAATATCTGCAACATGGAGGAAATGCTTCTCAAACCAGTCAATATCACATAGTTTTAAATATAAGGTCTTTGTTGCAGTGGCGGAATCCATTATGATGTATGCAGCACAGGTATGGGTACTGGAGACGTTTGAAACGGTCGAAAAACTTCAGAGGTTCTTCATTAAAAGATGCTTTCGTTTACCGAAAAACACCCCAAACTATACGACCTCAATTGAGACAGGACTACCACCGCTCTTCATGAAAACTATTAAATGTCATATTGATTATATCCAAAAAGTATATGCCAGATGAAAGACTCCCAAAAATTCTGGAATTGAAAACAATTGAGAAGAAAAATCTGCGGTATAAGAAGCTAGAAGACCAGGTTGCCTACTGTAGAACGGACTTTCAAATAGTTAATGAAAATGGTAATTGCTGGGATGACGACTTCAGGAATCTAATTGCAAATTTAGATGGAATTTTATGTGAAATACGCAGAAATTTGCTCATCAGCAATACAAAGTCAGCAGAAGAAATAGTTGCCCTCCTCAACTGTGAAGGAAACGTTAATCAATTATTCAATTATTACTTACCGCAATCAAATTATAAAAAAAAAACATTTTAAAACAGTAATTTATTTAATTTATATTCTAAATGCTAATTCAAACAAAAAAATCCATAAAATAAACATTGTTAATTTTCAAACAGAAGTCAATCGGCAGACGGCATAGCCTAGCCTTCACGATTTTACTAAATTATTTTTGTAAACAATGTACATATGTATGTATATAAACGAATGTTACTATATCGAATTATCTATCTATCTATCTATCTATCTATCTATCTATCTATCTATCTATCTATCTATCTATCTATCTATCTATCTATCTAACACTGTCAGTATCAAAAAAGCCTATGAAAGTTTGAATAAAAGCGCTGAAAATATTAAGTCTTAGGGTATAAATTATTCTCGCCCAATCAGGTTCTGGTGTTAATAACGCAGAAAGTGTACCTGAGAAACAAAAGAAAAAGTCTAAGAAAAGAAGCCGAGAAAACTCTAAACCTGCTAGAAATTCTACCCCACCATCAAAAAGAACAAATGTCAACATCATTCCAATACCTACAGATCCCACCGGAACTCCCAATATACCTCAAATTGTTGCCTCAGATTTAGCTTCCAATAGTGACACCGTTACAGGAACTGTAATAAACAACGTCATCCCTATCAAAGCTGTCTCCAAACCAAAAATAATTTTTATATCTCGTCTGGACCCAGTTACTACGCCAGAAGATATAACTTCCCACTTAGTATCTACCAAGAGCATACCTTCCAGCTCATCTATCAGGTGTACTAAGATCAGTAAACCAAAAAGCTTTGTTTCCTCTTTTAAATTAATAACAAATCCCACTTACTTTGATTCTATTTGCAACCCAAATATATGGCCCGCAGAGACTTTAGTCAAAGAATTTACTTAACAACAGGCTTACGCTCTTCTACCAAAACGTAAGGGGACTTCGTAGCAAGACTACTGACATTTTTCTTAACTCCCAATCATTTCCACACGACGTATTCGTTTTGACAGAAACGTGCCTTAATTCAAGCTTTTCCGACACAGAACTTTTTAGTCAAGAGTTCGAAGTTTACAGAAAAGATCGTCATGTTGGTAATGCAAAGGATTTAGGTGGAGGTGTTCTCATAGCGGTAAAAAATACATATTTCTCTTCTTCTGTATCTTTTCCATTTGTATTATCAATTGAACTGGTATGTGTAAAGATAATGGTACAGACTAAGACTTTTTTCATTTTAAACGTTTACATTCCTCCAAAAAGTTTGGAGTCTGTTTATAACCATCTCTCCTTGGCATTAGACTATCTTATAAATTTGTCCAGCTCTAACACCAATATCTTACTTTTAGTTGATTTTAATTTACCATACATTGACTGGATTCCATCCAAAGACGAATCCTGCCTTGAAGCCTCTCCTTCTTCTTCACAAATGGAACTATCTCTTCTCGATAAAGTCCTTCTTACTGACTTACAGCAAACAAGCTGTATTTAAAATTCAAAAAATCGAATTTTCGATTTAGTCTTTTCTTCTGACGCTATTAGTACTCTTGTTCTAGAATCTAGATCAGGATTTACTAATATTGACAAATATCACCCCCGTTTGGAAATTTTTTTTGACTTAAGTAATCACCTTACTAATCACAATAATTCTTTTGATTGCTTACATATATAATTTTTATTTCAGAAGAGCCAATTTAAAGCAGTTGTCTGAAGATTTAACCATTTCTGGAATTGCTGATACACTAGCATTTTCTAACATTGACGAAGCAGTTTCAACTTTTTATAGGAACCTTAATTGTTGTTTTGAAAAAAATATACCGATATAGAAATCAAGAAATTCAAACTTTAGCCATCCATGGTACACGAAAGAATTGCGTTTACTGCGTAACAAAAGAAATAAGGCATGTAAAACGTATCTCAAAACTCTGTCTCCAGTCGACTTCTCTTTTTATGTTGAACTCTTTAACCAATTTAAATCTCTTTCTAATTTTGTATATGCTTGTTATGTTACTGATATGGGCACCTCTTTGAAAGAGAATCCTAAAAAATTTTGGAATTTTGTAAACTCAAAGAAAAAATCAGATGGCTTTCCAGTTAACTTCACTTACAATAACCTTTCGTTAGATAAAACTTTTGATATCTGTAACGCTTTCGCGACGAATTTCCGTGAGTCATTTGTTAATAGCCCTCAAGAAGTTGATGAAGTATATTTTCATAATAATCACACTTTTTCGCAAACTAGCTGTAGTCACATACCTGTGCTACAGAGTACGGTCCTTGATCTTTTATCTGCGTTGAATGATGACTGCTCAGCCGGTCCTGATGCTATTCCCCCGATAGTACTAAAAAAGTGTAGTAATGCTTTAGTTGAACCCCTTACGTTTTTATTCAAACTTTCTCTAAAAACAGGCAAATTTCCCAGTATATGGAAGAAGTCATTTCTTACACCAATTTTCAAGAAAGGTAACAAGTCGGATATAAGCAACTACAGACCCATTGCAAAGCTTTCTTGCATGCCTAAAGTATTTGAACAAGTTGTTTGTGAAAGCGTAGCATATTTTAGTAAAAATATCATTTGCGAACAGCAACATGGTTTTGTGAAAAAAAGATCAACCGTTACTAATCTCCTCACATTCTCAAACATATGTTCAAACGCTTTAGAACAAGGTTATGAAGTTGACTGTGTATACAGTGACTTTTCTAAAGCTTTGACCAACTTAGCCACGGAATTATTTTATTTAAACTTAAGGCTCTTGGTTTTACACCATTTTTCTTAGCTTGGAGGTAAAATTTAGAAATTGTCATTCTGAACCTTTTGTTGTTCAATCTGGTGTTCCCCAGGGAAGCCATTTTGGCCCTTTTCTGTTCATCCTGTCTATTAACGATGTATCGTCATGTCTACGCTCAAGTGAACTTCTTATTTTTGCTGATGACATGAAGATTTTCAAAATAATAAAGTCAAACCATGATCGTATTCTTTTACAAGCCGACATTGATAGTTTCACATTTTGGTGTGGGAAAAATAGCCTTTTACTCAACCCTTTAAAATGCCAGACTATAACTTTCACTAAAAAACTAATCCGTAACGTATTTGACTACTGTATATCGCGAAAAACTCTGTCGTGTCTCCACATTTAAAGATTTAGGTGTACATTTCTGTTCCAACTTAGAGTTTACACATCACATTAATGTTATTGTTAATAGGGCAAGTTCTATGCTTGGTTTTATAAAACGCTGGGCAAAGGAGTTCAATGATCCCTATGTTACCCTTTCTTTGTATAATTGCCATGTTCGTCCTCATCTTGAATATGCTTCGCAGGTATGGACTCCCTATTACGAAATTCATAGAAAACGTATTGAATCAATTCAACATAATTTTATTCGCTTTGCCCTGAAAGGTCTTCCTTGGGAAGATCCTTATGATCTGCCTCCTTATGAACATCGTATTCTTCTTCTTCAAATGCAATCTCTTCATCAAAGGCGTGTTAATAATGACTTAGTATTTTTTCATCAACTCATTAATGGTGAAATTGATGCACCTTATTTGCTATCTTGTGTACATTTGAATTGCCGGGGCGGAACTCATCACCTGCGCACATTTGATTTTATACATATTGACTCCCATAGAACTAACTATGGCAAGAATGAAGCTTTAAGTCGAATGAGCATTTTATATAACTTAAACTGTTCATCGATAGATTTAAATTTAAATAAGGTGGGATTAAAATCATTGTTTAGAACCAGTGCTCCATTATCGTAAACGTTCTGTAATAGTTAAATGCTAGTTTTGTTTTGTATTTTGTGCGTGTGTTAGGCTATATTTGTATTATTTTTTACTAACAACTAACACATGCACTTATAATGAGCCTCTGATCGTAGTTTGACGCTTGCTATAAGTTTATTATTTTCTGAAATTATTGGAGCTATAGAGCTACATATTTAGACGAAAAATGTCCTCCCTACAAAAGATGAATATTTACAATGTTCGTACTGAAGTAGGTCTACGCAGTACCTTTACCTTTAACTAATATCTATGTTATGTGTCCGCCCGTCTAGAGGCTTAAATTAAAAAAAATAAAATCCCAAAGTCTGTGCTCAGAATAAAAATCCTTTCATTACAATTATAGAAATAAAAAAGAAAACACCGCCCCAGCTATTACAGGACGAGTATAAAAATTCAATCAAAATATAGTGAAAAATATTCCGCCTTCTTATATTGGTGGTGGTCCACAAAGGTGTGCATAAGCAAATAAAAATTGTAAAAACTCAGCCAGGATTTCATTAATTTTTCTCTTTTTTTCGAAATATACATTTTTGTAGATTGGTAGGTACTTTCCATTTGCTTCAATGTTTACTAAGGAATTGTTTTAAGTCTGTTTTTTTGTGTTACTTTCATAGAAATTTTCCTTTAGTCCCTTTTCAGAAAAGAGAAAAAACCTTTATAGAAAAACAAAAGGAATAAACTTGAAAATCAGAGTAAATTTCCACAACGATTACACCGTAAGAATGCAGAATCACATCACGCAAAAATGTGGAAATCAAAATCAAATAGTAAGTAAGAAGCGAAACAGAAAAAAAATCAAGCCCAGAAACACACTGCGAGTCGATGGATTGAAACATATTTGTGCTTATAAAATTCTCAAATAAAAGAAGGCCGTTTTAAATCAACTAAAAATTTTTTAATTTCATGTGATTTAGGAAATTTCATGTGAGTAGGGAAATGATTTTTTGTATGGAAAAACAATCGGCTGTTTTTAAATTCCTCTTAGTGAAAAAGAATACATTGCACATGTTCCTAAATCTGTCATTTAAAAACACGACCAGCAGTTATTATAAAAGGAAACCAATTTGTGGAAACTAAACATTTCATTTCACGCATTCAAATTTCGCTTATTCTTCCATATTGTATTGTCCAGTGTGCTTTGGAGAAATAAAATGGAAAAACGAATCTTGTGGCGTTAAAAAGAAGCAAAAGCTTGTGGGTTTTAAAATCATTCAAATCACGGCCCTAATTTTCTTTACTTTGATGGAAAAGTAAAACCAAATACCAGTGTTTTGGAGGAAAATCTATCAATAGTATAGTAGAATTTTACACGAATAAAAAAAACAATATTCGTAGTATGAATACTACCGATAAAAGTTAAAGTAGAATTTAACTACGGTTTGACATTCATACGAGTCTCTAATGGATCTTATGTGATTTAGTTGCTACGATTGATATTGCATTCGTATCTGGAGTAGTTGTCCATTTGGACTCAAGTGTTTTCCATTGGCGAACAAAAATCAATCTGTTACTGTTCATATTATTTAATTTTGTTCATGAAAATAGACTAACTGGGCTTATTTTGCAAGAGAAAAAAATAGAAAAGATTATTAAGTTTTGCTATGCTTCCACCAAAGGTTTATGCGGTGTTTCCACTGCACAAGAAGATTTAAAAATGATTAAGCTTGACAGCAATTTCATACTAAATGCAAATGGTGTTTCTATGTTTCTTATGAAGTGCAAGTGAGATAATTTGATTGGTGATAAACAAATAAGAACTAAAAAGCTGCTAATAGCCGAACTTCAAGCTCGCTACAAAACCTTCTTGATGTTTTTATTTTCTGTCAAAGCTGCAATTGTTAAATGCACTTTTTTATAGAATCTCAATTTCCAGATGTTTTCTTACCATTTCTTGTTGAAAATGGCCCATTTTATTAGTTTTAGTTAATTTTTTTGCTTAGTTAATTTTAACTTTTGATTTTCAAAAATCTTTCTTCTATTTCTGTGTTTTTTTTTTTAAATTATTATTCTGAACGATCCTCTTTCAGTTGTACCAATTTTTAATGCCGATGCATTTTTTGGAAATTGTCTGCTATACTATTTATAGAATTCCAAAAAACAACGTGAAACGAAAACAGTTGAAATGTTGCATGTGATCTTAGGCCGGCTGTTCAAGACACAAATTAAGTGCACAAATTGATATTTGTAAAAATTGTTTGTGTTGTTTTGGGATTGTTAGCTCGAATTGTTGAATTAACTGTTTAAAAATCAAAATACATAATTGTGATGTATGCTCAGGTTCTTCAACTTTGTGACGGGAGTTTGAAAATCTGCACAACCATTCATTTAAAAAAAATGTCTGGAATGCACATTGATTTTGCCAACTTTTAAACTCTTAAACTTTTAATAATAACAAATGGGCTATACAGGAAAAACACCGGTTCTTGTGAAAGTAAACAGTCCTAATTGTAGCAACAGGATTATAAAAATCAAGGATACGATGTTTTAAAACGAAATATTAACAAAAATTGAAATGTCGACCGTAAGACAGCTGTGAAGGATTTAAATAATTTCCAGCCAAATAACCGGAAAGAGCTTTGCAAAGTCCAAAGCAGTCAAAATCTAAAAAAAATTAGGTGGCGCAACAGTCCTTAGACAACCAGGGCCTAGTGACTTACAATTCTCAAATATTCCTGTGTGCGAGTAATTTCAGGGATGGAGGGGACCTACTATTTATCTGCCGAATCCGAACGGCTAATTTGAGAAAGCACTTTTTTCATGACAAAAATTACTCTTGGAGAATTTGTCATATTTTCGCAAGAGGCAGTACCCGTGAAAAAAAAAACTGTAGGTGGCACAGGCAGGGGTCGAAACCAAGACCTGTCGCAAGACAGTCCAACGCACTTACCATCATGCCACGAGTACTACAAGTCAAATGTTACTTTTCTTTTATATGGATTATATTTTTAAACCGTCGTTATGCTATTTTTTAACAATTTTGCTTGTTGTGTAAAATTCTTTCCGAAAAATAGCTGTCAAGAATTTTAAACGTTCTTAGCTGTTTTCACTGTTTTTTTTTGTGCAATGCAATAACAAGCAATATACTCGTGTATCGCCCGCGAGCAACCACCTCGAGTCCATTTGGTTGACCATCTAGAGTTCCACCCACTCGACCAGAGTGAGATAAAATTACCCATTACCAGGCTGAAGTGAAACAAAGCGGCCGGTGATCACGGTCGGCAGGCAGAGCATTTTAAGTACGCTGGAGCAGATTTGGTAAGGAGCATGCACCAGCTAGTTACTAAAATTTGGTCGAAAGAAAGCATGCCTCAGGTCTGAAAAATCTACCATCGACCAAATTTTCACTCTACGGCAAATCCTGCAAAAGACCCAAAAACATAACATCGAAACGCACCATCTTTTCATCGATTTTAAAGCAGCTTATGACAGTATAGACAGAAACGAACTATACCGAGATGCTGAGTTTTGGTATCCCTTCCAAACTGATGCTTCTTATCAGGATGACGTTGGAAAATGCATTTTACTGCGTCAAAATTGAAGGAGACTCAACCGAAACCTTCAAAACCACCAGAGTACTTCGACAAGGGGATGCGTTGTCATGTAGCTGCTTCAATATTGTTCTTGAAAGAGTGGTGCGCAACACCAACGTCAATACAAGTGGCACCATCTTTCAAAAATCCACACAATATCTTAGATATCCAGATGACATCGATATTATGGGCAGTACCAAACAAGCTGTGACGGGTGCCTTCTCTAATATCGAATGTGAAGTGAAGAAAATGGTTCTTGACTTTAACGAAATATTAACTCTATTATTTACAAATAGAGTCGATGCACACCGTAGACTTGATCAAAACGTGACAATTGACAGGTATAACTTCGAGGTGTTAAACGAATTTGTTTATCTGGGAACTGCTGTTAATTCTGCAAATGACATCAGCTCGGAGATCAAACGTAGAATAACCCTTGCTAATCGCTGTTTCTTTGGCCTAAGCAAGCAGTTGAGAAATAAGACCCTATCGACAAGTACCAAAGAGGCACTGTACAATACCTTAATTATCCCAGTCTTGCTGTATGGTACAGATGCACGGAACCTCTACCAGGCGGATGAACGATCTCTTGGTATCTTCGAGAGGAAGATTCTGCGTACGATCTATGGTCCAGTTTATGTCGTACATACCAACAACATGAAAGCGGAGAAGATATAATCTGAGCTGTACAGCGACATGCCATTGGTCAAAAAACTGCGTGTTCAACGCTTAAGATGGTTAGGTCATGTCAAGCGAATGAACATGGAAGCTCCAGCACTTGAGGTATTCAACGCCAAGCCTGAGGGAACAAGAAGCATTGACGCACTTCAATTTGGTATTCGAAACTGGAGGCAGCAAGCTATAGTAAGCTGACGAAAGTTATTACTTAAGGCCCAGGAGTATTATGCGCTGTAGTGCCAACAAAAGTAAAGTAAAGTAAGTTTTCTAAAACATTTTTTTTTAAATTCTCAAAACTGTAATTTGTATCGTGTGTTTTTTTTAAACGGACTTGAGCAAAATATCAATTTGCGCAGTTATTTTTTGTCGGGCTTATTAAATGCGGTAACAGAAGCGTTTGTCTGCCGGCACGTAGTTGCCACGCTTGCGATTAATAGTGCATTAAAAGTATAACTTTTAGGAAAGGTGCAATAGGGAGGCAAACCACATTAAACGCATTGCGTTTTGACAAGAATTACGCTTAGAAGATTTGTCAACCCGTGAAAAGGCTTTGGGTAGCACAGGAAGGGTTTGAATCCAAGACCTCTGGCATGACAGTTCTATGCACTAACCATCACCTCACGGGTAATATTGTAGTTCATAATAGTGTTAGAACAATTGTATATCCTCCCTCTTTCAACACAAGATTCGTTTTACTAACTCAAATAGAGATGACACTATAATTTTTTTTTAATTCTGATGTAAGAATTTCCGAAAACTTGTATAGAGATAAACATGAGAACTAAAAAAGGTTTAAAAAAAATTTGTATAAATCAGAATGACCTGAGTGTAAAGCAATCACTTTGGAGAGCTATGTATGTGTTTTCTCTTCTTTTTTTTTGTGTACATGCATACGGTTCCGCAGGACTAAAACATTTCGTGACGTTGCAAAAATTAACAGTGGCAGGATTCAATTTTTTCTGTTCTGCCTTGTCGTTCATGTTCCTTCTTCATTTTTTACATAAAAACACCATTCGCAAATAGCTTTGTTTTTTCCATTCAACAGAACGCAGCAGAGGGTGTTTTTTTTCCTCCATCGAATTATGTACTTCTAGGTATAAGAGAACGAAGGGATTCATCATTGTTGCCTCATTAAGGCGATTTTCACTATTTGTTTTGCAATTTTTAAGGATTTTCTGGATTTTTTCATTTTTTCTTCACCACACCAAGAAGAAAAAGATGATACAAAAACAAACATGTTGACAGATGATAAACGTCAAACAAAACAAAAAAAATAAGGAAAAAACAAATAAACGACAAAATTAAGTGGCTAAAATGAGATCCTTATTTTGAAATGACAATGGCGATGACAACGATAAAGACGACGACGACAACGACGTTGACAGATACTTAAGAAATTCCCTTTTATAAATAACTCTCCTCTGTACCCCTGCGTCAAGCTATCACCCACTTAATTCCTTCTCGGCTATGTGATGGCGGGGATTTATGTTTTCAAATATTCTTTCTTCAATGTGATGAGAACAAGAAGCGCCATTTTCGTATCTTCTTTTGTTTGGTTTGGGGTTGGGCTGGATTTTTTTTATTTCGTTCAGCAACTCCCAACCCCCAAAAAGACCAGGAAATCGGTGGTGGTTTATTCTTAACTGGCTGATGATGGTGGTTCCAGAACAAAACCAACACGCGATAAGCCGATAAGATATAGCTAGCTCTAGTTAGCTTGATAGGTATAGGTATAGGTTAGGCAGATACTTTCGTTTCGACTAACTCAGATGTATTTTTCATGATAAATGAAGTGACAATTTTCATATTTACATACCTTAATCCTATCAATTTGTCTGTCGTGCAAGGGGAACTTGAACATTTATGTTTTTTTTAAATTTTGTTTTTGTTTTTGTGTTGCTTGTTGTCTTTTTGTGTTTGGTTCGTTGAGAATTTCTGTGGGCTGTATGGACAATCTTTGGTCCGTGTCAATTAATGTTATTGTTTTTTCCAGTTTAGGGACTTTTTGCAACTGGTCATCTTAAACATATAAGAACGACTTAAGAGCGACGTTTGTCTGAAGTGTTAGCTTTAGACCTTATGCAAGCTTTGAACATACAATAAGTCTATCATCATCCCGATTACGGTATTCGGCGTATCAGCTTAAGATTTATATTAAATTTAAACAGCACGCTGCTCTTTTGAGGTAGGAAAAGATGTCAAAAAAATGCAATGTTATGCGACTTCTTTAACATAGTTATGGAAAGAATTGTCTAGAGGCATAATCTTCCAAAGATCCGTCCAATTACTCGTATACGCCGATGCTATTGAGATCAAAGCGTGATGTCAGTTTCGCTTTTTTAAACATTGTGACGGGAGCGCTATAAAGTTAGACAATAATACCAGCGCCGAAATCAAACGGGTAGTAACTTACAAATCGCTACTTCTTTGGACTTAGAAGGCAATTGAGTAGTTAAGTCATCTTTCAAAAAATTAAAGTCATCATCTATAAGACATTCATTATCCCGTTTCGTATTTATGGCACTGAGGCTTGGACCTTGTGAAGGAAATATGACATTGTCTTGAAATGCTTCGGGACAAAAGTTCTTCGAATTATTTTTGGTCCCGTATGTACGGATGGAGAGTGGAGGAGAAGATACAACGACGAACTGGAAGGGCTGTACAGCGCCACCGATCTGGTCAAAAGAATAAAAGTCCAACGATTTCGATGCTCGATTGAGCTCGAGCTTTCGAGCATGAGCACACATCCAATCACGAGGGTGTGTGCAATAGAAGAAGGACCCGATACCCTAAAGCATAAATAATCTTGAGACGCTCAAAATTTGTTATTAGTTTGTAAAGCTTTGGTTTCCACTAGTTGGAGTTACAGTAGTTGAGGTTATATTGTATTCCGCATTATTGGCTTATTTCCTCCTATTTTTTCATCCAGCTTGTTTTAAAGTCTTTCATTAGACATAGTGAAGGTTTTAAGAATAGAGTCTAGGTTTTTAGTCATAAGTACACCAATGTAATTGCCCCATTTGGGGCTTGCAAAAACCAGCACATTAATGTCAGAAATTGCGAAATAGGAACCTAAATACCAAGTTAATTAAAAAGTTTATAAAAATGAATGTGTTTTTTTATAGATGTTTTAATAGGAAACAATTTAGAGAAATGGAGAAAATGATAAAGACTCAACTGAACATAGCTAGTAATCTAAAAAAAGTCTGTTGATAAACAACAAGAATTTTGAGAAGACTCCAAATTATTCTTATGACATTGGTCTAATGTATATGTATTTTATTAGAATTATCTACTTTTGATTCCTTGAAATTTATCTTTATGACCACAGTAGAGGCGGAGGTGTGGTCCCTAGAAAAAAGCAGATTACAGATACATGTATGTACTTAAAGAACATCTGGGATGAAGTAGATAATTTGAGAGATATTAAGAAGCTTAAATCTAGTGTCTTTAGCAAGTTGGACTTAAAAACTTAAAAAAAATGCATTGGAAGCAGACAGCGTAGGTAAAAAAGTTCAGAAATGATACGGTAGTCTTAGGAATTTCATAACAAAGTCCTACAAAGACTGCGAAAGGTCGAGATAAATTCTTAGAATTATGTAATCGACCGTGTCTTATCGATTTTCTTGATTGACCATAGATTTTCTTCTCAATACAAGTGTTATCATCTAACTATACACATTAGATAAGGAACAAATCTAATGCAATGAAGCTTTTAATTTTTAATTTGTACATAAACAAATTTTGAAATTTCTTAGAAATCTAAAAGAATCTCAAGTTCAGAACTTTTGGAGTTGTCTTAAAATATTGTCTATGATAGCTAGCACAGCATTAAGCACAGCAAGGCATACCGGGTATACAAGTTGTATTCACTTTGTAAGAAGCAAATGAACCAAAAATTGTATCAAATCAACGATTAAGCAACACAAATCATAACTCAAATTGAAAGGAACGAGTGTCAATAATGAAGGTCTATTGACCAAGACTCGATTTAGGCTTAAAAATTAAAAGAAAATCGTTTTGAAGTTTTAATAAAAATCAAGCGTAATTGTTTACGAAATTGGAAGAATAAGAATGGGCAGATAGCCAAATTGCCTTCTAAGCGTTTATGAAGTGCTATGGCCTTAAAGTTGACGCCATCCTTTATCTAATATTTTCGATCAGATTTATAAAAAATTGCATAAGTGAAAATCATATAGGTACATTTATGTAGTTCTTCAATCTTGTTTGTGACCTTGAAAAACTTTCAAAAATTGTTATAAATTTCACTACTAGTTATAACACTCGAAAACTAAGCTTTGTGGTTCATCACGTACTAACGGATTGACTTCATAATGGCTTCTTTTTGAATTTTAGGATGTTTTGACATTTGCAGCAGTTTGCCATTTAATATATTGACAGAAAATCAGTATTAATTTGAATTGCATGTAGGCTACACCGTAAGCTTTATGATTTGAAGATTTAGCCGAAATTAGTTTTTTTCAAAGTCTCCTTAGCCATACTATACGGACAGAGAAGAATGTCTTACTCAATTCTCACATAACTGGCCATCGATTTCAACAACTCAGCATTTAAACTTGAAGAGAATTCTGCTAAATAATCTCGTATTATTAGCTTAAACGGTCCAATTGACGACACTTGGCGCTTAAAAACCCGCAAATTAATGTCAGGGTTCACTTCATTGCAAGATGTCCTGTTTTGAAAGAGTTCCTTATAAAATATTTTAGAGCAGCTTTGATGGAATTGGCAGAAGCAGAACGGGAAAGTAGGTTGGAAAATTTTATATAAATATTACAAACGCATTGCGCTATAGACAACGTATCCGTGAAGGAGAATTTCAATTAAACAACTAGGTTAATTAAACAATTAAACTTAAAACATTGTCAACCTGGTAGACGGCCAATGGCCAACCATATTTAACAATTTTTCAAATAAAGTTTTTCTAACTTCTAACTAACTTCTTGTCAAAGATCAATGCATCCATAGAGAATTTAGTGATGGCATCATTGAATATATTTTCTTGGAATATGAAAATAGATCTTTTTCGCGCTCCAAATTCCGAAATCGTGTTATCAACGGTTTTGGAGACCTCAATTGCCATTTTTTGGAGCAATGATTTCGACTTCTTTTTACTTTTTTTTTTTGGAGAACCGTTAAGGGCCGATGTTATGTCAAAGAACCGAAAATGATTGAAAAGCTAAAAACCAATATAATTAAAACATTTTGTGAGCTATAGCCCGAAACCATTAACAAGGTGTTAGAAAATTGGAATGACAGACGAAACCGGCCGAAGCAGTTAATTAAACAACGTTGTATTTCAGTTTAGGATGTAACAAGTGTTTCTAAATAGTTTCAAAGGAAGACAGGAGTCAGGCAAGGTTGTGCTCTATGCTCAAGCTTATTCGCACTATATTTATCGAAGACATTACAAGAGCAGGAGGTTTTTGGAGTTAATATAAAAGCTTTGCTTTTCCCAGAAGATATAGTTCTGTTTATCAACACCAAGAGTAGATCCAGACTTTTTATCAGGAGGGGTCACACACTTAACATAAAGACAAGTTTTTACTCTCCACTTTAATGTTCCCGAAATGAGTCTGACCACATTTCAAGGGCTAAAGTCACAAATTAAGTTACAAAATTATTTTAGAATATACTATTGTCCAGTAAGGTACGGTCTTACTTTTTAATTTGGATCACTCGTTAAACATGAAAGCATTCTAAGATTCCAACATTTTTCTAAATATGCCATATGTAAGAGCTAAAATACAATAGTTTAATAGGTTTTTAGTGCATTTAACGCAGAAATGTAACAAATTGTTTTGAAACGTAGCTTTTTTCAAAAAGAATATATACTTTTCTTGTTTCCATTTCTATTAATGCGAAGAATGCTACAAAATTAAAAATTCAGAAAATGAAAATGAGAGAGAGATATGAAGAATTTTCTAAATTTTTTTTCAAATTCAATTTTCGTTAGCCTATTACTACTATCTCTATCAGTCTGCCTCGTAGATGCTAGAAAATATTTTGATCTTAAAGGAGTCAACAAAAGTTAAAAATTGTAAAGAGAACAATTTTTGGTTCTTTAATTTAAGAAAATAATTGCATTAAAGTACACAATTTCTCTAATTTGTGTGCCACTTACAAATTACACGTTTCAAAATCTTTTTTTACTTCAAATCTCAAGTGATTCAAAGCCTTTATATCAATAGATATGAAACGTTCATTATGTTTTTCAATTAGGCATTAGTTTAACAAAAGTGTCAATTTTGCTGTTTTTGGGACATTTATATTATTGAAGTTCGTGTTTAAATCTTAGTTCTAGATCATCAAAAGCTAATTCACATCAAACAGTAGATTTATTGAATTTTTAAGATCATAAAAGTTATTTTTATTCGACAGAAAATCAATTTTGAAAGAAATAAAATGCAGGACTGGGTCCCTAAAAGTTTTTTATGTCTTCCAAAAAGACTGTTTAAAAATATTTATTAAATTTTAAGATTTGCAGGAAAAGTTTTTCTCAAAAATTGTAAAGGCATTTTATTTCTCAAAAAAACAAAGAGAATTTTTTTAAATGACTTTACATATACAATTTTTAAATTTTGTTTTAAAAATATTTTTGGTTTGCAATTGTTGTGTATAATTAAACATTTTACATGGTGACCCCTTTTTTGAGATATCGAATTTTGTAAACAGAAATGAATACATTTTTAAAAATCAATAAAAGAATAATGACATTTTTGAGAAAACATACAAAAAATAACTGTTTAATGAAATGTACTCTTCTGGATCAATACCGAAATATGTTTTTCTTGAAGAATTTAAGAAAAAAAAATTAGAGAAAGTTTGAAAAACATCTATCTGTTAATTTTTATAAAATGGACAGACGGAAAGAAGGATGGATGGAATCAAAGGACTCACTTTTTTGATTTTGTCATATTTGATGAAAACCTCGAGTTGGAAATTACGAATTACTAATTTTTTAAATGTAATTGAAGGCTAGTTTCAGGAATTAAAAGGCAACTTAATATCAATTTAACGATCTCTTATTTAAGGTTTCTTTTTAAGAACCTAAATATTTGATCTTTTTCTTAGAAACAACTTTTATGAAAATAATTTAAAGTATTACTAAGGTTTTTATAAATTCTAAATAGTGTGAAACAATTGATTGCAAACCACTTTTTGTGAAAATTTCTATAAATTACTAACCAATCTTTAGATGAAATCTTTGATTTTCACATTAACTGTGTAAGCTTTTAATTCATATGACCCCCCCTTGGATCGTCCATTGGTAAAAAGTGGATAAACTTGTGCTCCGTTATTGGAAAAAGGAGGAATTTCCAATAAATATTATGTTCTCAGCCCAGTCCTCAGTTAAAAGTAGTACTTTAAGCAAACAAATTTTAAGGAATTAAAATACAAATTTTCTTTTCATATATAAAAATAAAATTAAAAATATAAAGGGAGTCATATCCATTACCGCAATGCAATAGTTTTGAATTTAAGGGAGTTTCTACGAAAATAAAAAAAAATATTCTCCCAGGGGGGGTCATGATGCCTACTAGACCCCCTCTGGATGCGCTATTGGTCAACACTCCGGTATCGATGCAGCTTATGATAAACAAATTTTCCGAATACTGCATGAGATGGAACCTGGGTGTTAACTTGAATAAGTCGAATGTAATGGTATTCGTAAAAGGTACATGCCGGCCTAACAATAACGATTAATGTTGTTTGAACAACGAAGGATTTTGTTAAAGAGTATAAATACTAAGGAGTCTAATTTTATTAACATCTCAATGAAAAGTTGGTAAAGTTAGAAACTGCCATAAGAAAATTGTAGACAGCAAATAAACAAACTTTGAAGTTGAATCAGAATATGCACTTTTTTAAAATAGCTCAAGTGTGGGAATAAATTGCCAATTTTATAAACTACATGATTTGAAATGTGCCCGATCTTGTTGTTAATAACTTATAAGATGCATTTAAAAGGAACATTTCTCTGTAGTTTTCTGCATAAAATAACGATCTTTTCTAGTGGATTGTCAAAAGTCATCTAAAAAAAGTTATTATTCCAAAACTGTATTCAAACGTTTTAAAATATCCTCCTTGAGCATGGCATTTCCATGCTTAAAAAATTCGACTGTAATATCGTTCGAACATGTCACAAACGTTCTTTTCAGCTCTTTAATTGCAAATGCACAGTATAGAGAGTTTACTATGACTCGGTTTGATGTGAAGTGTAACTTAGTCGGCGTTGTTTCAGGATTTCAAAGATCCTTGAAATGGGAGAGCATTGTATTTAAAGACAGTTTGGAGTGGACAGTAAAACGTTTTCCAACAAATTAGAGGAGTTTTTACAAGATGCTAATTGGATTTCTTGAGTTTCAGCGTATAACTTTTTTTCAATTTTATAAAACTCTTTGAACTTCTTATTGTGAACTATATACAAACCCTTAAAAAGACCTTCGGTGGAGTTACGGAAGATCTCTTACCACGCAAGAGATGTTTTTGGAGGTTATTGGCATTCTTCTTCAAACAAAAGACGATAACATCAGTTATTTTTTTCTTACAAAAGGAAACGTTAAACAATTCATCATCAAATCAAATTTTTGACTTCAAGGAACTACGTTATCGAACAACATCGTTTGCATGGAGATTAAGTTGACCTTTAATGTCTTTGTGAGAATATAGTTGAATTTTATACGCTTATGACGTTTTTGATGACAAATGCCTGTAATCCACGACTTGAAATCATAAATTTGTATTCCCTGGCTTATACGTTTGCAATACATCAACACATAACAGATAACTCCAGACGAAGGTATTACAAGATTAAATCTTCTATAATCCTCTTCAAAAGTTCATAACCTCTAAACAATGACATGTGTTGCAAACATTAATCAACATCACTCTTTCCATTTCCTATACCAAAAATACCGAATGCAACTCTGGATGCACCACCATCTATTTAAATCACCTGGAAGAGCTATCTAGCTACAGTTACATAATATTCACTCCCGCAATTGTCCTGAAAAAAAGCACTAGGAACTCTTGAACAAAACAAAAAATTCCACCTCCCATGGTTAAGCCCAGGTGTCAAAATTCCCACTATCACGATGGCTCCTCAACTACCGCCGACTCGACGCAACGACAAATGATTCCTTCACCAAATTCAGCCTCTCTGCCGCCCGCCGCAACTCTGATGGCAAAGTTATATTTAAGGGTGTACGAGATGCCATAAAGATGAAATGAGATGAGACCTGGAAATGTGGACGATAAAGCAGCCCGCCTGCTACCACAACATTTCTGATGCCTTCGAGTGGTAATCCGTAAAACGAGTAATAAGGTTAATTACAAGAGGGTTTAAGTTGAAAGGTGAATCCATCATTATTCGCCCCCTCTCTTCTTGTGCGAAAAAGGGATTTACATGCGATGGGTATCCATCCACTTTGATGGGTATTCTCTTTTTGTGTTCGATCCTAATTTGTTAATGAGAAATGTTAATTCAATTTATGCCTCAAAAAAAGGTACATTTTTGGGGAAAGAAGATCTTGAGGTTTTAGTCACTCCAATGCAAAAATTCTACAGCATCCAACTCCGAACTTTAACTAAACCTTGGGCGAGAAAAACAAAATCAAAAATCAATTTGTTCGTGACGTTTTGGCTAAACAAACATTAAACATTTCATCATCATGGAGTATCGGCTCTGTGGTGTGGAATAACATCTCATCCTTTTCACCAGGGTTCACAGAGGATGCTATGATGGGTTAAGGACTTTTCGTCAGAAAAGCTCATAATTAAACCGAAGAAATCAATACATTTTGTTTTAGCTCCTGGCATCCAGCCCATGATGATGATGATGATGATAGGTTTTTGGCTCACTGTATACTAGTTCATGTCAAGGGTATAGGTGATGGGATGTATTGGAACCTATAACCTAGATGGAGATGTTTGTGTTCTGTCAAAATTTATCCAGGGAGAGGTCTTCTTTGAAAATCAAAAACCCAATTTCGAGCTACAAAGCATGACTATAATGGGATGTGATGTTGGGTCAACCACATAGTTTGCACAACACTCGGAAAGGCCAAAGGGATTGGTGCTATAGGAATAGGTTGGAAGGTCGCAAACACCCCTTTTTATGGATCTCTATACCTATGTATGAATGTTTTCTATTGATGATGGGACAGAGTTTATACTATAAATATGATGAAAATGGAAGGATGATTGAAAAGCTGGCATTTGGCATTCATCGGTTTATATATTTCGATGTTGATGACGATGATGTGATGCTGATGCTAAAGCTCATGAAAACGACATCAACGACAAAACCATGAACGATGACAAACGACTACGTGACAACATGGATTCTGGAAGTTGAACAAATATTTGTTTTATCAAAAATCATATAATCAATTCGTCGGATTATTGCTTTGAAAATGAAATATACGTAGGAAGTTATACATAGGTATCCTCTTGTTATGATGATGATGAAACTGAAGCCGATGATTGGGGGAAAAACGGAGATTAAAAGGGAAGGAATATATAAATATTTATACATAAGTGGAGGTATTTATTGGGGTTTGGGGGGAAAATGTATGGCTTTTATACCTCCAGACTTATACATAGTTTTCTCTTTCAAAAGCTTTTGGATTTTGAATTTATTGGACTTTTTGATTTAAAAGGCTTAATGAATATAAATTGAAATCGAACGTAGAAAAGCCAGAATTCATAGTTCTATCCAGTTTAATACAACATTTGTTATATCTAGGGTTGATTTTGAATGTTTATTTTTAAATGAGGGTCATTAAATGTTCTTGGAAAAGAAGGAACTGAATTTAAAGATTAGTTCTTAAGAAACTTTTATATAAGCACTTTTATACAATAAAATTGTTTTATGCTTCATTCAAAAACCTCGAAATCGATGTCGAGATTATTACAGGCATTGTAGATGCCCGGTTTGGAGAAACGAAAGATTGATATTCACCTATTGTATTAAAAAATTGAATTTTAATGAAAATGCACATTCTAGATGAAAAACAAAAGGTCAAAATATTGATATTCATATTTGCCAAAAGTTGAGATTTGATACTTTGTTTTTAAATACTTTTATTTATTTTGTCGTTATCAAATTGTACTAATTTTTATATGTTTGATGTATTGAAAATAAATATTAATACTGTTCAGAATCTTAAAACATCAGGCTATGGGCCTTACCACGATCTAAATACAAAATAATAAGGAAATTTGTATTGAGAAAAGATGTCTGAAACGAAATTCAGTATTGAAAAGCTTCGTGGAAGCGAAAACCTCGAAGACAAGAAATTTTCCGTTGAAATTTATTTCCAAATGAAAGGACTTTGGAAGGCTGTTTATGATGGTAGTGACACGGAGAAGGATGCAACAAAGCTCTTAAACGCAAAACCGGACCTTACATTGCTTGTTGAATATCCTCACATAAGACATTGCAAAAGCGCTACGGAGATTTGGGATTCTTTTCAGAAAATTTTTCAAGATTCTGGTCTAGTGAGGAGAGTTGGGCTCATTCAAAAGTTCTTATCTACAAAATTGAAAGATTGGATAGGATCAAAGTTTTTAGCTAGTCTTCCCGAAGAATACATGCCAATGATAATGGGAATCCAAAGCTCTGGGATTCTTATTACAGGAGACAGTATTAAAACTAAACTTATTCAAGACGTTAATTTAGATGCAAGCCAAGATACTGCTTTTGTTGGCAAGAACAAGAAAAACTTTGGGAATAAGAACTTTAAGGGTGCCAAATGTTACAACTGCAAAGAATTTGGCCATATTGCTGCTTAATGTCCAAAAAAGAATTAGAACCATCAGAAAAAGAAGAATGCGATGGCTCTTGACAAAGAAGAATGGTATTTCGACTCGGGAGCGTCAGCTCACATGTGCTCAAATAGTGTATGCTTTTCAAGTAAGATGGACAATCTTAACTCTGAGGTAATGCAAGTCCAAGGTATAGGTAAAGTCGATATGAAGGTATCTATTGGAAAATTCAAAGAAAGTGAGGTTGGATTTTTAGAGGAACTTCACGTTCCTGACTTATGCATTATTCTTTTATCTATCTCCAAAATTGTTCAGAAGGGCTTTTCAATGGTTTTTGCCAAGAATGGATGTTTAGTAAAAGACCAAAGGGTTAATGTTATTGCAACTGCAAGCTTGGTGAACAATATGTTCCGACTCAACAGACCATCCAATTAAAGTGCATATGTTACAAAAAATGTACCTTCACACTTTGAACTTTGGCACAAGCTTGTTGGACATCCAAGTATTGAAACCACACAAGCTATGATTCCGAAAGTGGTGCAGAATAGTGATTGCGATAGTTCAAAAATAAATTGCATCACATGTATCAAAGGTTAAATGGCACGTCTGCCGTTTTACTCAATTGGTACTAGAGCAGAATCAATATTAGAGCTAGTACACACAGATCTTTGTGGTCTGATTGAACAAAAATCAATTTTAGGTTCAGAGTACAAGCTTCTATTCATTGATAATTTTTCAAGAAAAATCTTTGCGTTTTTCATTAAAAGCAAGAATGAGGTAGAGGAAAAGTTCCTTGAGTTCAAAAATTTTTTAGAAAATCAGACTGGTAACAAAATAAAGGCCATTAGAAGCGACAATTGAAAGGAATATTGCAATTTCAAGATGAAAAAAATTCTAGCAGATGCAGGCATTTAACATCAAACAACGGTTCCATATTCGCCACAACAAAACGTGTTGGCAGAATGAATAGAACCATAATCGAAAAAGCGCGTTGTCTTCTCATCGAGTCTGGTTTACATAAACATTTTTGGGCTGAAGCTGCAAATACGGCAGTTTATTTAACGAATAAAGGTACATAAGAAAAAACACCTGAAGAAATCTGGAGTGGAAGAGAAGTGAGTCTGCAGCATCTTAACAATTTCGGTTGTCAAGCAGTTATTCACATTCCAAAAGAAAAGCGGAAGAAACTCGATGCCAAAGGAAAAGAAGTAATTTTTATCGGATACTGCACACACTCTAAATCATATCGCTTCTATGACGTTAAGAAAAAAGAAATCATAATAAGTCGAGATGCAGTTTTCCATGAGCAAATTTTTCTTAAAGATGATGAGACAAACGATACATCTTATTGTGATATTTTTACGGGATTATCATTCAGTGATGAATGAAGACGAAATTCAAGCAATGAATTTAAGCAATGAAATACCAATCGAAATACCTGACAAAACTGCAAGTGAAAACAGATTCTTGGATGCCCAAGATGATTTTGTTGTTGAAGAATTTTCAAAAGGAATCATTTCTGAGAGAGAAATAAGACAATCCACCTGAAAGATGCGGTTATCTGCGGTACGTGGCCAGCAACAATGATGAAGATCCAAAGACAGTCGCTGAGGCAATGAAGAGCGAAAATTTGTCTGATTGGAAAAAGCAGCTCTTTTGAAAAATGGCACTTGGCACAAGTTTCTTTACCAAAAAGGAAAGAAAGCCATAAATTCCAAACAGAAATTTAAGACGAAAAAAGATGCAAGTGGTAATGTCAACATAAAGCTAGATTGGTCGTAAAGGGGTATTCGCAACGTCAAGGGATCGATTATCAAGAAATATTTTCTCCCGTCGTAAGGTACACGGCCATAAGGGTACTTTTAAGTTTGGCTGTACGATATGATTTGGATATCGATCAAATGGATGTTGTGACTGCTTTCCTGAAAAGTGAACTTAACGAAGAAATTTACATGAATCTCCCTGAAGGTTTTGATAATGTTCAAAATAAAGTATGTAAACCCAAGAACTCATTGTACGGTCTCAAACAAGCTAGCAGAGTTTGGAATAAGAAATTGGATGAAACTTTAAAGAAAATTGGACCTAAACAATCAAAAACTGATCCGTGTATTTATTACAAGACAAACAGCACGGATAAAACTTTCGTCGCTATTAACGTAGACGACATACTGATTTTTACAAATAACAAAGATAAAAAAAGAATTATCAAAGAAAATTTGGCTAAGTCATTCGAGATAAAAGATTTTAGAGAAGCTAAATTTGTGCTTGGTATGCAAATAACTCGCGATCGAGAAAAGGGAAAGTTATGGATAGACCAACGGACATACTTAAAGAATATTCTCAAGCGATTCAACATGGAGGAATGTAATCCGGTATCCACACCCTTAGATATTAACCAAAAGTTTACAAAAGAAACACATCAACAACGCAAACACGAAACTGATTACATGAAAACCGTCCCATATCAAGAAGCTATTGGAAGCATTTTATATGCAGCACAAGTAAGTCGCCCAGATTTATCCTTTGCAGTGGGGGCTTTATCAAGATCAAAATCTCATTGAAGGATTATTATAAAAGGAACAATGAATTACAAGCTAGAAAACACTCGAGACAATGAAGGATGTTTAGAAGGGTTTTCAGATGCTGACTGGACTAGTTACTCTGATGACAAAAAATCAGCTACAGGTTATCTCTTTAAATACCAAGGAGGACCTTTTTCGTGGAATGCAAAGAAACAACCTATTGTCGCTCTCTCCGCCACAGAGGCCAATTATATGGCCTTAGCCTTAACATTTCAAGAAGCACTTTGGCTTCAATCTTTATTGCGAGAACTAATTAATTGGAATCAAGAACTTATATTGCAATGCGATAACAAGAGTGCAATAAACATATCTAAAAACAATGTTTATCACACACGTTCAAAGCACATCGATATAAGACATCATTTCATTCGAGATCTTATAGAAGACAATAAATTAAAAGTAGAATATTTGAAAACTGAAGAGATGCCTGCTGATGTTCTAACCAAAGGACTCCCTGCTACAAAACATAACAACTGTTGTACTCTCATTGGCATAAAGTATACAAATATAGTGGGGTGTTGAAAGTTGAGATTTGATACTATGTTTTTAAATACTTAGTTTATATTATCGTTATAAAATTGTACTAAATTGTATATGTTTGAAAATAAATATTACTACTGTTCAGAATCTTAAAACATCAATATTTCTAAAAAAAAGTCACTAACAAATAGAAAACAGTGTTTTCCAATAGAGACGCTACAAAAATAAAGCGACTGGACAGCAAAAAACGCCATATTTTGCCGCTCTTTTGACATTTTTCTTTAGTAAGGTTTGCCATTTGCCAACAAAGAGACGAAATTATAAAATTTACTCCCGAAATTCGGAGTCAGTGGCCAATATTCGGAGTCAGTGGTCAAATATACAGCCTCAGTACAAAATGTTCCCGTGCAAGGAGATAAAGAAGTGCCTGTAGTGTCGAGGCTCCAGTTGCAGAAAGCCCAAATGTATCTCTCACACGTCGTTTTCAAGCGTTGTGAATCACTGTTACGTCGATGTGGCGAATTTTGCGAAAAGATCTTGGCCTACATCTTTACAGCATTAAATTGACGCAAGGACTGAAGCCACTTGACCACCACAAGCGTAGTATGTTATAGATTGGGCTGAGCAAAAACTTTGAAAACGATTCGGATTTTCATCGAAAAATCATCTTCAGCGATGAGGCTCATTTCTGGATGCATAGCTTCGTCAATAAACAAAATATGCGGTATTGGTCAGGCAGCAATTAAGTCGTATTCCATTAGTTATTTTTGCACCTAGAAAAATTACAGTTTTATGGGCCGGGCGGCGTCATTGGGACGTACTTTTTCCGTAATGATCAAGACCGGCACGTTAATGTGAATAAAGATAGCTGCCGTTCAATGATAACCTAATATTTTTGGCAACAATTCGATAATATGGACTTGGAGGACACCACAAGCCACACAGCAAATGTCACAATCAATTTATTGGAAACCAAGTTTGGAGAACGTGTTATCTCACGAAATGGTCTAGTCGTTTGGCCGCCTCGGCCGTGCGATTTGACGCAGTTAGACTACGTCAAGGGGCTACGTCAAGTCCATGGTCTATGCCAACAAGCCAGCGACGAGTGAAATTACGGCAGTATCGAAAAATATAAAAGAAAACGAGTTCCATACATAATAGCATCGAACATACTTTCACTGGAATTTCATTGATATCCAAAACGGTTTTTGTTTTAGATATTAAAAAAGAAACTTTTGTAGCGCTCTTATTGAAAAACCCGATATATGTTATTGCTTTAAAATGTTTTAGAAAGTAGAGTTAATGAAAAAATTGTATGATGCATTTGTTGTTTTAAATATTCTGTACAAATAGTCCGAAAATTAAAAAATAGTTTTTGTAATTTAAAAATGTTTTCAGTTTTATTTTACTGAATATTGATTTGACAAAATTTAAAATATGCAGTAGTTCATACATTTTGTAAATTTTTGACATAGATTTAACTTTAACTTTTCAAATTTTAGAAAGATGAAAATAATTTTTGTAGGTTATTGTTTAGGTCAAGGTATTTTGAGTTGTAAGTATTTCGAGTCATAACATTGGTATGAAAAATGAAAGCAAATACTAATTTTGAATTTATATATGAAAAATTTGCTTAACATTATCAAAATTTTATTTTTTTGAACTTTAATTTCAATATTTTGAATTTAGGGGCGAGATATACGAGCATGAAGCTATCATTGAAATAAATCCTAAACATTTTTGAATGGATATTTGACTATGTTTTCTTTTGATTTGATATGCAAATTATGAAGATACTATACTATTTTCCTGACAGAAATATATTTTTCTGAATAGCTGACAGTCTCAAATTGAAACAAATCGTTCAGTTGATTCATGCTTCAATTTCAGACGATTCCAATGACAGATATCTGCTATAAGCGACCGGTCAAAAAATTAAAATGACTCCATTTAATGAGAGATATAGCTAGCTCCTTAGTTTCTTATGTAGTTTTTGGTAACTGAACGTTACTTTGTTAGTTTAAAGTGATTTTAAAATTCGGAGATTTCATAACAATTATTAGTTTTCCAAATTTGAAGGAACAATTTAAAACTAAGAAAAATTATTGCACAATGCTATTGTAGAAAATATATATGATAAGCTGTGTAGTTGCACAGAGTATTGGTTAAAAGATATCTGATCAAAGTTCTTGACTAAAATCTCCTTCATACTTCTTTTCCTTACACTTATCAGATATTTTATATCACGGTTTTTAAAGTTGATCGAATTTAAAATAAAATGAATAAATAATTTTAATTTGTATTTACCTACCTTAAACTTCCAGTTGTCAATGATTCTTATAATTGACATGCATTCATTGAACAGTCGCTGGTAATTTTATTCCCAAATTCCATTAAAATCCAACTTGATTTATAAGACCCATGCGAAGTGTCTGCGTCAAATTATTGCTGTAAATAAATAATACAAAAATAACATTAGAAAGTGGAAAAAAATCCAGTATGCGGCTATTAACAAAATTTACACTTTTTAATAGCGATTTTGATGTGTTTTTAATATTTAAGAACTTTGACGGACAATCATAAAAGGTTTTAAAATATGTATATGTCAAATAAAATAGATACAAGATTTACAGTAGCGTGATGTTTAAAAATATTTGTAAACATTTTTGAAAAGCTTTAAGGAAATACACTGTGGCGTATGTGGAATATGTTTTTAATTTGTAGGTTAGAGCTTCAAGCAGCCGTCATCGGAGCTCGATTGACCAAGAGCCTTCTAGCTACCTATTCAATTCAAATTTCTTTACTAACATTCTGGTCAGGTTCGCGCACTGTACTATTTTGGCTTCGTTCGGATTACCGTCAGAAAACGTAGCTGACGAAGCAACGAAGTGGCAACGGATTCCTGATTTTTAAAACGACAGTCGATGGTTAAATGGACCATCTTTCTTAAAACTTAATTCATGTCACTGGCCAAAAGAATATAACAAAAGTAAAACAACAGATGAGGAACTTCGCGCCCAATATATATAGGATACCATGGTAAAGACAGTCTGGCTGGTGAGTGTTCTATTGCTATTGAACTTAAACGCTTCTCTTAATGGAAAGGATTGCTAAAGATTATGTCAAAAGTCATAAATTATGCTCGATTTTGAAAAGAAAGGGTCATTGAAGAAAAATTAAAATCAAAACGTGATTCGAACTTTCAAGAAGGTTTCGTTAAATGTAAACCTGTCTTGCAAAACGAAATTTAACATTCTGAGATAATTTTGTGCAAAAAGCACATTGCGATGAATTCATGGATGAAATCTTGCTGCTATCGAAAGGATATGCCATTAAGAGATTGAGCCCCATGTAAAAGCTATCACCCTACTTGCATTATAATGGCTTACTTCGACTTAGTGGAAGAGTGGCCCTCGAGAACAGAAATGTTCCTATCATATTGCCTAAGTATCAATATATTACACAACTAATTCTTCTTGATTATCATTTTACCATCACCATCACTGTAATAACGAAACAGTTGTGAATGAAGTAAGGCAAAAATATTGGATTCCACGTCTCAGAGTTATTCTCGACAAAACTCGACGAGATCATTGTCAATACTGCAAGAATCAAAGTGCTCGACCATCTCCTCCAAAAATGTCATGTCTCCCACAGACACGCCTTACTTCATATTGCCGCCCGTTTACATATGCTGGTGTAAACTATTTTGGCCCTTTACCTGTCTCGGTACGACGCAGCAGTGAAAAAAGGTATGGAGTGTTAATAACGTGTTTGACAACAAGGGCAATCCACCACGAGGTTGCCTATTCGTTTTCGACAGACTCCTACATAATGGCCATTCGCAACTTCATGGCCAGACGTGGGTCTCCTATTGAACTATCGAGCGACAATGGCACAAACTTCAAAGGTGCGGAGCGTGAATTGAAAGAAGCTTTCGAACTGGTTGATAAAAACAAAATACCGAGTGCGTTTATGAGCTCTTCCATGAAATGACGTTTTAAACCACCCAGCTCACCACATATGGGAGGAGCCTGGGAGCGTTTGGTGCGTTCCGTTAAGGATGTACTTTATAAAATTTTACCATCACGCAATCCTAATGATGAGCTCTTACGTAGTTCCTTAATGGAAGTGGAGATAATTGTGAATTCTAGACCACTTACATACATTCAAATTGATCATGAAGAAGAGGAATCCCTGACTCCTAACCACTTTCTGCTTGGCAGTTCTAGTGGTATTAAGCCAATAATTGAAGATGTAAGCAAGGGAGTGCAACTCCGAAGAAATTGGCAAACCGCTCAACAACTTGCAAATGGATTTTGGAAAAGATGGCTACGTGAATATCTACCAGTTATAACTCGACGTTGCAAATGGTTTGATGAAGTAAAACCAATCGAAGTAGATGACATCGTACTCATTGCTGATCCTGATAGTTCTAGATTCTGTTGGCCAAAAGGAAGAATCATTGCCACTAAAGCCGGCGCTGACGGTAGAGTGAGAAGTGCGTTGGTTAAAGCTTGGGAACATATACTATTTACATATTTTTGAAAAAGTAACAAGAACAGTTTTAAAACATATGCAGCAATATTTCATATAAATTTTGAAATGATACATTTTAAAAGCTGGTAAAGACAATTTTACATTGAGATGCTTATAACTTTGAATAGAAGATCGGATCGTGCTGATTCTAATCTCAATATTTGTGTGATGTTTCATTTAGTGGTCTATTTGTCAAAAAGTCTAAGGTGATATGGCAAAACTTGATTTTTACTACTTCAACTTCAAGCTGAAATATCTCGAAATTTCTTAAAGTAATTTTGAAAAATAATTATAATATACATAAAGCAAAGCATCAGCCTTAATTTGGTACTTATTTCATACATATACACACTAGCCCCAAAATTTTTTGAAACATATTCCACATTTTTTTACAATTTATGATTCAACAAAATAAAAAGGAGTACAAATTCATTTCAATAAATTAAATGTCCATCCAAAACCAAAATATTAGGATTTATCAGTGATAAACTGAACAAAAATAAAGGTCCGTAGTTATTCTAAAATTCAGCTTCTTTCTTCTAAATTTCAAATAACTCACTTACGTAATCTACTTGAGTAGAAAAGGTATAGCCATTTGTGTCCATAAATATACACTGTACTTATTTCAATAAACAAATCGACTACAATTTAGATACCTGTATCTTTCAAAGGGTTACAATTAGTTTGACCTTTTACACGAAAGAGGAACATAATCATCATCATGATTGAAGAGTGAGAAAATCACCAAACAAATCAACTTATAGGTACTATACCTGATCCCTTAAAACAATTTATATACCAAAAACGAACCTTTTCATTTTCACTCACATCCCTTTTTACCTTTTCATATCATATAAGTTAACCCTCTACCGATACCTATAACACATGTGAAAATTTGGAACCTAAAATCCAATCTAACCTTACCATATTCATATATATTCCCACCTAACTATAACTATAACTTAAAACACAAGAGAAATGATAAAGAGGGGTAAGTGAAGAGGCGAGATGAGGGAGAAGGGAAAAATCAATTTGTGTGATGTCAGTCAGCGCGAGAAAAATGTAGCTTTTAGCTTTTCCGTTACAAAATATCTTCTTCATGACTGTCCTTCCTTCCTTCTAACTGTCTGTGTCTGGATGTCCCTATAGCCATATCTATCTATACGATATAAATACCCTCATACAGAGGAACCTACCAATACTTACCACCACCTACAACAAAAACAAAAACTAGAATTTCCCATTAAAATGTTACATTTTTCACCACTACATTTGCTCCATGATCTTCTTCTGTACTATAAATGGACCGACCTGAACCCAAACCCGGCACAGACCAGGCACCAGGACCAGGAATATACCAAAACCAACCAATGCCTGACGTATGCGCTCTTGATGCTGAGCTAAAAATGATTTTTTGGCTTGCTTTACGCTTAGTGGTTGGCATATTCCCTCTTGACAAGAAGGTGTGGCCTTCCAATATCACACAACGACTACGACGACTGTAACTCTCTTTCTCCTTACAACATAACATCAGGAACAGGAACTGTGTGTATAGAGCAATTTTCAAAATGGTGGTCTTTTGAGCACTAATACTATCAGACAAAGAGTCAAATTCGTTTAGGGGTTGCATAGCCAACCAGCCAGCTATCTAGTCTAGGACACAGGCAACGACAGCAAGGAGCAGGCAAAAGGACTAACCGACTTACTGCTGCTGGATGCTACTTATGTAACCACAACATGTCTTCTCTTCCTTGTGCATCATCATCATCATCATGGTTCATGGTAGTGCAGGGTGAGATCGAGATGAGCCTTCTCTGTCATCCTCCTTTCACCACCTCCCACCACTGAATATAAGAATGAAATACCAGGAAGCTGCAGGGTGATGATGGCTATAGTGGGTGGTGGTAAAGTAACCTATCTTCAGTGATGTGGCAGGAGTCAATGTCATTTACACTCTTCACATCATCCACATAGCTCCACCCTATGTATATGAATCCTTATTATGGTGTGTGTTTTTATGTGTTGATGTGTATGTCGCTGGGGATAGGGATATTCTGATTCTCTGATGTAGGTACCTTTTGTCTTAACTCAACCTCACTTTTTACGATTTTAAGTCATTTCAATTTGCGGAGTCAGTAAATCAACCCTCATGCGATACACACGCAGCCATTTTTATGCACACACATTTTTATATGACCACCGACGACGTTAAAGTATCTTGATCCTGGGATTTGTCTTTATATTTTTTTTTACTTTCGCATTCGCAAATCCCCGCCCTTTGAAATACTTTTTTTAAAAGCTTTTTGGTGGAAAGTCCAATTTTTCAAAGGTGGCAAGTCCTTTAAAAACCCTTCTAAAGGCATTTTCACCCTCAAATGACGATGCTGTCATTGAAATTCATTAATAACGGTTTATATCTGTCAAAATAATAAACAAAAATCGTGTTATGTCATCGTTTAATGGAGGCAATTATAAAGACAGCATTGCCAGAAGTTGATTTTTTGCTAAACAAAAACAAAAATCCTAGTCGCATTGCAGCAGTCAACTTTGAACGAAAAAGGTATTAGTGTGGGGAAGGTAAATGTATGTGTGTATCATGTGAGTTAGTGTGTGTGTGTAGAATAATAGAGGGTAGAGGGTGGTTCATGTGTTATACTTAAATACATAGCTTTGTCATTCTTGACATTTTGTGGTGAATTTGTCGAAAGCCACAAGGAAGATAGGTAGGAAGAGGAAGGAAGGAAATAATATAGAGGGGGATGTTTTCTATCAAGGATGCTATTTTTTTTGTTGTTGCTCTCTCCGTAAAGACTGTATAGGGTGCTGTGTGTATATGGGCGTTATTTTTACTGGTACTATATTTCCTGACTTTGTTTCTCTTTCTCTCGAGAGCACCAGCAAGGACATCACTGCAACATAGCACAAAAATGAGATTGAGAGTAACGTGAACGTATCTCGTACCTTGTTAAAAGAAGTGGTATAGTGGTAGTGCCGAACATCCTATCCAGAGAAAGGAAAAAGAAGCGCATCCTTTTTCTCATTCCCTGGTGGAAAATTGTTTTTTTTTTATTCTAATTTTTTTTCTTTCTTCAAATTTTACCGGCTTTTTGTTTTTTCATTTTATTCGGCAAAAGCTAGAGTTGGGTTTTGTTTGGTGTGCGATTGTTGTGCGTGTGCGGCATCAGGATAAGGCATAGGAGGGTGGGTGAGATTCTGTGGCCAATGTCAGAATTTATATCGTTATAAGAACCGGGGGTGGAATTGGATGTGTATATGGTTTGATGGTTGGTATGGTGGTTGGTTGGTTAGTCGAGTCGAATAGAGTCGAGTCGGGTTGGTTTGGTTTTTTTGTGTTTCATTTTATAGAGTCAGAGCAGATGGTATATCACCATCACCATCACCATCATCTTCATCAACACCGCACACCGTATCACCGTATATAGTGGAGTGAACTTTTCATATCAATGTCATCGTCATCGTTGTTTTGTCATCATCTATCAAAAAGGATGTCAGGGAAACCAACCAGCCAACAGAAACAGAAACAGAATCAGCAGCAGAAGCAGAAGCAGCCACATTTTCGAGTGGAAGATAAGTCGTGTCGGAGTCACTGACTGTGCAAAGTTACCGTGAGAAGGACGTGTACACTTAAAAAATATATTGTCTTGTGGCATAAACGTGTTATATTATTTTTTTAGTCGTTTTCGTCGATATGTGTTAACTTTCGAAGTCTTTTTTTTTGAACAAAAAAAAATTGTTACAAAAATTATTGAGTGAAATTTTCAAAATATTTTAAACGTTCGGTGGTTTTAGATATTTTTCGAAAAAAAAAATTTAATGATAGCTTTTAAATAGATTTAATTTTGTCGGATATCAACAAAAAAGTTAAAGTTTAGTGTGTTGGATGATTTTTTTGGAGAATTGTTAATTTCTTGTGGAAAATCACAAACAAATAAAATATCAATTTTAAGAAATAAAAGTCGTTCAAAATTGCTATCGCCCTGGATACTTTAGGATTTAAATATTTCCATCAACGGAAAATGGGAACAGGTAGGCTATATTTTCTATTTAATAAGAATTTTGTTTTGATTCCTATCAAATAAGTACACTAGTTGAGTACTGTGTCAGTTATTTTTGAAAAAGCCGTCGGGATTTGATTAAATGATGCTTTTGTTTTTATTTTTCAAAATGTGTTTTTTTTAACATGAGTTATATCTTTTTTTTTGATACTTGAAGTAGTCACTGTTATCTTCCAAAAAAGTACTTACATTTACAAAAGCTGTCACGGATATTTTTAAAATAATTTTTTTGACGTGGGTCCTATACAAAAATTTGGTTTATTGTTATGTTTAAAATTATGCAACGTTTTTAGGAAGGTGCAGACAAATCTTTTATTTTACTTAACAGTTATCAAAACAATCGATACAAGATGTATGGAATTTGATTCCGTAGGTAAAGCTATACAAGGCTAAGAAGTATCAAATCAAAAGCTTGCTTCTTTAAATGTAAATGTCAAAGTATTTAAATCCATTTAAGAGGATAATTTCAAATACAACCCTTGACCTATTAGAAAAGCATGGTGGATTGTCATTAGGCACATTCCAACGAAGCTACAGATGGAAGTTAAGGGTGATGTAACGAAATTAATGTTTCTTTCCAAAATTTTGAAAGATTTTTTGAATCTTATTCTCACTCCTAATTGGACAGCAATTAGTTTTTTGTTTTTATTAAGAATGAATATAAGGGTGATTATACAAAAGTTGAGTAACTTTGGATATTGGATATTGTGTTTACGATAGTTATTAAATCAAACTTCTACAAATTCGGGTGTAATATGAAAGCTTATCTAATTAATATATTGTTCCCAATCAGTACATTCCCTTTTTTGAGTACATTGGAAGATATTTAAAAAATTTCAAAATTTGACTGCCAGGGGACTGACGAGGCAGTTTTGAAAGTATTATAATGAAATCTTAGACAAATTAGTAAAAATCTTTTACGATTTAATAATGATCACTTAAAATCACTTAGTAACAATTAAAAATAATTATTGGTATGTAATACTGGTAAAAAATACTATATCAGTTTTGTACAGACTTTTGACATTTAACGTACCGTTATTTACTTATCTTTTACTACTTTCACATAGTTTTGCTAAATATTTCTAAGTAATCAACAAACAATATAAACAAAATCGAAAAGTTTCATCTTAAAAGTACTAATGATCATGAAATGAAGAACAATAACAATATACCTGACTGACACCATAGGACTGACGAAAATGCCGAAATTTAAAATTATAATCAGCACTAACGTTTTTTTTTTGTAATTTCGAATATCAAAAAACTACATTTTATCAAATCAAATTAACAAAAAATAACGACTCACCATAGGACTGACGTGTTGACTGGCTTAGCACGTGAAAAGACAACAAACATAACCCAAACTTGGTTCAGTTATGGTGGCCGTCAAATTGTGCGACCCACAAACTTTATTACCAACATTAAAATTCAAAGTGGGATTTGATGTTGAGTCGGCGATATTTCGCTCGAATTTTAAATTTAAATACAACACAACGGACTGACGAATGAAACTGAACACAAAACTTATTTTTTTTTTAAATAAAGTGGAGAACACCGCCTTATGAAAGTTGTAATATATACTAAACTATATATGTTCATCACAGATTGTAGTAAATTGATAAGTTTTCTCAAATCAAAGATAATGTTTAATAGACAGCCACTTTATTGTTGGTGTTCGGTTTTTTGTGACTTGCCAAAGGTTTGACGTTTTAAGAACTAATTGTGTTTTTTTAATAACTTGTATTAAAAATGAAGAAATTGGGTGACTAAATAAAGGTATTTCCATTGACTTAAAAAAATAAATTGTAATCTCAATAAAATATAATAAGACTTTGTATATATGTATATATTGGTTGATGACATCGAGTTACCCAACTTTTGTATCCTAAATTCTAGGATGCAAACCATACTGATAACTTTTCATTCGTTCTCTTATGCAAATGACATAATTTTTAAGGATAAATTATGATTTAAATAATTTATGCAATTCAACATTATTAAAAGTTAGGTTAGTTGCGGTCAAGATAATCGAAAAGTTAAAAGAAAAACGCCATTTTTAGTCACATAAAATAATCTAAAGATAATTCAAACTTTGTTTCGTAAAATATTTTTGAACTGCCAATTTTTTTAAAGTTTTTTTGATTAAAAAAAATAGTTGGTCGAATTTTTTAAATTTGTATCGATTGTGTTTGAAGTCATAACGTATTAAATACAATAAAATAAAAGTTGATAGCATGATTAGTTCGTGTGATATTTGGGATATAAAAAGAATTTACTAAAAAGATCTTTTAACACATCTTGAAAGTTTTTGAGTTATAGAGGACAAGAAAGTTACTCCGAAAGTACGAAAGTACACATCACACATCTCTAAAAACCATAGATTATGATTTTAGGTACCTTGAAACGTAAAGAATTGCCAAAATGTTCAATGATGGATCAATAAACCAAAGCAAGTTCAGCACTTTTAATATGATTAAAATATTAGTAGAAAGTATTCTAAATCTCAATTCGAAGACTTCAAAAATCAACGCTGGTAGCACAGTAATCAAAAAACTACATTTTAATGCAATTATACTAAGTTATATAATTAGCTATTTGTGAGATATCTAGGTTAGGTTAGGTTAGAGTGGCTGTCTAGATATCATTGACACACGTAGACCTCAAGGGTCCATTGTGATACCACTAATGAGGTTACTCATGGGAGTAATGAATTTAAACAAACCATTTTGTGCTTTTAATAAAGTTAGAGAGACGTTTTGTGTCAATATTTGCCAGTTCACTGGTATTATCGAAGAAGGGATTACCGAGAAAGTAATTCCTTCTAATGGAGAGTGCTGGACATGTACATAGAAGGTGTTGGACTGTTTCCTCTTCCTCCTCGTCCATGCAGCTTCTACAGAAGTCATTTGTGTAGACCCCTAGCCTCAGAGCATGTCTACCTATGAGGCAGTGTCCCGTTATTACTCCAATTGTAGAGCTTATACTTTGTCTGCTTAGTGATATCAAGCCTTTTGACCGTTTTAAGTCAATACTTGGCCATATTTGCTTGGTTGCCAGGCAGGTGGTACTTCGTGACCATCTAGTATTTGTTGTTTCTAAAGCATATTGCTTGAGAAGATATTTGCATGTAGCAAGTGGTGTTCCTATGTTATGTTTTTGTCTAACATAAGGCAGAAGTGTTCCGTTTTTGGCGAGCTCATCGGCTTTGCAATTTCCCGGAATGTCTCTGTGGCCCGGCACCCAAATGAGGTGAATGTTAAACTGTTCCGTCATCTCCTTCAGAGATGATTGACAATCGTGGACTGTTCGAGAGTTTGTGGAGACAGACGCGAGAGATTTAAGAGCGGCTTGGCTGTCCGAGAAGATACGTATATCCTTACAAGATATAACGTTTTCTTTGAGCCAGGATAGTGCTTCTTTTATCGCCATTACTTCTGCCTGGAACACACTACATTGATTGGGAAGTCTATAGGATAGACTGAGATTCAGTTGTTCTGAAAAGATACCACTTCCAACTCCGTGATCGGTCTTTGAACCGTCAGTGTAGAAGTGTACCGCATCGTCTTCCAGGGGTCCCTCTTCTTCCCAGGAGGATCTTGAAGGGATGGACACATGGAATCTTTTACCAAATACCATTTTTTGGGGTGGTATAGTCTAAGCGATCTGGGATAGATCTGAAATTATCTAGAATGGTTGTATGTCCAGTATTGTTACTGGTCCATTGAGAGGTGGCTCTAAGCCTTACACATGAGTTGGCAGCCACCTTTTTAGAGAAGATGTCAAGTGGTGTTAGGTTTAAAAGCACTTCCAGTGCTGCGGTTGGTGTTGTGCGAAGTGCTCCTGTGATGCACATACCTGCTGACCGCTGGACTTTAATGAGTTTATTTAGATTTACCATCTTATCCAGTGCGGTCCACCATACGACGGCTCCATAAATGAGTATCGGCCTGATTACCGAAGTGTATAGCCAGTGGGTTATTTTTGGGGAGAAGCCCCATTTTGATCCTATGGCCTTTTTACAAGTAAAAAGCGCTACAGTAGCCTTTTTGACTCTTTCATCAATATTTGCCTTCCAATTTAGTTTTTTGTCTAAAATGAGGCCCAAATATTTAGCTTGGTCGGAAAAGCTTAATGGTATTCCTTTAATCTTTGGTGGGCTAATCTGAGGAATTTTATATCTTCTCGAGAAGAGTATTAATTCTGTTTTGTGTAGGTTGACGTCCAATCCACATTGATTAGCCCATTTAGTTAGCCTGTTTAGGGCATTTTGTAGGAGTTCCGAGAGAACTTGGGGGTGCTTCCCAGATACGGATATCGCAACGTCATCAGCGTAGGCAATCACCTTGAAACCTTCTGTTTCCAATGTTGTAAGTAAGTCGTTTACTACCATGTTCCATAAAAGAGGCGAAAGGACTCCACCTTGGGGAGTGCCCCGATTCACCGATCTGGTGGTAGTAAAACTTCTCATGTTAGAAATTATTGTCCTGCTTTTGAGCATGAGACTTATAAGATCTATGAGTGACTTCTCTAATTTCAGCTTATCCATTGCTGTTGTGATCGCCTGGTAACTGACGTTGTTGAAAGCTCCTTCAATATCTAGGAACGCTACCAGGTTATATTCTTTGTATTCGAGGGAATGTTCAATAGTACGTACCAGTGAGTGAAGTGCTGATTCTACTGATTTTCCCTTAGAGTAAGCATGTTGAGCTGTGGAAATGAGACATGGTTTTAAATTATGTCTGATATAAATTTCAATCAATCTTTCCAAGGTTTTAAGAAGGAAGGATGATAGGCTGATTGGTCGTAGATCTTTAGGGTTAACGTGTGAGGGTTTCCCTGCTTTGGGAATGAAGACTACTTTTGCCATTCTCCAGGCTTTGGGAATATATCTCAACCTTACACAGCTTGTCAGAATGATTTCCAATGGTGGAATAATCATGTCTGAGCATTTTTGTAGTTCGGCCGGAATGATTCCATCTGGTCCTGGAGATTTATATGGATCAAAGCTGTCTATGGCCCATTGCAGTTTTTCCCGCGTTATTAGATCAACTAAATCGCTTGTAGAAGCTTGAGACTCTGATGTTAAGTCGTTGAGTATGTTAGAACTACCTGGAAAGTGGGTGTCTAATAACAGGTTAAGAGATTCTTCATCTGTGATAGTCCATGTGCCTGTTTCTGTCTTTAAAGCACTAGGTATTGTTGGACTTTTTGAGAGAATTTTCCTGAGTCTTGAGGCTTCTGAAGTATTTTCTATTTTACCACAAAAATTTCTCCAAGAAGACCTCTTACTCTTTCTTAATTCTTTTTTATATTGCTTTAGAGCTTGTTTGTATAAGTCCCAGTCAGAAGGAGATCTAGTGTACTTAGATCTATTGAAGAGTTTACGACAGCTCTTTCTGAATGGTTCTAATTCTTTATGCCACCAATGAGGTTTCTTTTTACCCTTTAAAATGGTTACAGGGCATGAAGATCTCATTGATTCATTTAAGGCTTCGGTGAGATGATTTACAGAAAGGTCTAGTTCATCTTTACTGGAGGAGCTTTTAAGAAGGTTATGATTAAGCAGTTGTGCTAGTACCTCCCTATAACGCTCCCAGTTGGTATTCCGGTGATTTCGAAATCCCGTAGATGTATTTGCTACATCTTTGAGCTCAAACTGAATGTATTTGTGGTCAGAGAAGGAATTCTCTTTTGAGACATGCCAGTTTGAAATCATATTGTGGATCGAGTCAGAGGTAAGTGTAATATCAAGTACCTCTTTCCTATTCTTGGTTACAAATGTGGGTTCATTACCAATATTACTTATGAGTAGGTTAGTGCTTAGTAAATAATCAAATAAGTACTCACCTCTCTCATTTATATCAGAGCTACCCCATACCGTGTGATGGGCGTTAGCGTCTGAACCAATTAGGAGACCAACTTTTTTCGATTGCGCGTCCGCAATTGCCTTCCTCAAGGTGTTTCCTGGAATTGGGCTGTCGTGGCCAAGGTAGGAGGATATGAGCCAGTAGGTGGCTTTATCTGTTGTTAGGACAGCGGTGGTGGTGTCCTTGTCGCTGTAATTGGGGAGTAAAAATATGTTTAAGTCATTTTTTACTAACATGCATGACCTTGGTTCACCTTTCTCCGATGCATATAATATTTTATAGCCAGGAGTCCTGAGACCTCTGATGATGGAGTTTGAGACCCACGGCTCCTGTATTAAGACGATGTCTTCCTTGTTCTTATGCAGTCGGAGTATCAGGTTGTTTGTGGCCATGATGGCGTGATGGAGATTAATCTGTACTAATCGCAGCATTGCTACTATTAGTCAGATCAACCTCCACCACTGTTTTGTCGGCGTTTTCCTCGTCTGAGGAGGACCTAAGCAGGTCTTCCTCACTCTGGGTGATGCCTAAGGTGGCGTCTTCAGTCTCCATGTCGGAGTTACTGTCGACTTTAGTTTTAGCCTCCACGTCGGATGGCTTATTTGGGGCAGTGGATGTCGATGGTTCCACTTTTGGTGTTGCATCGACCTCCATTTTCGTTGCCAATGAATCGCTTCCCTCCGCTGAAGAGGCTTCTGTGGGGGGCGTGTTTAGCGTATCTTCATCTTTTTTATAAATACGCATCATGATTTCATCGAAACCATACCTAATCACACCTTTGGTCGCGGCCAGTGGAGCCAGTGATTCCCTATTGATCAGCACGAGAGCCGATCTATAGTGACCCACTGTCTCCTTCTCAACCTTTGGTACTTTCCAGTCGTGAGTAGGCAGGTCCGGATTACTTGTTTTGATCAGTTTCATGATCATGTCTGGACAGTTGTGAAGAGCCGGGACCATTATACGTGCTCTTGGCCGGCAAGGAATATTCTCCCTTGCAACAACCTCGAGCTTGGCACCCGGCCAGACTTCTGGCAAGCCATTGACAGCAGCCCTGTATAGATCGAAAGATCTCTGATCACCACAGGCGATGAGTTTGATGCGATTTTGGTACCATCCTGCATCGGCTGTGTCTGGGAGAGGCCCCGGATTTTCCTCGATAACAGATAAAAATCTGAAACCGAGGTGAGCCTTGACCTCTGCCCAATGATCATGAGAGATGTTACCATCCACATGACTCCTGTCAATGACCGCGGCAATGATCTTACCTTTGAGCGCGTCGCTGAAGGAGAGATCTTTGTTGACGGCTGATGTGCTGTTGGAAAGCACCTTCTGCCTTTTTGGTTCGGGCTTGTCACCCTCGAAAGACCTATCTCGCTTTGACGTTGAGTCGCCGCAGGTCGGTTTAGCTTTTTTGCTAAGAAAGCCACTAGCCCACTCGAGTTCACGCGTTTGCTCTGGGGTTCTTTCCGCCGCCGGTATGACACCGACTGCGGCTAGAATCCTTTCGGCGTTGCGTTGGTCTCGATTGGCCTGTGACTTCTTGGACTTCTTTTTGGCCGGCCCAGAACTATGTCCGTGTATCACAGATGTGGGTCCACCTCCAGATTTAATCGCTACCGATGCCAATCCGGGTGTGCCCTCACCCTTTGAGTCAATTCCACATGTCGCAGATTTTGTCTCTCCGGATGGGGTGTCCCTTTTTGGGGTCGCTTGCGACGTCCTAGCAGGAGCGGGGAAGAGGTGGGGTGTGGAATTTCCGCCATTGGGACTGCCGAGCGTCACAGCTGTTCCACTGACGGGTAATTCCTTTAAGTATATGTTGCGGCTAGTAGAGGGAGAAGGACTCTCGCCACTAGTTGCAACCACAGGGTTGACAACACGTTCACACACCTGATTTGGCTCGACAGCCTTTTCAGGTGATGTGACCGCATTGGCAGCCTTGGTGCGATTTTTTTGTTTAATAATTGTTTTGTTTGTTTGTTTATTTTTAAATTTTTTCATTTTATTCCCACGAGTAAAGCGGAAAGACGGTCAGCCCCGGCAGAGCCGCTTGCCGGGGTAAGGCAGAAATATGACGGACCTTGCCACAGCATCCGAAAGAGCTCGTTAACGGCTGGTTTATCCCCCAGCCTTTCATTCTTCGGCACGGTTTTCGTACTAGTACGCTCACACCACCACTGAAATTAGGAACCTCTAAACTATGATTAAATTGGGTTTCCGAACGTTGCACTATTGAGGAGTTACAACAATTCAGCGATCCAACTCAACCTTAGCTAATCACCATCCTGCCAAAAACGCACAGGACTACTGTGGTGATCATTGCCCGCCTGGCACCCACTTGGAGAGTTTGAATGAGGATTTTGCCGGGCTGTGAGATATCTAATATTGGTACGGTTCATTTAGGGTTCCATAATACACGAATCTCAGTTTTTTTTTTTTAAATTTATAGCTAAAACAAAACAAACGTCTTAAACTAAAAATAAGACAACAGAGGAAACGCTGTGATGCCTTACCTCTTTCTGAAGAAGGAATTCTTGTTCTTTAGTTTGCGTACTTTTTTAACTTCGTTTTAAGGCCACTAAAAATTGAATACATTTTTCGTCGGCCATATATCAAAAACCGGTGAAGATATTTGGGCACATTCATAGATGTTTGTTAAACTCTTCCTAAGTTGTTATTAAGCTAGCTAGTGTTTTAAATATAAACATAGGAATTGCTATGTTTAAGTAGTTATTATCACAGACAAATGTCATATTTGATTTTTGTTTGTGAATTGAAAAGCTGAAAAAGTCAATTATATCAAATACATTTTAAGTAAACTTGATGTCCAGAAAAATGTCGATTGATATCGCAACTAAAGAAGATATGGATGTCTTAGAGGAGTTTGAGTTATTTGGTGATCTGCAAAATATACCACCAAGAAAAAGAAAAATATACAAAACACTGTTTTATCCATTTGAATTAAGCTACAAGGATTTCTACTAATGATATCGTTTGGATAAAGAAACAGTCAAATTTGTTTTATATTATTATTTTTGTATATATCTAATTTGAGGAATGACAGCACAAAATAACAAGTTTGAAATTATAACAGTATTTTTTGCTTTGCCCTGTCATTTGAAGTATACTTGTAGTAGAATACAATCTTAACCTAGGGTTTTACTAAACACAGCTAGAAAATTGACTATGAACAAGAGCTGTGTTTATTTAACCCACAAGCCTTAAACTATAGATGAAGAAATCACGGCTTTAATCTTTCTCTATGAATACACCCCATTACCTTTAAATACATAGTCTCTAAATTGTAAACATTCTTTTTTTTAAGGTCTTAACATTTAACTTATTAGCAATTGAATAAAAACATTTTTTTTTTGTTTGCTATGTATTTATTAGAATTCCCAACTGTGGACTGGACCATTCCACTTACTGCTCTTTTAAAAATAATGATGAACAGATGTCTATGATAATTGATAAAAGTAAAAGTAGCTTTTTCGCGACTTTAGCAAATTGTTAAAATATAGTAAGATATTAGAATCGTCTTTTAGCTTAGTGATTTGCTAAAAATCATTTAAATTTTGCGCCTTTGAAATAAGAAAAAGGGATGATTTTCCGGAGAATTTGCTTTGAGGGTTTCTTTACGTTTCACCTTTGGAAGAAATTATTTTTCGAATTTTAATACCCGTGTTTTGTTGGAAAATCTATCAATAGTATAGTAGGATCTTACATGAATAACAAAAATAATATCCATAGTATGAATACTACCGATAAAAGTTAAAGTAGAATCGTACTACGGATGGGTTTTTGACATTTATACGAGTCTCGAATAGATCTTATGAGACTTCGTTCTCAAATGATGGTAGGTATTACATTGCGTTTTTATCTCAATGGCTGTGTTCGTTGAGTAGTTGTGCATTTGGAATCATGGGTTTTCCATTGGCGAAAAAAAAAATCAATCTGTTACTGTTAATATTATTTAGTTTTGTTAACGAAAATGCACTAACTGGGCTTATTTTTCAAGAAAAAACAATAGAAAAGATAATTAAGTTTCCACCGAAGGTTTATCTCAGTTTAGATTAAATAAATCTTGTTGGTGTTTCCAACCGAACAAGAAGATTTAAAAATGATAAAGGTTGACAGCTCTTTCTTAATTGCAAATGGTGTTTCGATGTTTCTTATGAAGTGCAAGTGAGATAGTTTGATTTGTGTTAAGTTTAGTTTAGTTTAGTTTATTTATCAAACAGAGATTACATTAATCAATTAATTCAAATTAAGCTTATATTTAAACAAAGCAAAAAATAAATAAATACATTTCAATTAGTATTTGGGAAATGGAACCCAAGTTTATTTTTTAAGGTGACTCTATTTAAACGGAAATCAAAGTCTCTTACATTAGAGACAGAATTAGTTTCCCTAACACAGTGAGTTATAGGTTCATCTACTGCGTAATTAACCCTATGGTAACTTCCGTGGAATAGATCATAATCTCTAAGTTGACGAGAAGGTATATTTAACTCAAATAAAGGAGATAATGGTATGGTCAGTTGAAATGATGCGACAGAATATCACGAATGAATAAAACAGAGAAGATTTTACTTCGATTTTCAAGTGATTTCAAACCGATAAGTTTGCATCTCGTAGCATATGAAGGAACTTCTATATTCCATCCAAGTTTCCATGAAACAAACCTAGTGAAATTATTTTAGACTCTTTCAATTCTTAATAAATTAATTCTATAGTATGGGTGCCAAACCACACAACAATATTCTAAAATAGATCTTACGTATGAACAAAAAAGAGATTTAATAAGGGTCTGAAAAGTCTGTCGAATTTCTTTTAATAAAACCAAGCATTGAGTTAGCTTTGGAAGCATGTTTGATAAAATTGAGTTTGAGGTCAAAAACAAGACGAAAATCTTTCAAGAACACTACTGCCAATTTCATATTCGAAGAAAGTAGGATAGTAAGAACGATAGAATGAAAAACATTGACATTTTGAAACGTTTAAATTTAATTGATTTTTCTTGCACCATTCAATAAGCATGTTAAGGTCATCTTGCAATTGGAGGAAATCAACAGTTTGTTTAATACATCTATAAAACTTAAGATCGTCTGAAAATAAAATTCTAAGAGAATTATGAAAAATCTCTGGCATGTCATTATTAAATATAAGAAATAGTAAGGATCCCAGGAGACTACCTTGAGGGACTCCTGCTGACACATGTACAGGAGTGGAGAAAACATTACCAATGGAAACAAATTGAATGCGTCTCATAAGATAAAATTTCAACCATTGCAAAATATTTGAATGAAAACCAATTCTTGATAGTTTGTTCAGTAGAATAAGGTGGTTGACTCTATCAAAGGCCTGCAAAGTCAGTATAGATGACGTCAACCTGATACCCTGCCTTAATTTTATTGAGAACGTAGTTTTTGAAATGGAAAGGTTAGTATTTGTCGACCTGCCCGATACAAAACTTTGCTTAAGCAAAAATGAAAACTTATCACACACAAGAATTTCAAAAAGTTTTGGAATTGTGGACAGTTTGCAGATTGGATGGTAGTTAGATATTTCTAGTTTGGTCCTGCTTTATGAATAGGAATTATGAAAGATTTTTTCCATTCGGAAAGAAATACATCTTTAGAAAGAGAGAGATTAAAAATATAAGAAATAGGTTCAGAGAGTACTTTTAAACTTTAAAAAGTGCTTCTTCAACTTCAGACTTGTTTATAACTAATCTTCCAACATTGATCGCGGTAACCGAATTGCCATAAACAGTTTGTTGGTGACCTATGGTACTCGCAAAGTTTGATTTAAAGTATTCAGCACACAAATTACAAATCGTAGTCAAATCGGAATAGATAGCACCTTTATACTGAATATTTTTTTTGGAATTCCACTGTTTTTTTACGAACGGTGAAAAGCATTTACTATTTTCTTTTAAACTACTTTCAACCGAGATAATATACATTTTATATAGAAACTTGTTAAGAATATTGAATTCCCTTTCAAGAAAGAAATATTGTTATAAAAATTGTATTAAAGTTTTAAGCAGGATATATCAACAGACTCTTTTTTATATTTTGTATAGTAATAAGTTTTCAGGCTATAAACGCCCAAAAAGAAATTGAGAATTTAGCATAGTTTGTTTGGTAATATTTTTAATCCTTATAATATGTTGCGTACGTTGTGTTGACGTAATTATGTAAGTGATACGTTGTTATGACGAGCAACTCAAAGTAAATCTTACAATATAGTATTTTGTAACTTTAAGTTCAATGCTTTTCGAAAAGAAATTACTGTTGGGTTCATAAGTTATATGAGTAAGTGAAGTTGTATAACTGGAGTAGTATTTTTTACGAAACATTGTTTTATTGCTAAATTCTGAGTGAGAACCAAAAGTTTTGTATGTTATTCGATAGTAAAATTAATGTTGTTTAAAGCTTTATGAACATTTTTTAGGTTCAGAAGATAGAAATTAAAGAAACAATGGCAGTTTCAGCTAAGCTGCAATTAGCTGCTACTCTATTTCCTGGGAAGTGCACTCTGCAGTTGATAAGATATTGAAGGTCCTAAGCTGTTGCCAAAGTCTTAATAACTTTGTATTTGCATTTCCCTGTTGACGACTCGGCAATATTGCTTGTACTAGATTGCTCATTAACTCCAGCGGTAATGCCAAATAGTCACTTCTTTTCATGTCGATTAGTTTTTTATATTTTTTGATTTTTGAAAAAAAAGCTTAACTAAATAACAAAAATCAATTTAATACAAAATAAATCATTCAAAACAACATATTCATTTCTCTGCAACATATTCGACAGATTTTTAAGTATAGCCTTCAATTGATAAATTATCTATCGAAATCAGAGGACTGGAAATTTAGAATTTTAGAATTCTGACACAATCGTTGTTCTCCCTTTTTTAATTAAACTTCATTTTTAACTTCCCATAGGAAGTTATTGTTATCGGTCCGATTTGTCAAATTGAAAATTTTGACATTTCCCGATGTCAAATATCTCACAAACTAAAACGCTAGAGACTCGAATTAAATTTTATATAATATATTGTAACGTAATATTAAACAAGTATACTTTTTGAAAAAAAAAATACAATTAACAGTTTTGTTTATAAATGAAAAAAAAAAAACTGAGAAAAAAAATTTGTCACCTCGAAAATTTTACGAACAAAAAATGATTTTATCTCCAAAAGAATTTTGTGCAACGAAAAATAACGTTTTTAACATCTGGTAAAGTTTTAAGAAAAATCGAATTAACATTTTTTTTTTTATAAAAAATAAAAACCTAAAAAAACATTATTCAAAGTTGGTAAAAATTGAATTTCGACTGAAATAACTTTTCAAAACTTTGAGATTTTAGCCTAAATCTAATTTATTCTTATGAGAAATATTGGTTTGAACATTGGATACAATTTTTTTAAAAATCGAATTGAAAGTTTATTTTACAAAAAATTAAAAACCTAAAACAAAATTTAACAAAAAATGGTAAAAATTGATTTTCGACTCAAATATCTTTCTAAAAATTTGATATTTTGGCTTCCAACTAATTTTAGCTTATAAAAAATATTCTTTTCAACATTCGAAATCGGAGAAATTTTGAGAAAAATCGAATTGACAGTTTAAAAAAAATTTTAGGAGTTGACTTCAAGATAATTTTATCTTATAGAAAATATTGTTTTCAACATTCGATCAAATTTTGAAAAAAATCGAATTGACAGTTTTTAACAAAAAATAAATATCTACAAAAACAAATACTGACACTTGCTAACATGTACTTTTGATTCAAACAGCTTCTCAAGAATTAAAAATATTGGTTCCAAACTTATTGTATCTCACCTAAAATATTGTTTTCGACATTCAGTGAATTTTTGATTAAAATCCAACAAAATCCAAAATGTTCGTTTCTCGATATCACTTGAATAGTATAAGATATTGACTTCAAATTAATTTCATTCATTCAATTAAGATTTGTTTTAAGAAATTAAAACCTTTAAAAATGCTACTAAAATTGGTAAAAATTGATTAACGACTAAAAACTCTCTTTAAGAAACATAAATTTTGAAATCAAACTATTTCATCATATGCAAAATATTGTTATTTATTTTAAATTCTTTTAGAATAATTCAACTGACAACTTTTCTAGCAAAACAGGAAAACCTACAAACCTTTTAAGCAAGACAAATCGACAGACAGGATGGGAAGTTATCAGTGTGGGTCGCATCCCAGCCTCTTTTTGTGTTTGTAATAATTTGCATGGCAAATATATGTTCATGGATCGCATCCTAGCATCTTTTTACTATTATAATTATCATTTTTGAGAAATGAACTCAGATTCCTTAATGCTGAAATTTAATAAATAACTGAAACAAATAAATAAAATTAACGATGTATTTTTTTAATTTTCTAAAAAATAAATCAGCTTAGTAACAATTGTATTCTCGTCTATCTTACTTTCAAATACTCTTTCGTCCAAAGTTCATCAATACGTTTACATTTGGTTTTGTTAAAATGTCCTGAGTTACATGGATTGCTCCGGAATTTTAAAGCAACAGAAAGGCATAGCTTCTTTTTAAATATCGTATCGAAACATATCATTTACAACTTGAAATTTAAAGTGCTTATCTAACTATTTCAAAAGCATATTGCTTTTCCTGTAAAATATCAAACCTAAACATTCCCAGACGACATCACTTGAACTCTTTTTAACACTTTTTTTTATTCCCACCATCTCCGAAAAAAACAATAAAAAACCTTCTCAAACAGTCCTTTACACTTCTACAGTCAGTCCTTACCCTTTTTTCAATTTTAAAATAAAACAAAAAAGAAAAGGAAGACCCTTAAAAAAAATATTTGCTACTATTCACCAACCCACACGTCTTTATTTTCTTTTTAAAAATAAAAACAAAAAAAAAGCAATTCAACACCTTAGTCCTTTTAATAGTGTCTTTTTGGCATGTCGCAATGTGCCACCGCCTTTAAACAATAAGCTTCCCATCATCATCACACTCCTCTCTCGAATAGCTGGTTTTGTTATAAAGTTTTAAAATCAAATCAAAACAATAAACGTTTTCACTTCGCCTATTTAAATAAGATTCAATTGAATCTAAAAAAATGGTTAAATAATATCCTTCTTTTGTGTTGTCCTTCGGAACTAGGAACTAATGGAACAAAACAACCCTCTCGTCGAAATCCTATATTTTTGACACTTGAAGCGCATCTAGCAGGCAATTGAGCAACTTATGAGCGCACACATTTTTATATAGAAATAGCAAAACGTGCCACCGTTTAAATGTCACAACCCCTTGTATTTTGACAAGTGTCAAATTGATGATTTTAACGAGTACCTACCTTAACCTAAACCTACCCTCCAAACCAGGAAATATCTAGCCTCTCTGTATACGGAACAAAGGGATTAGCCACATACTTATGAGGGACACACTCTTTTGTAAATAGCAAAAGAGAGAAAGTGTGAAAGGCAGACAATAGTCGAATGAACAAATTAAATCAACAACAAGGACAAAACAAAAAAAAAGGACGAAAAGGGACGCGTGTGTGTTTGGATGTAGCCTATTTTTCTTTTGTGCGGCTAAAATCAAGGACTAACCACTTTCGATGCAAAAAAAAACTAATTTCCAACGTAATCCTGGATAATTTCATTTGAATCTCATCCTCCAAGAGGTCGAAGGTACAGGGACGTATTCACTATACTCCACAAAAAAGGCCACTTTTGTTGGAATATGGTCTCATATTGTTCAGGGATTTCCAAGTTTTGTCTTCCAACTGTGGATATGAGACCTTTACTTTCGAAAAGTTAGAGGTGAGCCTAGAGGAGGGACGAACATTTATAGGTTTTTAGAAATATGGTAAATTATCTCAACACTAAAATAAAGATCAGTGATAAGGCAAAAAGTATGAAATCAGACAGAAAACAGTTAAGGTTACCAAATAAACAGACAATTTAGAGAACCCCGATTTTAAATATTGTGGCAAGGCCTTGCAATACTTTAGTCCGGCAATGAATTGATTTTGATACCAACCACATTTGTTGCGGGTGCGTTGTGCGTATGCATGCATCGAAAAAAAAGAAAAGAAGAGGTGTTGAATATCCTTGTCCAGGATAAATAAAAGCTAATTCATTTCGGTTCGCTCTTCTTTTTTTCTGTTAGTCTGACAAAACAAATCCTTTTTTCTCGAATAACTAGTTAAGAGAATACCCTTAAGTTTTTTTTTTATTTTATATTCACTGAGAAAATCACCACTAGGTGGCAATTAAACAAGAACAAGGAAGAAGAAAAAAGAAAAAGGATTCACGCAAACATTTATAAGCGCAACGTGAAGAAGAAATCCATACCCAGAAGACAACACTGATGATGAACACAGCGAAATTAAAGAAAGAAGTACAAAAAAGTGCAAGAAATCTCTTTTTTGGCATTTAAAAGGATTTTCTTGTCCTTCGGAACCGGCGGCGGCGCTCGGTGGCAACGGGAACTGGCGTCATTTTCAGTATCTGTATTATAAATTTCAGAAGAGAGTTATGGGGCAAGGGGTCGTAGGAAAATCTTTAATTTAGTTGCTTTGCGCCAAAAACCACCGCATCCACTTAACTCTTCTTCGTATTCAATTAAAAGTGAACAACATTTTTTTTTCATTTCTTAGGAAGGTGTGGGGGGTAGTCAAGGAGTTGAAAAAAGGATGATGTGTAAGGAAGTTCTTTTCCTTGTTTTACCAAGGGAGAAAAAAAAGAAGAATGTTTTTATGTTTTAAGGCAAAAAAGAAAAGTTCTTATGCCGCATGAAGTCCTACCGATGATTCTACGATGACGCCGCAGAGTGCCTTTCTTTTACTTGGAAGAATTAAAGGATTAATATCCTTCTTTTATTTTAAGTTTTATTTTATTATTATTTTTGGTTGAATTATTTGTTTTAAGTAAATTTAATATTTGTTTATATTGTTTTTATAGGAGATCGGCTTCTGGACATTCCATGTAAAGTTTGTGGTGATAGAAGCTCAGGAAAACACTATGGAATATACAGCTGTGATGGTAAGTTATATATACAACATTTTAAAATCAATTGTAAACCTTAAAAGATATTAACTTCCCATAGGAAGTTATTGTAATGAGTCCGATTTTTTAAATTAAAAATTTGGGCATCTCCCGACGCTTCGAGGTCCCTACAGTCGAAGTAAAAGATTTTTTAGAAAGATATCTATGCGTGCGTGTGTACGTACGTCTGTACGTTCGCGACGTTTTTTCGTTCTCCATAGCTCAAGAACCAGAAGAGATATCTACTCCAAATTAATGTTGTTATACAGATAATAAGGCAGAAAGATGCAGAAAAGGCTCTCAAAAAAATTGCGTGGGCGGTTTTTTTTACCATAGCAGGTTAAAAAACAGGTGACATTTTTGTTAACTCTAAATATCTTACGAACCAAAAACGCTAGAGACTTGAATTAAATTGTATATTATATATTGTAATATGACACCAAACAAGTAGGTATATTTTTTGAAAAAAATGCAGTTAATGTTTTTTTTTTAAATCAAAAAAACTGAAAAAATAAAATTTGTCACCCCGAAAATTTTACGAATACAAAATAATTTTATCTCTAAAACAATTTTTAGCAACGAAAAATCATTTTTTTTAAAATCTGGTAAGGTTTTGAGAAAAATCGAATTGACAGATTTTCTTACAAAAACTAAAAATCTAAACAAAAAAATCAATAAAAGTTGGTAAAAATTGAATTTCGACTTAACATCTTTTCAAAAATTTGAGATTATGGCTTCCAGCTAATTTTAACTTATAAGAAATATTGTTTTCAACATTCGTTAAAATTTTAAGAAAAATCGAATGGACAGTTTTTTTTTAACAAAAAATAAAAATCTAAACAAAAAAAATCAATAAAAGTTGGTAAAAATTGAATTTCGACTAAATATCTTTTCAAAAATTTGAGATTATGGCTTTCAGCTAATTTTAACTTATAAGAAATATTGTTTTCAACATTCGTTAAAATTTTAAGAAAAATCGAATGGACAGTTTTTTTTTAACAAAAAATAAAAATCTAAACAAAAAAAATCAATAAAAGTTGGTAAAAATTGAATTTCGACTAAATATCTTTTCAAAAATTTGAGATTATGGCTTTCAGCTAATTTTAACTTATAAGAAATATTGTTTTCAACATTCGCTAAAATGTTGAAAAAAAATCTAATTGACAGTTTTTTTTACAAAAAATAAAAAGCTATACAAAGAAATTAATAAAGTTGGTAAAAATTCATTTTCGACTAAATATCTTTTCATAACTTTGAGATATTAGCTTTTAACTACTTTTTTCTTTTAAAAAGTATAATTTTCAACATTCAGTAAAATTTTGAGAAAAATTGAAAAATTGACAGTTTTTTTTACCAAAAATAAAAACAATACTAAAACTTGGTAAAAATTTACTTTCGAAATCAAATAGCTTTTCAGAAATTAAAAATATTGTCCTCAAACTTTTTATATTTCACAGAAAATGTTGTTTTCGATATTCACTAGTTTTTTTCATAAAAATCCAACAGTCAGTTTTTATTTCATAAAAAAAATAAGATCTACAAAAAGTAGTACACAAATTGGTAAAAATTGATGTTCGGTTTTTGATATCTCTCAAATTAATTTCATTCGTCCAATTTGTAAAAATTTAAAAAATGCTACTAAAATAGGAAAACAAAATGTTCGACTAAAAATCAATTTAACAAAACTCAATTTTCAAACTAAACTATTTCTTTATATGAAGAATATTGTTGGTAATTTAAAAATCTTTAAGAATAATTCAATTACCATTTTTTAAACCCAACACGGAAACCTATAAACTTTTAAACAAGACAAATCGACAGATGTGATGGGAAGTTATCAGTGTGGGTCGCATCCCAGCCTCTTTTTTTGGTAATATATTGAACAGTGAGATTTTCTTACCCACCACTTTTAACAAGAATTCCGTTACACAATGTAGGCCAACTTATTGACAACTCCTTGAAAATAAGTTGAAATTGAAAATAATTAAAAAAATGTGCAAACACAAATGTTTACATTTTGACCGAATTTTATCAACATCAAAATATTTCCGTCAACCTTAATATAAAAAAAAAGTCTTCATCTAATTTGTTTTGATAAAGCTTATAATTTAACCATAGACTTAGAAAGTAAACTCGATTACGCACTTCTCCTATTTAATCATTGGATGAAATTTTGTATTCCTCCAGAAGTTTAAGTTTTGTTAACAGCCATGCACAAGCTCAATAGTATTTCATGATCAAAAATGTTAAAATTTAACAGACAGCTGCTTTACCGATTTGTGAATAAAATTTTCGTAAAATCTAAATGAATTGAAAGAATTTTTTTGAAAACAAACTAAACTTGTGCGACCTAATGACGAATCAATGAGAACTTCATGCCCTGTAACCATTTTAAAGGGTAAAAAGAAACCTCATTGGTGGCGTAAAGAACTAGAACCATTCAGAAAGAGCTGTCGCAAACTCTTCAATAGATTCAAGTACACTAGATCTCCTTCTGACTGGGACCTATACAAACAAGCTCTAAAGGAATATAAAAAAGAATTAAGGAAGAGTAAGACGTCTTCTTGGAGAAACTTTTGTGGTAAAATAGAAAATACTACAGAAGCCTCAAGACTTAGGAAAATTCTCTCAAAAAGTCCAACAATAACCAGTGCTTTAAAGACAGAAGCAGGCACGTGAAGAATCTCTTAATCTTTTATTAGATACCAACTTTCCAGGAAGCTCTAACATACTCAACGACTTAACATCAGAGTCTCAATCTTCTACTAGCGATTTAGTTGATCTAATAACGCGGGAAAAACTGTGTGAGGCTTAGAGCCAATTCTCAATGGAACAGTAACAATACTGGACATACTCTTATTCTAGACAGTTTAAAATCTATCCCAGATCGCTTAGAGTATACCACCCCAAAAATGGTATTCGGTAAAAGCTTCCATGTGTCCATCCCTTCAAGATCCTCCTGGGAAGAAGAGAGACCCCTTGGAAGACGATGCGGTACACTTCTATACAGAAAGTTCAAAGACCGATCATGGAGTTGGAAGTGGTATCTATTCAGAACAACTGAATCTCAGGCTATCATATAGACTTCCCAATCAATATAGTGTATTCCAGGTAGAAGTATTGGCGATTAAAGAAGCACTATCCTGGCTCAAAGAAAACGTTATATCTTGCAAGACATACGAATCTTCTCGGACAGCCAAGTCGCTCTTAAAACTCTCGTGTCTGTCTCCACAAACTCTCAAGTAGTCCACAATTGTCGATCATCTCTGAATGATATGACGGAACAGTTTAATATTCACCTCATTTGGGTGGCGGGCCACAGACACATTCCGGGAAATTGCAAAGCCGATGAGCTCGCCAAAAACGGAACAGTTCTGCCCAATGTTAGACAAAAACATATGATAGGAACACCACTTGCTACACGCAAATATCTTCTCAAACAATATGAAGAGAACCTTGATTAGCACATGTATGTTGTTGCAAACGGCAGAAGAATTATTTTAGCTTTCCCTGACAGTAAACTGAACTCGTCTTTCAGCATGCAAAAAGTATTTTTATCGACAAATCTGATGCCAGGTCAATCAAGCACTCAAACTGCAGCGATGTCAGTGAAAGTGGTTTTTCCAACGCGAAAACGCTCACTGCATAACATGTCTCCCAAAAAAAAGTTGTCGTCAATGAGGAAGTTCGAACTTCACCTGTTATTTCGGAAAGCCGCGTCAGTGTTTTTCCGAGAAAGCCACCTTACTTCTACTTGAAGAAGTAAAGACGTATGTTGACTAACCATGTCATCACACAATACTTTAAAAAGTCTTCTATTTTTTGGCCGTGATTTAATAAGTTAATTATTTTAACGCTGTCGTCCAACACCTATTTAAGGGAGACCGGCATTTTCATTGCAATCCTTTAATAACTTTCTCAATTCTTGCGACGGCATCGAACATTTTTCCATTCATGGCCTTGGCACCGTCCGTCCATACTTCCACGCATTAACCCATGGCATGTCATTTACAATATAAAATTGTCAATCACGCTTGCAGAAGAGAGCAGATCTTTTTGAAAGGACGGGAAATATTGGTAGCGCACAAATACTATTAAAATAGCGAACCCTGCAACATCCGTTGATTCATCAATTTGCAGCGCAAATTTTGTGACTTTTATTCGTTAAAGTAAAGTAGCTAAGTTGAGATTTAGTAAGTTCAGCATACTTGCTTTTGCTATCTGGATGAATGCCTGCAAAGTGAAGTCTCATTTCTGCTGGAAACATTGCACCGTTCGGCAACACTTTGCCTCAAATAACGAATTGAGGTTTGTTGTCACTTGTCTCAGCAAATCCAAAATTCAAATATGATTCGTGGTACTTCCTTTTAACTGATTTTTTTTTCTGTAACTTTGAGAACCGTGGAACTAGTACTAGGTAAACTATCAAACTCAAAACCTTCAGAAATCTCTAACGCCGCTGTCTCTCTTGCGTCATTTTACTTCGCACTAAAATAAGTATATGGAAAACCGAAATTGAACAGACAAAATACATAAAATCATTGAAATAATTTTGTGCGGTTAAATGCTCCAAAAGCAGAAGTTATTAACCGAGGATTGCTATTGTACGTAAATTATGGTTTTTATTGGACATACCCGTCAGTTGGTGATTTTTTGGCAGCTTTGGGTGCTTTTGCGGAGCATTCACGTGCTTTTTTGAAAGGTCCAGACTTTAGCCAGCGATTCATTCGGAAACTGTATATATTTTTTTTTAATATTAAAACTTTTCTTTCAATTTTGCAATTTTTAAATTTGTATTATTTGAAAAAATTGTATTATTTTTTTAATTTTAAAAATTGAAAAAAAAAATGATAGAACTATTTTTGTTCTGTAAAAACTACTGACGCATTCGGTCATTTTGGATAGGTCCTTCGCTTGTACACAAAATTAAACAAAAAGATATGAATTTCTCATAATTAAAATTATTTTTCATTTATCATTTAAAAAAGATTTTGTAAAAAAAGCGCTGGGTGCATTGATTGTTTGGGTTATAGTGGCCGAAAGCAATTGAATCGTTTCTAAAATACTGGCATTACATCGGTTCCTTACGACAAGGAATATTTGTCTTTCTTAAATTAAAAATTATAAAGAAGAAATAAGGAAACATAAAAGGAAAAACATCCACCAACAGTTGCCCAAAAAGCTTCATTATTTCAGATTTTTCAGCAATCTAGCCATTTTCACATAAACAGGATCATTTAACTCTTTATTATCTTCATCAAAACAAAAGTTTGTAGGTTTTCTTGTTGGGTTAAAAAAGTTGTTAGTTGAATTATTCCTAAAAAATTTAAAACTACCAACAATATTTTTCATATAAGGAAATAGCTTAGTTTGAAAATCTAGTTTTATTAAATAGATTTTTAGCCGAAGCCAAATTTGTACCAATTAAGTATTTCCTAAATTTTTACAAATTGGATGAATGAAATTAATTCAAGAGATATCATGAAACGAACATCAATTTTTAACAAAATTTGCGTACTATTTCTTATTGATTTTATTTTTTTTTATATAAAAACGGACTGTTGGATTTTTATACAAAAAAACTACTGAATATCGAAAACAATATTTTCTATGAAATAAAATAAGTTTAAAGACAAAATTCTTAATTTTTGAAAATCTGAGTCGAAAGGAAATTTTTACCAACTTTTTTTTTCATTTTTCTCAAAATTTTACCAGATGTTGAAAACGTTATTTCTCGTTGCATAAAATTGTTTTAGAGACACAATTTTCGAGGTGACAAATTTTGTTTTCATTTTTTTTGATTTATAAAAACTGTTAATTGAATTTAAAAAAAAATATACTTGTTTTTCTTTTTTAACATTAGTCTTAGCTTTTTTTAATATATTAAATATATTTCTCTAACTTGATATTATAGCTATTCATTTTTTTACACCTTCGGTTGGTTTTAATATTAACTTCTAAAGATTTCTATATTAACCTAGTACTAAATATAGCCTATGTTACTCAGTGATAATGTAGCATTCGAACGAAAAAAGAATTATTAAAATCGGTCCAGTACTTTTTGAGTTTATTCGTTACATACAAAAATACAAATCTTTCCTCTTTATAATATTAGTGTAGATTATATAGACATCAAGTCCTAAAAAGAAGTAAAAACATTTCTAAACCAAGTTCTAATTTTGTAGACAAACATAGTTGAGGGTTTAATAAATCAAAGTTTCATTTCATACCGATACCTAATTCAGTAATAAATGAGTAAGAACTCAATCAAATTCTAATTTGTCAATATGTATAAGAACAAAGATTCTCGTTTTTGTGTTAAGAACCGTTTTAGCATAAATTCTTCAAAGTTCTTTTAAGGTTTATGTAGGGTAGGTGAAGAATTAAAACTTATGTGGATTTGTTGGAAAATAAATAAAATACTGAAAATATTTACACGAAATTTGAAAGTGGTACGGGCTGATTTTGAAAACTAAACTTTGTTGCCAAAAAAAACACCTTTTACTAATGCACGAATTATAAAAGGATGTATACCAAAAACAGGCAGTTGATTCTTAGTCGGCTTATGTGCTTCAAAAATAAAAATAACAGTTTTAAAAAAAAACTTTATTTCTTACACAAAAACTTATTTTTTTAAAATCAAATTTCAGGTTGTTCTGGTTTCTTTAAACGCAGCATACACCGAAATCGAATATACACTTGCAAAGCAACTGGTGATCTAAAAGGCCGCTGTCCCGTTGACAAAACTCATAGAAATCAATGTCGAGCTTGTCGTCTAGCTAAATGTTTTCAATCAGCAATGAACAAAGATGGTAAGTTGAAACTTTTCCTATAAATACAAATCTAAATTATTCAAAAATTACTTAAATTTACAAAATAAACATCAACCACCAAGGACCTCCCTCCCCCCAAAAAAAGAAAGAACTGTGTTAACCGACAAAAAGCCAAAATAATTCCCATCATCATCGTCAAATAAGAACAAATCCCTCGGTTTCGGTTTTTTGAAACATTTTTGCATGATTAAGTTAAATTAAAATTGTTATCCTTGGTACTTTGTTGTGAAAACAATAAAATTTGTTGCGAGAATTAAATCCGATAAAGGTGTTTGTACAATTCCATTCCTATAAAGACACAAAGGTTAAGCAGATATACATAAGTATATACTGGTGTACCAGCAGCTTCCCCAAAAGCTGAAGAAGGAATATAGAAATGGGTAAGGTATAAGTATAACAAATCCTGGAGAACAATACCAAAAAGTGGTCCTGTGAAATATTAAACTAATTTGCATAGAAAATGAGAAGAATTTGTTTTTGAAAACTCAATGAATGGGGTCGAGGTGTATACCAACCAAATCTACCATCAAAACGAGCATCCTTTTCATCACTTGTCCCCCTTTGTCTCCCTGGATAACAATATTCTGTCAGAATAATCCTATGGAAGATTCCTTGCGGAAACGACTTATTCCAGAATACTTATAGGAAAATATCCTTTTTTGTTTGGAGGGTGTGATGATGGGGTTCCTTTCTTACTTTTTTGGTTTCTGGGGAGAAAAACTGAAAACAACATTGGTTTTTCGTTCTCAAAACAATAGGAAAGGATATCGCTTCCGCTTCCGATGTTAGTACATGGTGTGGCATTTTGTAATCCTATTGGCACTGTGTCCTTTTCTGGGATTCCACATTCCAGGGTGTTAATGTTATTTTTATTTCAAGTATATTTGTGTATGGAATGTGTGGTGAATTACATGTTATATACAATGCAGGATGTCATGTCGACAACAAGGCTTCTTCTTCTTTCTTCATCTTTCCTTCGATTCGCCTGATGCCTTATGTGAAATTCACACGACCAGAAAAACCAAAAGAAACAACCACACTTCGTCCTTATTTTCTTCCGCAGTTCCTCAGAACTATACGCCGAGTATATGAGGTTAGCTCTATAAGGACAATGTGGGATGTCCTGTTTTGCGGGATGTGCGGTTTTTTCTGTCGGCTTTGAAAGAGACTTTTCCGTGAAAAATCATCATCCTCTTTGGAGATTGAAGCCCAAAAAGGAGAATTTTCAATTTTCTTCTTGTTTTTTTTTTGGACAGAAAGATAAGGAAAAAGTTTCGATCTTCTTGCGGTTTTAGATGATATAGGAAGGGTTTTTTTAACTATAGAATGAAGATGATGATGATGATGGGTGGTGGGGTGGCCTCTTTCATTAAATTGGTTTTTGGTAGGATTAAGTTAGATCCCATCATTTTATGGATCATTAGATGCGACACAAAAGTAAATAAAAGGATAAATCGAAAAGTATATTATTATATTGTTGTTGATGGTGGTGTTGTTGGATCTGTCAGTCTGAAGAAAATTCAATATGCTTTCTATAGAAAAAGGCTAATTTTTGTATTTCTTCTTTTATTAATGACATCTTCACATTTTGTATATAGTTGAGATGTTTATAAATCGATTGGTAAGGTTGGGTCGACACATCAAGAATTCAAGGAGTGTTTTGGTTCACACAGGGTTAGGTAATCTTTTGTAAGATCTAATTCTCGACTTTTGATAGGCAGATCAATTATTTGGGGATTAAACGAATTTGATAAGAACATTTTGAAGCCGTACGTACAGAGAACATTTTAAAAAATTTGTTTTTTGTGTGGGTTAAATTTGATAGATAATTTTGATACATGACTGAAGAGTGGTATTGATACTTGAAATTACAAATTGATACAGCTTTTTTACTTTTTATTGCTGTTAATTTGATTAGTTTTTATTTATTAATTCATTGGTTTTATTTAAATTTATTTGGGTAAGATTCTTGACAATTTAATACATGGATTTGCTTTTGAAAATTTAATTAAGTTTTGGTTTTTGGCTGCCTCAATAAACAAAGTTCAAAAATATGTTTTGGATCAAGACGGGTTTTTCAAGTGGAACAGGCTGGGAATCGTTTTTGTTGAAGAGGTATTAGTGAGAAACAGATGTGTATCTGAGTTGAAGTTGAAGTCTAGCGAAGTTAGTTATATTATTTTTCGAACACTTAGTACGGTAAAACGACGGTAAATTTAAACTGGTGTTTAATGTTTAGTGATATAGGCTCCAGCCGTGGCTATTTTTGTACAAAAGATATCTTTCCGGTGTGCTTGAAGAGATCGGTTTAACTGAAGGCATATATACCAACACGTGCGTTTTTGGAAGTTCGCAACACTGTCAGCTAACTAATTTCTACATTTTCCAACATCGCCGGGGGTCCACTGGTATGCTGTAGAAGCATATAAATAATTTTGTGGAAAGATTGCAGTTCTAGTCGCTTGAAATGTAACAAATGCTATTACTTATAGTTCCAAGTATTTATGTAAAAAAATTAAATAATAACCTGTGTTTTTTAAAGTGTTAGCTTTATACCTGCACAAATTGTATTCAAGCCTCATTTTTTTCCTTAAAGGCAAAAAAATTTGCAATACCGAGTACGTGCAAATTATAAAATTTTGAGTTTTTGCTGAGCTATTTTTATTTATAAAGATACAAAAACTGATTTAAAAAATAATTTTTCAATATGAATTCAGTGAGTTTCGTCTCGGTAAAAAATTATGCTGAACTATAATTACGAACAAAATTTAAGCATTCAAAAGGTTTTCTGACTCGGTAACTAATAAGTCTGAAAGAAAAAACATGGACTTAAAGGCTATAAAGGAAATCAACTAAAAATTAACAACAGTATTTTGCATCCAATGAAACAGTTTGGTTTCAAAATATATTTTTGCTTACGAGATTTTTAGTAGAAAACCGATTTCTAAAAATTGCTATGCTAAAAAACCATCCAAACAAAGTTCATTCAAATTCGATTTGATTTTGATTTTTGTGATTTGGACGAAGAAAAAAGCTTCCCGAACGTACGGACATACGAACGTACGTACACACTCACGCACAGACATCTCTCTAAAAATCTTTTATTAAACTCGAGAAATGTCGACATTTTCAATTCGACAAATCGGAACGATTACAATTACTTCCTATGGGAAATTAATACATGTTGTATTTTGCAGAATGTGAATTTTTTGTAACTTCAATTCGTTTGTGAAATGCTCTTGCAAATGAATTGCAAATTACAAAAAATATTAAAACTAGTTTCTTATTTTTATGATAAATAATGGTTATATTTTTTTATGAATAAATATTTAAGTTGCTATACGAGTTTTTGTATGCATTTTTCATAATTTTGAATACTTAAAAATTGTGCAGCTATCGAAATCCTCAAACATTTTAATTTGGACGTGACATTTTTAAAGAATTTTTCTTTGAAATAAATGAAATGAGCCTTCACACTGCATACACGACACGGCTACACCACTAGAAAAATTCACGAACAAACAAATATTTGTTTAATAGATTAAACATTTAATTAAATTTAAAATGATTTCTAAAAAAAAATGATCATATTTTCTAAATAAAAAAGCTATCAATGTAAGACCCTCAATTTTAAAAAAGAGCTTAAAATTTTTATAAAAAGTGAATCCACTTCCCGTAAAAAGCTTAAAGCCACATAAAACACTAAAGTTTAGAGTTACATTTGCCACTTTTTTTGTATAATTGCATTTTGAGAATGAATTTAATCACTAAAATTGAAATTAACATGAATTTTGTGGTTGTTATAGTTATTAAATTTATTAAAAAGATCGCAAGCAATCGATTAAATATGAAATTTTAGTTTTAAATAATTGCTATTATCGTTTCAAATGCATTTCTTGCTTAACATTACAAATTGAGCTTCAGCAAAAAAGCTTATAAAAATAGTTTACATTTTTTTTACAAACAACAAGATTATATACTTATTGCAAACATTAAAAGGAGTTAAAAAGAGATTGAACTTACAATGCTAACAAAATTAGCATTTAATTATTACAGAACAAAAAATAAAATGAGAACGTTTACGATTGTGGAGCACTGGTTCTAAACAATGATTTTAATCCCACCTTATTTAACAGTTTAAGTTATATAAAATGCTTATTCGACTTAAAGCTTCATTCTTCCCATAGTTAGTTCTATGGAAGTCAATATGTATAAAATCAAAAGAACGTAGGTGATGGGTTCCGCCTCGGTAATTCAAATGTACACAAGAAAGCAAATAAGGCGCATCAATTTCACCATTAATGAGTTGATGAAAAAATACTAAGTCATTATTAACACGCCTTTGATGAAGAGATTGCATTTGAAGAAGAAGAATACGATGTTCATAAGGAGGCAGATCATAAGGATCTTCCCAAGGAAGACCTTTTAGGGCAAAGCGAATAAAATTATGTTGAATTGATTCAATACGTTTTCTATGAATTTCGTAATAGGGAATTATACAAAGAAAGGCTAACATAGGGATCATTGAACTCCTTTGCCCAGCGTTTTATAAAACCAAGCATAGAACTTGCCTTATTAACAATAACATTAATGTGATGTGTAAACTCTAAGTTGGAACAGAAACTTTTGCTGCCATATACAGTAGTCAAAAACGTTACGGATTAGTTTTTTAGTGAAAGTTATAGTCTGGCATTTTAAAGGGTTGAGTAAAAGGCTATTTTTCCCACACCAAAATGTGAAACTATCAATGTCGGTTTGTAAAAGAATACGATCATGGGTGGACTTTATGATTTCATATCGTCAGCAAAAATGAGAACTTCACTTCAGTGTAGACATGACGATACATCGTTAATAGACAGGATGAACAGAAAAGGGCCAAGATGGCTTCCCTGGGGAGCAACAAAAGGTTCAGAATGACAATTTGTAAAGTTTACCTCGTAGGATCTGTTTTAAGGGCATGACTTAATCCAAGCTAAGAAAAATGGTGGAAAACCAAGAGCCTTAAGTTTAAATAAAATAATTCCGTGGCTAAGTTGGACAAAAACTTTAGAAAAGTCAGTGTATAAACAGTCAACTTCATAACCTTGTTCTAAAGCGTTTGAACATATGTTTGAGAATGTGAGGAGATTAGTAACGGTTGATCTTTTTTCACAAAACCATGTTTCGTATTTTTACTAAAATATGCTACGCTTTCACAAACAACTTGTTCAAATACTTTAGGAATGCAAGAAAGCTTTGCAATAGGCCTGTAGTTGCTTATATCCGACTTGTTACCTTTCTTGAAAATTGGTGTTAGAAATGACTTCTTCCACATACTGGGAAATTTGCCTGTTTTTAGAGAAAGTTTGAATAAAAATGTAAGGGATTCAACTAAACCATTACTACACTTTGTTAGTACTATCGGGGGAATACCGTCAGGACCGGTTGAGCAGTCATCATTCAACGCAGATAAAAGATCAACGACCGTACTTTGTAGCATAGGTATGTGACTACAGCTAGTTTGCGAAAAAATGTCAAGATTATGAAAATATACTTCATCAACTTCTTGAGGGCTATTAACAAAAGACTCACGGAAATTCGTTGCGAAAGCGTTACAGATATCAAAAGTTTTATCTAACGAAAGGTTCTTATAAGTGAAGTTAACTGGAAAGCCATCTGATTTTTTCTTTGAGTTTACAAAATTCCAACATTTTTTTAGGATTCTCTTTCAAAGAGGTGGCCATATCGGTAACATAACAAGCATATACAAAATTAGAAAGAGATTTAAATTGGTTAAAGAGTTCAACATAAAAAGAGAAGTTGACTGGAGACAGAGTTTTGAGATACGTTTTCCATGCCTTATTTCTTTTGTTACGCAGTAAACGCAATTCTTTCGTGTACCAAGGATACTTCGAAATAAACACAGTCCTTATAAAGGATATTTTTTGAAGAGGAATGAAATAAAAGAAAGTTGATTTTATAAAATTGAAATTTAATTTATTTGGAAGATGCCTTTATTCCAAAATTTGTGACCGTGTATCGGCATAACGAGGTGAATGTGTTTTTTCAAGTGCGCAATTGTTTCTAGCTTATTGGCGTAGATAAGCGACTTCACAAATCCCCATAGAAAATAGTCAAGTGGTGATGTTAAATCAAACGATCTCTTAAGAAAATTCATGGGTCCGTAAAGTGAAACCAAAAGTTTCCTTTCAAAAATAGAGTGTAGCACGTCTTATTGATGAAGCAGTTCTTGCACACAATGGGTTTTTAGTTGATGAACAAAAATCATATAGCATTGACCATTGACTGAAAATTTTCGGTCAGATTTATTTTTACTTGATTTGTATTTCTTGTACAGACCAATTATCAATCTTACCCTTAAAATACAGTAAATAGTAAGTTTAACATAAATTTCACTTAAAATACAATGTTTCAATGACGTATCTATCAAACCAAAAGTGAATATCATTTCTAAACAAAACTCAATTTTTCCGTATTTCGAACAGACTCATCATTTTCCAAACAAATTTGCATAAGTTTTGTGCATTTTTCAAGTATCTGTCTATTCTTGTTCAAATGCCAAAACCAAACTAAAAACAAATTACTTGAGAGCTGAAAAAATGGCCGCCATTTAAAAAAGTGGTCTAACTTTATTGTATTATTGTATACATCTAAAAAACACTTATGAAAAATCCTATTTGAAATATTAAATGTCATTTTAAAATGCCGCTTTTAAAACTGAACAAGCTGAAAAACAGCATTTTTAAATCTTTGCGAAAAACATCTCCTATTTTTCTAATCCAATAACTTCTATTTTAAGATCTTAAAAACTCTTAAAACTCTTAAAAAAAAGATATACTATGCTTTCAATCTTTTAAAAGTGGGTATAAACATTGTATACATTTTAAAGTAACTTAATTTCTTGCCAGCTTTATAAATCGAAACATTCAAACAAAATAAACTATTTACTTTTCACCAAACAATGGTTTCTCAAATATACTTCTATAACTTTATTTATATTCACAAGCTGTTATATAAACAATTAAACATCGTATCACTTTGATCTATTCAGCAAATATTTAACATATTTCTTATATATTTACCTTACATGTTGTATTAACAATTTGTTACTTTAAAAAGTCAAAAATACTAAACAATTATAATATTGTTGTTGTTAATTTTAAACCTTGGTTGGATGGATGCGTTTGTCATGAATAAAAATAAATTAATTTTTAAGATACATGCCTCTTTAGCTCAGTGGCAGAGCACTGGTCTTGTACAGGCTCCACCAACGGTTGCCCCAAAGGCCCCTGTGCCTAAGGCACCAGAGGTGCAGCCTGACATTGTAGCCTTGTTGTTGAGCATTCAAGGTCAACTAACAGGACTGCAAAGTCAGATAAAGGAGCAAGGCAAAAGGGTAGATCATCTCTACTCTTTGTTGCCTGGCCTGGCGCAATTTAGATCATAATGGGCGCGCTGCCGGAGACGCGCCTTAAAGTCCTAGCTGTGAATGTAAATTCACTGATTAGGATTGAACGAAGAGCCAATATGTTCCAATTGTTGACAGACTACAGTCCCGATGTGTTTATGGCTAGCGAAACTAAGCTAAACCACAAACACAAATTGACTCATAAAAATTACAATATCGTAAGAAGAGACCGGCCCGACTCCACTCAAGGGGGCGGTGTCGCTCTCTTTATACGAAAAGGCATTAATTATAAAGTCATATACAACAATGAATTGCGAAAGCTCAAGACGCTAGAAGTTTGCGTTGTATGCATCTCTCTCTCTCAAGGGAAGCGGATGTATATGATTGCAGCTTATGCGGCTGGAGCTCCGCAGGTTACTTACTTTGCTTCAGAACTCGAGATTCTTTTTAGGGAACTTAAACTGAGCTTGGAAGAAAACTATTTCATCTTGGCCGGTGATTTGAACGCAAAACATGAAGATTGGGGAAATCAACATAGTAATCCCAGAGGTAATCATCTTTTTAATTTGATGAATCTTTACAGCGTTGAATATGGCGTCGACCTGCTGGATACTGAAAGGCCATCGTATCCAAGAACCGGCTCCTTTCTTGACCTTTTGCTGTACGACACCAGACTGACAGTTACAGACAAAGTGGGTAATCACCCGCGAAACTGCTTACAGACAGTCGAGTACGACAGTGATCACTGCGGACTGGCTGCTGTAATGCAGATTCCGAACGAACGCGTGGAGTTGGAGGAATACGTTCCAACGCATTCTTACAATTACAGTAAGATGCGGTGGCCTCGTTTCACCAATGCCCTAGCGAGAGAACTTCGTTCGAGTGACATAGCCCCACCAAACAACAGAAACCTGACAAATACAGAAATCGACCAACACTTACAACAGATGGACGAAACAATAAAACGAACGATGGAACGGACAATCCCAAAGTACATTGAACGGGACCAAATGGACGCTTACAGAAACGCGACAATTGACACACTACGTAGGCACAAAAGTGGCTTACTGACAAGACTCAAAAACTTGCACAGACGACTTACAGACCCACACGACCTGGAGGTTAGGACACTGAAGTCGTCAATAAAAAATGTCAATCTGTTGATTAAGGAGAACTACAGGCTATCAATTAACAAGTACTGGGACCGCAAGATCCGGTCAGTTAATTCGAGCGACCCTAGTATGTTCCCTAAAATCAACAAAATATTCAGAAAAAAGAACGACAATGACCTTCCGAGTCTGAAACTCCAAAGAACCGAAGAAAAAAGAGACGTACTCATGACAGCGCAAATAGATCCAGAAGAAGCCATCTTTGACGATGACTTTTATATAATTGAAGATCCGAAGGAAAAAGTGGAGGCGGTGGGAGCTGCTTTCCAGCAAGTGTACAAGGTGAATGTTAGCATTCGCCCCAACCACGACCTGGAAAACAGAGCCCTACTTAATCACTTTTACCTTCGAAATGATATCACACAATGGCGATCTGAGAACCGCGGTTTCATGCGGTTCAATGACGATTCCTTGGCAAATGCCATAATCGCCGAGCAAACGGGACCAAGTCCCTTGTTAGTGACGAAGGTTGAGCTTCAGCTCATCTTTAATTCAATAAAAAACAAAAAGTCAGCAGGTGTCGATGGTATATCCAACGTTGTACTAAGACATTTACCGTTGGAAGCAATTGACATATACACCACGCTCTTCAATAATGCACTGAATAATGCATATTATCCAGTGCATTGGAAGACCGCTGTGGTTCATCCTCTCCCGAAAAAGGGAAAGGACAACTCCAACCCGTCAAATCTTCGGTCGATAAGTCTTCTTCCGAGCATCAGCAAAGTTTTCGAAAAGATCATTAATAGGGCTCTGACTAAGTGGGCTGCGGACAACAAAATAATTCCGGATAAACAGTTCGGGTTCAAGGCGGGTCATGACACAATTCATGCTGCGTCTAAACTCGTTTCTGATATCCAATGGAATAAATCAAAACAACAATGCACAGGTGCTGTTCTGGTTGATTTGGAAAAGGCCTTTGACACCGTATGGTTGGAGGGTCTTTACCTAAAACTGAGCAGGCTTGGCATAAGCAAGCCATTGTTGTATATACTTTATGATATGCTTAACGGTAGAAAGTTTGTTGTCAAAAGTGGCAATGTAACTTCTACCACAACATTCTCAATTAAAAATGGTCTTCAACAGGGAGCGGTGAATTCGCCGATTCTCTTCAACATTTACACCAGCGATCTGATAGGTAGTCTTACAAAGGCAATTGCGTACGCCGACGATCTAATTGCGTACAGAACGGCCCGAAAGGTTGAGGTTATTAGAATTCTCTTGCAGCGTGATTTCGACAAGATTCAGCGATATTGCGACGACTGGAAACTGAAAATAAATGTCCAGAAGTCAGAGACAATTCTGTTCCGGACTCCGTTGGCTAGGGCCACGGGGGATACGTGTAAGAATTGGCGCAAGATGGTCATCGTTGATCTTCACGGGCAGCCATTAGCGAGCAAAAGTGTAGTGAAATACCTCGGTATCTGGTTAGATCAGTATTTATATTTCGACAGACATATAAATGCTGCTCTGACCAGGGCCAGAGGAGCCTTTACTTTGACGAAACGGCTGTTTTTTAGCAGTCGGCTTGACCCCAGAGTGAAGGTTATTTGCTACATGGCCCTCATACGGCCAATGATCGTGTATGGTTGTCCTGTGTGGTTCAACGTTGCCCCTTCCCAGATGGAGAAGTTTCGGGTGTTCGAGCGGCAGTGTTTACGACGCTGTACCGGCTTATATCGAACAGCCGAATCTTCTTATGTGCATTATTATTCCAACGAGGTCCTGTACAACGGGGCTCGAATCAACAGAATTGACAATTTCGTGATAAAACTCGTTCGAGGTCACATTGCAAGAGCTATGTCTTCGACCAACAATTTAATTTTCGGGGCGTTCTATCCGAACGACGAGTATTTTGAGAGTGCACGCTTGAGCGGCTTCATTCCCCCAGAGGCATTCCTCTTTTTAGATAGATGCGGTCTGATACAGGATAGATTGGCAGTTCCGTTAATCTACCACGTCAGACGAAGAACCGTGGATAGGCGACTCCTGTACAATCAGGACGTCATGGCACAAGGCGGAGCAGAGCTCCTTCGGTTCAGTAGGGCTGTGTCCGAACGGGACCGAACTGATAGGGTGAAGCAGGAGAACCAGTTTTGGTGGCTTCAATCGACACTTGATAGTGGGTAGTCGGGATGGGGTTTTAAGCCTTGGCCGGCTTACATACTTGTTTAATAGTATTAGGGTTTAGTTTTAAGTAGAATAGGCATGGTGGCACGAAAAAAAAAATTAAAAATAAAAAAAAAAAATAAAAAAAAAAAAAAAAAAAAAATTAAAAAAAAAAACAAAAAAACATTAAAAAACATTAAAAAAAAAAATAATAAATAAAAATAAAAAAAAAAAAATAAATAAAAATAAAAAAAAAAAAAAAAGACAACGAAATATGAAAAACAAAAATGTTAGATAGTTAGATTTGCTGCTGTGGTTGTTCTAGTTTTAAGTATGTTATAGGTAGAATAGGTAGTTTAAGTTAGTTTTTAAGTTTTATTTAAGGACCTTATTTTAAGTAGTTTGTAAGTAAAAATAAATAAAAAAGGATATTGATATTAGTTTTTTTTCAACTTTTCTAATAAATACAAAATAAATAAAATTTAAATGAAGTAAAATAGATCTTAGGGCCGAAAGGCATTAGTAATTAGTGTTATATTTTAGCTTAGAGTGTCCGTATGGGACCATTAAGTTAGTTGTAAGTTATGGATAATTAGGCTAGTTTTATGAATTTTTGTCTAGCTTTAAGATAGGTTTAAGAATGAATCAATAAAAATGAATTTAAAAAAAAAAAAAAAAAAAAAGAGCACTGGTCTTGTAAACCAGGGGTCGTGAGTTCAATCCTCACAGGAGGCAAGTTATCTTTTTTGTCTAATAATTGAAATCCCTTTTGAGAATATAAAAACACTTAAATTAAAAAAAACACTCATAGGTAAAACTTCGTCTATTTTTAAATGATTTCAAGTTTTATGACTTCTGATCCAATTTGTTACAATTTAAGGGCTTTTCTACATTTTAAAAATTATGAAAACATTTTTCTCAGAAACAAAAACTCACAAAAATAAAGTTAAATTTTATACATGCTTTACATAACATGAATCTGGGTTTCCTTGATTTTTCGATTCCTGGATTACAGTAGCACAAAACTTAAATTAAACTATTCAAGTGCACCCGTTGATTTTGTATTTACAATATTTAAATAAAAAGAAGAAATGAAGATGTATGTATGTAGATTTATATCTCAAACGACAAATTGATTTATGTTTATAAGCTCAACACCTCATGAAAATGCCGTCGGCCAAAAATTCCCACACGTATATGAATCTACATATTGATGTACATATAAGGTCCTTCATTCCATCATTATCATCAATTTCAACATCATCATTGAAAATTCACTTTGCAACCCTTTTGGGATTTTCATCATCATATCATCATCAGGAGTATTTTCATTTTCACACCCTCTCATACAAAAGCTAACATGACATTACACCTTGACAATCGCATCATCCACCTGGGAACTATACAACACTGCGTCATCTGTTTCAACAGAAAGTCCTCATCAAAAAGGACTTTCTCTCTTTCTCTTTCTGTTTTGTCATCTCTACATATTTATATACACAACACACTCATGCAATACATTCAAAAACCGATTAAAACAAAGTCCTAAAGTGCAAGAGAGGTGATTTATTAATGCACAGGACACAGAACCAGGATATTTATCATACACATCTCCCTGAATGAAAAACGTTCGTACATACATTTGACACCCCTTATCGTTTACAGAATATTGTCATTCACACGACACCTCTGGTATATCTACATGTGTAGATACAGCTATGGCCAAAATATTAGGTATTACCAAAATATTGTGGTAATTATGGCTTGAGTCCCAACCATTTCATTTTAGTTTTAAATGTTTTTTTTACGTGTTTTAGTTTGTGGTTTTTAAAAAGTAATATTAGATCTTATAGTTTAGAGGCTGTCAAAAAATGTCAATTAATTTCCTACGTTCTAAGATTTCACCGGGTGTTTTTTTTAAACGTGTGGTTTTCATCTGAAGATACTTTCTTTAGAGTTGGTATGTTTAACAGCTGCCACTTTATGTATGCTTACTTTGGTTTGTTATTTCATAATGAAAAGACTTACTCAGCTTATCTGGCGTAGTGGGCCTGTGGCGTGGCCTACAAGATCGTGCAATTCGTTGGGTTATGCGAAGTCAATTGTTTACTCAGATAAGCGAGAGATGATTGACTTAAAGGTCCTAATTGCGGCCAAAAATTTTCGAAAATAAGGTCTCTCAGCTGAAATTTGTTCGAGCCAACCGGGTGGCGACTTGTCCGAAATTATTAATAAAACATAATGTGGAAAACACTTAGTTCTCTTATTTTTTTTAAACCACACGTCTAAAAAAACAATATCAAATAGACTCAAACAAAGGTAATGAGAATACCACTCAAAAACATAAATTTGGGTCCTTTAAAAACAGAGCTGTGTTAAGATTACAGTAGACTTAGGGTCGTTACCCTGTTGAAAACACCATCGAAGGAGCGTATTTTTAAACGCAACATTCTGTTTTATGGTAACAAACACGACTTTTGAGAAATCATACCACTTATAATCAAAATTAGACACATGGTCACCCAACAAGAGCTTATGGTTAAATCCTTCTTACATTTGGTGGCAAAGAAACATGTTTCAATCCATTCAAAAATTAATATATTTTTGATTTAAAACTCTAAAGTCCAACTAACCTTCGTTTATACCATTATAAGGCCCAGTTTTTCAGACCGAGGTTGTATTAGTTTCAGAGTTAAACTCAAGTTAACTCCTGAAACATATTTTTCAGTCTACTATAATCTTGTAGTTAAGCCTACAAATAAAGTGAGTTAAGTAAGTCTGGTTTCATTATTTAGATGTTTTTGACAGATACTTAATATTTCTTTGTTTGGAAAAATTCATAATAATCAGTTGTAATATTCAGAGAGCGAAAGGAATGTATACTCAATTTTAAGTTTGAATTTCATTTATTCATATTGTATAGTTTAAATAAATCAACTAATGAAATCCACTGACTGGTGGCTGTCAACCAAAATGTCAAAAACTATTGACTTCGGTAGTTTTTTTGACAACGCATCGATAACTTTTCAGTGAGAGTAAATTATTATACCAATCATCAAGTTAAAATTGATCCCTCACAGAAAAGCCTTTTATCGCGAGTTAACTCTTCATTCAGGATAAACTAAAAACCTGGGTTCAACATTGAGTTAACATAACACTGAAAAACTGGGCCTTATACATCTTGGTTTATACATGTACCTGTTTGCTAACTACTGCAACTAAATGTTGTAATAAAGTTCAATATTAATTATATGTCTCAAGCTTTCTGTCAAAAATGAATCTTTACTATTTTGAACTTATTATTCTACATTCTTAAAAGTTATTCAAAATCATTAAAATGGGTTGATACCTCTTTAACTATTTTTATTTTCTTAAATATCTACATACTTCTGAGCATAGACATAATTTTTTCTCTTCACCAGAAATTTTTACTTCCTCGTTTCTTTAATATAAAACAAAGTCGTAGGGGAGTTCTAACTTAAATTATATTTAAAAATAATTTGAATTAACACGAAGCGGGAGGGGGAAGACACAAACCATTAATCTTCATTTAGGAGTGTTAAATTTTTCTTAGGATGAGTTTTTGTTTTGGTGTGATGAGATTTGGGGTTCTCTAAAATCATTTAAAAACCATGTTTTTGGGTCTTACAACAGCATGACTAAGAATGATTTAACTCATTTTCCGCGTTAAAAATCCATGTCACCAGTGAGTGAGAACAAACTGAAAGAATTCGGTCCGGCGTTAAAAAAAAACCTTATATATAATTTGAAACTATGTTCCAAGGTTTTAAGAACATTCAATCGTCACTTGATGTTTTCGCAATGCCGTTTGATGTAGATCCGGAAAATGTCTCTGCGGAATTGCAGTTAGAAATAATTGAAATTCAGTGCAGCACCCATTTAAAACAACTGTTCTTAAATTAAACAAAATTAGATTTTTAAAAAATACTGCCAAAAACTAAATTCCCCAAGATTATTTCTAACGCCCAGAAAATATTGGCGATATTTGTGGCGTCGTACATGTGCCAACAAACTTTTTCGACCATGAAATTCCGGAAAAACTCTATCAACAACCGACTTACTGATGAACACCTTATTGCGCTGCTGAAAGTTACTTCGTTACAGCTTGAACCTGCATTCAAAAATATTATGGCAAATCAAAAGCAATTTCATACATCTCACACGCCTACCATGGCAGGGCCTTCAAATAAAAGTTAAGTTGTGTTTTTGAACATTTCTCGAAAAGTGTGTAATGCTGCACCTAATGTCTTTATGTGAATAAAAGATTCAACACAAAAGACATTTTTTCACATAGTTCTGGCCCTCTGCGATTTCTAGAATTTTTTGGCCTACCATTAAGAAAGTTTGCCCATCACTGCTCTAAGGAAATAACTCATCCCAAAAATAAAAAATACCGGGAAACTAACATATCCAAAAATAATGGTTGGTGCATTCGATTAGTTAGTTCATTCAAATACACAAACTTAATATTTTCACAGTTATTATAAAAAAAGCAGAGTTTTAATAAATAATTAACTTTAACAATCTCTTTCTTTTGGCTCCTAATTTTTTTTAAATTAATTCAGTTTGATATAAGAAAAATGGGAACTTATTAACAACATTTTTGGTATATGAAAAAACGACACATTTTATGGAAATCGTGCTGTTAGGTCTCGTCCTAGAGCCGACCGTGTTAAAATCTCCATGCATATTTTGTGTGGCATAGACAGCTTAGCCTTTGATTTTTTCTATTAAAGTTATTTTGTCTCTAAGTCATTTTAAAAGAATATGTTTATTTTAGGTAACATTCTTGCAGACACACAAAAGTATGAAATGTTTCTATTATATTGGCCATAACTGTGCCACCATTATGCATTGCTTCCAGCTATAGTGTTGGTATTTTTATCTGATGATATGTGTATGCGCAATGACACAACAAAATTTGAAAGTGACAAATTCATTTACACAAAACAGTTATATATTTACCTATATTGCTATTGGTATTTACAGTGCTGTGCCATAAAGTAAAAAGTTTACATACTCTAGGTGTTGAAAGGACGATTTTTGTTCTGAATAATTTTACATAAGTAATACAATTTTTGCAACTCCATGACTTTTAAGACCTTTGCCATGAAATATTTTATAAATGAAGCAAATATAGTTGTTCTATCATGCATGGAAATGTAACATAATTGATCCAAATTATGAGATATGATTTGGCATTATTCTTATATCAAAAGATTATGAGAGAATTCGTGACAATATTTTTGCAAACAACATTCTAAATACAAATCCTAATAACATGGATAACCAAGAATTTACAAACTTCAACTATTCACAAATAAAAATTACACATACGCCACCGAACACATCCAAAACAAGAGTTATTAAGTTTTTATTTTTTAATGTTTTTATATGAGAAATAATAAGTTTATAACTTTTAAGAAAATATTCGAATATTTAATTTCAGACAGATGTTTTTGTTCCAAATGAACCATAGTGAAAATCAGAACTATGGAAATAAATTCTTAAAACTACAGTTTGTTTAGAGTAATTTTAAGTTTTTATCAAAAATAATCTAGATATATCTGGGACAAATATAAGTTTTTTTTTAAGCAATACAATTAACAACATATTATTTGTTCTAATTATCAAGTGTAGCTCATTCTGCCATTCTAGTTTTCAAACATCTTTTAATGGTTTAAGGATGTAGTTCACGGATGGTTTGATGACATTGACCTCAAGTGATTTTATATTTTTCGGATAAAATTAGTCCTTCAATGCTCTCACCATAAAAAATTCCAAAGTGGTCAAACCGGACGAGGCCAATTGACAAAGCCAAGACGAATAATTGCAGGACTTACGAATTTAATGCTAATACGATCTATTTCTTCATGGCCCGTGCGACATGGCGCACCATCTTGTGTGAAACAGAGGTTATACAATTTAAGGCCATGCCTTTAACTGCAATACACAAAAGAGTTCAAATCTAACCTCACAATCCAAAATAAAACAAGGTTTTTTTGGAATAAATTGGCTTCTCGGCAATAAAGTGCTGGTTTTCGACGGCCAGCTGCTGAAATTTTTCTTATGAATAAAGCCGCCGAGATCCACCTTCAGTACCTGAGTCAATTTTGTAAGAGAATATTTCGAGATCTTTGCGTAGAATTTACATTCTCGTGTGTACGACAGCGGAGAGCATGACTGTTGTCCACTAGCATTCCACGATTGTTTTGCACAAACTTAGGCACTGCAGGTGTAATGATTTAAAACTTTTCCTTTCAAGAAAAGCGCTTTTTAGGCTAGAGACACTCACTTTATAAATACGTTTTCAATATTTTCAGACTTTGTTCAAGGGTGACGCATCTCAATTCGTTCTCCTAAGGGTACAAACTGACTTTATGTCAAAAAATGGAAACATTCATGGTTTAGAAATTAAGTAACTTATCCCAGCTTATTTGAAGAAGATCCAACATTCGAATTCTTCAAATATAATTTTCATTCCAAAATATAACTCAAAAGAAAAGTATTTGTCCTTTCTTTGTTTGTCAAATAAAACATATCAAAAATCGATCGTTTACAAATTCAAAATATGCTCAATATAATTTTGAAATTCTATACTTTTGAATATTGTATTCTAGATTCCTGAATATTTTATTTTCAAATTCTATATTTCTTAATATTTTGACTCTTTTTTTTTACTTCCGACAAACAGAAAATCTATGGTAACTTGTGCTTTCGTATATAAAATTTTGAAAATTAAATCAAACATGATTATTATGATAGTTGATGTTTGAAAAAAGTGGTTCGGCCGGTTTCGTCTGTCAAACTGATGAAGTTCAAACTTGGACATTAAAGTTTCAAACAGATTCGTGTTTGGCGTTTTTCATTTTGTTTATACCAAGAATAACAGCAGGCCTTACAAATTTATTAGTCAAAATTAAAAATTTTAATTTTCTCAAAAGTTTTGCACCAAATTTTATCTAATTGGTTTTTTCTTAACTTATTTTCTCTTAAAATAAAAATAAATGTTGTATTGCTTCAGAAGGGTACCCATCTATAGTAGCCTTTTTTTTTTTTAAATATTAAGAAAACCGCTCCAACCATTTTCAAAACAAAAATTTAATAGGTTAATGGAATTAAACTACTCAAAACAAAATAGGTCCCAGCCAAGATTTATTTTATATTTTGTTTAAAAAATCCATCATCGAAGCCCAGCATTTTATCGTAAAGACTGCATGTGATTCCATATAAATACTTTGAGCAACAATTTTACCTTTACCTTCAAGTGAAAAGGCAAAAGAGCCGGTCGTTAGAAAAGGTTTCTTTATTTAATTGTTATTCTTAATTTTTTCGTGATTGAAGGAGATTACAATGTCCGGTTCTAGACGCCATTTGGATATTGAAAACACAATTAGAGGGTTTAATATGATGGGGCAAGGAGTTTTTTAAGAGGCGATGTGCCGCTGCGAGCTATCCGAAACATGTGGGAACTTTCCCAGGAAACAGTTAGTGTAGCAAAGAGACCTAGATCAGGAAGCATTTGAGCCACAACTCAGTAAGAAGACCGTACATTCGAATAACTGCTGGTCGGGAGCGTAATGTAACTGAACGGGCTTTACAAATTCAACAAGCCAACTGGCACTCAAGTCAGTGATCAAACCATTCGCAGTTGACTCCACGAAGATGGTCAACGTTCTAGAGTATATGTTATTCGGTCGAGACCGAAAGACCAGTAAATCGGGTGATTAAAGTACGCCCGTGAGCAAGCAAATTTGACCATGGATGTCTGTACTCTTTATAGTCGAATGCAAAATCAAATATTTGAGTGATAACAAACGAGTTCTAGTTTGGAGAAGGGTAGGTTTTATCGTATGAGCAAGAATAAGATTATCCTGGATAATGATACCATTACTGCTGCCAGTTACATTAAAATGGTAATAGGACATGTCTTGATCCCATTTTAACAAAGAGATGACAATGGGTTTGTTCTTATGCAAGACAATGCTGGCCTATATACGGCCTGTATCACGCAAACAGCTTTTTCTGACTTCAATATTATACTTTTGGCTGGGCCAGCAAAGAACTTCAATACGATCGATCTTTTATGGGACCAGTTAAAAAAAAAGCGTCATAGAAAACCGCAACAGTGTCCACATAAAACAGGGGCTCATGAACGCGTTAAAAGCCTATTGGGAGCTTATTCCCCTAACAAAATGTTACGCATCTGATAAAAAACGTATCAGATGGACTTATATAAAGCATACGGAGTAGAGGAGGACCTACTTGCTACTAAGCAAAATAAAACAACAAGAAATCATAACAACAAATAGTGATATGTAAAGTTTATTTTTTTTTAAATGTTCTTATAAAATGTTTTCATCACTGTAACTTGTATTGAGAATTTTGTATCCGTGTCAAAAGTGTGTTCACTATAATTGAAACTTAGTTGAAACACAATAACCTAAAAACAACATAAAAATACAATTTTTTTCAGACTAAAGCCAAAAACTTTGTGGACCCTATTTTGTTTTGAGTAGTTTACAATTTCTTAATCTTATTTAAATATTTAACTAAATGTGCTACTTTTAAAAAGACTTTCTTAATACGGGAGTTTTTTTTTTTTATTTTAAAAAAAGCGATAGAAAAATGAAGTCGCTTAAAAAAGGTGAAATGTAAACAATGTCCTAAAATTTATTTTGTATCAATATTTGCATGATTTTTGACACATACTACTTATGATGCAACAGATTCAAATCTTTTTGAAAATGAAATGCATTTTATTTATTTTACCTTCCCCAAAGTTTATAATTTTATTCGAAAATTTTAAATGATTGGTATTTTTGATCGATAGTTATTATTTGGTTTATATTTCAAAGATCTCAGAAATATAAACGAAATGTCTTATACAAAATTCACTTTTTTGATGACTAAATTAAAAATGTTAAAAAATGCAAAGTTAATTTAAATTCTAGGTGAGAATGAATAGTGACTTCTGTTTATATTTGTTTCACCTGTGAATCTGAATGACAGAATTTTCAAAAATCATATAAATACAAACTGTTTTAACATAAAAATCTCTCATTCAGAAAGCCTATTTCAAAAACTGGAACAACGAAACCAAAACTAATAGCTACTTTTTTTTTACTTCTGTTTAGTGCATTCGTCAAAATTGTTGCCAAAGTTTTCGAGAGCAATAAGATTTTCCATAAGTTCTTAAAAATATTCTTTGTCTCTTTTGTCATTGCAGCTAAAAGGATAAATCGATTTTTATATACATATGTATGAATAGAAGGAGCAGGACCAGTTTATTCAATTTCTATAATTATCGTTTTCCTCGTGTATAACTTAAACTTTAACTTAACTTAATTCTCAAAACATGTTCCACCTCCGGACAAATTAAAATTACACAGCACTATTATTCAAATACCGTATATCTGCAATCAGGTCTGAATATTTCCCATAACAGAGAAATAAAGCAATATGCAGAGTCATAGTCACAGTCATAGTCACATAGTACAAGTCCTTGGTGCAATAATGATGATGGGGATATCCCCCGAATGCAGTCATTTCCTCGCATTCAATTGACATACAAAAGGATTAAAAATTTAAAATCGACTCAACATGACATTGCAGTTTATTTTCCATGTTCCTTCCGGCTGCTTCTCTCATGGCTCCTATCTCCAATTCCAATAAGAAGAGAAGGTATGAGTCCGATGCGATGCGATATGGTAGGAAAGTCCATGTCGATGTTTATCATCATCAATCTATACTAAAGGTGTGGACATTGTCCATTCCTCGACATTATCATCATATCACTCATAGTCCTGCAATAAGAGAAAGATAGAGAGCGCAAAGATGGGGGGGGGTGTTAAGTTTAAAAAAAGGTGAAAGATTTTGATAAAATTCACAACTGGAACTCGACGAACATCGAGCATAGATTATTCATGATGATGCATCAACGATTTTCAAGCTTAACCAACTGAGCCATGTTTCTCTGGGGGCGGCTTTTTAGTTAAAGGATTATAAAAGGCAACGTCGTTAAAACATGACACACAGATGTGAATTAAAAAACTGACAGAATTAACTGTTTTTTGTGTTCTTTTGATTGACATACACTTTGCAGCTGATGAAATTCCCTCGATTTATAAGTATTTAGATCTATCATAGATCAAATTGTCAGTCTTTATTTTTATTTGTTCATCCTTAAAGAGAAAGAGAGAGAGAGATATAAATGTTAGGGAAAAGGATGTACAAGTTCATCACGCACACATGACTTCAATGTCATGTAATTAAAAAACCACCCTCAACTCTTGATTTCAACAAACCCTGTAAACTGTTTAGCTTTTGAAATCTTCACCATTCTTCTATTCTCTATCCTTGTGTAGACAAAACTTAAGGCATCCTGCGTATACATATGTGAACTATCTCACGCCAGGGATGTTCTATTTTTTTTTATTTTCGGGAAATCTTTAGAAAACTTATCCTTTTTGAAACTACAATATCATATCAACCCGCTTGAATAATTCGAGTGTGTTTTTCAAGAGTCAAGGAGAGTACCTATAGTAATAGAAGACGTAAGAAAAGGAACCACACTAATCCGATTTATTGGCTAAAAATAAACAGTTAATTTCACTTCAAATAACCAAAAGTCCTTTTTTGAATATATATTCTATATGAATGTATGTCGGTTATGTGTTTGTAAGAGTGATAAAGAAGAAAATGTCCTTTTATTAAGAAAATTACAAGAAACAAAGGAAGACATGATAAAGGTCCTTTCAAATGGGTGTACATGTAGATGGTATGTAGATTGAAGATAGTAAGTGAGAGAGATGTGATGGCATCTTTATGAAGATCATTGGAGCATTATTAACGAAGGTCCTTTATTTTAAGAAGCTTAAGAATAATGTCTTAGTATAAGAAATTAAATATATATATGTATTTGCCTTTTTGGAGCTTTCTGTGTCTATACGTTGATAAGTGAAAATGTCTTGACAGTTTTTGGAATATCTAATGTTAGTTGAGGCGTGGATTTGCTTGTTTATACTTAAACGAAACTGTCAATATCTGGAGATTGTTTGAAATACGACCCAGAAGTTTTATTTTAGAAATACATATTATCGGATAAAACTTTTTCGGTTATAAGTTGTGACAATATCGCTTTTCTCAATATAAAGTTTCGCTTCAATACAACTTTACTCCTGGCGCCGTTTACAGATCGTAAAAACGAGGTAATTAGCTTCCTTCCTTCCTCAACATAGCCCTATTTAAACAATCATCGGTTTGTGTGTTCATCTTTAAGCTTTAGTCAGTTAAAAATGTCAGTTTACGAGCCGAATTTTTGTCATTTGCGGGAGATTTTACTTTTTTTTTCAAATGAAGAAAACTGCCGCTGTTGGGGACGATATTAATGAAGAAAGTACCATGAATGGTTGAAATGGCATAAGGGATAAAGATTTCGAAGATGCAGAATTGGAGACATTACTGATTGATACCCTACATCTCTTTATCGATTTTAAAGTCGCGTATGACAGCATCTATGGGGAAGAGCTCTACAGAGCAATATCTAGTATTAGCATCCCTGGCAAACTTATCCGTTTGTGCAGAAAAACGATGGAGAATGCACGCTGCTCTATCGAGGTCAGAAAAGATCTTACCGATGCAATTGATGTTAAAAAAGACAAGGCGATGCATTGTAATGCGACTTCTTCAACATCGTTCTGGAAAGAATTGTTCAAAACTCAACCGTTAACACTAGAGGCACAATCTTCTAAAGGCCCATTCAATTAGTCGGATACGCAGATTATATTGACATTATAAGAAGATCAATGCGTGATTTCAGTGAAGCGTGTTTGAGTATTGCTACGGAAGCGGAGAAGATGGGATTAGTGGTCAATGAAAACAAGACCAAGTATATGTTGTCATCAAAAAAGGACATTGAAAGACGACGTCTTGGACAAAACGTCACCATGGACAGCTATAACTTTAAGGTAGTTGAAGACTTTGGATACCTAGGCACAGCTATAAACTCTTTAGGACACTCATCATTAAGGTTCTTATTTATGGAGCTGAGGCCTAGACCCTGTCAAAGAAAAATGAGAGCGTCTGAGGCTCGTTTCTCACTACACGGTTTTGACCGTACGGCAAAAAACCGTCTACTGCCACTACAGTATACGGCAAACGGACGGCTCGATGAGCTTAGCGGCGTACGCGACAAAATGCACAAAAAGAATTAAAGTCTAACAACTTAGATGGCTGGGTCATGTAGAGCGAATGGACATCAACGCTCCAGCCCGGAAGGTCTTCGAATCTTATCCTGAGGGACGGTGCAGTAGAAGAAGACCGCGAATCAGATGGCGCACGTAGGTAGGGACCGAGCTGGCTGGAGACGCATATTGGTTGAGGCCCAGGTCCGTCTCTGACTGTAGCCCCACCTTTAGTAATTAAGTAAGTATCCACTAATTGAAGACTCGTGCCAAACTCAAGAAGAACCGGTAAGTTCATTGGAAGTGACACAGCAAGTGATTACAAAACGTCGCAAAACCATGGGTATCATTTAGAAAGAAGTACTTAGGGTTCCGAATGAGTTGAATTCATGAGACATTTGAACGGTGTTAAAATGTTTGCCTAAAGTTGCTTCAGATGCAAAAAAAGCATTGAACGGGGACAAACCGAATATTTTGTTAGCATTTGTGTATAACCTGCTAAAACCAAGTGGAACAATCACAAGTGACCGTTATCGAAGACCATTAGTGTGTTTTGTATATACTTGTTAATACAAAAGAAGAAAAAAATTCTGGTGTAGTGGGAAACGGCGATAGGCAGTTCAGTTGCAGACTTTGACCTTTTTAACCCAACTATGCATCGTCTCGGAGCGCGAAATAACCAAGAATGGTTGAAAAACAACGTTTCGAACTAAAAAATACACTAGCCCCAAGACGCTGAAAAAAAGCCACTGTCCGGAAGTGGCCTTAAATACCGACAAGTTACGTTCGAGCAGCTTGCGATTTGAACGTCTCAAGGCATTATTTAAGATAAAAGGTGGGCATTTCGAGTCGAATTGAATAGATTACGTTCGGACAGCTTGCGAATTATTATTGAATGTCTCCAGGCGAAATGTGGGCATTTCGAACCAAAGTGAATAGATTTATTGATTTCAAAAATTCTGTTCATTAAAATAAATGAAAATCATTTTGCAAAATCGAATTTTTATGTGAATGGAATAATTGGCCCGTACTTCTTTAAAAACGATGTTGAAAAGAACGTTACAGTTACAGACTGCCAGAAGATAATCTTTCTTATAAAGTAAAGCTTACGTCATGGAATAAAACAAATGTTTTATGAGGAATTTAAAAGTTATATAACTTTAATAAATATTTCAAAAGTTTATAATTCCAAAAGCCAAATAAAAGCAATATTTAGAAATAAATACTAAAATAAGGAGGGATGCATTACTACTGGCAATGGTATATGCCCTAGAGCTGTGTGGAAAGGTTAGGCAGTTTTTAGACTTAGGCCGTTCGTATAGTAGGGCCACATCGCATCGTTGCTTGAAAAATGAAAAATTAGTGCGAACAAAATGTTTAAATGTAATTTTATACATTTTCGTAAAGTGGAGCTATAATTAATGCGATTCTTACAAGTCTTCACAAGACTTTTGCTTTAGAACAAAACAGGATTTTGTAAAGTTATAAGTTACCAGTTGCGAGAAAAAAAAGCTGAAACAAAAAATACTAAAAAGTATCTAGTATACAAATTTAATTTTGCGTAAATATCTCAACAATAAAAGAAGATACTGACTTCGAAGTTGTTTCATGATATACATAGATATATGTTTTTTGTTATATTAAAAGATAGTTTTTCATCATAGAAACACATTCATATTTCTCCTCGATACTTTTCCCTAGAAATCATGCTAAGCTTAAATTGACTTCATACAAAAAAATGAAGTTTGAAGCCTCTTTCTCTTTATTTTTTAAATGCTGGAATCCTCCCAACATCAAAAAATTAAATTTCCGAAAATTTCTTACTGTTCTGGAATGTTACTCAAAATTAAAAAAATGTCTAACTTGTCACATCTTTTTGACTGTACATATTGAAAAATTAGCATTTCAAAATTTGTCTAGCTTCTCGATCTTAATACTTAATAATATACTCTTGAATCAATAAACAATAACCCTTAATGTTGTATTTCGGAATAGAATAGAAGGTGGACTTGTATTGTACAGATATTTTATTAAAAACAAATAAACAACCCATTTAACCCCTTTTTTATTCAGTACACACTTGAACTTAAAATTAAAACCTAGTTTCGATATTATTTCAACTTCAATGTCGTTCTTATGATTCAAAGTAAATAATTTCAAAAACCAGTCGTGACTAAATTTACTCACCCCTAATTTTGTACTAACTAAAATTTTGCTCAGACACTTGTCGTCAAAAAAATACAGAGCACACAAAAATAAACGTAAAACATAAAACTTCAAAAACGATTCAATTAATATATTGTTCAAAAGTCCAATCAACCCCTGCATCTTCTATTTTAATGATGACCATCAATTCAAAAATAAACATCTGCTAATGTCAAACACCCCAGGTAAAACAATAAAACGCTTTGCTGATGATTCGAATAAGAATCTCCCTCTTCTGAACTAATTTGTTCACTCTCACTCAGGATGCATCCCTTATCAAAGCAACCCCTAATAATTACGTATATGGATGTTCGTTACAGTAACAGAGGAAATCAATTTTCAATACACAAAATAAAACAGCGAATTAGTCTACACAAAAAAATGAAAATAAGCAAATAAATCTATAAAAACTACCCTCTTGGGTGAATATCAAAAATTCCGAGGGTCGCGTATCTTCACATCATTATTACGGATGCAACCATCCATATCGAAGTTCCCATCATCATCCATTTGAACTTGATCATCATTGCGTCATCATCATCAACATCACCATCAGAATTCACCTGATGACGATTATGTGATATCGCTTCCGCCTCGCCTCCCATTTGCACGCTAACTTCAAATGCAAAGTAATTTCAATTCTTCGCGCCATTACATTCAGATGTAAAATATTTAAAAAAAAAAAATACGGTATTTATTTATTGTCGTGAAAAATATCATCAAACAAGAGTAAAGTCGCTGAACAAACAAGGAAACATTGCGTGTCACTTGCGTGGAATTTAAAAGTGGCAGTGGCAGCAGTGAGACATAATTTAACGGCAAATAAGACATTCAAGTGGAAATGATGGAAAAATGAAATGAAAACAAGCGGGGGATGGGATGATGTGAAGTGAAATTATTGTAAATTGTATCACTTCACCTAAATCTTCTTCTTTCTTCCGCGTGGGAAATATTTCCGAAGTGAACACATTTTATTTCAATGTTTTTTTACTTTTTATTGTTTTGTCTTTTTGTCGGGATGTATTTCAATTTCAAGCCATCACCCTCTGTCTAAGTTAGAACCCACCCTCCCATCATATGGTTTTGTTGGTGAGACAAATTGTGATCCTTAGGTAAAGCAGAAGAGTGGCAAAATGCCATGAAAAATTACTTCACATCAAAGAATCCATAAAGAACAAACAACAGTTACTGAAAATGAAACTGAAACTGAGTTAAAAATTATGTGTGTCTTATGGAATTTACTCCGCGTGATCTTTTTCCGTTTTCCGGTTCTGAACAGAAAGAAGCTTACCAAGGACTTTTCGCCGCCCCCCATTATAACCAACAAAAAAAATGATGTAATAGGTTTTTGTGATGCGTTTCTTTGGATTGAGTTGGTTTCGGTTTGGAGGTTTATAACTTTGCTTGGAATATTTCGAGGGGTGATGTGATGATAAAGGCTATAAAGAAATAGAGTCACAGTGGGAACATCTTCTAATGACAGACTGAATGGTGTGTAAAGAGGAGGCTTAAGAATAAAAGCCGCTTTAAGTAGGTAAACGACGACGATGAAGGAGCTTTAGTTTAAAATATAGGTTGGTTCGGTTGGAGTGTTGGGCAAAGAAAAAAAAGAACAAGAAGCTATTTTTGTAAAGAGAAGTGAAGAGCATTTAGTAGAGCACTGTTTAAAATGCCGACAGTTTTGGAACGCTTGAAGAACGAATCGTAATTGTTAGGTAAATATTGCACGCTGAAAATCAAAAGTGGCACTACACCAAACTTTTTCAAAAATCCATTTTTTTCTTTAAACCCTTATTTTTTTGTAATCTTAAAATGACATGTTATAAAAAGATAGTAATACTATATTTTGTCAAAGTAATGATATTTAATAATATTTTTTCTTAAAGCTATAGACAATTGAAGTGAGTCCAGATCTTTAATTAGGGCTTTTTGTATAGTGACACTTGTGTTTTCAACGTGCGATATGTTTATTAAATGAATTATTCAATTTTGACAACTTTAAACCAAACGAATTTAAACTAAATTACAAGACCATTTGAACACTTATCCATGTTAATTTCATGCAAATTTATAAGTCTTTCCAAAAATCCTAACAAAACTGTATTTTATATGAGGTGTATAATTTTAAAACTTTTGTTTAGTTACTTCAACCGGATGTTTTATCGGCACGAAAAAAGGTCTCTTTGATTTTTTTCTTTGATTTGAAAGCTGCATTCGATACGGTCAAGAGGGAAATTGAGTTGTTTATTGACCCAAATCATAAGGTTCTACGAGAAGATGCTTGAAAGCACTTGTACAGATATTCCTATCGCAAAAAAAAAATCAAGAAACTTTAAATACCTAACAAGAGTTTTTCAAGGTTGTGTATAAAGGCCTTTGCTTTTCTCCATGTTTGAATATGATGACGAAATTCACATGACAGGGGGAGTTAGGATCAGCGATTAAACGCCGAAGCAGTTGCCGAATTCTATTACATTGGTTATTTATTAACCTTCAACTCAAACGTGCAAAAGAAAAAACGTAAGCTGCAGAATTGGCTATAAAAAACATTTTTAAAATTTAAAGTTTATTAAATTGGAAGAACTGGAAAGTATTTAGAGGATTATTTTGAAAACAATTTTTAGATCGACAAGGGACACCCCAAATTATACCATTCACAAATATTTTTGAAAGACCTGAAAGCAAATGCGGATTACATAACAAAGATCACATAAAGGCGTGTCCTTTAGATTTGTTTTTGGGGTAAAGCCTTATCAAAAACTGGTACAGAAAGAATCAAAAACGTAATTTTTCGAAGATAAATAACACACTATTATTGCACCATTCTCAAATTATCGTCTAAAAGTATTGAGCGACAACTATATTTTAATCTGGGGGAGAAAAACTATTTTAGGAATGAGCTCTCAGTTCGTGAAATGATTGTCAAAGTATGAATTGAAGTCTTAGAATACAATTATAGACCTGATAGATCTGACATAAATCAAATCTTGTCGCTTTGCAAACTTGATCAGAACGAAAATATTTCACACATATTGGAGACTTCATTTTTGAAAAAGTTTCTTTCATAACATAAATATATCAATATTTTGAATGGCAGCCAAATTGGAAGTCTCTTATAGTATATGTTTCTAAATGTTTGAAAATGTTTTGAATCAAGAAATTTTGATTCCACATCTTTAAGCTTTTGAAAAAAACGGGCTGAATATTTTCGTTTTTAACAAGTTATAACATGACATTTAAAAAACAAAGACGAAACTTTACGAATCTTGTGTTGGATTCTTATCACCAATGTTTTGGTTTTCTGTTTACCATCAAGACAAATCCTGGGCTCCTTATGTCTGTTGCATAACGTGTGTCAAAAATTAAACCGTTTGGAAGAAAGGCGCAAGACCTATGCCGTTTGGAGTACCCATGATATGGACCGAACAGCAAGATCACGTTTCGGATTGCTATTTTTGTCTCACTGACATAAACGTTATAAAATACAAGAAAAAAATACTGTTATTTAACCTAACTTATCTTCGGCTATAAGACCAGTCTCTAATTGAAACAAAATTACTAGAACTATTACCAGTTGCAACTACGTCTGTTGAGAATGACCATTCACACCCGTCCATTTTAGGTAAATGAGTTGACGAGAACGATGACTTTCAGTTTAAAGGAATCGCAAACGTGCCACATTTCATAATTCAAGGAGACTTAAATGATTTAGTTCGGAATCTAAATTTGTCCAAAAAAACAATTAGAACTATTAGGATCTCGTCTAAAAACTTTTAAAAATGTTGTTGCAAATTTGTTGGGTAACCACAAGAGTGACAGCTTTAGGGAGTTGGTTAGCGAGCTGTTAATGATATATGAAGCTTTGGGTTGCATAATGTCACTTAAGATCCACTTTTTAGACAACCACTTGGATTTTTTTCCTGACAATTTAGTGCCTGTCAGCGACGAGCACGGTGAGAGGTTCCATCAACACATTTTGAATATGGAAAAGCGGTACTAGGGCAAATGGAACCCAAAGCAAAATATGTCAAAAAAGTCCGTGTGGCAAAATAAAGTTAAAATTTTGTTGACCAGTGGTATTATATAAAATTGAAAATGATTGTTTTCCGATTTTCGTTTCCATAATTCTCAAATATAAATATTTGAGTTTTGAATTAAATGAAACAGTGGAATAGTATATGTAGTCTTGAAAAGATCTTCACTTTTGAAGTTCTGAAAAATGTATAAAATAACACGTTTTTAATAAATCTGAGCTTAACACTTAGAATTATTGAATAAATGAGTGCACTTTCACGGAATTTTGGTTTAAAATTGTGACAAAATGCCAGGTTTTGGAAATACATAGAGTTTTTCATTTTAAATAAACATCTTTTTGGGAAACTGTCACTTTTAAAGTTGTCAACTCTAAAAATTTGTTTAGAAAAAACTATGAAAATACTAAAAACGGTACTATACAAGGCATTGAAGTTGTTACAATTTACTCAATTAACTACACAAAATGTGATATTTTTGCCCCGTTCGTCAAAAAAAGTGAAACTGACCAACAGACAATATTTGTTCTGACGCACGAAGTATTGACGCAATAACAGGAACTGGACATGCCACAATTGCCATTACACAGTATTTTATATATAGGTATAAAGACTTATAGTTACGTAAAACAAGATTTGCACCTCGGAATGAGATATACTTATAGTAGGAGATATGTTTGAAACCTTTCTTTGGTCTTCTAAACATTCTATAATAAGTCTCATGAAATATCCTACCCACATTTTAAGCTATAGACTATTGAAAAACAATTTCATCGTAATTATTTTCGATTCTATAGGTGCTAAAATGGTTTTCTTGAGCTATTTACAAAATGGTATCACTAGCTTAAATAAAATATATTCACTCTATTGTTGTAAAAAAAAGGGTTGCAATGGACATGTAGCCGGAAATTCATTTTGGAACAAGGTGTAAGTTTTTGAGGTTCTAAATCATGTATTATTCGTTCTTGTTTCTGAAAACAGAAACAGTTAATATGCTGAGAACTATTTAAATAATATAGGGTGATTTTTTCAAAAGCTATAGGATCGTCTTGGTGAAACCACATGTCATGCATCTGGCTGATATTCACTTAAAAATCGACAATTCTGCTTATTTACGTACAATTGAGCCAAAAATGAGGTTCGTCGCTGAACACAATTAAACAATTGATGAACTTTCTTAACAGAGCACGCATTTTGATAATAAAATTCAATAACTTGAAAGCGTTGTTCGTTTGTAAGACAACTCATGTTCAAATTATAGACCAAACTGAAGATGTTTGACAGTGAAACAAAACACCAAACGCGTGAGATAAAAAATCAACCTTAGATAACAAGTTAAAAGCTTAGACATTTCAAAGTAAAAATATTTTATTTTCATAAGCTTTAATTCTTTTATCAAAAAATTTATTTAAAACATTCTTGAGTGTTGTACTCTTTTTGCCCTCCATCTATGAAAAGGTTGAGCATTTAAGAATATATTATATAGACAGCAATTTTAAAGCAGTTTTAGCGTCTCTTGGCTTTCCATAATTATTTAAGACGTGGTCACAATGATTTCATAAAAACTCTTGCACAATATTTAGGACACCAAACGGAAGGTATAAACAAATTTCCAGCTTCCTATCCCTCATTCAAAAGTAGAGTCCTTTTCTCGCATTATTTAAATGCACTATTAGTTCTTAAAGCTTTTAATTTAATATCAAAATGGCCATCGACCCATTTTTTTGAGAAAATCAACATTAATAATACGATTTTTTGAATTTGGGGAATTGGGCCTTTGCAAATGCAAGAGTGATGTTTTTATTGTCACTGTTTGATCCAGTTTCTAACATTGTGATTGGAAGTTACGTGCACCTCAAACCATGTCGTTTTTTCTTGATTCCTCTTTAAAAAAAATGGTTTTTTCGTTCCAAATAAAACTTTTTATTGGAAGACCTTTTATATTGACTGCCAAAAACGATTATATGCAATGCATACTTATAGAAAATTAAATTTGTAATTCTTAAAAACCTACATGAGTATTAAAATTTGTTTGCAACAATTATGAATCAATCCATTTCCAAATGTCTAATCGGTAAAGCCAGAAAAACGAGTCAGTTTAAATCAGCTGTTTGATTTCGAATATTTTCATATTTTTTTAGCTTAACCTTCCTCTGTATTTGTATTTTTAACTTCTCATAGGAAGTTATTGTAATCGGTCCGATTTGTCGAATTGAAATTTTTGATATTTCTCGACGTTTCAAGGCCCTTAGAGTCGAAATAAAAAGATTTTTTGAGAGATGTCTGTTAGTGCTTGTGTATGTACATTCATGCGACCGTACGTCTGAATGTTCGCGAAGGTTTTATCGTTGTCCATAGCTTAAGAACCGGTAGAGATATCTAATTCAAATAAGATGCAGAAAGGACGCTCAAAAAATTTTACGAACAAAAAATGATTTTATCCCTAAAATATTTTCTGCATCGAAGAATAACATTTTTGAAATTTGGTAAAATTTTGAGTTAGTTAAAATTTATTTTCCACTCAATTATCTTTTCAAAAATTTTAGATATTGGCTTCAAATTAATTTTTTTCTTATAAGAAATATTGTTATCAACATTATAACAAAAAAATAAAAACTTAAAAAAAATTACTAAAAGTTCGTTATAAATTGATTTAAATCAATTATTTTTGAATTGAAACATCGATCGATTTAAGTTTTAATTTACAATTTTAAAATGTCCTTCAAGTCTCAAAAGAATATGTGTTTTCAAAGTTTGTTTGCATTTTTTGGATCCTAATCTTGTGAAAAGTATCAAATTTTGATAACGAGATTTATTTAATTGTAATCGTTTTATTTTTGATGAAATATTAAGTCATACTCTCAATTTTTGTTACCTTAGTTTCTGCTTGGAAAAGTTAAAATTTAATAGTTTGTACTATTATCGCTGCTATAAAAGTTATTTAACTTAGATAAGAACGAACAAATATTTTCTTATCTAACAATATCCCAAGCTTTCCCAATTTGATAAATAAATTCCGTTTCTGACTTTCATCCTTCTCACAATCAAAAATTGCAATCTCCTTATTAATTTAAACTCAAATTTAAAACTTCGTATTAAGTAGTTATTTTTTTAACGAATTCCAAAAGCCTCAAGCCATAAAACTTTTATATACCTAAAAAAAACTCGAAAATTCAATTAAACTAAACCATACAAAATAAAAACAAAACCTCAAAACCCTGTTAATCCCTACATTTTGGTTATAGGGCCATATCCATTTAGAAATTAAAAAGTTTTTCAATATACATAGATACTACCATATATATGCACACAAAATCAGGTTCTTATTGCATCACAATCTTGTTCAACCCTTTTTGCCTTAGCTATACAAGAAATTCATTTAAAAAGATCAAACTTTTAAAAATATATCCTCTCGCTCAAAAACAAAAAATTGAAAACAAGTAACTCAACTATTGCAAAAGAAATTTGAACAAAGAAAAAAGAAAAACAATTTTCCACTGACTAAGTACTTTTCACTCATCATAGGTACACACACTCAGCTCAAAACTCAACCCACAACGTCATTAAGACGCCAATCCCTTAAAAAACAAAAAAAAAAAAAAAAAAAAAAAAAAGGAGGAAAATCATACCAACCCCCCCATAACACACATAGCAGCAAACAAAAGTTGCCAAGCCCCTATTTTCCACGACATACGACAAACTCCATCTTTGTCCTGAACAAATCAGAATTTTGCTAAGAAGGCGAAGTGCCTCACCCCAATCCCCAAATCAACATAAGAAGATGGGGTTTCTTTGCTTCTACTTTGCATTCACAATTTTGAGGGTGGAATTTTCTTGGAACTTTATAATTTCTCCATACATATACACACACACCCAGACACACACACGTATGAGAGAAAAGCTTACAAAAGAAGAAAAGGCACGTAGCTATACCTTAAGATGTGTATAATGTTCAAAAACTTTGATGTTTCTATGCAAATAAAATCAAAATGTCTTTAGGACTTTTTTGTTTGACATATACACTCTAAGGGGGTTGGTGGCTGTAGCGGTAGCGGTGGCGCTGGCGTCTATGATGTTGGTGTCATCCACTCAAGCATATAATTGCGCTAATCCGATTTTAAGGACAAACGCAAATAAATTCTGACAATCTTCTTATCTTATTCTTGATTTTCTCTCTTGCTTGTATATTTTCAGCTGTTCAACATGAACGCGGTCCCCGGAAGCCAAAACTCCATCCCCAGCTTCACCACCACCATCATCATCACCATCATGCTAATGGATTGGGCCACCCTAATCCGCATCTTCCGGTTTCTCTGGTGACAAATGTTTCGGCTTCGTTCAACTACACTTCGCACATCTCGGCCCATGCGGGGGGTTTCCATCCACCACCGCCGTCACATCTGCACGGAGCCTCTGGCATAGGTGGACCACCTCCACCTCCACCGACAATGCCCTTTCCACCACATCTGCTTCCCCAAATGCACCATAATCTCATGGAGGTGTCGAAAATGTCCGCCGCTGGCGCCGACCGACTGCCATCGCACAGTTTCGACCTAACCACATCGCCTCCCAGCAGTGGCGGTGGAAGTCAGGGAGATTTCTACAAGCCCCATCATCATCACCTTCACAATCTCTCGCCATCACCTTCGAGTTCCATTCAAAGTATATCGAGTGTAGGCGGACCCGAATCCGAAGGTTCGGAGAGTCCAAAGCTCAATGTAGAGTCCTCCCCATCGTCAACCCCAACTCTGCCCTGTGCTCCCATTAAGGAGCTTTTGCCTCCCAACAATAACAACAACAACAACAATAGCACTTCTCCCAACAACAACAATCATTCCAATGGTGGGCTGCCGAGCCGACAAAATGGCTTCTTGGAATTGTTATTGAGCCCCGATAAGTGTCAAGAAATCATCCAATACCAGATGCACAATTCGATACTCTTCCCACCGCTTCCTCAGACATTGATAGGAATGGATTCGAGGTTGTTGTCGTGGGAAATGCTCCAAGAAACAACTGCCCGATTACTGTTTATGGCTGTGCGATGGGTCAAGTGCCTCATGCCCTTCCAAACGCTGACCAAGAACGATCAACATTTGCTTCTTCAGGTGAGTTTGCATTGATTTAGATGGTATTTCATTGGGTCTTTACAAACTTTTTCTTCTTTTAGGAATCCTGGAAGGAACTATTTCTGCTGAACCTTGCGCAGTGGAGTATCCCTCTAGACCTGGCTCCGATTCTCGATTCCCCAATGATCAAGGAGAGAGTTCTTCAAGACGAAGCCACCACAACCGAGATGAAGACAATTCAGGAGATTCTCACACGATTTCGCCAAATCTCCCCCGATGGCAGTGAAGTTGGCTGCATGAAGGCGATTTCCCTTTTCGCACCTGAAACTCCCGGTCTGTGTGACGTCCAGCCAGTGGAGATGCTCCAGGACCAAGCTCAGTGTATACTTTCCGATCATGTTCGGATTCGTTATCCTCGCCAGGCGACTCGCTTTGGCAGACTGCTCTTGCTGCTTCCCTCGCTCAGGACAATACGCGCCTCGACCATTGAAGCCTTATTTTTTAAGGAAACCATTGGCAATGTACCAATTGCAAGACTCCTGCGTGACATGTATTCTATGGAACAATACGCCATGGAGAAGGTTTGAGTTGTTATCGCGTGACGTCGTCGTTGGCGAATAACTGACGGAGTTCACAGAGGTGACGGAGGTAACTTGGGAAGAGAAACCAACGAGGACGACTCTTTGCCATCAATGTTGTTCTTTAATTCCGCAGAACTGATGTTCTCCAGTGTTTTGTTTCTATATAACTTCCTTCCTTTTTTTGTATATCGTTTGTTCATTCCAATCAACCGCCATGTTATGTTTTCTTTTGATTATATCTAACGGGAAAAAATAATTTTCCAACATTGAGGGTGTTTTTTGTATTACCTCGCCCTTATTCAATGATTCACCTGTGTGTGTTTTCTTATGTCGATTTTTTTGATGAGAAGATGGAAAAATAACTTTGCTTCGGGGAGAAGCAAATTGGATTTGACTTTTTTTCTAACTTCTAATATTTATTTCGCTTTTTTTTACAATCTTTTTTAAAGCAAGCAAGGCTTGAGAATTAAAATAAACATTCAAAATATAATTTGAAAAAGAAAAAAAAAAGAAAAACAAAGCTATAATCAAAGAAAAAATAATATGTATTGTTAAAAATAATGCTAAATGTTAATATTAAATTAAAAGAAATATATTATAATTTAATATAAAGCCAAGAAAAAAAAACCAAAGAATATTTATTAAAAAATTAATTTTTAAGTGATTTTTTGTAGAAATAGATTGAAAAGAAAAATATTGTATAAAAAGAGAATGAAAAGTTGTAAACATAAGAAACCAATAAATAATAATAAAAATTAAATTATTAGTAAAAATTGAATATTTTGCTGTTTTTTACATAAAAAAAATATTTGAAGGTCAGTAGCTCAAAGGTTGGAATTTTGAAGGTACATAAGGTAAGCAAGGATTTTTAAGTTTCTTTACACTAAATTGAAAAACAACATCAACGAGTAGTAGTAAGTGTGATTTTTATTTACATTTATAAGAAGTAATTACATAGTTTGGTAGTTATCACAAAAGAGCATTGGCATGTGCCGTCAGCCGAAAAGAGAGCAATAATATTTCTTAATACAAAGTAAGAGTTAATTTAACGCAAAGTTTACATTAATAACAAATAAATAAACTAATACAATAAATATAAAAATGAATTTTTTGATTATAAAATTAAAAGCAGAATCAAAAAGATTCGTTTATGATTTGATTTCGATATTTATAGGCAGTTTTTATGTAGCAGTAAAGAAGTGTCCAATTTTCGCCATTAAGAATACCCTGAATTTCATCTTCATTAAGAGTATTTTTTCTCCAGATTGATCTTCTGATTGAGTTTAAAATAGGACATATGCCAATGAAATGACATATGTCTTCTCGAGTTCTCATATTGCACAAGGTGCATTCCGTATTTTGCTCGCTTATGTAGGGTACGTAATTTAGTCTGAGGAGTTCGCCTCTCGCTTTAAAGATAGTACTTATAACATCTAGACTATTCTGGTCATTAAAGTAATTATTTTCTCCCAGGAAGTGGTTTAAAAGCTTATACGAGCTTCTTGTTTGACTTTGATGGCAATGTTCGATGAAAGCATTTCTAGCTCAGTCTTCAATTTTACTTAAAAGGGTTTGCAGGTTTATTCTTAAATAATCTTCATTTTCTAGTTGGAGTGGAACATCATGCTCTAGGCTCAGTCTTCTCCATTCCGAAAAAAATTGTTCATTTCTGTTTTTGAGATGCAAAGCGATTTTATTTGTGAGGCGATGGTTAGGGTGTTTCAAGGTCTTTATTATATATGAAAAGTGTAAATCAAGAGTGTACAAATACAGTGGAGGTAGACCAGTTTCGAGGTGCAACATGTACGTTGGTGAATTTTCTGGAAGTCTGAATATTCTTTTTAAGAAAAAACGTAAGAGTTTTTCTACTTCTTCAAACTCGAGAATACCCCAAACTTGTGCCGCATAACACATAATTGATCTGACTACTGCCTCAAAAATTCTGTATTTTGCACTTGAAGCTATATTTCGATTGCAGAATACTGTTTTCCAATTACAGTTTATCGCGCGTTTGGATTCTTTAAGTTTTTCTTGTAAATGCTTTTTGAATGATAGCGTTTGAGTAATCCAAACACCGAGGTATTTATATTCCTTAACAGTTTCCAGTTTTTCATTTCCCCAACGATTTAGAAGTTATTGCACAGGGCTAGAAGTGTTCATTAAGAAAAGGGAAAGAATTAATGCCAAAATTAAGTTAAAAAGAATGAAAGTAACAAACGTCATCAATTTTTGTCAAAAACTTCAAGTTCTCAAGAGCACCCAATGCATACAAAAAAATATTTTAGAGTCTTCCATAAATGTACCTTTGATATAAAGAAGACAGCATGAGCATTAGGAAAAAGTGCTTTCAGTGTGTATTGGCTTTGAATTCTATAAAATGTATAAGGAAAAATGAAGCGTGCTAAGGCATTCCACATCCAATTAGTACGGCTTAAGAACGAATCTCTGCTAATTCACTAGAACATATCCTTAGTGACATAATTCAATTAGTAATGTTATTGATTTTAAAAGCTCTTCGTTGAATACTGTTTAAAAGGTTTAAGTATGTTTCTGGAGCACCAGCATAGACAGGCCCGGAATAAAGAAAATTGAGACACGGGTCTATTTCAAATTTGAGGCCCCTTAAAAAGATATAAACCCAAGCAAGCCAACCCCTCATAACCCAGAACGTCCAAAAACCCAAGAGAGCCAACCCAATAACCCAAAGCGTTTTTTAACGTTTTCGAAAAATTAAATGTGTTCATTTTGCAATCGCAAATAAAAAATCGTAAACCAAAAACGTAAAACCCACATAACTCAATTTGTAATAAATCCAAAAACCATGAACTCAAAACCATCAGACCATTTCTTTGTGATTATTTAAAACTCTAAAAATTAAAAGTAACAAATTATGTTGTATTTAGAATTTAATAGATTGAATGAGTAAGTTAAGTATACATTATAAATAATTATTGAACACATTTTTCTTCTCAATTTCATTTTTACAAAATATTGAATCAAATCATTAAACTCAATCGATCTTAATAATTCGGATTCGATTGCTAAACGAGTTAAAGATGATAACCTTGCATCCAACATCGAAGATCGGTACATATTTTTTATTCTTTTAAGAATTGAGAAAGATCTTTCTGCTTCACAATCAGCTATAGGTATTATTACAAATATTCTAAGGGCTATATAAGCATTTGGAAAAACGTCAATCAATTGTTTTTCAACGATCGAGTTAAGTATTTTAAATGGTGAAATAAGTTTACTTTTTCTTTTTGAACTTGAAAAGAAAACACTTGAGGCTACAATCTTTATAATAAATGTGTTGCTTTTACTGTTACTTTATTTTAACTCATAAAAATAAATTGGGTGGCGCAACAGTCCGTTGAGAACTAGGGCCTAGTGACTAACAACTCTCAACCATTCCTGTGTGCGAGTAACGTTGTCAGGGATGGGAGGGACCTACAGTTTTAAGCCGAATCCGAACGGCAAATTTGAGAAAGCGCTTTTCATGACAAGAACTACTCTTGAAAAATGTGTCAATTCCTCGCAAGAGGCAGTATCCGTGAAAAAAACTTTAGATGGCATAGACAGGGATCGAACCCAAGACCTCTAGGATGACAGTCCAACGCACTTACCATCATGCCCCGGGTATTCAGATTATCACTCATACTTAAAATATTGCAAAAAATCCGAAGATATCAGTGATGTTAGTGTAAGCTTCAATACTCTTGTGCATTTCTGTGAGTAATTTATCTATTATTACATAAAAAGTGCCAATTCTAAACTTATCAGATCCATAGAGCGTTTCTTTTTCCTTTTCTCCGTCGTACAATGTTCTTGTAATTTTTCTTTTATTGAAATAAGAAAATTTCTGATTAACTTCTTTGCTCAAGGCTTTCGATTCTATTTCGATTTGTGACAAATTATCTCGTTTATTTTTTAAATAATCAATCAAAAACAACATTATTTTTTAGCTACGTTTAAATCTAGTTCCACTTTTTGCAAATACGTATTGGTAGCGTCAAATCTATTTAAAACCTCTTTCCAGAATACCGCCATAAAGGCATTTTCAATTTTAATAATTTTCGATTGCTTCATGCTGAGTATCTAATTTTTAATTTTGATCATCAGCTTAGCAGCTTAACGCATTAAAAATACTGGCAAAATTATTAACTAGAGCATTTAAGCATCTGCTTTTTTCGACTATCGAGTTATGGACAAACTCGTACATTTTCCATTTTCTTTTTTTCAATACATTCCATCTACATATGTGTAAATGAACTAAGAAAGTTGGACAATGTTTGTAAAAGAAAAAAAAAATAGCGGAATGAATATTACGATTGACGCTACATTCGCCCACTAGATTCAATGACTGTGCAACGCAAATAAAAATAAAAAATAATACCTAAATATTGCAGTTATGATCCACATGCGATGATGTTCAAATGGTAGACATGTGCATTCAAGAGGACACAAGCATCCACAGGTTTTTCTCAAACCCACGTCTGTCTATCAACTCCTACTCTCACCTCACCGTGGTGAACATCGGGTGCCTAGTACCTCAACTGCAGATTGGGTTCCAACCCCAGTGGTAAGTTGTTGGGGGCAGCAAACAAGAAAGGAGGGAGATGTGATTCCGCTAAGAAACCTATCCTTATCCAGACGGCAGCGGAGGAATTCCCGAAATGGAATCAACGGTGGTGTCTACAGTTCCAGTAAGGTTGAAGTACCTACTTAGTGAACACCTTATAGAGCTTCTCCGACTTATTCGGAGCCCAGGCCTATAAGAAGTGGTTTTATCCGGCTCCCCATCCTTGGAGTTATACTAAGAATCTGGCCCTCCAGGTTGGGGGTTGTGCCGTCGGGGTTACTTCCTGGCCATGTAAAAGTTTTCATAGTTGCGAAGCACCAACAAGCCTCGGATACGAACGGATTTACTGTTGACAACCTACGCAAACGAATTAACGAAAACGAACTTCGGATATGCACGTGGAATGTTAGGTCCCTTAACAGACCACATGTAGCCGAAGAATTAGCAGAGGCTTTAGATGCGACTTATTTGGATGCGGCTTTGTCATTGAAGCCAGACTTAGGCAAGAAGTCTTGAGCTATAGGTGCATCAATGCGCTCCTCATGACCATACGCATCAAGGCTAAATTTGTCCACATAAGCCCGATATGCGCGCACGCCCCCACGGAAGGATGATAACACCAAGGATATGTTCTTCAAGATCTTAGAAAAAACATATAATCTATCTCGAAGTTCTCTGCCGCCAACACAATCTATCGAAAACCAGTGGCAACATTGCCAAGATGCAATCAGAGAAGCCGCCTCTGATGTGCTGGGTTTCAAGAAACCACCATAAAGGAACCCCTGGTTTGATAAGGAATGTCGGCAGGAAAATACAACCAAACAACAGGTACGCAAAGCGGCGCTGGATAGAAGGACGACAGCTGCTCATGAGCTCTATGAGCAGAAGAGGCGAGAGGAACACCGACTTCTCATAAGGAAAAAGAGAGGGCATGAGAAGCGTGCGGTCGAAGATGTTGAGAGTTTTAAAAGCAGGAATGAAGATCGAAAGTTTTATGAACAGGTAAAACCAAATTCACAGGTACAAAAAGCTAAAACCGAAGGCTGCAAAGACGAAAGTGGAAACATTATAGTGGAACCGCAGTCAATACTGAGGATATGGAAGGACCACTTCTGCAGACTGCATAACGGCGACGACGAACTGAATTCCGCTGTCAGGCAGGATGATACATTCAACATAATGTTGAGCTCTTTAAAGCAGTTGGAGATAAGTTGGTTAGGAGCATACACCAACTTATCTGTAAGATATGGTCGGAAGAAAGCATGCCCGATGAATGGAACCTCAGTATTGTTTGCCCGTTCCTGAAAAAAGGAGACCCTCTAAACTGCAACAACTAAAGAACAATTAGTCTACTTAACATCGGCTATAAAATCTTCTCTTCCGTAATATGTGAACGTCTAAACCCCATCGTCAACAACCTGATAGGTCCTTATCAGTGTGGTTTTAGACCAGGAAAGTCCACAGTTGATCAAATATTCACATTACGGCAGATCCTGGGAAACACCCAAGAACACCAAATCGACGCCCACCATCTTTTCATCGATTTCAAGGCCGCTGTATAGAGTCATGTCTAGTTTTGGCATTCCTGGCAAAGTCGTCCGTTTGTGCAGGATGACCATGGAGAATTCACGCTGCTCCATAAAGGTTGGAAACAACTTAACACAACCTTTCGACGTCAAAAAAGGTTTTAGACAAGGTGATGCGCTGTCATGTGATTTTTTTAACATCGTCCTTGAAAGAATAGTGGAGAGCTCACACGTCAACACTAGAGGCACTATCTTTCAAAAGTCTGTCCAATTGCTAGCATATGCGGATGACATTGACATAATCGGAAGAACTTAGCGTCAATGGGGCTTTTGTGAGTGTTGAGGCAGAGGCGGCAAAAATGGGTTTAACGGTTAACGAGGGCCGTCGTCGAGAAAGGACATACAACACCGACGTGTTAGACCAACTAAGCGTCACCATCGACAGACGTAACTTTGAGGTAAGAAAGCAATTGAGTGGAAAACTCTTCTCTCGAAGAATCAACGTGTCGCTATATAAGACCCTTATCATCCCCGTCCTGCTATACGGTGGAGAAACATGGACTATGACAAAAGCGGATGAAGCACCTTAGGTCGTTTCGAGAATAAAGTTCTTCGTTCGATCTACGGTCCCGTATGCATCGAAGAGGAGTATAGGAGAAGATGGAACGACGAGCTGTCCGGCTGTACAGCGACGTTTACTTAGACAGAAGGGTAAAAATCCAACGACTAAGATGGCTGGGTCACGTAAAGCGCATGGAAACCAATGCTCCGGCCCAGAAAGTCTTCGAATCCACACCCATAGGACAGCGCAGTAGAGGAAGACCGAGGATTAGGTGGCGCGCACAAGTGGAAGATGACCTCAACCAACTTGGAGCGCCAAACTGGAGACATGGAGTGATACCAAACTAGTATATTTTTGGAAACAAAATTCCAACTAACGCTTTTTTTATTAATCAAAAAAACTGATAAACAAATATTTGTCACCTCGAATATTTTACGAAGAAAATATATTTTATTTTCAAAATAAATTTATGCAACGAAAAATAACGTTTTCAGCATCTGGTAAAATTTTTAGAAAAATATGAATGGACGGCTTTTTTAAGAAAAATAAAACAGATACAAAAACTTAATTAAAAGTTGGTAAAAAATTGATTTACGACTCAAATATCTTTTCAAAAATTTGTGATAGTCGCTTCAAATTAATTTTATCATGTAAAACCCATTGGTTTTGACATTCTGTACAATTTTGAGAAGAATCGAATTGATAGTTTTCTTACAAAAAATAAAAATCTAAAAACAAAAATTCTAAAACTTGGTATTTATTTACTTTCGACTCAAATATCATTTCAAAAATTAAAAATATGGGCTTTAAATTAATTTTATCTCAGGAAAAAAAATATTGTTTTTGACGTTCATTTTTTTTATAAAAAATCTAACAGTCCGTTTTTTCAAAATAAAAATAAAATCTACAACAATTAGAACGAAAATTTGGTAAAAATTGATGTTCGGTTCTCTATATTTTGTAAACATTAGAAGATGTTGACTTATTATTAATTAACTTCCTTCATCAATTTGTTTACATAGGAAACATAAGAACTTTAAAGAAATGCTTCTAAAATTGTTAAAAATCGGTTTTCGACAAAAAATCTCGTTAACTAAAATAGATTTTGAAATTAAACATATTTCATTATATTCAAAATATTGTTGGTAATTTTTAAATTTTTAAGAATAATTCAACTGTCAACTTTTTTAACAAAAAACTAAAACTAACGAACCTTTTAAGCAAGACATATCGACAGAGGGGATGGGAAGTTATCAGCATGGGTCGCTAGCCTCTTTTCTAAATTTATTTTTGAGGTATTCTCACTGCCACATTTTTCAGCCAACACTGAAAGAATATTTTCTTAATTAACATTACCCAAAAGAAAAATCAGGAACAGACTTGAAGAGGGTGTGATAATTCGACTTATTCATTCCAATGACCTTACTAAAAATCGAAGTTGTTTTGATTTCAAAATCACAAAACCGTTAATCGACATATACTTTAGTAAAGTTTATAACCAACAGTAATGTACATATATAATATTATATAATTTATTTATTTATTTCTCTAAAATATAACTTAATGTTTTTTTATTAAATTTAATGAAAAGAAATGAAATCTAGTACGTATTTTTGTATTTAAAATGTTTGTGGTGAATTGCAAGCTAGTATTGATTTGTCAAGGGCTTAAAGAAGAATCTCATGATTTTTTTGAATCGGCAACACTGAGCTCAATTCCGTCTTTGTGTACCCAACGCATGGTCTGAACCCAAACTCATTTTTTAACTGTTTTCAGTTGATTTTGCAGATTTAGTTTTTTTTTTTAATCTTGTCAATTGGATTTTTCGAAAAAAGTATTTAAAAGTGGACAACAATATTTTCCATATATGTAGCTTGATTTTAACAGCTGTTTATGTTACTAAAATGTTTCATTCGAAAACCAATTCTTAGAAACACGTTTAATTTCTTAATTCTTATACAAAAATGATGAATGGATTGTCTTAAGATACGACAATATTTTGTACATAATGAAAAAATTCATTTATTTTCGAGATACTCGCATCAAAAATAAATTTCTTTGTGTATTTTTAAGGTTTTTATAGTTATTAAACAAAACCCTCACTTCGATATTCCTAAAAACCTTAAAATCCCGGTGTCAAAAACGTTATTTTTTTGCATACAATTACTTTGGAGGTAATACCAATTTTTGTTCTCAAAATATTCGCGGTGACAAGTGTTTGTGTTTATTTTTTTTTGTTTATAGGAAAAACAATTTTTTTTAGTCAGATCACAATATTTAATACAAAATTTAAGTGAAGTTTTTAGCGTTAACAATGTTGTCACTTCTTTTTTTTTAAATTAATACAATATAAAAAACCACCAACTTTATTTTTTTTGTAATTTTTGTTTCTTATGTTGTTATTATCTGTAAAACAAAATGTATATGAATTCGATATATCACGGTTCTTGAGATATGGCCAAGGAAAAAAGGTATCCACCCCCCAAGCACACACAGATAACTTTTTATAATTTTGATTTTGAACCCTAAAACGTCGGAAATTTTTAATTCGACATATCGAATCTCATTTCAAGATTACAAATACCAAGACAAGGACGAGATAGATATTCTTTTACAACTGATAATCATTCAAAGATTTAAATAAAAGTATTCATAGTATTATTGGTGATTTATTGGCTTTCATTATCAAAAAGAAACCAATCTAACAAAATAACCAAAAACCTAAATTTCTTCCAAAATTTATCACTAAGATATACCTTTACCCTCCCATCAAGTCAAATGCACAATGAAGACAAAGATTTTTGTTATCATTTAACATCTCTGACAAGATAACAAAATGAAATGAAATGAAATCGCCTTCGAAATAAAATAAATCGTTAGCAATAAAATTCATCAACAACTGCTTTAATTCCCATATCAAAGAGAAGAACGAACACTGACAATATGTTTTCTGTTTTCAGTTGTTGTTATTGTTGTAATTGTAAGCTTGTAAGAACACTTCTTCTATAAACATACATTTATCCTGAAGAATGACCATTCTTATATCAAAACCTAAAGTCCTACAATGTATTATCCTTCCAAACAACAAACAAAACTAACAATAAGTCGTTTGAACATAATTACCACTCTATTACCACAAATTCCAATCTTTCAAACACAAATACTCTTTATTATATGCCTCTCTTCTGCCACCGCCCACAGGAACGACCGTAACGCGGCCATTATTTCGTTCCTTTTCGATTTACTGCAATCTCATTGCGCACGCAATTATCCTGCCATAAAAAAAAACCCAACGTTACAGCAGAGCTCATCCTTAGTCGAATTAAGATGACCATCATCATCATCAACATCGCTAAACTTTTCACCCTCTTTATGTTTTACGAATGACGACGACTACTCGTATATAGAGCACAAAAGAAACCGAAAAATCATCATCAAATCATCGACGAGTCCAAGTCCAAGTACAAGCCCAAGCCCGGGCAATATGTAAGGTTGTTCCACAAGCAAAAGCAACACGAATATGCCATCTGTGATGCGGTTATAGGTTAGGATTCAATGAATCAAGGCTAAAAAGGACCTTTTCTGTAACTTCGAAGTCGTTTCTCGTAGTAGTCAAGAACATCATTGCTCCAGAGCAGAGTTTATCCTTGGAATTACCTGATTCCCTGACACTGACAATAAAAGCGAAACGAAATTGAAAGAGCAGAAAATCATTATACGAGTCGAGTATATACCTTTACCTTTAGCTAAACCACAACCTCACAACGTCACAACCTATATTCTTTCTGTCCTGGGAGCATAGAGCTTGATGCTTGCATGTGAATCCTTCATTTATATTCTCAGCTCTGACCAAACTCTGTTCGTTGGTGGGTTTGTCCCTGGAAGAAAATAACTTGAAGATACAATTGAAATATGGTTACCACTTTTAATATTTGGCTTAATTAATTTGATGTTTTATTTATTGCAACTTGATAGTCATCTTGTTTGACAGATGAAATATTATAGCGAATTGTGTTAGCTTGATAGCTAAAATCAATACTGTCTCACGTAATTCATAATATCAACCCAATCCTATCATTTTCAGATGTTATTTCTTAACTAACAGTTTTGATTGATGAGTGACCAGACTAAATGACTAAAATGATCAATAAGTGATGGTAAGACTGTAATCTTGTCATGATCTTGAAATGTTCACTCATGAATATTACTTTATGGTGAGAATTTATTTTTACACTTCAGAATTTTCAGAAAGTACTAAGCTTGCAGCAAGCGTAAAACTACAATCAAAGGCTCATCATAAGAGCATGTGTTAGTTGTTAGTAAGATAATAATACACTTAAAGCCTAACACACGGGCAAAATACAAAACATAATTAACATTTAACATGAATTAATACAGAACAACAAAAAATAAAATAAAAACGTTTTCGATAGTGGTTCTCAACAATGATTTTAATCCTACCTTATTTAAATTTAAATATATCAATGAACAGTTTAAGTTATGTACTAAGCCATTATTAACACACCTTTTATGTAGAGATTGCATTTGTAGAAAAAGAATACGATGTTCATAGGGAGGCAGATTATGAAGATCATCCCATGGAAGGCCCTTTAGGGTAAAGCGAATAAAATTATGTTGAAATGATTCAATACGTTTTATATGAATTTCGTAATAGGAATACCTGCGCAGCATATTCCAGATGAGGATAAACATGGCAATTATACAAAGAAAGAGTAACATAGAGATCATTAAACTCCTTTGCCCAGCGTTTTATAAAACCCAGCATAGAACTTGCTTTACTAATAATAAAATTAATGAGATGTGTAAATTCTAAGTTGGAACAGAAATGAACACCTAAATCATTAAATGTGGAGACGCGACAGAATTTTTGCTGTGATATACAATAGTCAAATGCGCTACTGATTAGTTTTTTCAGTAAAAGTTATCGTCTGACATAAAAAGGGTTGAGCGACCACACCAAAATGTGAAACTTTCAACGTTGGCTTTAAGAGAATACGATCATGGGTGGACTTTATTTTTTTTTAAATCTTCATATCGTTATGAGAAGTTGACTGGAGCGTAGACGTGACGATAGATCGTTAATTGACAGAATGAACAGAAAAGGGCAAAGGTGGCTTCCATAGGGAACACCAGATTGAGCAACAAAAGATTCAGAAAGACAATTTCTAAATTTTACCTCTTAGGATCTGTTTTCAAGGTATGATTTGATTCAAGCTAAGAAAAATGGTGGAAACCAAAAGCTTTGAAAAGTCAGTGTATACTCAGTCAACTTCATAACCATGTTCTAAAGCGTTTGAACATATGTTTGAGAATGTGAGGAGATTAGTAACAGTTGATCTTTTTTTCACAAAACCATATTGCTGTTCGCAAATAAGATTTTTACTAAAAATACTACACTTTTACAAACAACTTGCTTAAACACTTTAGGAATGCACGAAAGCTTTGCAATGCGCCTGAAGTTGCTTATATCCGACTTGTTACCTTTCTTGAAAATTGGTGTAAGAAATGACTTCTTCCATATACTCGGAAATTTGCCTGTTTTTAGAGAAAGTTTGAATAAGAACGTAAGGGGTTCAACTAGACCATTACAACACATTTTTAATACTATCGGGGGACCATCGTGACCGGCTGAGCAGTCATCATTCAACTCGGATAAAAGATCAAGGACCGTAGTCTGTAGCACACGGATGTGACTACAGCTAGTTTGCGAAAAGGAGTGAAGATCATGAAAATATACTTCATCAACTTTTTGAGGGCTATTAACAAATGACTCATAGAAATTTGTTGCGAACGCGTTAAAGATATCAACAGTTTTATCTAACGAAAGGTTCTGGTAAGTGAAGTTAACTGGAAAGCCATCAATTTTTTTTTTTTTTTTTTAGTTTACAAAATTCTAAAATTTTTTAGGATTCTCTTTCAAAGAGGTGCCCATATCAGTAAAATAACAAGCATATACAAAATTAGAAAGAAGCTTAAATTGGTTAAAGAGTTCAATATAAAAAGAAAAGTTAATTGGAAACAGATTTGTGAGATACGTTTTTCATGCCTTATTTCTTTTGTTACGCAGTAAAAGCAATTCTTTCGTGTAAGAAGGCTAAAATTTGTATTTCTTGATACGTTTTTTTTCAAAACAATGATTAAGGATCTTATTAAAAATTGAAACTGCTTCATCAATGTTAGAAAACGCTAATGTATTAGCAATTCCAGGAATGGTTAAATCTTCAAACAACTGCTGGAAATTAGCTCTTCTGAAATCAAAATTATATAAGGGATTACTGTGTTCAGTAAGGTGATTACTTAAGTCAAAAAATTGTCCAAAGGGGGTGATATTTATCAATATTAGTTATTCCTGATCTAGATTCTAGAACAAGAGTACTAATAGCGTCAGAAGAAAAGACTAAATCGAGAACTCGATTTTTTGAGTTTTTAATAATGCTTGTTTGTTGTAAGTCAGTAAGAAGGACTTTATCGAGAAGAGATAGTTCCAATTGTGAAGAAGAAGGAGAGGCTTCAATTCAGGATTCGTCTTCGGATGGAATCCGGTCAATGTGTGGTAAATTAAAATCACCTTGAAGTAAAATATTGGTGTCAGAGCTGGACAAATTTATAAGATAGTCTAATGCCAAAGAGAGATCGTTATAAAGAGACTCCAAACTTTTTGGAGGAATATAAACGTTTAAAATGAAAAAAAGTCTTAGTCTGTATCATTATCTTTACACATACATACCAGTTCAATTGATAATTCAAATGGAAAAGACACAGAAGAAAAAAAATATTTATTTTTTATCGCTATGAGAACACCTCCACCTAAAGCCTTTGCATTACCAACATAACGATCGTTTCTGTAAACTTCCAACTCTTGATTGAAAAGTTCTGTGTCGGAAAAGCTTGAATTAAGCTACGTTTCTGTCAAAACGAATACGTCGTGTGGAAAAGATTGGGAGATAAGAAAAAAGGTCAGCAGTCTTGCTTCGAAGTCCCCTTACGTTTTGCTAGAAGAGCGCAAACACGTTAAGTTTTTTGACTTGGTTTTCAAAGAAACACCTTGTTTTTGACTTTGAGTAAATTCATTGACTAAAGTCTCTACTGGCCATTGTTTGTGTTGCAAATAGAATCAAAAAAAGTGGGTTTCGTTATTTATTTAATAATTTTAATGTCCCAAATGATTCAAATGTCTGATTTGAATTTCTTTGAAACGTCCGTCGTCCCTGATAAATAGTTTAGAAAATAAAATAATTCTCTAAGTTGTATCAACCATATTTCTTTAACAAAACTACAAATTCTTTTAACTATCTTCAAGCTTATTAAGATCCATATAAAAAGAAACTAATTGAAATATCTGCCACATTTGATAATTTTTGAAATTCATTCGTAACCGATAGTTTTGATCGATGGAATGATATCAACAATTACTTTAATAAAGTTATGAACTTTTATTTTAAACTTTAAAAAAACAGAAAATTTGTATAAGAAATACAAATTAATATTGAGTTTATTTAGTCCCACTCTTTTTGATGATTGTCTATCAATCAATCAATCAATCCATCTATCGTAATTGACAGTATTCATGAATGACTAATGCCTTTTCTAAAATAAATTATTGAAATGTCCGCTATTATTATTATTATTACTTTTTGAAAATGATTCTGAGCTTACAGTTTCGATCGATGGTATGATCAACTGAAGGGTGGTAAAATTTTAAGAGCCGATGTCGAATGTGAATCACATCTAAACGTCAAGTTTTTTTCTGCATTTCATTTGACTGTTCCTAATTTCAGACTAACTCAATTTGAACCATGCAAAGATACGCATGTTGTTGATGTTGTTTTTTTTTTCATAAAAATCGTCTAAAAAAAGAAAACACCAGTGCATGTTTGTACAGCTTGTACTTCAACATCGTGCCCAACAATTGCACCTCTCACGCTCGTGCGTCGTTGATGAATATAATGCATAAAGACTTTTATTTACACCTCTTGACCATTTCAAGCGTCGCCAATGCTCAGAATGGTCATAAGAAATGGCAACAGTGGATGATCAATTTTCGAGAAAAACTATCTTAAGTGATGGCATATTTTCACCTCGTGGATTCAATAAACAAAAATGCCGATTTTTTCCGAATGATAATCTAAGATTGATTGTATAAAAACCACAACAAATAGACTGGTGGCATTTTTTCCAAAATGAAGCCGGTTACTCTGAATGGTGTTTGCTATCGTAATACGATAACAAACTGTTTATGGCCCAAATTGAAAGATTTGGATGTTGACGATGTTTTAACAGGACGATGCCACTTGACACACAGCTAAAGAAGCGAATGACCAACTATTAGTTTGATAAAATTATGGTTTATTTAAAATTTGAAAAAAACCAAAAGACTTTCGAAGAAATTATAAAAATTATACTTCATTCAGTACCAGGTTTTATTATTAAGTAAGTAGTTAATATATCACAATTTATAGTTTTCATTCAGAACTTTCAGTTTTTGATCTAAGAAATTTTATCTTCTAAAGAAAATATACAAATTATCTGAAATGTTTTTAAGTATCAGATGTGCATTCTTATGCAAATATCACAAAACTTCCATCAAAACTGACAGTATCAACCAAAGAATGACGAAATGTCATTGCTTAGATTTTGTAATTTGAAATGCGGTCAGTCAAAACTTTCAATCAATAATTTATTCTTTTTTTATTTCGGTTGGACTTTTATTTTTGAATAATTCAATATTACGTTTTTTTAAGTTTCAAAAGCAAGCGAAAAAAATTGCTTTAAAGACAAAAATTTCTCTTAGGTGGCAACCATGGTTCATCACCCTGCAATTGAATCGAAAAAAGGGGTTTGCCCAATCGTACTACCGTCCGTCCTGTGCGCTATGGTGCTTCGCGCGAAGTTATCTCCTATGTTGTGTGTGATCAGCGATGTTTACGAGAGGGTGTAATCATCCGTTGTGTGTTACGCGCTAATACCTTTATGTGAGCTGGACCACGTGTTCTCATCTCATCGCTAGTTGTTCTGTTTCTGTAGTCACGCACTTTATACCTACTTCCACTTTTTTGGTCATTTGATGAAGCTCGCTTTTGCCAAGGACTTGACAGGCGAGGAGAAGGCAATGCGATGCGAGTGTCTTCTGGTCCTTTGGTCTCTGTTTCAGCGTTTCTGATGTGTAGAGTAGCAAATAAGTCGAAATGAGGGTTGATTTTGATAGGTGAATAAAACGCGGGGCAGCGGTGGTGGTGGTGTGGTATATGACCGACGACGACGAGCGTGTATGGTTTTGTAACCTCTCAAACCGATTACAAGATGGATATGAATGTCAAGAGAGGGTGTATAGTCAAATTTTCACACCAGTTAAAGTTCCCACACCGGAACGACCAACGGAGATACTAAAGGCTCGTAGAGTAGAGATGGGATGTTGCATGCGAATACCTTTACCTATAACCTAGCTAAGACCTACCCATCATAAATAGGGGTGAAGAAGATGAGTACTTTTGTTTTGTTTAATGTTTACTTGCTAGCAGGCTTTATGTTAACATATCTCTGAATGTGATGTTGTAACATTTTCACAATACATGTCACGAAGAGTGTAAGTTAAAAAGTGATGATGTTTTGGAAACTGTAATATTATTTTTTTTGTCTTCTTTCAACTCAGAAAAAGGATACAGAGGACGCACGGTAGACTATGATGGGAACTTTGGGAATCTCTAATGTTTTAAAATAGTTTACAAGTAATTAAGGTAAAATGTACCTTTACTTCTAGAGGATGCTTTTAGTATAGATACATAGTTGGGTAAAAGGTACATGATGTAGAGGAATTTTTTAGTGACTGTCCATCTGTTGGAAATTCCCAGGCTTTCAGTAGTTTAAATAAAGTAAGGTACATGAATGTGGTCGTAGTATTATGATGCATGGGAATTTTTGTTTGATTGTTCTGACAGTATGTGTATTATTTATATATCTTTGTAGGTTGTTAAGTACTTACCTAATTTAATTATGTTCGCATCAGGTGGAAATAGCTATGGATTTTATACCTTCTTGAAATTTATTTTTAGAATTGACAGATGGTGTGTAGGCTTAATTGATGGTTTCCTAAAATAAATGAGTTGCAATATGAGTAAGTTGACAATATTGTAAGTTTGTAGAGAAGTATAACTTGTTCTAAACTTTAATTTATTTTATTTATCAAGGGTAGACTGGACTAACAAATTCATGTCTTTTTATTTTTGAATATTAAACTAGGAGAACTAATCTTCCTCAGTTTATTGACAGTTAGAACTCGATTGAGCTCGTTCTTATTTCTTCATCAAATTCTAAACCTCCAATAATTAGGGGTTTAAGGATTTTAGAAATTATTAGAAATGATTTTAGGTTTATTTCGATTTAGGGATAAATTGTATACTTCTTGAGGTCTTAATGAAATAATATTACATTTTCAGAAAAGTATATAACAATGATAAATGAAATTAATTTGAAGTCAATACCTTCTATTGTTCACGTGATATCGAGAACCGAACATCATATTTACAAAATGTTCGTACGTTTTTTTGTAGATTTTATTTTTTTTTATGAAAAAAGAGACTGTTGGAATGAAAACAATATTTTATGCAAGATAAAATAAGTTTGAAAATAATGTTTTTAATTTTTGAAAAGATATTTGAGTCGAAAATCAATTTTTACGAACTTTTAGAAATGCTTTTTTAAGGTTTTTATTTTTTATTAAAAAACTTTCAAATCAATTTTTCAAAAAATTGTAAAGAATGTTCAAAACAATATTTCTCATAACATAAAGGTTTTTATTTTTGGTAAGAAAACTGTCAATTCGGTTTTTCTCAAAATGGTACTTAATTTTGACATTATTTTTTAAAAAATAAAATTAGTTTAAAGCCAATGTCTTAAAGTTTTGAAAAGTTATTTGAGTCGAAAATCAATTTTCACTAACTTTTATTAATTTTTTCAAGGTTTTAATTTTTTTTTTAAACTGTCAATTTGATTTTTTCTCAAAATTTTACCTGATATCAAAAACACTATTTTTCGTTGCACAAAATTGTTTTGGAGAGTAAAATCATTTTTATATCGTAAAATTTTCGAGTTTTGTTCAGTTTTTTTGATTTATAAAAAAAAAACATTAACTGGATTTTTCCAAAAACTTATTTGGTATCACGTTACTATATATTGTATTAAATTCAATTTGTTTTTGGATATTTAGGTAAACCAAAATGTTCACCTTTTTTTAAACTGCTATAGTAAAAAAACACCCACGCAATTTTCTTGAGAGCCCTTTTTGCATCTTTCTGCATTATTATCTGTATAACGAAATTTATTTTAAGGCGATATTTCTTCTGCTTCTTGAACGACGAAAAAAAAATTGCTAATGTACGGACATACTGACGTACGAACGTACGTGACACGCACGCACAGACATCTTTCTAAAAATCTTTTATTTCGACTTTAGGAACCTTGAAACGTCGATAAATGTCAAAATTTTCAATTTGACAAATCCGACCCATTACAATAAGTTCCTAATAAATTTTAGAGTCATTAGGTTATTTTTAATTATTAAAGCGAAAAGTCTTCACTTGCGTTTGAACGCATACAAATATTTAAATTGTGTACGTTTTATGTATGTGCATACCCCACATTTTACTTTATATATATTGCACGCAAAGGCTGTAAAGCTGTTATAAATATAAGCATACCTGAGTCGAAAATTTTGCCCTATTAAAAAAGCTTCCTAATAAATAAAATGAAGAAAGTGAGAGAGAATGAAACAAAGCAAGTAGGAAAGGGAAAGATAGAAAGAAAGAGAACAGAAAATAAGAAAGAGAGCGAGATATTGTTGAGAGAATAATTGAACAAAGACAAAAACTGTGGTCAAGATGAAAAAGGTTCATTTGCAGCTTTTTGCTATCGTCCTCATTTGATCCTAAACATCGTATTTTGTCCGATAACTGCCACTATTAGGTTCAAATGAGGGGCAATATTTTAACAGAAAGTGATCCTCTTTTGAATCATTTTGAATCCCAGAGAACCTAAATTTTGGGGACGAAAATAGGCCCAATATTTCCACTCAGGTAAGGACCACATACCTTAAAGCTTCACAAAAGTGCATAAGGGCTATAATAACGTCCCATGAAATAACATCCAATGTTAAATGACTAGATCAAAGTGTAGATAGATCTTTTAGATTTGTAAATAACAAGTGCATCAGAAAAAATATTTAATAAATATTATTTTTAGGACAATCCTTTCAGAAATCTTAAATTTTCAACTATAACTTATATTGCTGCATTTTAATCTCGGCAATAATCTCCTTGCTACTAAATACGTCTTAAAAAGACTTTAACATATGTATTTAGTTTTGTGCATCTATTCTAGAAATTTCGATTTTGAAATGTGATATCAATTTGATGATATCGGTGATTTGAATGTTCAATAAAGAGTGGAAAAAATTTAATTAAAACCGAACTTTGTGAAATGACCGTTCAATTTTTGAGCGTTTTTGGTATGAAATCAACATTTTGCGCCAAAATTTATGTTTTAAAAGACTCTTTTTATTCTGAAATTGGTAAATTTACACTTGTTTCTTATTATAGGTGTTTTTTAGACTCATGATTTTCAATCTTACAATGATTATGGAGTTATTCTTTTTGACAGCTGTCACTTGATTTCATAATAAATAGACAAACTCCTGAACAAGGTTCAAGGTGAGCGCAATTGTTTAGCTCTTGAATCTTGTAGTGGCATGGCCTTTAACACTGCTGGACTATTGGACATAATGGCAAACCTTTGACTTTATTCAATAAAAAAATGAATTCTTGGCCATAACATTAAATTATAAGCATTGTTTTTTTTTTTCAAATTAACACATCTAAGAAACACCCTTTATATTATACCTATGCTTGGGCTGACTTTTTGATAAAATAAATATGTAGCTTAAAAAAAAATCTTCTATTCTTAGGCAGTTCCAGGGTTTTTAAAATTTAAGGTTTTGTAGGCACTGTTGATATCTGATAAATAAATCTTTTAGGTTTGTGGACAACAAACTAAATACTTGGAAAATATCTTACGTTCTTTTACTCAGCTCATAAAGACGATGGAAGAACTAGTATAATTTTCGGAATAGGCGAACCTCATGTCAATTGGTAAATTCATTTTATCCTTAAACGAAGAATGTCTTATAATTTAAAAAACATTGTCAATGTTCATTTACTACGACTACGGTCGGGATACATTTTTCGCCGACCATGCCTCAAGAACTGAATTCAAATAAATTTAGTCTTAAATGCTCTTTTTTCATAGTTTCAGTATCTTGGATGATAGGGGTTTTAGTTGATTAAATCTTTCCCGGCTTGTTGGTATAACATGGGGTCTTCATGATACTTATCCACAAAAAAGAGCCCAAAAGGGTAGTATGGCAGCTTCTCCGGTGCGGCGAATGGATTACTTCATCTGCTAACACGATTTACAAGATTAAATGGCCTATACCACATTCTATTTTATGCGAACCATATTAAAAAAAAACTCTGCTCCGCCAACCGAAGACGGTTATATTGTTCCAATGATGCCACCACTTCACAATCAACACTAAACTGTCACTTCCTGTGAACAAATTGGCTTCTCGGATATATGTAATGGACAGGTTTTCCTAGCCGATATGCGTCAAATTTTGTTTGAGACTGTAGCCGCGAAGATGAAAATTTGTCTTGTCAGGAAATATAATTTTCGCCCAATTTCGATTTCTGCTCGACAGTCCCACATTAAGAAGCGATAAGGCGTGTGCCTTTAATTGCTTCTAAGCGGAGATTACGAGAACCTCATCAGGCTATAATGTGTGACGAATTTATTTGCGTTAACTGGGTCATACGCTCTCGGTAAGCAGCCTCATTTTTGCAAGAGCGGTTGAACTTCTTTTTGGGCCTACACGACACTCAGTTTGAATTTTTGTAAATAAGTTTTCAGTATTGTCCATCAACGTTGTTTAAAAGGAAAGCAAAATATGAATTCTTACTTGCTAACATTGTTAAAATAACTTAGAATTTAAAAGAAATTGCTAGATGATCCAAAATGATACACTTAAAGTCTTTTACTTCAAAGAAAGATAAAAAAAATTTTCCTTACACAAAATTAATTCAAAAATGGTTTTTTAAGATATGCAAACATTAAAAAAAGCCATACAAGCATTTATTGGAAACAAGTCATTTCCGACTTAAAATTATTTTTTGTTTGTTTTAAACATTTTTATAACCGATTGATTAGTAACTTTCGTTGTCTAGTTAATTTTTGAGAAATTATACATATACAAAAGTTCCCTGACGAAAAACCTATGAATCCAAAAGTTTAAAAATATCGCTTCCATTTTTAAATCAATAAGTCCAGGTTCAAGGCTTTTGGTGATTTTAATGTTTAATGATTAAAAACATTAACACTAAGAAGCTCACAATAATTTTTCTTCTAAACATTTCACTCATTTCACTGCATTCAATTTAAAGCAATCATTTGAAGTTGAGTCCAATTGTTTGGAATCATTTGAAGTCAGATTTAAATCTTTTTGATTTCAAATGATTGATGATTGCACAAAGAAAAGTCACAGACTCAAATTGGATTCAAATAAAATGCAATCTTTAAATGAAATTCAAATTAAAATTAAAATTTCCTTATTTTATTACGTAAAATACAATTTATAATGACAAACAATTTTTAATTTGTGTTATTCAATAATCATATTTTGAAGAAAATATTTTTATTTAAGCTCAATAACTTTTTTATTTGAATAGAAGAAAGCTGTTGGAAAGTATACAGGATGTTCCGTTTTTAGATTTTGAGTTTTGAGCAAAATAAAAATAAAATACTCTCTAAATATTTTATTGTTAATGGTGATTTTATTAATAACATAAATGTCAGGCTACGACCAAAAAACGTTCCCAAAAATTATAAAACCCTTGTCTCGCTAAAATTAGACAATAGATCGAATTACAGTATAGAACTGTAATTTCAATAAGTATTACTTACAAATATTCCTGTGACCAAAGTTTTTTCGGCTTTTCGAAAGTCTGTGGACAAAATATTTGTTCGATAATTTTTTAAAATCGTTAAAAATTGTGGCCATAGAACGAAATGGTGCCGTTTAAGTCAGAAAAATAATTAGAAGTACCATTTAATGGTGGTGAGTCCAATACCAGTAACAAGCGATTGGGGTTGGCATCAAGGTCATGTCAAACTCATCGATTGTAACGATCAGAGGTCTCGCGATCTCTATACGCTTGCTGTCGGCAAGCTGGGCGAAGTGTCTGGCCAGGCGCAAAACTCGAGGTCGTTGCAAAGGAAGATATTCCTTGCAGGCCGAGAGCTCGTGCATGGATCCCGATAGAACCCTCTTGTCCAGATGACATTAGTGCAATGATCATGATCAGCAACCCGAAAATCCCTTGTCACGACTGGAGGAGCCAAAGGGTCTTTATCGAAGTGCGATTATCGTAATCAATAAAGACCCTGTGGCTTCTCTGGCGCGAGATAAGGGAGTGATAAGATACGGCTTAGAGTCAGTCACGCTCCGCGTATATAAAAAAAATGAGGCAGACGCTTCGAAGGCTGTGTCGCAAGACGTAGGGAGTCCCATTGCTGCTATCACCTTCCCATCCTTGGATGTTGTTGATGATCTACCTGAGCCCTCTTCTGTCGCAGTACAGTCTTCTTCCGAAGCTGTGCAGCAAGACGTAGGGGGTCCCAGTGCTATCATCAACCTCCCATCCTTGGATGTGGATAAGAATGTGGCGGGACCCTCTTCTGTCGTAGCACAGTCTTCTCCTGAAAACGTCAAAAGTTTATCCCTAATGGAGACCGATGACTCAATCGACAAAGCCCTTCCCAGTGAGGAAGAAGATGAACTATTAGGTTCCTCTTCGTCTGATCTGGATGAGCTGGATCTAACAGTGTTGGAGGTTGATCTGCCTATTTGTAGCCAAAATGCTGCAAATACTACAGATTAACCTCCAACACTCTAAAACGGCTTCGGCGTCCCTTCTTCTCCACCCGACAAAAAATGGAGAAGATGTCGTTCTCATCCAAGAACCTTGGATTGTGAAATCCCTGGTTCGAGGGTTGAGAACTCCTGGCTACTACGTGCTATATGTAACAGGAAAAGGTAACCCAAGGTCATGCATACTAGTAAAACGTAATCTAAATGTATTTTTACTCCCTAATTTCAGTGATACAGACGTCACCACAGCCAGTATGGTAATAGACAACCATACCTATTGGCTGGTATCAGCATATTTGGGCCACGACCACCAGGGTCCACTGCCTAGTACCATTCTTGAGAAAACGGTCGCTGAATAAACAAGACAGAAAACAAACCTAACTATCGGTTGTGATGCCAATGCGCACCATACTACATGGGGTAGAACCGATATAAATAACAGAGGTGAGTTTTTTTTGATTATATTCTAACAAGTAATTTGGTAGTAAGTAATGTAGGTAGTGAACCAACCTTCGTCACAAAAAATCGACAAGAAGTTTTAGATTTGACTCTTGTCTCGTTAAATCTCTAAAATAAAATATTGAATTGAAGAGTATCAAAGGAGAACTCGTTCTCCGATCATAGATACATCCAATTCACACTTATAGAATGGAAACTGCCTGCCCCCTCACTACAGTGCGGGGAAAGAAGAAACCATATTGGTGGGCTACTGAACTAGATATACTCATGAAAGATTGTAGAATGCTTGTCAATCCTGCAAAAAGACTAGACGCCCCCAAAATTGGGATTCCTATAAGTAGCTCAATAGAAGAATCCTCGGAGCTATCAAATCGAGGAAGATTCTCTGCTATGGGACATTTGAAGATGAAGTTTTTGACTGTTAGCAGTCGAGGAAATAAAAATAGCTACAATTTATCTTCTCTGAAGACTTGTAGCAACCATATAATTCACAGTAGCTATATGTAGATGATATTATATGGATTCTCGATTTATTCGAGAAAATATGCGTCAAGACAAGGTGCAATGGTCATCTTCTAATGAGCCCAACCATTGCATCGGGGCGAAACGCATATTTTGAACACCATGCTGGTTTATTTTAAATTCATTTTTCATGATTTTAAATCATATTTATTAAATTAAACGGTGTTGAGGAAATAACAATTCGACTGTTAACAGTCAAAAACTTCATCTTCATAAATTTTTTTGACCTCTGGTAAAATAACATTTGAAGTAACATTTTTTCTACAAAATATAAAAAATGTTAAAAAAAAAACACCACTAAAAAGTTGATAAAAATTGACTTTCGATGCGAAAATGGTTGATCCCAACCAAATACTGTGTGGGTCATAATACTGATCTCAAAATACTGTATTTTGAAATACTGTATTTAAAAAATACTGTAGGATTAAAATACTGTATCTCAATTTTTTATATTAAAATCCTGTATTTCAAAACGCATAGAGATTTGCCCCAAACTAATTGATCTGCCAAAACTTCCATCATAATACAGAATTATTAGATACAGTATTTTAACAATACAACATTTTAAGGCACAGTTTTTTAAATTTAAAGTATTTTAAAATACAGTATTTTTGACCCGCTCTCATTTGAATTTCTTGCCAAAAATTTAAGACATTACCTTCTAATTAAATTTATCTTGTTAAACGTATTATTTTTAACATTTAATAACATTTTTTAGAAAAACCTACAAAAAAAATATTAAATTAAATTTCTAAAAACTTATGTTCGATTTGAATTTTGAGGAGCAGATGAAGATATTGACTTCAAAATTATTTATTTGTATGCTAAGTTTAGTTGCTTACGTAAAACATAATGTTCTTAGAAAAATCCAATCTGTTTTTTTTTAAAAGAAATACAAATTTTCAAACAACGCTACTAAAATTGGTAAAAATTGACTTTCGACTAAAAATTTCTAAAAACAGAAAAGATATTGACATCAAACCTTTTTTTATCATTTGCTAAATATAAGTTACCCTTTTCTTTTTCCAATTTACAAAACACGAGCAAAGGAAGATATTTTTAGAAATAGCGATAATCTATCAGGTGGGTCGCATCCTACTTATTTTTTTGTCATAGTTTTTGAAATTTAAATTCACTGTATAACAAAAACGTCTACTAAATTAATTTACGACTCATAAATTCTGGTATTTAAATATTTTCTATTAGGTTGGTATTTTTAATTTATTGTTTTTTAAAGATACCTCAGTGGATTTTCGTTGTTTAATACTTTTTTTTAACAATCGAAGTACAGGTTTAAAAATAAATAATAAAAGCATCTTTGCTCTGGTCTTTTGCACATGTCGAAATTCTCACACTAACCGAAACCGAAACATATTATTTTATTTAAGACGATCTCGCTATTAACATTTTATCGTCAAAGGATAAGATATGTTCCTGTTCCATCTATCAAAACATCGATTGATGATAGAATCGCCCATAATCAAAAACCACATCATATACATTTTATCTTCAAAAATGCCCAACGGCCTTTCAAATAGCCAAATCCTAAATAGCCGAATCTTTATATCAAGGATTGAAAGACATCAAACTTCTTGTGTTCTTTTGTATAAGAATCTGAAATAAAATGTCAAAGGATTTTCCAAGGAACAAAATTCGTCTTCTTCTCAAACTTGAATCGCTTATCCTCTTTTGCATATATACGTATGTACATATAAACCCATAGTCTCGAATGTGTTGTTTGAAGGATTGGCATTATTTCTATACAAAAAAGGATTCACATTATTGTTTTTCTATACATCTTATTCTTGTTCTTGGAAAAGAAGCAAAATTCTTTGTATTCAAATATAAATCGCCCCAAAGCCGATTGAAGAAAATATACTTTATAAATCGTTGTATATATCCTTTTGAGAAAATAAGGATTAACCACCCATACATTTCAGCCCAAGAAAATCTATCAAAGGATTGATGGTGTCCAGCTTGCATATACTGGTCACACACTCTTTGTAAGAGCTTTGGACGATTGAACAGGATTTCAAAATCGTGCAACAAAATAAGAAAGAGGAAAAAAAGGACGAAAACGACACAATTTTAAATGCAGTTATCTTTCATTTTATATACATATAATAGGTAGGTGTATATATATTTTCTTATATGCATGTAGGTATATATTTTATTATTTTTATTTTCATTGCTTAGAATATATCCTTATATCCTTTGCGTTTCCTTATACAAATAAAATATCCTTCAGATTCCTTTTTTTTTTCTTTAGCGGAAAGTTTCTTTGATATTTCTTCTTCTTCTTTTTTTTGTCTTACATCAGGACTAAAATATTTGGTGTGTATTTGTTTTTAACATTTATTATTATCCTTTCAACATTTATTCATCTAAAATTTATTTATCTACCATCGCTACTTTTATACTTAAATTATTTGTTTTTTTATTTTTGTGTATAATATTTTTGCTTTTTTATTTTATATGTTTTTTTTGATGATGAGGTGTGCTTTCATTTTTATTTATTTTTTATTTTAGTTTTTTTTTATATTTTGTGTTTAATGGACCAATTCCTTATTTATTTATATTTATAGAATATTTGTATTTTTATTTTTTTTAAGGAAATATATTTGTATGTATTTAAAGTTTATAATAATAAATTGATACAAAATGTGGTGTTTTTATTTTTGTTTGTTGTGTTACACAGACTTGTCAGGATATAATTAATATTAATATTACAAAATTATTTGTTTATTTTATTGTGATGTATTATGTTTTATTGTGTGATCCTTGAATTAGGATTTTGAAATATATCAATTTTGGAAAAGATTTTTATTTTTTATTGTTGTAGATTTTTCATTTAATTGAATTTAAGAAATATACGAGATTATAAGACATCATTTTATACCTTTATTTTAAATATATATGTATATGTATTGTCTTTTTTGTGTGCATTATTTTAAAGTTAAAAATAAAACACAAAATAAGTTACATGGCTTTGCTAAGAAACTAAAAAAAAATGAACTTGGTAAACTTGAAGAAAGAAAGATGCCATTATTTGTCATTGAGAACAATTAAGCCGTTTCAAATAAATCAAAATTTGTTTTTTTAAAATAAAAAAAAAGTACGTATATATAGGCTTAGGTATATTTAAATGTGTTGCATTGTCATTTTTAAAACTTAAGCGAAATTCGTCATAATACTTTGACTTAAGATAATGTAATAGTAACTTACGTTTCAAAAACATTTAAAAAATAAATGTTTAAAAATGGGCAACAACAACACCATCTATAGATAAAATCCATTGTTTAAAGACGGCAGAGATGTGTATTCAGTGTTTGAATATCATAATTCTTTTGAAAAGAGTAGTTTTGTGATGCGCTTTTCAATGAAGCACAAGATAATCCTTTTATAGTTTTTAAGGCAGGTTTTAACCTACAATACGCGATTGGACTGAATTTGAGCATAAACACGTTGAAGACATTTCTGGAAACTCTGATCCTAAAGAAACCGAACATTGAAAATAGAAAAAGGAAGTGCATCGCAATAGGGCATAGCATTATATGAGTTATGCGTCCCAGATCATTCATGTCTCCAGTACTAAGCAGTCTTGCCTTATCGATATGCAGAAAGCTTGGTTCTAAGAAGTTGGTAAGCCTTATATCAAGCTTAAGGTTTTTTCCTCATACTATGAAGTTTATTTGTTGGAGATACTCGTATCAGCTATTTGCCCCACGCGACCAGATTCCAGCAGTTCTTTTAACCAATTTGTGTTTGATAATGCGGACTTCAATGTCAGAACGTTAGATGGACTAAATACATTACATTCTTTGGGCGGAATAAGATGCATCGCTGTATCCACTTCATAGGAAAAGAAACCGATACACCAAGGCAAAAGCTAAAAAAAAACTACCTTGTGCTGAATCAACTAGATAACTTGGAGTACTTCCTTTGGAAACATTTCAGAAAACAGATGGCGGATTAAAAATTTTAGTTTCTAAGAATGTGAATGCGTGTTCCGAAAAAATGTTACAGCCGAAACCATATGACACTCTTTGGTTGGCATCAAAATTTATTGGCATTTTCGATATTCCAGAATGGAAAGTGAAAAACTAAAATCATTCCTCTTCCTTTCATAAACTCTCCACTGTCCAAATATAATATAGTTAACACTGTATTGCACTATGCTGGCAGTTTGTGTTGCAAATTTGACCAAAAATGCCAGGTGGTAACATTTGACCAGCCTCTTTATATACAAAGTAAAGAACCCGTTGCCTCAGCTTCATCTCAGTCCCGTCTATCAAAATGCGTAGTCAGACTGGTTGGATTTCACCTGTTAATGGTCCCATATTGTTCGAATAGGGCAGTTCGTGTTTTAATACTAATACAGACACCTTTAGCTAATGTAATAATGGAACAAGTCTCATGAAACTTTTTGTTGATGAGTCTCCTTCGTTATATGCACTAAAACAAAACCCTCATTTGATCCAACAGTGGTAAACTACAAAAAAAATCTTATTAAACTCAAATCTAATGTACCAACAGCCTTATGGATTAAGGTTTATTATACATACTTAAAGATTTTATGCACACTTAGCGGTCTAGCGAATGGAAAGCTTGTGTGAAGAATATGATTCCATACCCAAATCATGTCACCTGTATTTTCAGGACTTGATAAAACTGCCTTCTGTGATGACCCCAGATGAGTTTAAAAACTTTGTTCAAGAGGGTTACTTTACTATGAGAAGAACTGACCGATTTTGGACAGGGGTGTGGTCGGACCAGACGATTGAACTAACTCTAATGCGTGGAATGAAGAGTATGGGTGGCTTGACGGGAGGGCGTGGATTCACTGATAGTGTCCTTAGCAAATGGGTTCTAGGGCTTACTGCTACTCATGAAATTTTCTCATCACCCAAAGAATTCACTGGCGTTCTTTTTTCTACTAGTGAGCACGTAAAATTAGAGATAATACAGACATTGACAAGCTGTCAAATTGCTTCCAAAGTCATCCTCCAATTCCAGTTAAAACTGAAATCATGTCAATAGCGAGTGGCATTGTTGGAGATGATAAAGTAACTTGCTACAATGCTTATTCTCTAGGCATGCAGGTAATGAAGTAAGAAAGGATATACAAAATATAAAAAAAATCCATGCCATATTTGTTTACAAAATTTAATAAGCTTTAATTTTGTAGAAGATTATTTTTTGATACGACAAATAGTTTTTAAGATAAAACCGAAAAATCGAAAAAAACCGTATGTTTCACTTCACTGCCGCTAGAGTTATTTTAAAAATTATAACAGATACGAAAAAAATCATTAAAGATTTTTTTTTATAAAATTTAATGAGTTTTAATTTTGTGGAACAAAATTTTTTGATACGACAAAAAGATTTTGAGATAAACGTGAAAACTGAAACAATCTCCATGTTTCTCTTAACTGCCGCTAGAGCTCACATCGAATTCTTGGGGAATTTTTTCTTTTGGGTCATCACCAGGCATCCCTTAGTAAGTGTGCCAAGTTTCAAAACTTTTGGATTTTTTTTGAGGTGAAAATCTTTCATTCCTCCATTATAGAGCGGAGGGCTTTGCAGCTAGAAGCTCAATAATTTTATATTAGCATGAAATGAAAAGACAGACGGCGCTACCAATCGTGGTAAAGACAAAACGTGGAAAATATTGCAAAAGCATTCAATGTTGCAACGTCGCCGGGAAAAGTAAGTCGGTACGTAGGACTGTAGTGCTTTTGACAGCTTCGACTTTGGGTTTGCTGCTATTTCAGGTGATAGCGACCAATAAATATCCAACGAGCCTAAAATTCAAAAGAACAGGAGCAGGAAATTTCTATAGAAGCCTGGGTTTTCGCCCATGAAACTTTCCTTAGCTATCGTGAATTAACCTTTCTAAAACATTTTCCTCTACTAAATATTCTTCAAAAAAAAAAGCATAAAGTGATCAAAATTACTCTCTTGCATGGGTGAGTCCTAATTTCTTAAAAGTATGATTTGCAAAACCTATTCATGATGATATTAAGAACTTGTTATAACGAAAAAGAACTCCAAAATACCCTTGAGCTCTACAAAAATCACTGGAATCGGCTCTATAAATAGTTCAATCGCTGCAGATTACAAACGCCAAAATCAACTTCCCTTCATGGAATCTACCAAGAATCTCTATAGTTTCTCATTTTAAAAGATACTACCCATAATAGTGCCTATCATGCAATGATCTTAGAGGTAAAAGAGAAGTATTTTAGGCTGATATACAAAATTTAATTTACTGAAGCTTCCAAAAACAAGTGACGGAACTTCATTCCCTACTGCAAGCGAAGAACGATATGTTGTTAGTAAGGGTCTAATCCATTGCACCTCATTAATATTCACTGCAGAAGCGTTTGCAATACTGAAAGCAATTCAAACTGCATAAATAAAAAATCAATTATTTTTTATTGATAGCCTTCAATAATAAGAGCTATAAACAACATCTTCAAATATAATTGCAGACATCCAGGACAAACTTATTGCAAAAAAAAAAGAAATTTAAGAATTCGATGGGACACTTTGGCATCAGAAAGCGGCTTCAAAGTCAAACTAGGATTTAAAGAACCGATAATCTAGTTCTACCAATTCAACAAAAAATACTTAACAACATTTTTATGAATAAGAAGTTGAAAAATGCATGGCTGGAATACCAACACGTCTACTCACTTCTCAATCCTAGAGCTACAAAGGTAATATTCCCTTCTAACTTACCAAACTCAGAAATCAAGAAACAACCAAACACCACCCAAAAGCACTAAATCTACAAAGAACTTCCCACACTTTGCGAATTTTGCTTAAGTGCCCAACTATTGATACGAACTCTTAAATCACTTCTGGAAAAGACTTTGAAGAACTTCTAACTGTTACCTACTCAGCCAATATCAAACAAGTTAACGATTTTTTTTTGTATATTATGCGAGCACTAAAGTGGTTATGGATACCCTTATAATGATTAAACACAGTGCGAGCAGTTAGGAATGGATGATAGGATTAGAAAGGAGAAACCGATGCACATTCAATGGCGGATCTAGAGGGGTCGTAGGGGTCGTGAACCCCCCCCCCCTGGCAGATAATTTGTTTGTATTTTTGTAGGAAATATGAAAACAAAATTTTTATTTTACTTTCTAAATTTTGTTGCAAAAAGTACCACTTTTAACTTAAAGCTGGACCAAGAACATAATATGAATCTGACATTCAGCCCTATTCCAAAAACTTAGCACAAATCATCAAATTTTGACCAATGGACGATCCAGGGGAGGGGGCATATGAGCCAGAAAGCTTATACAGTCAAGTTATATAAGTAAGGATCTGTTAGTAATTTAACGACATTCACAAAAAAGTGGTTTGTTATCAAAAACATTTAAAATGTTTGTAATTTGAGTAATGCGTTAAATTATTTTCATAACATAAGAAGAAGAGCAAATATTCAGGTTTTTAAGAAGAAACTCTTCAAATTTATATTAAGTTCCCTTTAAATTCCTGTAACTAGACTTCAATTCCATCTTATTTTGTGTATGCACATATAAATAGTGAACATTGAAATGATTTTTACTTGTGACACAAGTTAGTAGAAAGATGGGGGACCGTCTCGAAACCTACCGCGTGCTGTTGTCATGTGTTCTTTCTTTCTGTTGTTCTTTCTCTTCTGTCCTTCTGTCTTGTATTAATGTCTTGTGTTGTTATCACCTTTCATAGCCTTAGTTGCTCAAGGTGCTGTGTTCTCTACTCTGCACATTTATGTGCAGAGTAGTGTGAAATGTAATGTAATGTAATGTTACTTGTGACACATAGGAACTATATACATATATGACAAGTATTGTATTAGTAAAAAATTTTGAAGCAAGCATGACATTACGATGTAAGAAAAGTCAAAAAAGTGGGTTCTCCATTTCATCTGTCTGTCTGTCTATCCTGACCCCTAAGACATAAAACACTGCGCCGATTGAAACTAAACCTTTAAGCTTAAGGCGGTTTTTTTTCATTTTTGAATACTATACATTTTTTGGTGTAAGTTCGAAAATTCGATTTTTTTCAGAAATTAACCGATATATTTTTTTAGAACTTTTTCTAATTTTTTTCTTAATTTAGCTGCTTTTTCCAAAAAAAAAAAATATATTTTGGTATTGCTCCAGAAGGGTACTCCCCATAAAGCCGTTATTTTGTTCCTAAATTTTCTCAAGAATCAGATTTCAATAATCTTGTCTTTCAATGCAAGCTCTTGTCGATGGTCAAATTTTTAAATTGATGATGATTTTTGATGATCGAAAATGTCATCATTTTGTTTTTAATGGCATTTAAATTGTTGAGAATTGTTGTTGTTGATATATTTCTTTCAAAATTGATTTTCTGTTGAATACAACTTTTAAGGTCTTAACAGAATAAAGAAATCTTCATTTCGAAGGAAATTTGCTTTAGATGTTCTAGAACTAAGATTTAAATTTCAAGAATATAAATGTCCCAAGAACAGCAAAAGTGACACATTTGTTAAACTAATGGCTAATTGAAAAACACAAAGCACGTTTCGTATCTATTAACATAAAAGCTTTGAATCTCTTGAGAACTGAAGTGCAAAAAGATTCTGAAACGTGTAATTTGTGACTGTCAAACAAAAGTTTCTTCCCAGCTTATTTGTTTACCTTAGTTTGTTTTTATTTTATATTCAGAGAAATTATGTACTTAAATGCACTTATTTCCTTAAATTCAAAAACCATACATTTTTCTCTCTACAATTTTAAAGTTTTGTTGACTCCTTTAAGATGAAGCATCAGCTCCAATCTACGAGTAAGCAGACTGGTAGCGATAGTAATAATAGACTCTCGAAAATTGAGTCCGAAAAAACTATATCAAAAAAAAAAAAAACAGAAAACTCTTGATATCAGATTCTTTCTCATTTTATGGATTTTTGAATTTTTGTAGCGTTTTGCGCATTAATATAAATGGGAACAAAAAGAATTTATTTTATTTGGAAAAAGTTTCAAAACAATTTCAAAAAAAACATGAAAGTAATAAAGACAATCTAACTTATTGTGTTTTGCTATTAAAAATGGCATATTTAGAAAAATGTTAAAATCTTGAATGCTTTCATATGAAGAAAGTCTACTAAATTAAATAGTTAGACTATACCTTCCTGGACAATAGCGTTCTAAAATAATTTAATAACTTAAGCTGTCGCTTTGGCCCTTGAAATGTGTACATTTAAGGTAAAGATGCATATTATGTAGTTTAAATTTTGTTAGCCTTCTTTAAAGAACATTTTTAAGCGGTAAGTAAAAACTCGTCTCAATGTTAAGTGCGCGACACCCCCCCCCCCCCCCTCCTGATTAAAAATCTGTATTCGCCCTTGTGCACATTGTTATGAGTGGGAAATATTGAGCCTGGTAAAGCATTCAACATTTGTGTAGTGCGGTTTAAGAAATAATCTCTGTACTTAACAGTATGTCCGAAATTGTTTTAAAATTAAAACTATTAATTTAATTTGTAATGTTAACCCTGATAGGTAGACCTCAATTCTTTATTATTAATTACGTATTTTATTTATGCACAGTAAATTTTAATAATAATAATTCTTGACTAAACTAAATATTGAGCTCAATTTCGGAAATACTGTCAAGAATAGATAGTCTCTTTTTTCAACCACCCATGGAGCGGTATCTTCTCTTTAATCCTTCCGTATTTCCTTAATCTTGCACTGAGTTTAAACCTTAAAACATGTACAATCTTATTTAAAAACGCTGTATAGAGCTTGCATGAAGTTATGTAATCACTACAATGCCTCTAAGCCCAAAAATGCTATTTATAAAACTTATGCAAGGTTGCATAGTCCCATAATAAGCTAAACGCATTTTGAGGTTGAATAGAGCATACATAAGGAAATTATTGTTATTCATTGTTGAAATTAAAGAGAAAACAATAATGCCTTTCCAGTTTAGCTCGTTTATTAATGATTTTAATAATTTAAGTCGTCTTTTACCAACTCCATAAAGGCGGAAAGTTTATAAAAAAAAGGTTCAACCCAATGAGCCTAAGAAACGAAGAATTTAAAAAAAATATAGATTTTCGAAAGAGAAATACAAATATTTGGAACTATACATTCGGACCTCAGCAGCGACAATAGAGGAGGCCACATCCCCATAGATATCCAAGTAATGGCTGCAATAAGATATTGGGTACGGAACAAGGTAAGTTTGTACTAAATGTTGACACTAAATCGAAATGTGTACCTTTTAAGATTTGTTTATAGATTCAAGACTACGAAGCAAACATCCACGGATTTAGCCAACCTACGCTTTGTCAAATTTGTAGACAAGTGGCAAGAGAATTAGCTACCAAAAGACCTTTGTTCGTTAAAAAACCTATTTATTTTTTTCGCACTAGCTAAGAACCATTTACAAGTTCTCAAGTGGTTAGGGCAATTGGCTATACCCACATAAGGATCCCAATAGTAGGTGGCGCATCAGGGCAGTATTATATAAATCGAAAAAGGTACTACTCGCTGAATACCCAAGTAGTATGTGTTACCGCCACTGTCAACACCCTGTAACTTATTCTACTACATTTCGTTTCAAACTTTCTTATACCCTTTTTTCTTAATATTTTTTAACTTAATCTTATATATTATATAATTGTCATTTTCATTTTACTTCCGATGTCTTGAATTACTTATAATTTAATCTTACAAATTCAATCCAAACTGATTATACTTTGTGTGATTAATAATCTTAAATTTGTGCTTTAATCCTTGGTTTCTAAACCATAAAGTAAGTTTATTATTAAATCATATTCTTATTAGTTTAAAAGCATAACAATATATTTCAGGAATTTTAATCTTCTTTAAACTGAATTAAAAAATAAAGAACCACTTGTTCTAAATTGCATTTGGTTGTCTTTTCTTACAAAGAGATTCAAAATCTTCAAGAGCCAAGCAGATTAACCCAACAGTATGTTTGGCCCTGGGCTCATGGAGCACGAATTTTTAGAGAAAGCAGAATTAAACAAAGATTTGATGATGGGGAATTCAATTGTCGTCTACTTGGGGACGTTGCATATCCTTGTACTAATATCCTCTTTACTCCCGTTTTGAATCCTTGAACGAATGCTGAAATAAGATAGAATATATCTCATATAGCTAATCGTAACACGGTGGAAAGATGGTTTTATAGCCTTATTAATAACTTAGTTATTGAATTCCAGTTATTCTTCCGCCCACAACACAAATGTGTATATTTTATTTGTTATGACAAACAAATAATTTGATAGACATATAAATGGAATAGATAGCTCCATGTTGGCATTTTTTTGACATAAGCTTTGTATAACTAAAATGTATAGCAGAATTTTGTTTATAAATAGGAATTTGTAACGTTACATAGAGCCTACATAAATCCTCATGCACTATTCTTCTGTTCTGTTAAACAAGAGTGGTAAAGTGTATTAATAACCGATTGAGAAATTACTAAAAAAAATCGTACCTTGTATGGACAGCTGGGACAAATGTGTTGTTTAAAACTATAACTAAAATTCAAGTATGACAGTTTTCGGATTTTGCCTTTGTTAGGCAGTGCTAATAGAAGTCAAACGATGCATTTCTACGAAAGGCAATAGAGGTTCGTAACATTATTTTCTCATAGCTCACAGGCTTTTACATGATTTAATTAATAGCATTTAAGACATCTCTTAAAAACTTCCTTTACCAGATTCATCACGAAATTATATTTTCAAAAGAAAAAATCCTTTTAAAAATCTGTACAAGATTGAAGGAGAAACTTTTATGTATATCTTGAGCTATATTATTTTGTTCACCAAAGTTCAATTCAATGAACAAACTATTATATTGTTTTACCAAAAACAACAAAAAATAAATTTAAAAGGCACATAAAACAAACTAAAATGCAGGACACCACAATTCTAGATTTTCATCACAAATTCACACAAACAAAATGTAAGAAAAATAAGATACTAAAGGAAAATTGAAAAAAAATAATTGTATGTTTTATAAATAAACTTTATTGTATATAAATTAAATAGAACATTTACATGCTTCTTGAAATATATAATTATGTTATGTTGTATAGTATAGTATGTGTGTTTTATTGATAATCAAATATGTAATAATATGTAAGTTTATGTTTTTCAGTAACTTTAAAACTTGTATCAAAAAAATAGTAACAAATTAAAAAAAAATCGATGCATAAAGGAGGTAACTTTAATAAATATAATATAATTATAATAATAAGTATAATAAATTCCCAAGAACAATAAAGATTATAAATTATATAATACTACAAATAATTGAAAAAAAAAAATCACATAAAATGTCATTTGTTTTTTTTTTAATGTCATTATTAAAATAACTTAATTATACTTACAATTTTTGTTTATAAATAATTATATAAATTATATTTAATATAATTATATTGCAAAGCCATTAAAATAATATCGCATATAAATAAACAAATTGTCAAAAATATAGAAAACATGCTGTTTCTTTTTTTTTGTTTAGAGACGTTCTTTAAAATCAAAATTTAAATCTTTATATAAATGTTTTGTTTAAATAAATTATTATGTTTATTTTTTTTTTTGTATTTATTAATTATTTTCAAGCACTCAATACTTACAAATGTATGTAATTTATTTTACTTTTGTCTTTTTTTACGTAAGTTTTAGACTTTTTATTTCTAGTTATTGACTTTCAAAAACCTTCACGTCTTTTTGGTTCTCAACTATTTTATATTTATATATATATATATATTTTTTTATTTTATATTCATATTTGAACAACACAATAACAATTATTTAATTTTGTTCTTATTTGCTTTCTTTTTTATTAATACTTTTATTTGTGTATCAATTTGAAATTCTTCTTTTTCTAAATTCGACCTAAAAATGTTGATACATTGTTTTTTTTTTCAATTAATAATTATTATTGTATTTTGCATGGTTCATATATTTATATATATATATATATTATTTAATGTATTTTTAACATTTTTGTTTACATATTTTAGAATGTATGTCTTTTGTTTTTATTTTAAATAAATTATGATTTTCTACTTATATTTTAAAATAATAACAAGCAACACATTTACATTGTTTTTGTTTTGTTTTTGGTACAACTATTTCACTAATATTAAGTATACCTAATTTTTATGCTCTAAACATAAAAAAATACAGAAATATAAATTAAAAATACAAAAATTCCCTACATTACATAAACTGACTTATTTGATTTTGTTTTTTTCTATTTTCCATGATTATATAGACAATTAATGAGGAAAGAGGGTTCTTCTTTTATTTTGTTGCTATTAATTTTATATGATTTATTATTGTTTTATGTTTGCTTTTCTTTTAGTTTAAGTGCAAATTCTTAATTCTAATCATCATACAATTGTTTAACTCTCAACAGATTGAGAACGTAAGCTGCTGTAGCAATTTTGACAAACTCGTACTGGCTTGAGTATTCGTAGTCGTGATATTTCTGATTCGAAACGGCTGCACTTATTGCAAAATACTTGACCACAATTACGACAATGATGTTTACGTTCGTATATATTGAATCTGAAAGAGAAGTTTTTCGTATGAATCTATTTTTGTATTTGGAAAAATGTTTAAGAAATTATGAAAACTTACTTGACATGACATTTTACACATTGATCAGCACCTTCATCTTTAAGCCAATGATCGGCTACACCACGACCAGGTTGTTCTGTAACACTCCATGAAAATATTCTACCACGGGCGTCACCTAGAATAGTAAATAACAGAAGATATTTGTGAATGGAAATGTTATTTTTATATTGTGATTTAAGCACAGTGTATTTGTGACAAAAAAAATGAATAAATGAAATGAGCTACGTACGTTTTTCCAACTGGGACTTGATGGTATAAAATTTTCTTCGTGTTTCAATCATTTGATTAAAAAAAACATTTTCGATATGGCAAGGTTCACGATCGTAAAATCCTTACGAATTAATAAAATTTAGTAACAAAATTCCGACTGGGTTACGACAAATTTAAAAGCGTTAATACAGAATTTTAATCGTTATTGACGTCTTTAAAGACAAGGAATTTATAGTCTATTTCAAAAATTTGATTATTTTTGCTATTGGACGTTTTAATACCAGTGAGATAACGAAATGCCGAGTATATTTTTGCCGTTAAGAATTGGGCCTTGTAAAGTTCACCATATTGCAAAATTTACAAGAGGATCCTCGCTTGGTATTATTAAGTCATAAAGTGCATTGCAAGTGGTGCAAATTTTGAGTAAGTACAGGCAGGGATAGTCGCCAGACTTCTTGCACCTAATTAGACAATTTTATAGCAAGATGTGTTTTTATGAGCAAAGAGGATATTAGTTATTAGTCATTTTGAAATCCTCGTAGGTTTCCAAAAACAATATTTTATCCTGGAACCCAAATGTAGAGTGTGATTTTCACGTCGGGACGGATTTCCTTAGAATGTTTTTCCGATTAAAATGACATGTTACAATAAATTGAAATTTTTTAAAAGTACACGCTGAAGTGGTTAATTGTGTCAAATCGTAGCGATAGATACATTTCAAATTTAATTTGTGCAACGTGTTTATACAAAGACGGTCCTGCCTACATTCTTCCTAGATCGTATGATTATACACCTCTTGACTTTTTTGACTTTTTCTTTGAATGAAAATACGTTAAATAATTGTTGTATGCCCATAAGTGATCCTTATGGATTTTTTCAAGATTAGGATACTAATTTACACCTACAAAATGTTGCAGTCACAAAACTCAGAAAACATCATCTTGATTTTAATCTTGACCGGAAATCAGGATTGTGGACAAATAAAAAACATTGCTAAGCAATTTTTTCAAACACATTCGAGATAATAGTTACCGACCAAGAAGCAAAGCATCCACAAAAATGGAATGTTTAGTACAGTTTCAAGTAGTATTCTAATTATTCACGTTTATTTCTAAGCTTCAAGATAAAGACAAATTTGTATATTCAATCAGCTAAGGTGTAAAGACTCCTTTGAATAAGGTTCTATTCCACTTTACTTACTTACTTAAGGTGGCGCTTATTGCTTATTACTTTTTTTTGTTATTTTTAATTTACTTCAGGGTTATGGTCAAGAATTAAACTTTTTTATAAAGATAAGAGTTTACTATAAATGATTTTGGGCAACTAGCCGAGAGGCCTAACTTTGTAATGTTTTTTTTTGCAACAATTAGGCCCGCACGTCATGTTGTTCAGCAGAAAATCTGTTCATTATAAAATGGTAAACCAACCTGAGCATAAATCAAGTCTGAACTTTCAGAAAGACCAATTCAAAAAAGGGTTTGCCAGATTGAAAATCACATGTCTTAAAACACACGTTTTATCTTTATTTAGCTAGACAAGGTAAAATTTCTGATGGTATTTATATCTGGTCCTTTTCTATTTCCCATCGAATAGTTTTTTTGTTTGTTTTTTTTTTTAAAGAAATGTTGCTAACATGTTAACATCTTCCAAAGCTTGGGTCTCATAAAAATGAGATACATCGAAATGAAAACAAGGAACAACCTCAGGCGAATTTTGCCCCATGGAACCAATTATGCAAGAAACAACACTTACTAAGCTAGTTGATGACATGCACCCTACATAATTTAAGCTCTGTAGGTAAAAGAGTTTCTGAGATATAACACTTCTAAAACCGCAAAAAAACCGTAACTGACTGACGGATAATCATACTTATGAAGCACTTCTAGACATCGCAGAATTTGACATAAATGACATAAAGGTAGGTTTTGTGGTACAAGAAAGGAACAAATCGTAAAACTGCAATTTCAAATTTAGGGCATAAGTTAAAAATAAATAATAAAATATTCTAGTATGTATTGTAGAATAATTAAATTAAAGAGAGTGAATGGGGTCAATGTGTATGGAAGGACAAAAATCGAAAATATGATATTATACACCAAGAGTGCGTGGTGTTCGCCTTCTTCTCTTGTATTTGGAATCGTTTATATGAAATACTGATTCTTATAAAATGATGAAATACAACAGTGTTGAAGTGATTGATGCTTGATTGGAGCTTGATTTGTAAACAAATGAGAATATTGGAATATTGTCAGAATTTGCATTAAATAAAGTAACACTTTCGTTTACGATTAAATTTTCATTAATGCAACAATTGTTTCAATTTATTTTAAAATATCTGATCTATTTCTTATAATAAAACTAATTTACGTTTGTAACAAAAATAAATTCCACGTTTTTGTAATAATAGTAATAATTGTTTAACTTTTTTTTTGTTGATATTCTATAATTCCTATAAAGGTTTACTCTAACCCATATTGAGGCTTTAACAATTGTTTTTTTAATAGTATGGTTGTGGTTTTCCATTCTTTATTAGTTTAATAGATCGCAATCATATGATCATTTAGATGCCTTACCATAAATGTGATGAATATTCTTAAAAATATAAATATTTTCTTTCATTTTGCTTCAGGTTCAGTCAAGTTAAAAAGTCGACGCACTGACTCTCTGACGTCAATGATGATTTTTTGAGCACAGCACATAAAATAGTATCGAAAAGGTTCTTATACATGTTAAGTCAAAGTTATTTGGAACATTTGTTAAATTTGTTGTTTTAAAAAAACAATTAAAAGAGAAGTACAAATCTGAGGTGAAAGGGTGGTACGGAAAGTAACCTGCGTTTGATTCAAATTTGAGTTGACAGAAAAGATACAAAAAAAAGGTTCGTTAATTTTTAGCACTTTAATCTCAGCATAGATCATACTTGCACCACTCCTTACTTGCATCCTGTTAAATTGCGACAGGTAAATTTTGGTTAATTGCTTTTCTATCTCCCTTTCTTATTCTGATAACAATTATTATCAAAAAATGGGAAAACTAAATTAGCACACATAAAACGTACCTGAATTTTAGAATTAAATTATAAAACTAACTAAAAACTTTGTATGAAATGAAATGAGCAAAAACGACATGCAAACTAAAATGAAAGCAAATCCACTTACCAACATATAAAATTTTGTGATCCTTTGAAACAGTTAATGCAGTTATACTAGCTGGTTCAGCATTATCTTTTCTATCGTAAGCTGTATGCATTGTTAATTTAGATCTAAACATTAGCTGCCTATTCCATCTAAATCCTGTAAAGAAAATTAATTTAAAATCAAACTCATAAACAAAATTAAATTAATTAAATTAAGCCGTTTCTAAAACAAACCTTTTCTTAATAAATTATCATTTTTATTACGTTGGTCGTTATCAACAACAACAAATGACTCAGTAATACTTGTGTCTGATTTACTTGGACGTATCGCACGATCTTCGATATTACTCTTTTCAACTAAAATGGAAAATAGAAAAAAATATATTTAGAGTTATATTTATATTTCATCATTATATCATCTATTTATTTATTAGCTTATTACAAGCTTTAGCTTAATCTAGAAATAAAGAGCAAATACTACTATTTTCGTTTGTTTATTTTTGTTGGCGTTTATTATTTTATTTTCAAACCTTAAGAGAGAGACAACAGAAGAAGAAACTCAATTCATGTTGCAGGGAATGACAAAAGGCTGTGTTAAGTGAGAGTTTGTAGTTACATATATTAAAGTCAAAGGAATTTGTGGCCTCATTCGTGAGTCGTAGTATTTGGGACATACATATGTTCAAAGTAAGTTAATTATATTTCTTCCCATGTAATTTCGAGAGCAAATCGAAAAAATCTTGTTCTTCTTACTTGGCAAGCTTATCGAGAGTAGGTCTCATAAAAGTGGTCTAAAGAGATTTTGTTATATAGATTAAATTCCTTAGGCAAAGTTTTATAAAGCCAAGAGATCAATGGGTTTTGTTATAAATAGGATCTATGTTGAAGTTTAAATTAAGTTTCCTATCAGAGATAACGCTGAGGTCGCACTTGGAATCAACTATTTGGATAGGTTTATTAAGAAAGAGATACTCTTTTGGGTTCTTTGATAATCTTTTTTGGGAAATGGTAATATTTTTACATCTATACTAATATTATAAATGTTTGTTTGTAATAAAGTACAATGACATTCTCAATATTTAAGTGTAGTTTACCCTGATTTGATACATGTCATTACATTTTTTTTATAAATTATGGTCACACCGAATATAAAACAGATTCAGATCATTTTAAAGTTTAGTCAAACCAATGGAAGAAGAAATAAATTTGAATATTTTCATATCATCCGCAAACAAAGAGAAGAGTCTTTTAAAATAAGACTGCCATCATTTACTACTGTAAGTACTAAGATCAATGGTTAAAGGTGACTTCCTTGAGGTACCTGTAGATTCGATTCTTCTTCTTGAACAGGTGGAATTATTGATTTACTGCTGAGACACCTGAGCTACCTTCTCAGGAATTAGGAGCAAAAGATAAGATAATCGCTCTGAAGAACCAGTTCTGCAAGAAACCTAAATAGAAGAGGTAACTGAGCTATTTATGGAACTAAACAAAAGTTACAAAAACAAAAACAAATATGGCAATGAGTAAAACAAATAGATATAATACCCCAGGTGGCAATCCAGATAAACTGGTAAATCCACTCTCTTCGGAGATCGGTCCTATGGATTCTGGGGAGGACCAATTATTGCTTCTAGGAAATAGACGGAGTTCAAAAACACTAAGAACTCCACCAAAAATATCACCAAGGGTTACTCCATCGAAACCCCCAACGCAAAAATCAAATGACATAGAAGTCATTAACGAAAAAGGAACCATCCATGAAAAGATCGAAACAAAAGATCAGCAGTGTTTCACAAAAAACAACGAGATCCACCAAGTTGAATCCGAAAATTATTTCGATAAACGGCAAATAGAATCTTAGCCAGAAAACAACTTGAAGCCCTTGTTGAAAGTCTTCAGCAACAAGTGAAGAGACTCGAAGAAAAAGTCAGCTTGCTCGATAAAAAGTCCGTGAAAGACAATATATTAAGTCAAAAGTCACCAGTAGTGAAAAGCCCACAAAAAACTGCTAATGAGTTTCATACTGATGAGGAAGAGCTCCTCCTTGAAACTGAAGGAAAACGAAAAGCAGAGAGTAGCCCAGAGGCTGTTATAAAATGTCAGCAAACAGGTTCAAAATCAGATACTGCTACAAAAATGAGAGCATCCAATAAAGAAATAAGAGATTTACCCCAAAATAAGTCTCACGTTAAAGGTACCAGGCAAACTGCCCCACCCCCAATTATGATCTCCGGATTGGCAATGTTTGGCGAGCTAAAGAGCATAGTAGAAAAATGCACGAATAAGGCATGTAAATATACATCATACAATAAAGACAATTGGAAAGTCATTGTTGAAGACGCCGATGCGTATAGATCTGTCACTGAAGAATTGAACAAAAAGAAAATTCAGTGGCACTCGTACGAAAATAAAGCTACAAGATCGATAAAAGTAGTAGCAAGAGGCCTTCACTCTTCATGTGTTGCCAAAGAAATTGTCGAAGACCTTATACAAAAAGGCTTTCAAGCTCTCGATGCCAATAATCTTATTAAAAATGAGATAGTAAAAGACTCCACTGGGGTATCAACGACAAAAAAAGAGATCTCTACCTTTATTTATGCTCACGTTTGAAAATAAAGAAAGTCTCGATAAGATTTACAGTATTAAATCAATTATGGGCATAGTTGTCAAAATTGAACCACTGCGAAAGTCGAAAAGTGTTCCACAATGTAAGCGCTGTCAAGCCTTTGGGCATACACAAAAATACTGCAATCGCGAGTTCGCTTGTGTTAAATGTGAAGGCAGACATGCAACCAAAAACTGTCCCATGGGCAGAGAACAGAAAGCGAAATGTGTTAATTGTCAAGGCAATCATCCTGCAAGTTACAGAGGATGTCCAGTAGCAAAAAAGTTCCAAGACACAAAAAGAAAAAACAAAACTGGGAACAAGTTTAGAAACTCAACCAACACAAAACCAGTAGTTGAAAGCAAAAAAGTAACGGTCGATAACATTACTAAAAATCAACCGGGAAAAGCAATTGCACTAAGCAAAAGTGATGAAAATAAATCCTATTCCCAGATTGTAAAAAATGTGCGGAAGAATGAGGAAACTTCTATAAAAGAAATGCTGGAACTCATCCTGAAAAGGATAGACCAACAAGATTTAAACATAAAACAGCTAAGCGAAGAAGTCGCTCTTAAAAAACAATGATGGACAGAACACTCAAAATCGCAACATGGAATGCAAACGGTCTCTTACAGCATGTATCAGAACTAAACATCTTTTTAGACATATAGCATATAGACATTTGTTTGGTGTCCGAAACCCACCTCGCTATTGAACAAAATCTTGATAATAAATTACCAAACTATACATGTTATCACACTCCGCACCCAGCTGACAAAGCTAGGGGAGGATCAGCAATACTTATAAAAAAGTGCTTAACACACTTTGAAGAACCAAAGTTTACTAAAGAAAACATGCAAGTAACAACAATTAGTATTGGTATAAAAAAGAAAGAATTCAAAATAACAGCTATATACTGCCCTCCGAGGCGCTCTCCAACTGAAGAAGACTATGCAGAACTCCTACATTCGTTAGGACATAACTTCCTTGTTGGTGGCGACTTCAATGCTAAACACACCCAATGGGGATCTAGGCTCATAACAACAAAAGGTAAACGGCTATACCAAGCAGGCCGAAAATACAACTGCGAATTTTATTCTTCTGGTTCGCCAACATATTGGCCATCTGATACTAACAAAATACCAGACCTTATAGACTTTTTCGTAGTTAAAGGTATTAAACGAAATCATATAAGTGTCGAAGGTAATTACGATTTATCATCAGATCATACTCCAGTAATTTTATCACTGAGCGAACCAGAAATAATAGAAAAAAGTAATCCCAAGCTCGTGAATAACAGAACAAACTGGAACGAATTCAGAGACAAACTTGAAAATTTTATAAACCTAAGATCCCCTATGCAAACAGTTGAACAAATTGATCATGAAGTAGAACAATTTATTGCTGATGTGCAGCAGGCTGCAGAAGAAAGTACTCAAACTATTTCGAATGCGAGAGAAAAAGAAATAAAATATCCTATCGAAATAATGGAGTTGATATTGGAAAAAAGAAGAGCTAGAAGAAAATGGCAATCCACGAGATTCCCAGATGATAAGGTAGTTTTTAACCGTCTTAACAACAAATTAAAAAAAAGAATCTGTGAGTTTAAAAATGATTCACTAAGTAGATTCCTGAAAAGTCTGACGACGGATGCTTCTACAGAATACTCCTTATGGAAAGCAACTAAGCGCCTAAAAAGACCTCAGACACAAAACCCGCCGATAAAATCTCAAGATGGTAAATGGATCGGAAACCCGAAACAAAAGGCTGATCTCTTTGCTGAACATCTCGCGAATGTTTTCAAGCCATTCCCAGCAAGCACAGCTACAGATCCCTTACAGTTTGTTGACAGAAACGACGAATGTGAAATACCTTTTGTCACGCTCAAAGAAGTAAGAAGCATGTGTCAACATAAGCTGTCAAACAAAAAATCACCAGGGTACGATCTTATAACTGCTCAGGTTCTGAAAGAAATGCCTCTTATAGCCTTCAAGAAACTCCAATTTATAATAAACGCATGCCTTAAACTAAGATATGTGCCACATCATTGGAAAATTGCGGAAGTCATTGTTATACCTAAACAAGGTAAGCCACCAACAGAAGTTACATCTTACAGACCAATATCGCTTATACCAATCATGGCAAAAGTTTTTGAAAAACTGCTACTTAAAAGGCTTAACAAAATAATTGAAGAAAGAAGACTAATTCCGAGCCATCAGTTTGGATTTACAAATAAACATTCCACGATAGACCAAGTGCATCGAATTACGGATGTTGTGGAAAAGGCACTTGAAGAAAAACAAGTATGCTCGTCTGTATTCTTAGATGTTGCTCAAGTTTTTGACAAGGTTTAGCACTTGGGACTTGAGTACAAACTGCATAGGGACTTCCCCGTGCAGTACTACGAAATCCTACATTACGAACCGACTCTTTAGAGTACGGTACGACCAAAATTACTCGGAACTTAAGAAAATTGAAGCCGGTGTACCACAAGGAAGTGTCCTAGGACCAACCCTGTATCTGTTATATACTAGGGATATTCCAGTGGACATCAACGCTATCATGGCCACCTTTGCTGATGATACTGCAATATTGGTGCCAGATAAATCCGTTACGAAGGCTACACAAAAATTGCAAAATGCAGTCGATAAAGTTAGTGATTGGACGCACAAATGGCGTATCAAATTAAACGAAACAAAATCGACGCATATAAACTTTACAAACAAAAACATAAACAATGTTCCAATTTTTATAAACAGTACAGAAGTACCTTACTCCAATACCGCCAAATACCTTGGAATGAATTTGGATGCAAAGCTTAAATGGAAAGAACACATCAAAAAGAAAAGAGAAGAACTAAACTTGAAGTACAGAAAAATGTACTGGTTAATAGGAAAGAACTCTGACCTATCTATCCAGAACAAACTAATGTTATATAAGCAAGTATTGAAACCCGTTTGGACATATGGCATCCAACTATGGGGCTGTACAAAGAAAACAAATGCTGAACCCATCCAAAAATTCCAAAGCAAGGTCCTTCGTGGAATAATAAATGCCCCTTGGTATATAAGAAATAGCGATCTACATCGTGACCTTCAAATTGAAATGGTTACAGAAGTGGTTAAGAAACACGCTGTATCACACAATCAGCGACTGCAAAGTCATACTAACTCTGAAATGGAGACCGTATTAAATGTACGAGACAATGTTCGGAGATTAGGAAGAACCAAGCCTCATGAGCTGATGGGCTAAAAGCTACGGGAAAGTGTTATAACCTTAAACTTCCCCCAATGCGATTTTAAAAATTAAGAAATAAAAATCATTTGTCGATCTTTCATAGATTGGTCCTGATTCACCGGTGGTTTTAGTGCGGTAAGAGTCCCACACTACTCGGTACCGATTCTTACCGAGTGTCTTTTGAAGATTTCCATCGGATATATAAAAAAAAAAAAAAAAAAAAAAAAAAAAAAAAACTGTGAAAATAGATTAAACTTTCATCTACTTTGGAAATACAGGCTATCGATCTATAATTTTCGATAACTTTGTTGGGATTTTTAAATTGAATCTTTCCAGTAAAGGAAAATATCGGTGAGAGGTTCGGATATAACATGCACGTATTTTTTAGTTAAAATAAATGGGGTGCCACAGGACCAGGACTGTAATTATCTTAGAGCTTATACATATTTAGCTAAAACAATAATTTAAATAACTAAAGAAGCTTTCATTGGGTACAAATGTGTTTTTATAAGTTTCATATTGTTTGTGGTGTTTGAGAATAAGAAGCTCGGTTTAAGTCCGTCTGACGCGTTTTTGTTGGACAAGAACTTTCAACTTTAAAAATGCGCAAATGCGAAGTTTCATCAATTTCTCCGAAACATAATGCGGAATACAATACGTTCCGAATGCATTCTAGATTTTTAATTAATGCTAGGCTCACTGAAGAAATGAAAACCACAATATTTAAAAAAAAAATTATCTATGCTGCCACCAACAGGTCAAAACTGGCCTGAAACTGAAAAAAGGGAACCGATTGAATACTAGCTGAACTAAGGATGGATCAGATTTAATTTTTCTTATACAAAACTATTTCATGCAAACAACGAACCCCAAATAGTTCTTACCAGTACTTTCGGATCGATCTAATGCTGCCGAACGTGTCTCATCCACTGTTGATGATTTCATCTCATGCAATGACTTTGTCCCGGCCAAACTACTCTTACGTCTTTCTGTATTTGCCAAATCATCCAATTTCTTCTCTGAATCATCAGATTTTGTTGACTTCTCCGATAAATCACATGCTTCTGATATACTACTTTCTGATGCCGATTTTGCAATTTCTGGAATAGACGAACAAAGAAAAAAACATGATTTCATTTAAGTTTGGTTCTAAAGTTTAAAGAAGAACTTAGATCTTACCATTTCCTTCATTTGACGACGTCATACTTTTCATTTGTTTAAATAAATCCAATTTATTTGAGGCTTCATTTGCCGAATCCTTTTCATCTTTTTCGGGGACTTTATCTTCCGATGTCACCTCAGCACATCGTTTTAATTTTCTTTCGATTGGAACTTGAGAATATTCTAAGGACCACATCTTTCAAAGAGACAAAAAAGAATTCATGGTTGATTATTTTTGGAGGTATTGGAAAACTAGAAACTTACTCTAACCACACCATCTGTGGATCCAGTAATAATTACATTCTGTTGATCCCATTCTCGTATCTGAGAAAATGCCACACAGAGAATCTGTTGCATTCGATCGGCACTTCCCACACTCGTGTTAACAGTCGCCAGCGCATCTCCATTAATCGACCACACATGCAGCCAAGTTGCCGAGCAAGTGGCGATGTCTCCAGTCAATTCATTAATGGCCACAGCAGCCACAACCCCAACATGTCCTCGAAGTTGTCTAACAAACGTAAATCTCGACATATCCCACACGATTGCAGTCCCATCTCTCGATCCCGACACAATGACATTGTAAGCGGCGCTAGCTGCCAGACACGTCACTGCATCTGTATGTCCATGCAGAGAATTTCTCACGATCAGAGTTTTCTTATTCGCATCGAATTTCCAAATAGTCACCACCGAACTGGTGCCAGCAGTTATGATCATCTTGGAATTGGGACAAGCACACGAAAGTATCTCACCAGAATTCTGAGCAGCAGCCTCCGACACAAATGACGCCTTATCCGAATCGTACAAACCAATTCTCAACGAATGATCAGCAAATCCCCAAGCTATGTACTTCGTGTACGAGGGCGGCATCATTACTTTATTTTGTTCCACAGCATAAACAGTCTTATCAGGCTGCAGGATCTGTCCCACAGGTCCCTTTAGCTCTTTAATTGGTTGCAAACTTGGTTTTAGGTTATCCAAATTATGGAAGAACAACCGATCAGATTGCAAAACCGTGGTATTTCCAATCAGTGGACCTGGATCGATAACCGAATGACGTGAATTACCCATTTTCTTAGCCGGATGAGCTTTCTTAAACAATTGTTTGGGTATTTGACCAAAATTATTGATAAAGCCAATTGTTGCATTTTTCTTCAAAGGATCATCAATGCTAAGGAGGAGAAAAAGTGTGAAGATCAATTATTCATCAAGAGAGAGAAAAAGAAGCAAAGAGAACTCACTTATAAATATCAACGTTTCCTTCGTAGAACAAATGATGAAATACATTAACTGCATCCACAGCTGCAGGTCCTTGTTGTTTACATCCAAATATTAGATCAATCCACTTAAAAAAAGGGAAACATGAATACCATCCACCAAGGAGTACAACAAAGAAAATAATTACCAAATGTAAATTCTGACTAACATAATCACACTCTAAGGCACTCCGATGAACCCTTATGAATTCTCTGGGATCTTGTTTGGCCCATGGAGGGAGAATAACATGATTAAGGGTATCTCCATTCTGCTTAGAACCTATAAACCAACACATCAATTTTAAAACAATATTAGTTTTAGATCAATAAAGGACTTTACCCAAATCAAAATTATTTGAATTCGTTACAAACTCAGGGAGGTAGAAAAATTCAGGTATTAATTCTTTAACATCAGCCATGTTGTAAATTGAAGCCGATAGCCAAGCTTCTTTTATGCTATGGAACATACGATCCGCTAAATCAAAATGACCACCTTGTAAACGAAGAAAATGCTGTGTGAATGGTTCCAAACGAACCAAATAGGAACAAACAATCATTGCTGAACTGTAATGGGTGCCATAGTGATAGGGTGGTGTTTCGCCATGTGGATCATCCCATTCCTAGAAATTTAAACAAACGTCCAGGTCATCTATAGAATCAAAACACTTCGACACTTACCTTAAATCGCTTTAAAAACTGTTCTAATCTCTCTTCTGATTGGGCACCCATTGGTTTTGAGAAATCTCTGAAAGTCTTGGGATTTGTTAGATCGAGTTCCTCCGAATCGTAGTCGGCTAAAATCCAGGGGAAGACGGGGTATTGCATGAGATCATTGTATGATCTTCCCGCAAGAGTATTTAAATGCATCAAGTACTGGAAATTTGATATTTCTCCACGCTACAAAAAAAAAACACCCTTATTTTTTCCAAAACCGCCAAATTTTCGATTTGATTTCAAACTTACCACCCATCGCTGTGTAACAGAAGTTTCCCCAATCAAACTGCTAAATATACCCGATGTCTGTTCAACACTCGCTGTACGTTTTTGACCAGCAACTGAAAGCTGGGCGTTATCGGAAATGGCTGTTGCATGCGACATAAATCTTTGGTATACCTTAAATCAGACAGATTCTCAATAGAAGATGCTCTCACAATTCTTTAAAAAGAATCCTTACCTTATTTCTAACTTTTCGAGGAAAACTGAGCAAATAATTTCGTCCATCTTCGGAAAACACCTCCAGGGCAATCGGCTGCAAAAGATACCTTCTCTTGTGGACCTCGCGAATCTCCTCGTAGGAGAACTTCGAGCACTGTTTCATTTTCTGGGTCCTTGTGGTTCCCCCAGAATTCGGTATAATTGGATCATAAGTTCCGGGGGGCAATGTGTCAATATCACGAATTTCTCGATTTTTCAGCAAAGTAAATCCATCAACAATGTAACAGTGTTCCTTGCCGAACAACAGAAGGCCTTCGGTTGTGTCGAGACCTTGAATGCGGGCACATCGGAACATGTAGGAGATTTTCTCTTGTTCTTCCAGCAAACGCAGGAATGTCTCATTATCCGACACCATCGACATATCTTCCTCCTCTTCGTCCAAATCCTCTCCGGCAATTGTTCCATCAACCGATTCCTGAGGGGCTCCGATGCCGGCTAATTTTCCCGGCGGTCCTTCTCCTGTTGGACTCTGTGGTGGACTTCCATTCGAAGCACAATCAGTGGACGATCTATTGTCAGGACCATGTTGAATCATACTCTCTGTCTCGCAGAGAATCCTCGGAGGCAATTGGCAATGGGTGAAGTAGATTTTGCTATCGAAACTCGTGGCAACTTTGTATTTTAATTGACGATTGTCTGGCAAATCGATGCCAGGTCGATATGGATACTGCAAGTAGAACAAATCGTTCCGCATAGTCTTCTTTCGCATGCGATGCGGTCCCTCGGTGGTGTCCAACATCCATTTGTCCAGGGTGGATACTCCTTCGGCACCCCAGAGGCCTCGTTCTCGAGTCAATTCGGTTTCGGATTGGATCCAATCCTGAAACACATAACGCTGAGTGTGTTGAATCATTTGGGTGTATTGTTTGCACCGCATCTCCCACAGATCCTTGATCAACTGGACATGAATAGCTGTACATTCAAAGGCACTCTCCTTGCTCATGGTGGACTTGACGCGCACCAGCTCGTCTTTCTTGACTTTTGTTCGGCTAGCCAACCGGGTTAAGCCTCCTGTGACTTTCTGAATCTTTGATTGGATTTGGTTGTGGATCTCCCATGGAATTCGGTATGAAGCCTTTCGCTCGGTGTCGACATAATTGAACCACAGTTTGGATGCAACTTCCATAACTTGTTCCCGAGTTGTTTGCAAATCAGGAGCTTTCGAGTTGTTTGGCGGAGCAGTCAGACTGATCTTGAAGACTTCCTCAATCGCTGGTTTTTTGCAGACATACAGCTCCTCCCAGACTCGGAAGGCTGCTCCCACAATGAGATTTCTTCCCTGTAGCTGATTCAAATGGTCGTCACGTGGTTCGATCACATCTACTTGAGGATTCACATGCCATGTGGTGCTCCTGCTTGTCGAAGGTTCCAGGATGATCTTCATGTCAGCGGTCAGTTGCAGAAGACAATAAGTCAGACATCCAATGAATTCCAATTCATGATTGCCGGCTCCGAAAATCAACAAACGATGTGTGATGATCTTGTGAAGAGCTTCCAGCACAGACATTTGTTCTGTGATGGCTTCTGTGGGTCTGGACAAAAGATACAAAATGGAACGATTGAGAGAGTGATGAAGCTGTTCCAAGGACAACGCCGATGATCGACGTTTTGCCTGCGCTATCAGTTTGATGACAAAATCAAAGATATCATGAGGATTTTTCTGTAAACATCCCTGCCACATTTTGTCCACTACTCGAGCAGTAAAATAGAATACATTGGGAGCTATGTTCTGGACATGGGATTGCAGCAAAGGCACAATGGGAAGAGCTGCTTGTTCTCCCACTAGTACATCAGCTGCCAGCAGATGATCCACCAGAGCTGTGATAATTTCCGTTTGGTATTCCACTTGATGTCGCATGTCCGCTGTTTCAGGCGAAGCATCTAGGACGAGGTCAACAACAGGAGTTGATTTGCCATGCATCGAGAGACTAAGTGAATCCACGACGATTACACGCAAGAAATCAATGACGAACTTTCGAACTGGATGGGTGGTTAATGTGACATGAGGAGTCATAGAAATCGGCGAGTGGACTACATAACAGCCGGAACTGTCAGTTGGCGTAGATGTTCCGCTGTTTGGCTCTGAATCTGGCCCACCCTCCTTTGCCATCGGGAATAACACTGCCACCAGGGAGCTCACAACATCTCCCGACATCATGACCGGCATGAAATCGGGCAAATTCTGATAGAGCGAGAATAACAGCTGAATTATGGTCTCTGGGTGGCTCTTAAGCCAATCAGCAGTTTCGGCGGTGTGAACAATCGCGCGAACCATTCCCAACAGGACACACACTGCCTCCGGGCAGACATTCATTTTTGGAGTTACAGATGATGCAGATGCGTGAGAAACCGGGGTGCCCCAGAGGAATGCCCACACACGATCCAGATCGAATTTGGTGTGCTCCGATGCGAGAAGCTTCACGGGTTGTCCCATGATCAAAGCAGTTATCAGGAAGTACAATTCGGGAACGTCCAGATGATGCTGAAGCAGCCATTCGAGTATCTGGAATCCGGGAACATGCAGAACCGAAGTTCGAACTTCTCCAGCGATCTGAGACGGAAGTTGAGCATTCGGATTTGATGATGACACCATAACCCCACCATTTGTAGCCGATCCTCCGGAGCCTAGTTGAGGACCTCCCAGACAGATGCTCTTCTTCTGCGAGATCAGTTCGGTGAATCTCAAATAACCACCATTGTGGGTGCTATCTCGGAAACGTGCCAAGAAGCACTCATTCGCACACACCACTACCAAGATTCTAACAGCTATGATCACCGAGGTGAAATGGACATGCGGCTGCATGAACAGCAGCAACCAATCCATCCCGAGAGTCTTGGAGATGTCATCACAGATTATGTAATTCACAGTGTTTCGCGGTGTGAATAGCAATCCATGTAGAAGCGACAGGCAACGATTCCTTAGATAGATATTCTGAGCAACAAGATCATCGCCATCCTTCTTAACCATCGATGGAAGAATCACCGCTCGCTCTGGTTGATCGGATTTGGGCAACTTTGCAGCGATATATTGGCCGAATAGGAGGAGATCACTGTGTCTCGGCTGACCGCCCAACAGAGTCTCAACCAAAGAGAACAGAATCTCCCGCGTGGAATGGTCTGTGATGTCGGTGATTATATTCAGCAGCTTATTCAGCAATTGCAAATCTCTCATGATCTTTACATTCTGTTTCTTTTCATTCGATTCCACAGCAAGCTCTAGCAAATGTTCCAGAAGCGATCTCAACAAGCCATTGGGAGCTCCATGCCAGATTTCCAAATCACAGAGTAAGTCCTGGAATGCGGTAACATTTGGAATGGCGGCCATGTCCTGACCACTGTTGACAGTGCCCACGAGGCCGAAAGTTAAATGCAGAATGTGGGAATTGAGGAGGTTCTTCTTCTTCTTGAAGAACATTCCCAGAGTTTGATAGCTGCGTTTGCGATCCATTTCACTTTGAGCCGCACGATTACTTCGCACGACACAAGTAAGAGCTTTAACTCCCGCGTAAAGGCTTTCAACGTCCTGAGCCATAGCGATGATCCCCAGAAGGACATTGCAACCGCCAACGGTGTCGATCATGGCCGACACTGGATGTGGACTGAAGACTCGAACTCCCAAATAGCCGACAACAACTCCCCCCAGGGAACGACCAGCACCGGCCAAGTGTCCAGCTGAATTGTGAAGGATTCTAAAAGAAAAAAAATGCTTAGATGTGATTTGAAAACAAGATAGGAGAAGTCAACTTACTTAATTGGTGTTGCATTCTCATGTGAATTCATCCCCAGTTGCTTAGCTATGGACTTATTATCGGTCCTGCTGTAGACTTTACGAATCTTGACCAAAGTCAATTGAGACACAGCTTTGGCATTCAATCCTAGCAGCACCTTATCCTCGGAAACCAATGGATTCAAGGGTTCGTTTTGTTTGCCAATCTGGGGAGCTTGCAAAGATCCCATATAATGAGGTCCTAGATTGTAGATAGTCTGGACAGTTTGTTGCTGGAGAACATCCTCGATTAAATGACACACTCCCTGTTTCCAGCACAAACGGGAATATCTCCTCCAAATAGGTGGAGTTCCAATATAACCAAATACTTGACTGGCCACAGCAAGATTTGCCGAACCAGCTCCGGGATTTTGTGAGATGTAATGGAGCTTTTGAGTGTGCATTGGCTAGGAAAACAAAAAGGTGTTATATTGAAGGTTCATCAGATAACCCTTTTTGTACTTACAGTTCCATCCAAATAGAGAGACAAACTGGAGTTCTTGAGAACAGCTCGGTTAAGGACAACAACAAGATTATGCCATTGACCTTCGTGTAAGAGATCAGGACACCATATCCTTGCATTTCCATCGTCAGAGCCTTCTGGTTCCCAGTCTCCAAGATCTAAACAAAGAAAGAGATACAAATTGTTGTCTCATCACAGATTCACATAAAAGAAAACAAAAAACATACTTTTACTTGGAGTAACCAAAGTCTCCTGTGTAGAGACCACAATCGCCTTATCTCTCGCGGACAAAAGAATCGACAAACACACTAGATTCTCTTCCCGAGGGTTGTTGATGGTCCTCACCAAGGTCAACAGCCTTACACAATGTGGATCTGTCTTGGGGTCTGAAAACTTCTCCACACAAAACCAAGTGGAATAAGTAAGACCAGTCTGCGGAGGAAATATCCGATCACCAGCACCGATTCCTCCAATGGTACTCGAGTCAATTGTTCCTCCACTGTTTGCAGCTGCCTGAGGAGCTAAACTAGGCAAATAGAGACATCCAAATCCTTCAGCTGACATATCCATTTCTACAAACGGAGGCAATGTACTCGATCCGTGGGCACGGAAGTCCCGTGGGGTTGTCATGGAAACTAGAGTCTTGATTCTGGTCAGTGGCACTGGTCCACCCATGCAGTAGGCTTTATCCAGATTTATATCCGCACACGAAAGAGGTGCCCCGAGTCGGAGGAACTCCCTTAATTCCGTTGGCTGCAGAGCCTGGGCAGCCAGACGTTCGAGGATGTATTGCAATGGAACATGCAGAGGATTATCTTCCTCACTCAATGCACGTCGTCCGATTTTCAACAAATGTCCAGCTAGGCCATAGTCACACATAATCTGCTGATTTCTCTCGCTCCTAACCAAACTCTTAATGATCTCCGAAAGATAGACCTGTAGATTCATGGCTTTGGCCTGTTCCGAGGAATGTCCAACCGAAGGAAGCAGCTGAAGCATGCAGATGACCACGCCTGGATGGACAATTCTTGGTTCTGGATTGGGCTGTGATAAGTTCAGCATATTCGGATGCTGTGTAGGCAGTTCCTGACTTGGTGAGCGTAGTGTTTGATCCACAAACAGATTGATCACTCCATTCAAATTCGGCTGCTCAAAGTTGTCCAAAGCGATGCTGTACAGAAGTCGATAAACCACACACACATACGACAAAGATCTCGGAACCGACTCCCGGAAACTGAAGTTCAATATCTCCCCACTGAACACCTCGTGGAAGTATCGCTGCACCTCTCCGTCGGCCTTGAATTCTCCAAAGATATCGGTCAACTCAGTTCCGCTTGTAAAGCATCCCAGCAGCCTCAAAGTCTCACACAACGAGGCTGTGCAGATTTCATGATGAAAGAACTTGGCATTGGCTGGCTCGAAACGCATAGCAGTTGCCAAAGTCTGACAGACTATCTGCAGCAGTAGAATGAGATCGTCCTGGGTGATACCCAGATCTGCGGTGTTCTCCTCAAGGTTGTCATTCAGTTTGCCATCGAGGGATACAAAAACACTTGTCAAATAAACGAACCCTCCGACTTTCCTGAAGACCGTTCGTGTCCGATGACTGTCTTTTAGGCATCCCAGCAGCATATTTAAAATCTGTATTTTGAATTCGACTTGGTAGGCTGGCACCGAGTGCATCACGCTCAAGATGAACAACATATCATCGTCGCCGCCCAACGACAGAATCAACTCCCGAATTATTCCTAGAGTCTGGTGCCGACAGTGCTTGAATTTGACAAGTTCATGTACACACTTGGCTCCGCCACACTCCCGAAAAACATTTGCATTATTATTGCTCCCGCCGAGGAGGATTGTCAAGGCTTCCAGGACATGTTTTCCCAACAAATCACTCTGATTATCTCCTACATCGACTTCCAAATTCTCATCGTCGTTCGTGATCTTTCGCACGTAATCCGAATACCTCATCAAGCAGGTAACGAAAACCTCCAAAATTCCCACCTCCCGATAGACATCCTTGAAGACATTATTATGTCGCAGGATATTCAACAACGTCTTCAAACACAATATACTACACGATGTCGAATGATTGTTCTTCAACAACAACGACAATGAGATCAATTCCTTGCAAGGAACAAAGTTCAACTGGAATACAATGAATTCCAGTAGATCGAAGAATTTCTCCTGGATTTGAGGTCCTTTCTGGTGGATTTTCTCTGTAAATTGACTTAGGGTATTTTCCGAGTCTAGAATAAAGTAATTGGCATTTTCCGAATGATAAACTCTCGAGATAGCATCGAGAATTGTGCAACAGAGAGTTGGTGATGTTGATTTAAGGAATACGGTTTGTAGCACCTGAAAGGCATAAATGTTACGAACACAAGTTTCACGGGATGTTGCTTGTGGCATTTGGAAATTTTGCATTTTAAATAGGCTGTTGGCTTGAGCGGGTGGTGGTCGGAGTTCGACGAAACCACACATGCAAAGCGATGAGATCATTAGAACTAGATTGCGAATGGCAGCTTGGACTTCTATGGAACGAGTGCGATCGCTTTCAAATCTGGAAAGAGAAGAAGTAAAAATTGCATAAGATGGAATTTAGATCAAAGCTCTGGAAATTGTGTTGTCAATTTTCATTGACAGTGGAAAAACATTCAAGCTTTCGTAAGAAAGTCCTGAAATGAATCTCCTATTTATTCAAAAAGTTTGTGGATATGTTTAATTTATCTACGTGATCTTCAAAAAATGAGACTCTTTGACGTCTTTAAGGACGAAGAAGTGTTGTTTCATGGAAAGACTTTTAATAAAAAAGTCTTTTGCAACTATGAAAATTGTTAAAGTTTAAAAGATGTGTGGCGACATCTCTTTTGGGAAAAAAACTAAATTATAAGAACTGACAATTATAGTCACCGACAGAAATCGAGTAAAGCTATGGGAGCCGAAAGTCTTTCTAAAAGACTATTTGTCGATTTCTGCAATAAAAAAAGGCTTGTTAGCAGAGGTACCATATGTTTTAGCATTAGACATGTCACAAAGTTAGTTGGGAGTCGACTGATAAGCAAGTAAGGTTGGATAAGTTTAAGGTTGCTGATGTAAGACTTCGAGTAGCTATAGTTTGGAGATCCCAAGGAAATATTCGAATGCTCTTGTTTCAAAGTCCGCCGAACACTAGAGTGACCACCTTTCATAAGGATTGAACGCTATCGGCAGCACTGAGCCCACTTATATCAAATACTACGTCCTTCGGCAAGGACGAAACATTGCTTGGCTTTCCGGAGAAACTTGGGCAAGGATCGCGAAAGAAAATAACTAAAAGGTTGCATCGTAGCTACCTCAGCAACAGGGAGAAAAGAGCTAGTGTTAATGTGTCACATGAAGATGACGAAAGTTAACGTAGCATACGGCGTGATAAGCGGATCTATATAACGCATTGTCCATCGAAGCAGAAGAAACTACTATTACTATACAATACTAAGGTGAGAGTTTCGTATTAGATGAGATAGAGGACCGATCGGTGCTGCTTAGAAGGATGGGAGCTACCCACGAGATCTACGAACAGAAGAGGAGAGAAAAACACCAAGTTTTCAGAAGGAAAAAGTGAAAGCAAGAGAAGCGTGCTTTAAAAGATATTGAGAGCTTCAAAAGCAGAAATTAAGTTCAAAAATTCTATGAGCAGGTTATACGAAATTCACAAGTGCATAAACCTTAAATTGAAGGCTGTAAAACGCAAGGTTATTTTATAAGCACAGTTATTTTTGTAACGTGGTTTTTTTATTATTTTTTTGCAAAGGTTATTTTGCAACGTAGGATATATTTTAACCAAGCTCATTCTTAACCTTTGTTGTCAGAGGAATTTGAAATCCAAATGGAGCTAAGCAAGGCTGAACATTCGAAGCAATACTGTTCTTGGCGAAAAGTGACGAACTGCACAGTCAAATGGAAATGGAAAGAATTCAATGCACTTCAAACATTATGCGGAAGATGAATGCTTACTATCTAATGGGATCATGGATTTCCATTAAATGACAACAAGGGTGAAGAGAGAAGTAGACATCGCACAGTGTGGTATTTTAACCTGAAACGTGGCCATAAATAAATTTTTTCATTTCGTCAACTTTCACTTTCAGTATTAAGCCTGTTTTCCAAAACAGATATATATCCAGGCTACTGTTTAGTGAAGTCGATCTATAAATTCGTCACCCCCGTTAGCGACACCATTAGTTACAACCTGCACTTTTTAAATAAGCACAATTTTGTTTGCGATTTTATTAAAAAAAGTGTTTTTCTAAGTTTATATTTTAAGCAAAGAAATATTTATATATTCAACATAAGTTCTTCATATCGATGTGTTAAAGAATGTACTTACAAAGTTTGCACTTTTTCCGTTGTTTTTATCAAACATTAGTGTTTTTGAATATTGGCAACACCACGCAATAAAGTTTGTCATATATATTATTTAACTTCTGGATATGTAAAACAATCCTGCATTTCAGAACCATTCACAAGTTTTCACCTAAGAATAAACAAATCATTTGAAAAAAAAAAATCCTTTCAAGCGACCATAACTAAACATTTTTTCTATTATTCCAGATGACTCTACTATGAGGTGGTAAGAGGAAACTCACAAAGACTCCTTGACGGCAAACTTGAAGATTTGAATACAAAACGTCGAAAAACAGAGAAACTTCGAAAGAGTGTGCCTTTTGATGAACTGACATACGCAGCACAGTTGATTCAACGAGCAGCGGGAAATATTGATGTTTCAAAAGTGATGGAGGTTGCGACCCAAACTCCAACCAGGGATATGAAGTTCCGTAAAGCAGCTGCGATTTACAGTAAAACCCTGAAAACTGAGAAACACACTCCTAAAAACGCTTTGAGGATATTTGTCGAAGCTAATTTAACTGCTGGTCAATAGGAAGTGATTCATCAGGCCAAAAAAGATATATATCTGTGCTTTGCCTACGTGTATAAAGCTAAACAGAATTTTTACCCACCAAAAAGCGTAAGTGAGACAGTTGCCGAAGAAAAGCTCCAAGATTAAGTGGATCACACAACATCACGTTTACATAAATATTTGGAACCTAAACTCCAACAGTGCCTTGAGACCAGTGAAACAGATTTAGAGCTCATATGCAAGTGGGGATACGATGGGTGTACTCAAAGCCAGTATAAGCAGAAATTCGAAGAAGACGATAATAGTGATGCAAATATATTTTCGAGTTCCCTTGTACTAAGTATGGCAGTCAAATCTTATTGCTTTGGAATGAAAGTTGAACACCAGGATTGAGAAAATTTCACTCACAAAAAAGGAAAAACGGGATTTTCTAAGAAAAAGTATCTTTCAGTTTTTTTTCTAATTTCTTATAAACTATAACATTTATGGAATGAGGTTTTTTGTATTTGACTAAAAATATATCAGGTCATTAAATATTGACAAAAAAATGTATTTGAAAACAGTTTAAATAACCGAAAACAATTTTTTTTTTAAATTTCAACTTTAAAACGTAATTTCTCAAAAAAAAATTAATTAAACAAGTTGAATCAAAAAACAAAACAAAGAATAAAATATTAGCTTTAAAAAAAGTGTTGTACGCGTTTTTTTGGTTTTTAATAATTTTTTTTCTTGGGGCTAATCGGGGTGGACATTTAAGTGGGTTTTACTGTACCTAAAATATGAAAATTTATCCTTCCAAATAACTTTTTAGTCATTTGGTATCTATTTGATATGAAAAATGTGTTGGACAGGTTTTCGACCAAAATACCGCACTGTGCATCGTGGGGCTAAAGATCTACTCAGTAAAAACTCAAAGGATGAGCCTTGGATCTTTCTCATCAATCTAAGTCAATTTTTCTTGCAACCTCTGCAACCAATATCTTGGCAGTATTGTATTTATGGTAGCAAAACTAAACTTAACGTAAATAACCACATCAGAGAAGAAAGGGCTACTTTCAGAATGCTGTCAAAAATATGGAGCAACTTGACGGACGTAACAGCTTTAAGGTAATAATTAGTTATAAGTAACTTAGTCTATAGGATCATTTAAAAAAATCATTTACCGCTTATTTAACCAGGCCATAATGAAAAAAAGGAAAAAACATGACAATCAACTTGGTAGACAGAAATGGATAAAATAAATCAAGGATCAGGCTAAGGTTAGGTTATGTTTTGATGCAACATGCGTGAGTAATAGCCGAAAAGCATCTCACTTTTACTTTTTTGGATCCTTTGTACTCCCAACAAAATAATGACAATTGGAAAGGTGTAGGCAGGTTGGTGAGGATTAAAGTTGATTGCACTTTCCTAATTCCCATAGTGTGCCTTTGGCATATTTAAGATATACAAAACCCTTTGAGTGAGCGCTTAGTATGAACAAACAAAAAAAATCTGATTTTTTGGAGAATTTCAGAATTTCCTTAGACAGCAAACGCGAGAAGTTGCATAAATAAATAAATAAATTAGGTGAAGCAACAGTTCATGAAGAACCAGGCCCTAGTGACTTACAACTCTCAACCATTCCTGTGTGCGAGTAATGTTGTCAGAGATGGAAGGGTGACAAGAATTACTCTTGTAGGATTTGTCAATTCCTCGCAAGAGGCAGTACCCGTGAAACATTTTTTTGTTTAATTTAGGTGGCACAGGCAGGGATTGAACCCAAGATCCCTTGCATGACAGTCCAACGCACTAGCCATCACGCTACGGGTACTATGAGAAGTTGCATGGGTCGTCGAAAAAGTATTTTCCCATTTTTTTGTATTTTTCGTTTAGCTAGTCTTGGGCATTAGCAGACAGTGGACGTATCCTCTTCCATCTCCTCTACATAGATCAGATCAGTTGATGCCTATTCAGCTCATGTAGGTACCCAATAAGTTGTGACCTGTTAGGATACTTATGAATGAGTATAATTTAGGCCTGCTTAGTTGTAAAAAGTATTATTTTTCCATTGAAAATATTCGGCAACAGATCCTGGAAACCCTCCAAGTTTCAACAATCGACCAGCTGTGGTTTAAAACTTCAAGAAATCTTTAGTGAACTTGACCATGAACTTGAACACCATTGTTACGAAATTCCTCGGATAAACCAATGCTTTTTTGGACAATTTGTCTTTTTTTTATCTCCGTTAATGTCTCAGTGCCTAAGGACCCAACGAAGGGTAGAGATGTTGGTTTCAGCACTATATGGCCTGAATTGCTTTTCTATGCAAAAAGTGCAGATATGGATACATAAAAAGATTCAGTAATTTCTTTTAGGTAGTGGTTCTAAAAAGTTCTTAATAATGTTTGTATTCTGGGTCGAAAGGGTTAAAGTTACTGGTTTAAATCTATGTAAGTCTTTAAATAATCTGTTTGAGTGTCTAATGGCGTCAACAGTGTTCTTGGTGATTGATTGGTGATGACCTAGACTAAGAGTAATATATGAAGAGGGTCTAGCAAAAGAATTGTCTCTAGAATTGCAGTTGGTGTAATCTTCATGGCTTTAGTAGTTTACATTCTATTCTCTAAAATTGTTGGCATGTTTTTAAGATTGGGTGATGAAGAAGCAGAGATAGACGCTGACATAGATGTCGTATCGAGATTAGGAAAACAGTTTCAACAAACTGAAGATAGTAAACTCAGAACCGAGCTAAGACAGTTCTAATATATCTTAAGAAAAAATCGGGGCTTATTGAAAATTGTCTTATAGTGTATAATAAATGCTTCTATTAACTATTAGTAGCTGTAACGAAGCTGAATAGGAGAAGCAGTTTGGTTAGGACCCTCTGCTTAAAAATACTACATGAACTTAATAACAAGTTTAAAGTAAAAAAAAATAAGTGTAATACTTACTTGAGCAAAAATTCACTGAGAAACAGATATCCTTGAGAGGCCTTAAAGTCATCCATTAATATCTGTGATACTTGACTAGAATCTTTTAGAAAACAAAAAACCGTAACAAACATTTCGACAATCTCAAGAGGATTTGCATCTGTTAAACGTTGCATATTATCCACACAAAGTGCCATGCATCCTTTGGCTAGAAATAAAAAACAAACAAATCATTACCCATTGGAATTTTATAAAGGTTCATCTTTAAACTTACAATGTATATAACTAACAACTCCATCCTTCAATCCATGTCTTGACAGAGTGGTCAAAACCTCAGCAGCGCTCTTTCGCCACACAACATTATGCGGTGGACAAGGCGATGTGATAGCTGAGAATAACAATGTCAAATCATCCATTCTAGCCAGCTCCTCAGCTGGATATGGATATGAGCACAGTTTGACTAGAAGTTGTACAAAAATCTTCTGAAGCAATGTCCTTCTTTCCATTGCATTAAAATCACTAATTGCTTCTCCATTCTCAGCTGGAGGATCCTCAGTGACTTCGGGTAAATCAAAGAACAAGTACAGGCATTTAACCAATGTCGATGGTACAGCAGCTGCAGTCATTACCTAAAATGCATAACACAAAAACACGTTTAAAAACAAGAGATTTTATGTGGAGGATTTATGCTTTAATGCTCTCACCTGAATCAAGGAAACATCACCATTTGCTAGCAAATTCAATGTTGACAATAACATCCATCCACTACTTGTTTCCTCGCTCGTTTCGATTTCCAGAAATTTAACAATAGCTATTGATGCTGCTTCGGTGCTCTGATTGGAGGCTCTCTTGCGGATTTCCGCAACCATGAGACGAGCAACTTGCTGACAGAATGCAACTACGTCCCAGAATTTTTCACTCATATCCGACGAGGGACATGTACTAAATACCTATTCATATTTTTGTTTTGAGATGAAGATGGAAAGAAGAAAAAAGAAAAGGAGTCAAAGCGGAAGCTAATAAAGGAAATGAGTTTTCCCTAGAGCTGAAGGTAGCTGTAGGGTAGGGTTTTTTACCTTGCAGAACAATGGAAGCATGTTGTAGAGTTTTTGATCTCGTTCATGTTCGCTGAGTGCTTCTTTCGGATGGGTGTACTCATTGAAGAGCTTCTTCAGGTGCATTAGACTTAGTTGAGTGCGCGATTCTGTGACTGGATCATCACTTGCAGCAGTGATGATGGCATTGGTTGTATTATTGGATTGTGTTGTGTTTGCTGATGTTGTTGTTGTTGTGGAATTAGCTGCAGTGGGGTTTGTGGTGGCACCAACGTTGTTGGCACCACCGCCACGTAATTTACGCATTACGTTCATTGCTGCTGTTGTCGACAACGACGACGATGTTGACGTCGTTTTCTGTATTTTTATTTTAAAGTTTAGTTCCTTAGTTTTTATTTGTTTTCTTCGTCAACTCTATCAGTCAGTCAGTTGGTTTCTGACTGATTGAAGAGCGCAAGTAAGGTGCTACTGGGGAGGAGTGAGTGTAGGTGTGGAACTTCAGGTCTCTTATGATTTGCGGTTGGTTTTCGGTTGCTTCAGGCAGGCAGAGGTTTTTTTTTTTGTTTGTTCTTTTTCACAATATCGAAAGTATTCTTTTCCTGCGGTTAGGGGTTTTGAGGGTTCTTCCTAGGTCTGTTGGGAGGAAAAAATAAGAACACAAAAAGTGAGTTTATTTTGATTAAGGAAGTAAATAAAGTGGTGATTTTGTGGGTAAGTAAGCAAAATGAAAATTAAGTGAAGTGGAAAATATACTCTAGAGAAGCTTTTCAATTCTTTCATGAGCTTCAATTTCGTTTCTTTTTTGTCTTAAATCAAAATGGCTAGATACATTTTAGTAGGTGGGCATTTGAAAGAAAGGCGTTTAAGTGGATTTGAATCGTAAATAGATTTTGTGTCTGAAAGATGATGAGAAACATAAGTTGATTGATGTAGGTAGGTGCCTACCTTTTTTTATTTTGTGTTAAGAAAGACTGATTTGATAAAAATAGGAACAAAGACTAATTGAATTTTTATTTTTATTTAATTTTTGCAATCTTATCTTTTACCACCTCAACCTCCCCCTATACTTAATTACGCTTTAAACAGAAATAAATTTGATATGAATGGAGAAAGGTAAACACTCGGCGGAGGGTGGTTAACCCACATGGTTGGTATCTGCTTACACAAAATTGTTTTCTTTTAAAAAATAAATCCAAACAAAATAAAGAAACCTTTGAAATGAATCATTTTTATAAAGAAAAATAAAATTATCAGGAGAATTATTCTTTAACTTTATTGACTTCAAAATATTTACAATTTTTTGAGATTTCAATTACTTTGTGGAATCAAACGAATGGAAATTTTTTTTAAGAATTTTAAATGGATTTCAGGCAAGATGCTTTAAAGCGATGATAAGGTCAAGGTATATGGATGGATAAAAAAAGGTATGGTTGTATGGTTGTGACGAAAAGTTTCTTTTAAAGTCACAGGGTTTGATATGTTCAATTTAAAGAAGTTAATAAATATCGGTACACAGGCATGGAAAGAGTTAAGGATTCAACAAGAGATATCACTTAGTTTTTGAAGAAATAATTGTTTGAATTGTTTTTATTTGTAGGTGAAAGGTTGTCAATATCTTAACCATTTAAGTTTAAGTTACTAGGCAGAGAAGTCAAGGAACGCAAGCAATGAGTGTTTAAATGATCAATCTGCATAGATTGAAAACTTTCTTTCTATTAATTTGGCGTCTTTTTTAATTGTCCCTCTGTAGAGAATTTGAAGACATGTTTTCTAAAACTGCGTAAGTCAATTTTCAGCTCTAGGTTTCTTTATTACTAAACAATAAAAAATAATTATGTCTCAAAAGATTCGCAGTTTAATATTGATTCGCCTAAGTCATTTTTCCAAGTTCTGTTTTATATATTTGTATGAAAACTGGGCACTTCCAGTACTATGCAAAACCATTTACAACTATCACCGCCTATCAAAAAAATGAACATTCGTGTATATAGAAGTTGTTCCAATCAAATTATTTTTATTGCTCTGGACTTTTTTATGTGTCACCTGATTGATTTGATTTTTCTAGTTAGTGTCAGTCGTGATTTTGATCGATAAAACGGTTTTTTAAGATAAATTCTTTTAAATGGAAAAAAAAGAAATTTTAAAAATGACGGGAAATATATATTCATCGGATATAAAATCCCGAATTTTTAGTGATTCCAAAATAGGAGCATAACAAAATGCAATTTTAAAAAAATATTCCATTCAAAAATCAACTATTTGTAGAATCATCAGCTATTCATCAACTATTTGTAGAATCCTAGAAGCTCCACAGCTAAAGATGATTGAAAAATAACAAACACCCACGACATCATCCAAGGAAGCAAACGCATTGTGTTTTCAGATAGCAAAAGAGCTATTTATTAAAAAGAAATGTGAAAGCTCTTTTGGCTTTTGACAAAAATTCATCTTAATTGGATTCCCCAAAAATGGGAAACGGTATTGTTTTCTAACGAATCAAAGTTCAATATGCACGCATCGGGTGGTAAACAACATATCAGACGGCCAAGAGTTAAGAGGCTAAATCCAAAATACACTTAATGGACAGTTAAACTTGGAGGTGGTTGAATTTTGGTCTTGGGCTGCATCTTTGACCAAGAAATCGGGCCAATTCGACAAGTAGAGGGCATAATGAAGTCTGAAGACTATGTAGACATCTTTTGTAACACCTTTGCCTTATGCCTATTGGGAAATGGACGTTCCAACACGATAATGATCCCAAACACAAGTTGAAGTTAGCCACAAAGTGGATTGCAGAAAAAAAGATTGAGGTTTTGCCATGGCCAGCCCAATCTCCAGACCTAAACCCAATAGAGAACCTGTGGCAAATTGTGAAGAAAAGAATTGGGAGCAACATTTTCAAACATAAAAGTGATCTATTCGCTGGAATTCAGAGGCAGTGGAATGACATTCCAAACACGGTTATTTATAACCCTATAACTTTGATGCCCACAAGGTATACAGCCGTTATAAAAAATAAAGGGTATGCAAATAAATAAACATTTCCTTGCCTTGAAGTAAGAAAATACTTTTAAATTTAGTTGTGAGGTTTAAGTTGCAAATGTTTTGCACAGCAATTTTACCAACTATGAGGGTATTTAGTTATTTATTTTTTGTTTAAGTAAAGAGTGTTAATTTTGTTTCCAACAATTATAACGTAATATTAAAAGAGTTTAGAAACCAAAAGAAAGAATTTTGCTGTTTGATTTTCTTAACAATTTTTTTTTAAAGAAAAATGTTGGAGGTTCTAGTTGCAAATGTTTTGCACAGTACTGTATGTATAAAGCTATTAAAAAGAGTGTTTGGGTTTATGTTTTTGTAAAAGCTATTTAAAATCAGAACGAGAAGAAGGTATTCGTCATTGCATCTGTACATGTTTCAGGCCTTATCTCAATGAAAAAACTTGTATTTACAATATTTCATAAAGTAGCTTCGAATAGTGTACGTTTTTTTTATCGAGTTAGGTTCATGTGATTGAAAATGGTCGGATTTATGGTTTTAGTGTGACTTAATTATTTCCATTGAGGCAACATAAGGGATTTCACTGAATTCTTTGATTTCACATTTTGACCAAAATACATAAATAGTTACTTTTTCAAGTGTCATTATTTTTAAACTCGGGACTTTACTTAACTAACTTCTACCTTAAGTTAATCGTACAAAAGCTACCTAAAATATAATTGTCTATAAAACACTCCATAATCCCGTCACGTCCTGTATTTTGTATTAATTCCTCGAAAGTATCAATGTACAGTAACATACATTATACTGAACCTGTATTATAAGTGGTTTAAAATGAGACAGTTTGGTTGTTAGAGAGAAGATTTTTACTCGTAGGTCTTAAACCTTAATATTGTTTTTTTTTTTTTTGTATCTGAAATTGAATTCAGCATCGTCAATGTAGAAGCTTTTTCACAATGTTCTCACTGGGACTCCTTGACTTTGGGGATTTATTAAGCAATGAAACTAGATTGGATCATGAAGAACTAGGACATCTCTTAAAATAAATGTTGAATTTCGTTGATGGATAAATAAATAATTAGTTTACTAAATTTGTTGAGCATTAGGAGAAAATAATATACTTTTTAGTATTTATGTAGAAAGTGTAAATATGTTACATTCATAGTCATATTTTAGACCCGAGTCAGTGGAATACGGCTTGTACAAGAGACACAAATCAAATGCGTTTTCTGAACAGCGAAAGTTTTTGAAATCTTCGAAATTATTCTTCATACTGTTAGTTGACAAATTTATTGTAAGTTGCCTGTTTCAACAAAATATTTACTTACTGTCGTTAAGATGCATACAGTAGCAAATATTACATTGCCTATGTCACTTTGTTGAGCATACCGTCATACCGAGCGCTGCTGTTAAGACTTGGTAACAGACATATATTGGCAAACCAGTCACTATATTTCGATCTTCAATATTTAGAAAGTTAATAAACTTTGCAGTTTTTTTTTAACAAATCGATACCTTTCATACAAATCATCGTCATCTATTTTAAAGGGGTCTGTTCAATGCTTAGGTCTATTGACATTTTAATTTGTTTTCAAATAAAATGACTAGTTACATTCTCAATGAGTTTGTTTAGTTTTGACATTGGGTAGGTCCAGGCAACATAAGGGACTTCATTTGACCAAGTCAACTAGTTATTTTTGTCAAGTGTCATGAGTTTCAAATTTAGAACTTTACTTCACAAACCTCTACTTTAAGTTCATGGTACAAAAACTGCCAAGAACATTACTGCCTACAAAACACTCTTCAGACATGGTACAATTCTATAACGATTTGTATTTTGTGTTGTAAAGAAATATTACTTATTTCTTTAACAAATTTACAGAAAACATTAAATGAAGTTGTGCAGAAAATAAATAAATCATAGAGTAATAAAGTTCAGCTTTCCGTTTAATAAAAAGACATGATCAACTGTCACTTTGACAGAAGTAGAATTGAGTTGATAGTTAGGGAGATTTTTCTCGACTAAAATTCCAGTCGAGCTTCTTATAAAATTGCTTTAATTGGAAGGCTATCCAAGTGTCATAAATTTGAAACATCGAACTTCACTTCGATAACCTTTACTTTCAATTTATCCTACATATGTATGTAACTTTTAAAAACATAGGAACTTTTAAAAATCTTATTTTACAAAAAACCCTTTTGCACAAAAGATTAAATGCGCTAAAGAGCAATAAAGTTCAGCTTTCAGTTGAATGAAAAAACATTATCAACTGTCATTTTGACATAAAAGGATTTGAGTTGATAGTTGTCGAAGAGTTTTTTATTGACTTACTTTCCAGTCAACTTTCCAATAAAGTTGCCTTAATTGGAAGGTGATTTTTTTAGCAGTTGGCCAATCAGATAATAGAAACTTGCCTTACTTTCAAGTCCCTTATGTCGTCTGAATCTGTCCATTAACTCTCGGAAGAATTCACAGCTAAGAAACATACATTATACTGAACCTGCATTATTAGTGCTTTAAAATGAGATAGTTTGTTTGTTATATTGAAGGCTTTGATGTCTTTGATACCTTAAATTGAATGTCGATGTTAAATATTCCTAAACTTGACGTTTTTTTTATCGAATCAATGCTTTTTATACAAATCGTTGTCATCTATTTCAAAGGGGTCGGTTTGGGATAAAGATTCTTTTTGCTGGTAGCATTCCAACATTCAACAAAATATCAAATATTGATCGATTCTTAGGTCTATTGACAAATTAATTTTTTTTTTTTCAAACAAAATGTCTAGTAATTTCATTAATAGTTAAAAAAAAGGTTTAAAGACAGGTTCTGTCGTACTTATTTTTAGTCTCTACACTTTCGTTTTAAAATGGGCTTAAATGAATGACATAAACTGGACTTTAATTTAGCAAAAACAAATTCAGAACTTATTAAAGAACTATGAATATGGCCCAATATGATGAGACGTTTTATTAAGCAGAATCTACAAACGTTTTTTTTTTTCTTAGTTGTAGTTCCCAAAGTCAAAGCTAAGTATGTCTCATTTGGAAGTTTCATTTCATAATTTTTCTTTTTGGTTTATTTTATAGTTCTGATGATTCCAGTACATAAAGGGTGATTTTTTTGAGGTTAGGATTTTCATGCATTAGTATTTGACAGATCACGCGGGATGCCAGACATGGTGTCAAAGAGAAAGATGCTCAGTATGCTTTGACATTTCATCATGAATAGACTTACTAACGAGCAACGCTTGCAAATCATTGAATTTTTTTACCAAAATCAGTGTTCGGTTCGAAATGTGTTTCGCGCTTTACGTCCGATTTATGGTCTACATAATCGACCAAGTGAGCAAACAATTAATGCGATTGTGACCAAGTTTCGCACTCAGTTTACTTTATTGGACATTAAACCAACCACACGAATGCGTACAGTGCGTACAGAAGAGAATATTGCGTCTGTTTCTGAGAGTGTTGCTGAAGACCGTGAAATGTCGATTCGCCGCCGTTCGCAGCAATTGGGTTTGTGTTATTCGACCACATGGAAGATTTTACGCAAAGATCTTGGTGTAAAACCGTATAAAATACAGCTCGTGCAAGAACTGAAGCCGAACGATCTGCCACAACGTCGAATTTTCAGTGAATGGGAAAAATAGAAAAGTTGGCAGAAAATCCGCTTTTTTATCGACAAATTTTGTTCAGCGATGAGGCTCATTTCTGGTTGAATGGCTACGTAAATAAGCAAAATTGCCGCATTTGGAGAGAAGAGCAACCAGAAGCCGTTCAAGAACTGCCCATGCATCCCGAAAAATGCACTGTTTGGTGTGGTTTGTACGCTGGTGGAATCATTGGACCGTATTTTTTCAAAGATGCTGTTGGACGCAACGTTACGGTGAATGGCGATCGCTATCGTTCAATGCTAACAAACTTTTTGTTGCCAAAAATGGAAGAACTGAGCTTGGTTGACATGTGGTTTCAACAAGATGGCGCTACATGCCACACAGCTCACGATTCAATGCCATTTTGAGGGAAAACTTCGGAGAACATTTCATCTCAAGGAATGGACCGGTAAGTTGGCCCCCAAGATCATGCGATTTGACGCCTTTAGACTATTTTTTGTGGCGCTACGTCAAGTCTAAAGTCTACACAAATAAGCCAGCAACTATTCCAGCTTTGGAAGACAACATTTCCGAAGAAATTCGGGCTATTCCGGCTGAAATGCTCGAAAAAGTTACCCAAAATTGGACTTTCCGAATGGACCACCTAAAACGCAGCCGCGGTCAACATTTAAATGAAATTATCTTCAAAAAGTGAATGTCATGGACCAATCTAACGTTTCAAATAAAGAATCGATGAGATTTTGCAAATTTTATGCGTTTTTTTTTTTTTAAAAAAAGGTTCTCAAGCTCTTAAAAAATCACCGTTTATTTATTTCTGATTGATTTAGGTGCAATTGATCATTTTTCTCTTGCTAAGAAAACTTTTCTGGATTTCAATACGATATTTATTTTCCTCTTGTTACTTTATTACAAATTGGTCCCAAGCAATATTTGGCTCCTTGAACCTTATGCATGGTAGTGGAAATAACATATTCTAATAAATGTGTGTATGCACATATGTATGTTCGTATTTAAAATTCTGTGTCAATAAAATTTGGTAATGTCAACATTCTGTATTTCAAAATTCTGATTAGTCAAGCTGCTGTGAATAAGCCGAAAAATATTTTTTTTGAAAAGAAATTTTGAATACTATTTGTCATCTTCTATATGCCTTTGTCTTGAATTCTAAAACAAAAATTCTTCTAGCTTAAAAAAAATAGTTCCTTAACATCCTAAACAATTGAATTTAAGAGACAGTGTTTTGTCATGAAAAATTCTATTCGAATTCCGATTCTTCTTTCAAATAGTAGAAAGTAGAATCGGATGCCGGTTATACCAACTTGTTTTGAAAAAATGTTGCACTTTCGAACGAGTATCGAGTTGTTTGACAGTTTTAAAAACAAAAAACAAACATGAAATTTTTGGACAAGAACAATTATTACAAAAATGGACACCGTTGGAATTTGGTTTAATTTGCAGGGAACCGAAGAAGGGTAGGAGCAAATTGAACGCAGAAGAATAAGAGGTAATTCCCAAATAATGAAGGTAAGTGAAAAAAAGTTTGTACATACATATCCATAAATACGGTAGAATATTTGAACGCATTCTGAACGAAAAATATATACTTTTGTTTTAGTTTGTTAAGAACTATCATCTTTCTAAAGACAGATTTATGTTCTTACTTAACTCCATATCATCCGCCATGACTATTCGCAGAAGACAAAATGCTGTTTCGATTATCATTAAGTTATCAGTAGCGTTGAAATTTTTGGCAACAGGAGGTTACCAAAACCAAATCGGTGGTGGCAAGAACGCTGAAATTGCACAGCAAACCATGTCAAAAATACTTGCCGAAGTTTTGACTTCAATCAAAAGAGTCATGTGCCTACTGATGATGAATTTTGAAATGAATGAGGAAGAGAAACGAAAGTCCAAACGCTATTTTTGGAAAAATCACGAATTTCAGGTGTAATTGGGGTGGAAGATGGAACTCATATTCAACATTTTACTTACACCTTGTCAAAAAAAACGTCGCTCGCAAGCACATTCAATGAAGAGTTGAAGAATCGAGTTTTTTTAAGTTTACAGTGATTAGGCAGAATTTAAGACATGCAAAAATATAAACAAGCAGAATACAAAATTTTGATCATACAGAATTCTAGAACTCAGTAATTCGAACCGGCTTAAAAATGAGTTTATTCCCGAGTTTGTCACATTTTATGATTGCAACGAATTCATTTTTCTTTTGGAATTGGCAATAATCTTAATAATACAATCGAAGATTGTTTGGTAACCAACAGATCAGGCCACGAGCTAAAAATGAGAGGTATACTAAAACTTTAAACGTAAATTCTAAGGTTTTGTAGGTTGTAACCAGACCAGAAGAAGAGACAGAAGAGAGGTGATTTATGATGCCTACGATGATGATGCACATAATAATGAGAACATTGATATGTCCAGATTCAATGATGCAAGTTCACCTCAAAGATATTGGAAAGGGTTTATATCTTTAACCACACAAGAAAGCATTAAGTATTTGAGGCATTAAATTCCACGGGGATTTTTGTTCCTCATTGTATTTACAATGCTGCTAAGGTCGCAATTTCATGAGCTTTTCATAATTTTTCTGAAAAGAAGGTTGGAGAGTCTGAAAAAGAAAATGGAAAGCAAAGTGTACTACCGTCAGAGAAACAAATGGGGACAAAGCGAAGCGGACTTAAATCTAACTGGATTTAATCAAAATTTGCCTAACTTTCGAATGAAGGGATTGTAAGTTAAATCGGTCGATACCCTGAAGGAGAAGAAGACTGACCTTTTTGGGATTTATTTAAATGCTGCTTTCCAATTATTTTGAACCCACCCAGAAGAAGAGCATTGAAAAAAATTATGTATGGAATTTGCATGCATGAAAAAACAGACAGTTCCATTTCAGATTCTTTTCAAAAAAGACCTCAAGACCTGGATAGTGGAACTAGCAACAAACTGTTTTACAAGCAAGTTTGCTTTTTTCCATAAAGTCAAGATTTTCAAATTTTCTGGTTGAATTTGAGCTGATACTAATCAGAAAAAGGCATGCAAACCAATATTTTTATTACAATTTGGAAAACGAGTTTAAGGCCTAAGTCCTAGTTTTCATTTTTGGGGTCCTGAAATTTGAATAAGTTTTCGTGGGTACGTAACTTAACTTATTTTAATTGATAAAAGATCTTGAATATTCCTTAAATGTTTTCTTTAACAATTTACATCAAGATGGAACAACAATTTAATTATGAATCACAATCAAAATATGTACATATATCTGATGTGTGTGAATATTAAAACTTTGTATAAATACACTTTACAAGTATATAAATCTCAACAATAGAATATTAATTTAAATTTCCTACACCATTCCCAAGTCATAACAACAAAAAATCACACTCCATGCAAATTAATTCCAAAGAATGACACAATGTTCCAGCTTGTCTATAACATGTGCAAAATAAAGTTGATGAAGAAGAACCTCACATATTCGTGTCGTCGACGTCGTCATCATTGTACACAAACATTACTCTAGTCAAATCTCTCTGGAAAAAGCAACAAACAATGTGATTATTTTTCATTGAGTCGCTGTCCTCACATCCCACTTATCTAATTTTTTTTTTAAGTTAGTTAGTTAGTTTCTGCCCTATTTGGGATTACTCGTAACTCGTAATTCAACAATATTCTACGCAATATGTATTTTTCAGTTCATATAGCAAAATAAAGAATAGAGTACTCATATGCAAGTGAAGAGGGACGTTGGAGAAGAAGTCGATTCGGCGGCAGCGACGACAGAGGTGGCGTTAATTATTGTTATTATTTTCACAATCAACTTGAGTATGAGTGTTTAATCATCAGTTTCTGGAGTTGATTTTTGTTTTTGTTGAGAGTATATGACACCCAAATGACAGCAAATTAATTGGAAGTAATCAGAACCAAGTTAAAATTTATTAATAAAATCAGCATAATGAAACGCATGCAAATTAAGTATCACTGTTATGGATTGGTGGTCGCTGACGTTGATATTAAAGAAGATAAAAATTTTTGTTTGCTTTTTTTTTTAGAGGAATTTATCCAATCAGTGTGTCAAGGCTTTGTAATACGCTCATTAATTCCTCTAGATTAATGTGTGTTACTTTGTATTTTTGAAATCAAATGGATGATTTAAAGGATACTTCTTCCTAGCGGAGAATTTTGGCCCTGACTTATTTATGAGTACATTAGGTCTGGTTTAAAAGAACCTATACACTTTGACCAGTTCTTGGTCCCTTGGATGTTCCCAACTCGTTGAAGCATGTGAAACTAATTACTGAGTGTTTCAAAAACTTGATGTCTAGATCTATTAGAAAACTGCGATCTTGAGAAGGAACTGCCTCCTGCTTCTCTTTATAAAATTCAGCTTTGATTTTTTTCTGCAAAAATCCTTTAAAGGAGCCTCAAGAAGAAAAGCTTGCCTACCTTTGAAAAAGTGCCTAGTTAAGAAAGATAGAACGGAGCTTAGGTTCAATGTACCGAAAGAAATTATTTACTTTTTGATTATAAAGCATCAAGCATTGGACAAATTATGGTCTAGTCTTTCTGTGCTTCAGTTTCCATAAGCCTTGTTAAGCTTAAGCATAACTTTACATAAGTTTATGGTGAATATTAAACTGTGTTGTTATCCCTACAAGAGAAGATCGCCAATTTAGGGCTATTTGTAAATTTATAAAGACATATTGCAATGATGGTATGATCGTTTTACGTAATTACGTAATCTGATCTACAATGGACTCCGACAAGCAAGAGAGCAACTCCGTCACTTTGGCACGCCAAGAAGAGGAAAAATCGTCACCAGTCTCTCCACGTATTGGCTTACGCATTATCGGCAGCTCCAAATAAGCTGTACACGATTCCTACATCCAGATAGATCAGGCGGCACATAATTAAAGAAAAAACAAAATATATGGAGAAATCGACTGTGAGAACAATTGATCAAACATTTAAGGTAGCGTAGCATGAATTTGAAACAGTGAAATCGTTCAAAGACTATTGGAAAATAGCAGCAGCCGATAACAACATAAAAGAAGAAATATTTGGGTGGGTGCTCCAAAGCATCTGTCAAAGCTTTTGAGTTCCAGGAAAATTACCACAACTTTTCAGCTGCTAATTTACAAGCCTATGGTTCTGCTAGTGCTTACATATGGACCCGAGACTTAAAGGCCATACGATCTCTTGGGTACATTGGAAAGGAAAATTGTATGGTGAACCAGAAAGCATCACAAAAAATCAGCTCTGTAGACTCCAGTGGTCTAGACATCTAGTTCATATGAGCGAAGAGGAACCCGCCTGAAAGTCTTGTATGAAATTGTATCTTAGACGATAGAGGGGCAGAACATGCTTACACTGGAGTCATGGTGTAGAGCAGGATACCTGAGGTCTTGGGGAGTGCAATCAAAGTTGACTTAAACTGACAATCTTAGGAACAAACAAACCTCCAAGTTAATCGACCATCAACTAGATTCACTACAATACTACTTGCTCATAATATTTGTATAGTGGCTTCGATTTACATAGGTACTTTCCAAGGGTCTAAAAATGACTTAGACGTTTCACCCAAACTGCGAATCGTGGTTTCTACTGGCCAAGTAATATAATTATATAACGGCGATGACGAATCTTATTCCGCTGTAAGGGAGATAGAACCACTCAACCTAGTCTACGCAGATCAACTATTCCGCCTATCTGACCTCGACAAAGTGAAGATAGCTATATCTAAACTGAAGTCAAACAAAACTGCTAGAGCTGACGACATCCTTGCCGAATTTCTGGAAAATATGGTCGGAAGAAAGCATGCCCGATTAGTGGAATCACAGCCTAATGTGCCCGATACATACGAAAGGAGACCCTCTTAACATTGCCTATAAGATCCACTCTGCCGTATTATGTGAACGTCTAAAGCCATTCGTCAACAACCTGATTGGTCCTTATCAGTGTGGCTTCATACCAGGAAAGTACACTATCGACCAAATATTCACACCACGGTAGATCTTGGAAAAAACAAAGGAACTTCAAATCCCATCTCACCATCTCTTTATCGATTTTAAAGCCGCGTATTACAGCATCTATAGGGAAGAGCTCTATAGAGCAATGTCTAGTTTTGGCATCCCTGTCAAATTTATCCGTTTGTGCAGAATGACGATGGAGAATGCACGCTGCTCTATCAAGGTCGGTAAAGATCTCACCGATGCATTTGATGTCAAAAAAGGTTTTAAACAAGGCGATGCACTGTCATGCGACTTCTTCAACATCGTTCTGGAATGAATTGTGCAAAACTTAACCGTCATCACTAGAGACACAATCTTCCAAAGGTCCATCCAATTACTCGGATACGCAGATAATATTGACATAATTGGAAGATCAAAGCGTGATATTAGTGGAGCGCTTTTGAGCATTGCGACGGAAGCAAAGAAGATGGGTTTAGTGGTCAATGAGGGCAAACCAAGTATATGCTGTCATCAAGAACAACGACGTCTTGGACAAAACGTCACCATGTACAGCTATAATTTTGAGGTAGTTAAGGACTTTGTCTACCTAGGCACCCACCAGCGCTAAAATCAAACGAATAATAACTCTTGCAAATCGCTTCTTCTTTGGACTTAGAAGGCGATTGAGTAGTAAAGTCATCTCTCGAGCATCTAAAATCACCATCTATAAGACACTCAGCATCCCGGTTCGCATTTATTGTGCTGAGGCGTGGAGCCTGTCAAAAATAGGTGAGAGTGGCTTAGGATGCTTCGAGAGAAAAATTGTTATTTTTATTCCCGTATGCATAGATGGAGAATGGAGGAGAAGATATAACGACGAACTGTACGGGCTTACCTAGTTAGCAGAATTAAAGTCCAACGGCTTAGATGGCTGGGTCATGTAGAGCGAATGTACATCAACGCTCCAGTCCGCAAGGTCTTCGAATCCAATCCCGAGGGACGGTGCAGTAGAGGAAGACCGCGACACAGGTGGATGAAGACCTTAACCATCTTGGCGTGCGAAACTGGAAACAGCCAGCTAAGGACCGAGCTGGCTGGAGACACATGTTGGTTGAGGTCCAGGTCCGCCCCGGACTGTAGCGCCACTTTAACTAAGAGACCAAGTTGGCTAGACGGCTCCAGTCTGCAAATTTGTTTTATCGCTCATCTTTTATCTCAACTTATTCTTAATTAAGGTCCACAGTTATAAGAACATTTTCATAAAAATCCCGATATGAGAGAAAATATGACGAATTCTTCAATGTGGATTCTCAAATAAGATGATCATTATTACCATCCAGCAGCCATTAGAAGTGTTTGTTATGAAGATATACGACAAAGCTGTGTTGTCTTAACCCAATGGTAATTTAAAGGAGTATAATCATCTGTTTTAAGCTATACAAATCACAAGGAAAATGGAATAGGTTCAGCAGTAGACATGCTACATATGGACAGCTAGTCGATTTATATTCCTATAAAAATTCATCCTTAAAAGTGATTCTTTAAAGGTTTGTTAGAAAAAACAATAATTTATTTTAAAATCTTGTTTCTAGGCCATTAAACCCAAAGGCACAATTAGCGAACAGAGGACATCAAACCGTATTTGACTACTCTTAGTCCATATCTAGTAGGCCAATAGGTCGATATCTCTCGTAGTTTTTGTAATTACAGGAAAACGTTGACCCTACTTAAAAGCTAGCTTAAATAGTAAACAATCATTACCCTAGTAGATAAAATATATAAATAGCCTTCTTCTAAGAAAATATCAATATACTTTAAGTTAAATCAACAAAGTTATCACTACAGAACTGCATCAGCTGGGGTGGAATCATGTAAGGTGATTTGTGATAGTTGACAGTCACAATCAACAAATTCGGTCTGTGTAAGGTGATAGTCATCTGTGACAATCACAATTTTGTGATTATTTCCCGTGACAGCTATTTAGGTGTCACTTTCATATGAAATTGCTATTATTTTTTCTATTGTCTGTCGTGTCTAGTCAAAATGAATGTGTTCGTGCCTTTGCCATTGTTTTTTCCATCTCAAAATGCTGAAAATCAAGATATAAATCGTAATAGAAATGTCCGGCTTTTGAGAATAAACCTCCGGAATAAATTTAACGTACTTGATCTTCCAAATCCAAAGTAAGTGTACATTGCCTATTCCTTCATACATGTTTATTAAATGTATCTTTTTTAATAAAATAGATTTTTAAAAAACTTTCGATTAACGAAAGAAACATTTTTGCATATCCTTCACCTTTTGGAATTGCCAAGTGGAATTCGCTCAACCCACATTTCCCCTATACTCCAGTTAGCCATAACACTTAATTTTCTTGGAGGTGGTGCATATCAAAGGCAAGTTGGGGCTGACTGGTCAGCTCCCATAGCCCAGAGTACAGTTTGTGAAGTCATCTCTTCTACATTGAAAAAAATGGAGAGAACATTGTGTCCCCTCAAAATAAAGTTTACTCCATCGAATTCGGAAGCAACCAAAAGGTACTTTTATGAGAAGTATGACATACCTGGAGGTAAGTGAGCTTTGTTTATTGTAAAAAAAATATTTCATTTTGCTATTTTCCTAGTAATCGGCTGCATAGATGGAAGTCACATTATGATTCTCCGCCCATCAGATAACGAGCACATTTATTTTAATAGAAAAGGAAGACATAGTCTAAATGCTATGATAGTAAGTTAACTTTTTCATAAATTGTTTTTTATTAATGTATATTGTATGTACATCATATTTGTTTTCATTCTAGATATGTGACGAGAGCAGAAAAATTCTCTCAATAAACGCTAAATATGGTGGTAGTGCTCACGACAGTTTTGTTTGGAGACAAAGTGCTCAACGAGAGAAGTTAAACGATCACTTCTGTGCAGGCAGAACATCATCGTGGCTTCTAGGTATAACACAATTTTTTTTTAAATTAAAAAAAAATGTTGGTCTATGACTATCCACTAATCATTCATTTTATTTCTGAAGGTGACAGCGGTTATCCCTTAGAACCATTTCTAATAACACCGTATAGAAACGCTGCAGAAAATTCTCCAGAAGCTCGCTTTAACTATGTACACTCCCAGGCTAGGAGTATTGTTGAAAGGTGTATTGGAGTAATGAAAAGTATTTTCTCTGTCTCTTCTTCAATTATACCAAAAGTAAATGAATTTTAATTTTACTAACAGCTCGATGGAGAAGTATCTTAGAAGAGAGAAAGCTGAGATATTCCCCAAGAAAATCAGCACAGATTGTAAATGTCTGTGCTGCTCTTCACAACATTTGCTGCGAGCATACAGTTCCACTGCCAGAAGCAGTATTGACAGCATCACCATCTGAACATTCAAATAACCAGCAAGCTGAAAATGCAAGGAATGAAGGAGCAAGAACCAGAAACAGAATCAGGGATGACCTGTGGGCAAAGCGTCCAAGACTTTAAAGAAAAGAAACAAAATAAATGTAAATGTATACATAGATACATATATTTTTTATTATAAGAATATAAACAAAATCAACAAAAAAAAACTTCATTAAAACAAAAAAAAAACTTCATTAAAACAAAAACATCACAAATTCACAGCATGGATTTGAATATTATAATAAATATATATGTACATACATATGCTTATATGAAATATATATTTATTTATAACACATATGCAGGTACGTAATTAATAATAATAAAGTAAACAAATAAATAAAAATAATAAAATTGAGCCGGCTCATTTTTTGTTTAACTCCAAGACTCGGATCTCATTTACTGCTTTGGCCAGCTCCAACTCCATTCTTTTCAGTTGGAGTTCTTCTTTTTTCAGTGCATTTGAGCACTCTCTTTCCTTTTGCTTCTCCTGGCATAGCAACTTTACGCAATCTTTCAATTCAATTATTGAATTGTTGACCGTTTGCAAAGTTTTGTCGATGTCATCCAGCTTTTTTATTTGCAAATCAATAAATTTTTGCTGGAGTTCCAATTGCTTTTCGGCCAGCAGCGTATTCTCCTCGACTTTTGTTGGTGGCTTGTTGCGTTTGGAACTAGACGCTGGAGTCGGCGTGGGTTGTGGTTCCAATGCCACATCCACTGGCTCGGAAAGGAGTTCCTTTAAAGCATTATCTAACTCTGCAAATAAAAAAAATCGTAAATTAACACTGAAATTAAAATTTCTGAAAACTCACCATGTTCATTGCATCCGAAACTGGATACTCCAAATGTTCCCTCCACTGCTGCTTCAATACCACATGCTTGGATTATCACCTCGTCGACACTGTCCAAAGCTTTTTCTGTAAAAGGTCCTCCTCCTGTTTGTGCTATTGATTTCTTATTTGCAATCAATTTTTTTTTTGCATTATATTTTCGAATGGTCCAAATCTGTGCAATATAATCAATGAGAGGACACCAATCAATTAAATATAAATACCTACCCTTTTCCACTCTGCAGTTGATTTTGTAGGAGGCCCATTCTCGTTTAACATTCGAGTGAGCTTCTCCCACTGGATTCTCTGTGAATCTCTTGAATTTATTGTGTTTGCCGAAAAGGATTTGGCCAAATCGGGATATTGTTCCATATAATTAGTAAGAAATTGGATTTGAGCTTTGTTGGGAAACCTGTTGATGTAAATTTAATATTTTTAACAATTACAGTCTAGTAAACAGTAATAACAATATACATAAATGCTTACTTACATTTTTTTGAAAGTAATTCACTTTAAGAACACACAACGTCTAGTCTAGACGAACAAAACACAAACCAATTTGCCGGCAAATTTAAAAAAAAATCAAATGTCAAAGTTTTTCTTCTAAAGTGATACCAAATTTGAGAAATATTTTGGTGATCACATTACACAGACGAATAAATTCTTTTGATCACATTTGATTGTCACCAATGTGACAGTCACAAATCACCTTACATGATTCCACCCCTGATAATGATTTATAACCATCAATCATACCGATAAGACTTTAAAAAGTAAATTAAAATAATCTACGTAACTATTTGAAATATTTCATGCCACGAAGTTGTAAGGTTGCAATAGAATTCAAGAAAAAAGATAACTACTACACCAGGGGAATAAATAAATCAATTAGTTTAAGAATTTGCAAAACTCCATCACACAACACTCAAAACATCATCATTAGCATGACTAAGCATGAGACCGACCACGTCCATAAACACAGAGAATAAAATCACACCAATCAACCGGCAAGACCTGTTTTTTTGTATTTTATTTTATTTATTTGTAACTTGTCTCGCCAATTCGTCTCAAATCTGTGTTCCAATATAATGAACCTGTGATGTGTGACCGCGTTTCAAGAGTGACGCCATTCAAGGTCAAACATGTTATTCATTCCAAATGAGAAAAATAAAAGTGCACCCAATTTCAAAATCACAAATCAAGTGACAGATCCATAAAGAGCAGGAGCAATCGTAACGTAAACGAAAAGCAAACAGAGAAACAAAAAAGCACCAAGATTACGAAGAACGACTTAATCAATTAGTTCCTGACAAACCAACACAGTAAATGTACAGATATTCGTCTTGGGATTCAATTGAAACCTCGCATGCAGCCTAATCTTTTATGCAAAGCGACAACGCAAGTGTTTTGTTTGTTTGGTTGATTGTCAGCGGGCCTGCCTCTTCCCGAATAGATAACACGTCAAATTTCCGAGGGGAAGGAAAAAAAAAAACAAATCAACAACAAAGGGGCACACATTAAATGAACTACACAGACTTCACTTATATTGGGACTCCCATGCGCACCCGAGTTATGTACATTTTACTTCGAGAATAATACAGCCAACAAAGGCGTTTCGTTGGATCAAAATGCTCTCCTTTCCTTTTGGGGCTTCCGATTTAGTAAATAACTATGACAAGACCATGATGATGGGACGACGAGGGAGTGAAAGACACTAGAGAAAACGGGAGGAACTTGGGAAACAACAAAAAGACTTGACGAACTCTTCACAATGAAGCAAGAGTGCGAACAAAAAAAAAATCACAGAACTTTCTTTAGTTCCAGATTTTCTCTTTCCACTTCTACTAGAAAAAATTACCTCTTCCACCAACTTATCCATTGCGTTTTTGGTATGGTCTTTGGAATGGAATTTCCTTGCAATTTTCCTCCAAAAGATGATCTAAATTACTTTTTGTGTTTCACAACGAAAATTAAATGAAAATAGAAATAACCAATTTTGCAGCCACAATCCGAGTCCACAAAGTTGGAAAAGAAAATATTGATTTTCTTTCTCTTGGGTATGTATGTGGTGCTGCTGCTGCCTGCTGGCTGGCTGGCTGATTGGGCTTTTTTTCAAACACTTTTTCACACTGAGTTTTCACATTTTTCTTCAATTTTTCACATGCAATTTCATAAACAATCGATCGGGCAAGATTTTACGAATAATTTTGTGTTAATTTCGAATGGAATTTCTCAGATTTTCAGGGTAAATTCATAGTTTTTCTTTTGAGGGACGATAGTGAGACAAGAACAACGACGACGACCGCACAATTTTCGTCTCAAATAAAAATCATTCAATTGGATGGAGTTTTTTTTTGTCTTGATTGGATTTTGAGTTTTATTTCTTGGCGATTCTTTGTGTTTTTTTTGGTAGCGCAGGCGCTTTCAGATGTTGTCAAAAACATATGATCTGAATTGGAGTAGATTATTGGACAGATGACAGTAGATGGAATAGATTGGTTGAGTGGTTGTATTCAGGGGCCAATGGTTTGTGGATTAGATAGAAAGTGGATTTTATGAATACGTTTCTGAAAGATGGCGCTAAAAATGTGCCTAATTTAGTACTCCTGTTTTTAAGGTATGCAGTGATTTTCCATTTTATATGGTCGAGAAAAGAACTTGTACGTATAAAGAAAGCGATTTTGAGATATTTAAAAGAGATCATAATGAATAGAAAAATGTACATTCAAGCTTTGCAATAAAATGTTGTGAGACGTCAATTTGTGTTAATTTCAACAAATTTTAATGTACTTTGACATTGGCAGGCAACAATAGGTTGTTTATGACATTTGTCTTAAAGTACTTCATAGTAAGCTAGTATCAAATGAAATGATAGAAGGTACAGGACTCTACAGGAAGGCATATATTTTTTTTTTCAATTTTGAAGGGATGCAACCTACACTGATAACTTCCTATCCCTTCTGGCAATTTGTCTTGCTTAAAAGGTTTGTAGGTTTTTGATAAAAAAGTTGTCAGTTAATTATTCTTAAAAATTAAAAAATTAGCAACAACATTTTGAATATGGCGAAGCAGTTTGATTTTAAAATACATGTTTGTAAGCGAGATTTTTAGTCCAGAACCAATTTTTACCAATTTTAATAGTGTTTCTTAAAAAATTTTATTTCTTATATAAACAAATATAATGTCTTCTATTATTCAATATATATAGAAAACCGAAAATCAATTTTTACCAATTTCACGTACAATTTTGTGTAGATTTAATTTTTTTATGAAAAAACTGATAGTTGGATTTCTATAAGAAATTTAAGTTTTACTAATGTTTTTTAGAGTTTTATTTTTTGTAAGAAAAGCTGTCAGTTCAATTTTTCTCAGAATTGTACTGAACGATGAAAAAAATTCTTATGAAAAAAAATAGTTTGGAGCCATAATTTCAAATTTTTGACAAGATATTTGAGTCGCAAATCAATTTTTACCATTTTTTTTTACTTTGTGTAAAAAAACTATCAATTCGATTTTTACCAAAATTTTACTGAAAGTTAAAAACAATATTTTTTATAAAATTCAATCAATTTCAAGCCCATATTTTTAAAAAGATACTTGAGTCGTAAATCAATTTTTACCAAGTTTTAGTACTGTTTTTTTTTTAGGTCTTTATTTTTTGCAAGAGAACTGCCAATTCAATTTTTCTCAAAATTTTACCAGATGTCAAAACTTTATTCCTGCATACAATCATTTTGGACATAACATGATTTTTAGTTTATAAAATATTCGACACTTATTTCTTTTCACTTTTTGAATTCATAAAATACCGTTAATTGGATTGTTTTCCAAAAATATACTAGTTTGGTATAACTTTACAATACATAGCACAAAATTTAATTTACGTCGCTAGAGTTATGGGTTCGTAAGATATTTTGGGTTAACCAAAATTTCCCCCTTTTTTTTAAATTACTTTGGTATAAAAGTTAGTATGTTAAAAAGAAAAGTGCAAAGTGAAAAATTGCATTTCTGCCTGGATCTTATGTGATGCTTTTTTAAGACATATCAAAATTAAACAACTATCGAAAATTTGGTAGACAACTAAAGCTAAAATTTAGCTTTAATGCCAACTTCTCTCCAAAACTTGGTCAAACTAAAATTTAACAAGGCATTTTCGCAAAAATTTTATTTTGCTGTTTTCTAGAGTGCATTATAGAATTGTCCAAATTCAGCAGGCTGATTAGTTGCTCTGTGCATTTATTACGAGTTAAGTTTTGACAGATTATGTGAGGTCGTAACTAAAAAAGGGAATGGTCGGGATTGCATTTCCTCAGAAAATTTGTTTCAACAGATATAATTGATATTTCGAATATGATTGCAAATGCATATTTTGTCTGATAATATAAATTAAAAACACATATTTTATAAACCTAATGTTTTTTTAAACTAAAATATTTTCAAAACAGATGCTCTTTTAAACTTTCTATGGCTACGTTCAATTGAGTTGGAGTTCAACTAAAACCGATTGGAAGATAGTTTCTGTGAAAATTAAGCTTAGGTTTAAGTTGGAGTTTTAGTTTATTTATTTATAACACTTGCACAGTAAGATAACAGACATCTTATAAATTTGTGAGAGCCTGTGACTAAACTTTAGATAACAATTCGAAATAAAAAAAAAATACAAAATAAAATAATATAAAATAAAATTAAAGAAAATAAAAAAGAAAAACAAATATTTATCCATACAAAATTACTTTAAAACAAGGGAATAATAGAAATATAGAATAGAAGAAGAAAAAAAGGGGAAAAACATATTTAAAGTTAAGAAGAGATGATAAGCTAAGTTAAGTTAGTTGCTTTGGATAGAAAAGAAGATTTTAATACTATTTTGGAAAATGTGTATATCACTTATATCCCGCAGATAAGTGGGCAGTAAGTTCCAGAGGCGACATGCGGCGATGAAAAATTGCCTTTCTGAATTCAAACACGAAAAGCGTGGCAAAATTACCGATGTGGATCTGTTCCATGTTGACATTCTGATTTTCAAAGAGATAGGCTGGTTGACGTGTTTTTAAGACTTTAAAAATCAGTATCAATTTTGGAAGCTTCATGAAGTCATTTAAAGGCATATGAAGTAGAATCTCTTGCAAACGTGAAACATGGTTGTACATTCTTAACCCAAAGATGTATCGAATGATACTATTAAAGGCTTTGTTTAGCTCTTTTTTGCTGATTTAATTGCAGTTGTATAAAATTTCGCATCCATGAGTGAGAACAGCCATAACTAGGGTCGTTTCTAGCATTAGTCTGGTTTTAAATGGAGTAATGTTTTGGGTGGTCCACAGCAGCGTTACATAAGTTTTACCTATCAATTGGTTGATGTGATCTTTCCAGGTCAATGTACTATTGAAGATTACACCTAGATTTTTACTGGAATTTACGAATTCTAATGGTTTCTCGTTTAAAATTTTGGAAGGAAAGTATGTAAGATCTAACTCTGTTCTTGACATAACCAGGCATTTGCATTTGCTTGCATTGAGAAACAACCCATTGCAAGACGCCCAGAAAGATATCTTTTCTAGTTCTTGATTCAGGGTGAAAACGCAGACTTTAATTAAAACCAAAGGACAGTTTTTGTAAATTTTAATGTCATCGGCATAACAATGTTTTTATACTTCATTAATAAGAAACCGATTTCATTCACATATAATGAAAAAAGAAGGGGGGATAAAATTGATCCTTGGGGAACTCCTTGTTGAATTGGAAAAAAATCGGAGAGATTTTCATTTAAGAAAACGGCTTGCTTTCTATCAATGAAAAAGGAAGAAGGCAGTTTAATAGCTTCTGAAGATATGTGGAATTGGTGACGCAGTTTATTCAGAAGTCTCGAGTGATTCACCATCTCGAATGCTTTTGAAAAGTATACTAGGACTAAATAAGTTACTTTGTCAGTATCGAGTTCAGTCCTGAACGAAAACCCGTTTTAACATCGACTAAAAGTTTGTTGCTTAATTGTTTTTGCAATATCCTTTAATAGACATTAGATAGAAAAGCACGTATTGAAGTCGGTCTAAATTCATTACAGAGCGAGTTTTGGGGATTATTTTTGCTTTTTTCCATTGATGCGGGAAAATGGCAGTGGTAACGATTGTATGTATTACATGTGTAAAGTAGGGTAAAAGCAGTGGAAGAATAGCTTTAATGAAAATTGGATTCAACACATCAGCACCAGTAGCATTGGACTTTATACTTATGCAACTTTCAACTATGTCTAAGGCTTTCACACAATAGAAACTGAACAGTTTAAAGAAATAATCGAGAACTACATTTTAGCTCGAGCTGTGAATTATACTTTAAAGCGAAAGATTGTATTAATTTTACACACACATTTGAGAGCGACCACTGACCGCCAAATAAAAGAAACAAATGGCATTCAAAACATTTGATAAGTCCAAATCCTTCACAAAATCGTAAAAAACTTAATTATATTCATGTTACCATACTAAAATTTGCGCTTTGATAGCCAAAATAAGTGAAATTTGAAAAAAAATGAATTTGTCGGCACGAATTGCGATCTGAACTCTACGAACTGTCAAACTCTTATCGAGTTCCACGTACCATCCACACTGGAACGAATGAATTATTCGCTCGAGAATAATCTCAAAATCTTTCTTGTTTTTGTTTACTTGGTGATTGGTCGTGGCTGAAACGAACATGGATACAAATTTAAATTATATTTAATAAATAAAAATGTATATAAATGTACATTTATACCGACGATTAAAGATTTTGTTAAATTTATTCAGTTTCGTAAACAGTTGTTAAATTGATTTTGAAACTAATCAAGAGAATTGGCAAAGTTAAACGTCATTCGCAACGAATTTTAAATGATTTGTAAACAAAATGTCAAAGTAGATCGTTAGTAGCTCTCATGTGAATAGTCGTTAAGAGAGGAAGTAATTCCTTCTGCTGTATATTTTCTATCGGCCAAAATTGAGTACAAAAATATTACAGCTAATGTTTAACATTATAGTTTTTTTATAAAAACTAAATTTAAAATACACATTTCAGTTATTCGATCAATGTATGTATATTTCTTCCATTCAGAAGTGATGTGAAATTTATTTTCGTTTAACGTTTTATTCTCCATAAAAATATTGTATAAATTGCTTAAATATCCTCTGATTTTTGAAGATTTTTTAATTGCATTCAACTTCAAAAAGTGCAAAAGTAAACAAATCTTTTGTCTCTTGCCAATACACTGGCAATTTCTATCTCTCATCTCTATAATACGGCCTTAACTTTCAATCTTTTTTAAACCATCAATGCATGCAAACAAAGTTGAACAATTGATTTGGTTACCAAATCTTTTTTGACCGATGGCAATATCTGTTCTCAGATTTATGACAGCAAAAAGAAAACTTTTCAGATTCCATACTTAAGGCTTTGAATAGATTGTGGAGCATTGGCAGTGACGTGGACCTTTTTTCATATTATAGCTTTAAAGAACTGATAGTGTTGGATATCAATATCACATTTAAAATTTTACATTTGATCTTGATGTAGAACTTTGGTTTTTGCTTAGTTTCTTTCCCGAATCTGTAAATTTATAACAACCTAAAGTACGGCCAAAATTCATACCAAAAGTACAAAAACACCTGGAAAATTGTTTATTTCGAGCATCACATTTCTTGTCATTTTGTTTGATGGTGTCTCAAGAGTACTCCCTTATTAACTGCCCATAGGAAGCTATTGTAACCGGTACGATTTGTCAAATTCAAAATGTTGACATTTCTCGACGTTTCAAGGTCCCTAGAATCTAAATAAAAGATTTTTAGAGAGATGTATGAAAGTGCGTGAGTATGTACCTACATACGTTTGTACGTCCGTTGCTAAGATTTTTTAACGTCCATATCTCAAGAACTTCAAATAAATTTGGTATACAGATAAAAGCACAGAATGATTCAGAAAGGACTCTCACACAAATTGAGTGGTTTGTTTTACCCAAAAAATCTAACGAACCAATAACTCTACATAGTTTTCAACTTTCAGTAAACTTTGGGGAAAAATTGATTTTCGACTCAAATATCATTTTTCAAAAATGTAAGATATTGGTTTCAAACTAACATTGGTTTTTATCTTACAGAAAATATTGTATTCGACATTTAGAAACATTTTTATAAAAATATCTTATATGTAGATAGTTTATTCATAATTGCTAAAAATTGATATTCGATTCTCGATATATCGCGGATAAATTAAGAGGTGTTGACTTAAAAATGATTTCACTCTGTGAACATTTTTATTAAAAAAATACTGTCTTACTAACTTAACTTTCAAGAAATGCTACTTAAATTTATAAAAAAATTGTATTCGACTAAAAATCTCGTTCACAAAAATAGATTTTGAAATCAAACTATTTGATCACATGTAAAATATCGTTGGTAATATTTACTTCATTTTTTTAGAAAAATTCAAAACTGGCAACTTTTTTAACAAAACCCGAAAGCCTACAAAAAACTTATAAGAAATGGTTTTTGACTCAAGTATTAGAAGAACAAAAAAAGATATTGATTTCAAATTATTTATCCCAAAATTGACAGACGGGATTGGAAGTTATCAGTGTGGGTCGCATCCCAGCCTCTTTTTGTCTTTTAGTTTTTGACAGATCTTTAAAATGCCAATTTAAGCAAAACAAAAATGTTTATGCAAAAGAATACTGACATTTCTTAAAGTTATCAGTATGACGTTTAAAAAACAGGTTTTGACTATTTATTAGACCTTGTTAAGGTTCAGGTGACCCAATATGGCTTCTGAACATGGCTCTCTTAATTGAAAAAATTCTACAGGGTGTTTTTAAGATTTGTGGTTTTCGAGAAAAAATAAAACATGTAATGTCCAAGAATTTAGCTTTATTATAAAGATAAGGGTTTAACTTTATGTTTTGAAAGTAAATATGGGCCGCTGCGTCGTGGCTGGCTTGATTAAATTTCAGCTTTGAGGTCCAATTTTCGACATCTTTTTACAGAAATTGAGCCATATGTCTGCGGATTATCTGCGTAGACAAGCGAGTTCACATAGCCCCACAAAAAATAGATCTTGGAGCACAGGCCCACAACACGAGATAATGCTATCTCCACAAGCTTCCTTTAATAAATTGATTGTTTCGTTGCTTCGAGCGAACCGAACCATTGTTTTGGTAATATATACATTTGCACGATTTGCAAACGTTCGTCATGAATCAAGTGACATCTGTCAAAAAGACAAACTCCGAAAGAGGTACTGCCAGATTAAAAATCCCAAATGTAAAAAACACCCATTATTATGGAAACTGAATTAAAACTGTGAAACGTCAAAAAAGTCATCTGAATCCAAAATGACTGATGACAAGAAAGAAAGTTGGCTTAATTTATATTTTGTACTGTCCTGAAAGTTTATAGACAGTTAATTTTCTTCCAATATACCTAATTTTTGTATGAAACACACAAGCTTCTTCTTAATGTTTCCCACATGTTACAAGTAGGTAACAGTGCGCTTAAGTGTCCTTTATGGTGTAGTTTTCAGTTATGCACTATGAAGAACTTTTTTATGGTTCCTGGGAGTAGTTAAGTCATTTGGATTTTAGATTTAACAAAGATCCTTGTAATTGCGTTCTTTAAGAACATTATACAGTCACTGCCACACATTATACAAAACAAGGCATGGATACTCAACAGAAGGCAAAGGAAGAAGTACCTTCATGTCATTAGAGAATGTGTGGAAGACTGAAGTATATGGAAAGGAGACAATAAGGAAGCAAGAGAACTAAAAACTTAAGCCCCAACTTCATGATTAAGTGCAACCTTCTCATAACTTGCAACTAAAAGGATGCATCTCATAAAATTCTGATGTTGATGCTAGCTAACGACGCGACGGGTATAGTCAAAGTACTCTTCTTTCTCTCTCTCTCTCTCTAATGATGTGTCATTGTTTCGTTAGGGTGTTTGCATTTTATAGGAAGTTCTTTAGAAAATGTATGATTTTAATAGTTTTGTATTTTGTTATTGTTGTTGTGTTTTGGTAAAGTTAAGTTTTACTAACCAAGGAAAAGAGTAAAACATGAAGAAGTAATTTCTTACACATGGTTACAACAAATGGGGGGTGAGCAATGAGCACTTTAATATTATTCACATGAAACTTTATGGAACACTTAAGCTATTGAAGTTGTTCAACATGTTGCTTAAAAAAAGAAAAATATGTACGTAGTCAAGTGATTTTATTTATCTTATCGAGCGACGACGCTTAAACAGGGAAAGTTTTCTTTCTGCTGTGATAATGAACTTTTTGTGAAGGAAAAGTTTGGCTATTTGTAGGGAGTCAAAAAGTCTTTTGACTTAATGATACTTTTAGGTTTTCCGAGCTTGTTAGGATTTCCTTTGTTAAGGTTTTTTGTTAACGTTTTTTTTGATATAAGAATAAGGGCGAAGATAAGGTTTTAAGTTTAAGTGGGTGGATAAAAGTGACAAATTATAGGTGACGGTAGATTTTGGCAGTATTTCATGGCAGTGATTTATCACCATTTGAAGTTATAGCAAGGGAAACAACAAAGGGAAAACTTTTTATCCAAAGCCTGGAGTTGTAGAATGGAAGCAAATTGCTACTAAAAATAAGGAAATATCATTTAAGACGGTCAATTTTTAAATAAGCAGGTAGTAAAATACTTAAAAAAGTAAAATTAGTGGATGTTTGACAGTTTAAAAAGTAAATTGAATGTGAGACCCCTTAACATCTGAGTATACACGATTGAAAGATGTTACAATATTTGGAGAACCGTCAAAAGTCTTTCAATAGCACCCAATTAGGTGACAATTTCCTATCTTGTGAAAATTATCCGTTCATACGGTTGGTTGAATTTATCCAAACAGACAATTTTTGGTAGAAAATCGGCTGACAATTGCCGATAGTTTTGTATCCTCCAATTAATAATTGTCTATTTACACGGATGGAAGGATTTAGAAAACAATAAATTTGGTTAGCTCATTGGAAGAGAATTCCTTTGACAGGTGACATTTTTATAATTTTGTCGTATGGTGACTTCTTATCTCTTTCAATTTTCGTAGTTTTCAAATTCTTCCAAAAACCTGTAAGCTTTTGTTCCTGTTTCCTGCTCAAAAACTTTCTGCCAATTAAAACTTCGATGATTTTGTTTGAAAATACACACAAATTGTGTGTTTAGACGAGTACAAGCGATTGAAAGATAGAACATTTGTCGACAATTAATTGCCAATTTTCTTCTGTCACTTTTGACATATAAAAATGCGTGTTTACATGGTTCAAGAAAATTGGTTTGCCGAAAATCAACCAACATTGAAAGATCTTCCAATCGTGTTGGATTGGAAAAAATCACTAAGTTCCTAAAAACTCAAAATCTCTTTTTGGAATGAAGGCAGACAAATACAGAAATACATATGTACGTACATATAAACAACATTTCTGACAGCTAAAGTGAAAATCTGAGAATAAAATTTTAATGATTCAATTTCTCGAGAATTCTCTATCGCACAATAAAAAAAGGAAGAAAAGAAATCCAAAGCTTATTTGTTGCTTGGTGAGAGTGAATTGTGTTTATATTTCATTCTACTGCTTGCTTGAGAATATTCTCAGAAATTTCAGAAATATAAACCGGCCAAATGTAAAAATTCAGGACTGTTCGTTAGCCACGTCTTACATACAATGGGTTTATACTACGTTTCCTCCAAAAAATAATCCGGGGTCTATGGCAAGAGATTGCAAATAAATCATGAGCTGTTTTAACCAAAAAAAGGTTAACTTTGATATCATATTAGCCACTCGTCAAATTATTTGTCACCCGAATATTGAACTCAGCGTGCGACGCACCAAGAAAACCGAAAAAATTTTGCATGGTTTGTAAACGTTGTTCAAAAGTTAGCCTAGTCATTTTAAAAAGCGAACCAAATAAAGCATAAATTAAGTGACAGCTGTCAAAACGATCAACTTCGAAATAGTATTGCCAGATTGAAAACTACACGTCTAAACAAAATTTGTTATGCATATAATTTTTTGTGGAGTAGAAAATAGAAAAACAATAAATTGTTTAAATATAATGAATATTGATTCTAGGAGTTCGACGAACGATTAATTTTAAAGGTTGAAGCCAATCCAGCTCTATACAACAAAGCCGAACGCTCATATTCCGACCGCTACAAAAAGCAAGAAGATTGGCAATATTTCCATTGTCTTGAATACAGATGGTAAAAAGAAGATCTTTGTTAAATTTTACATTCATTAACAAAATTTAGTTTCATTTCAGTGAAACTGTGCTAAGACAAATGGATAAATTTGCGCGACACATTCGAAAAATATTACAAGAAAGAAAAAAGCACGACCAGTGGTTCGCAGGCTCTTCTAAAGAAGACAAGGCCATACTATGAAATTATGAAATTTCTTATCCCAAGTGTTTAAATGCCAAGATAACATCAAAGATGTTCGTCGCTTCTTTTTTTGTATTCAAAAGTTTGTTTATTTCCAGAACTTTCGGTAATATGTAGAGTCAAAATGAAACACTTAACGAAGTCTGCAAGGAAGAGTGTGATGTTGAAGAATCAACAACACAATCTTGTTAGCGACGGGGTACTTTCGAAGACCCAACACCGCTAAAAAAAAGCAAAAAAAAAACCTGAATCGGACGCAGGACAAATTTTGGAGGCGTTGAGTGAGATAAACGAACCCGAGTCTCACCCGCTAGAGAAATTCTTTCTTTCTCTTGCGCAACGTGCAAGTACGAGTACTTCGAGCCGCAAAAAAACAATCCAATCTTGAAATGCGGACTCTGCAACTATTCCATCAAATTGAATTTGAGGATGAATAATTGGCACATCGCACATCGTATCCACTGGAAGTCGAAACTGATGATTCGTCCCTGTCGACTTGTGTTGCTGCGGAAGTTGTCGTTTTACGTGGGGTTGCACTTTCAAGGATGTCCATGCGTAATAGATTGTGCAAAATGCAACAAACAAGAATAACATTGATTGCCGATTCTGTTTTAACCTCGAGTTGCTTCAATAAAATTCTCCAGGTATGAGCCATAATACCAAAAACCTAAATAAAAATAAAAAAATGAACAATATTTTTTTTTTAAATAACTTTACCTATAATTGAAAATCCTTTCTTTTACCGAGAGTTTGTGGCCTGGATAAGGCCGAGGAATTGTTGACTTTAATGCAAAGCCTTCATCCCCGATTAAAACAAATGGAATTTTGTTTGATGTTCCAGGAAGTGGTGCATCTTCCGGCAGGTTAAGGTGTTCAGGATTCTTAAGCCATGCACTCCCTAAAGGTGAATTTGAAAAAAACGGTAGAATCAGCATTGCTGCCATACGCACCTATATCGACCAGAATAAACCGATATCTTGCATCCACAGCCGCCATGATATTTTAGGAGAAACTAATCTTATAATTAAAATATAAGCTTCCACTATTTTTAGGAGCAAGTGTTAGGACATGTTTCCCATCTATTGCGCCTAATCAATTGGGAAAATTCCAATATTGTAGAAAATCGTTGGATATTTTAAGCCAATCAGCAATAGTTCGTCAGCTGGGAATTGCATTTTCAAGACATTTTAGAATAATTGCATCCATATTTTTGTTAATGACACATCTTATGGTTGACACTCCCATCCTGAACCTAAATCACAAATCGACAAAACTAGTGCCGGTAGCTAAATATCTGTAAATTTTAGTACAATTAATTTTTTTCGCAGCATAGCTACTTATATTTAATCTTACATACCTCAAAGTTACGACCAGCTTCTCTTTAGGAGAAATTAAATCTTTCCTAAAGGCCAAGTGGTTTGGTTTTAGTTCCTCTTTAATCAAATCAAGAATGCAATTAAATTGTTCAATGGACATGCGAAAATATTGGTGGAACCGCCCAGTATAATTTTCAAGCTGGTTAACTAGCAAAAAAACTCTCCTTTTTCGTGGCGATCTATATTGAATGGATGCACTATAAATATTTTCTTTTTTTAAATATTTGTAAATAATAAAACTTCTCAGAAGCTACTTTTTGTAAACAAATTAAGTTTTCTTTTTAACACTCTCATTATTTTTGACAATTCTTTCGAGTTACATAAGCACAGGGATGTGTTGAAAATAAATTTTCTCTGAGTACACATCCCTGGGTCAAGTTCATAATTCGTCGCTGCCTGCTAATAGAAATAAAACCTCATGTGAAAGAAAAGTCAAAATATGCGAACATATACAGTTTGCAGTTCGTTGCTCATGTGCAAGATGCTTAAAGGCACAATCTTCCAAAGGTCCTCTCAATTACTACCATGCGATGATATTGACATAATTGGAAGATAAGTGCATAATGTCAGTGGGGCGTTTTTGAGCATATGATGTCATGAAAAAATGACATTCAACGACGACGCCTTGGACAAAACGTCACCACGGACAGCTATAACTTTAAGGAAGCTAAGGATTTTGCATATAAATATAATAAGCGACAACAGCGCTAAATCGAGGAGTAACGTCCTCTTTCGACAATTTAAAGTAATAAGGTAATCATCATCACGGTTTCCATTTATGGCGCTGAAGTTTGGAACTTATCACCTCAAATAAGTAAGTAAGTTATACTTTTTTATCGATGATGCTGTCCACATTTAGCATTTAGTGTGGTGTATCTGGAAATACATCCCCATTGCTAGAACCTCTAGAAGGACCAACTTATTTTTTTCCTTTTAGGTAAAGAGATTTATTTTCCAGATTTCAAGCAAATTAAAGACACAACTATCTAAATTTAGGTTAAGTGCACGATAAAAACACCGTGATAGGAAAATAAAAGCCACAGGTTAGGAAATTCGGAATGTCAGAAATAAAAAATGTCTATTTCAGAGCCACCTACAGAGAGCTTTAAACTACACAAGTGTCAAAATAAAAAGTGACAGAAGTGAAGGGAATCACGGCCCAAAAAAATTACTTAATCAATAGTAAATCTAAAGAAACTGCGTCTTAGTCTTAATTGAAATGTCAAAAGACGGTAATGTTGAAAAGGAACGTTTTATAGTCAATAGGCTAACGGATATACAAAACCCAGGCCCATTTGCAAAGATGCCAAGTGAGAGCTAATATACGTTCACAAAGCCTTCATATTCATTAGGTTTTAAATGGTGACACATTCCTAAATGTTAAGTGCAGATACTGAACTAATTTTTTTAAACGCTTATGATGTAACTGAGCCTTAAATATATTCAGTTTCCATAGCCTTGGGCTGGCTCTGAACTTTCCAAAAGCATGAATAATTTGCAAGCAAATGCAAAAAAGATTTCGTCTGAACAATTGATGCATACTTCTATCCCCAGAACACCAAACTTACATACCTTCTGGAATAGAATGAAGATACCTATAGCAAAGAACTGAGGCATCTCATGTTTAAACAAACCCTCATAAATCATTCAAAAAACAACTGCTTCATTGCAGGCAAATCAATAAAAATATGCGACCACCTGAACTGAATTTGAACAAGATGTTTCATTGAACTCTCACCACCTGAAGTGAAAAACTCAAAAAAAAAACAAGAAAACAAACAAAAACATAAAATAACATTTTCATGTGCAAAAATGATGACTCTTTTAAAGGATAAAAAATCGATATCACATATAAAACCATGTGCTCCAGCTCCAGTTAAGAAAAAAGTCCACACAAAAAACCAAACAGAACCATCGAATACTTGACTTACCTTACCTAACATACATCGGGTCATTGAGGATGAGAAGGTAGGCAGGTAACTGGTATAGAGATGCCTATGGATATGGGCTCCATTCTGTTTAGATACATATAGGTTATGTATACTTGAGCGGTGACCCACAAATTGAAAAAAAAATACCTACTCGAGAACCGATATTTTTAACCTTCTCGCCAGATGCTTCCTCTCAACCTGGAGCACTTTTTTTTATAGATATGTGCCTGAGCCTTACACAAATTTAACTTTAGGTAGCTTCATCTGATTTATTCAGCAGGAGTCTCCTTAAACACAAGGGGAGCTCCATCGTTAGTGTGGTGCGTCGTCTTCGTCGTCCTTCATCCGCGAGCGTCGATCGTCCCGATTCCAAAAACCTTCTGCCGTCCTAACGTCCTACCATCCTCCAGCCATAAATGGCTCGTCCGTCAGGATTTTATGCTGTGCGTCTGTCATCTTGTTATGTGTATTTGTTTTTAAGCTCGTTCCCCAATTTTGTGTATACATATGAGACTTGTGTTTTTTGCAAGCCTGCCAAGCCATAGTAGGTAATATTTTATGCCTGGGACATGTTAAATTGATCCTTTGTAGAGGAAAGTTGATAGCTATTTTTTCCACGTGCCACACCACGCTTCTGGGGACACACAAAACAGATGCGGTCTTTAGGTTTTGGTTTGGTCAGATGTGGCAGAAAGGTGTTCGGCGAATTTCGACGACACAAACAGATGAGGCGATGCAGCTGGATAGACTTCGCAGATGGATACAAAGTCAAAGTACAACCGACGGACGCAGCGATAGCCTGATGGCCCATGGGAGGCATCAGCATCACACATCATCTCCAACCCAAACTCAAACTTCAACGTCCAACCAAACCAAATCCAAACGATGGATTTGATGTACGAGTCGAATCGATGCCGAGGGGAGGAGGTGAGTGTAAGCGATAGAGCTCCCCAGCTCCAACACCGCCATCCACCGAGTTGAATCTAATTAGTTATGCCTCTATACGCATAGAGGCCGCAATCGGTCTTCTTCCGCCTGTGGGGAAATGTGTGCGTTCTCTCTTTTTTGTTTTCCTTCTTTTTTTGAAGCTTGAACACGGCAGTGCTTCTTGAACGTTGTTCTCCTACCTTTAGAACGAATGAACGAGGATGAGGAAGTGCATTGCAGCCGTGTGTCATGTTGATGGTCTGGTCGTGGGCTGACGCTGGATAGTGGCTGCTTGGCTTGGTTTGGTTGGCTTTCTGGTCGGTCGTTTGAAGGCCGAACGTCAAGCGGATGGACTCGTTAATTTATAATTCACGCAGCGGAAGGGCACAATCGCGCTACCATTTCCGAAGAAACGATGTTGATGTGATGGCTGGTTTATACGATTACGAAGTACAAACGAGTTTATACGGATATTTCAAACTTTAATGTGCGTAGTGCGTCGCTTCTAATGTGTGCATCTCTTTACAGCTAGGCACATGGTACCCCCATGGAGGAAGACAGAGGGTTATTAAAAAATATTGAACTTAAACAAGACAAAAAGAAAATATTAAATTCTTAGACACATTTCCGGATTAAAAAATGATTTTTGTTTATAAATTCATTTGACATGCTAAGCTAACCCTTTGACTTTTTCTAGAAGGTAACTACTTTTTTTTGTTTTGACATTTCCCAAAACGTCATTCGTGTGTATTTAAGAAAAGATTTGCATATAAATTGTTATTGACATTTGATTCGTATTCTTGTGATGTCAACAGTTTTGGGTTGTTAATTTTTATATGAGTTCTTTGTTTGATGAGATGTTTTGTTTTTTGTTTTTTTTTTTTTGTACACCAAATAAGGTTATGGGGTATTAATTTTGTGTATTTCTTGTGAGACATAATGTATTAAAATTGAATTAACAATTAGGAAGCACGTTGGATTTTTACTTTATTTTTAAATTGATTAAATAATTTTAAGGGGATTTTGTGTGGAACCATCTGTAAAACAGTCATAACTTTTGAATTCGTTAGACTTAAACTGAAGTTCCACAATATGTTATCTGTCAAATCTTAGTACACAAGTAATACAAATTAATTATCTGAAGTAAGTTGGTATTGCAAAACATTTGAAACTTACTTGATTTTTAAGTGGCTCAGAACAAAACACCATTGGACCTAGAAGTTGAATAAGAAGAACATTACAATCTCGCACATGTAGCTTCAGTGTAAACTTGTATAAATTAAATGTGAACTATTCTGACAGATGAGTGTCAAAAATCTATCGAAATGTAGTTTTAAACTATTTACATACATAGGTAGATACATGTGCAAATTATAAAATAAAAAAGAAGCTTAAGTTAATCTAAAGGGTCTTGCACATGAGAGCGAACAACGAATGGACGAACAAACATGATTTTACACATTTCAAAAAGCCAATTTCGAACAAAAACCTATTTAAATTATAAGAAACCGATTGCCCCTAATGTTAGGATGATAAAATTTGTATTTTGTTCTCTAAAATAAGAATATTTTTTAAAAGCAATTTAGTAGTAACGAATTGCACTGAGTTTGTTACGAACTGTCAAACTCAATTCGCGTTCCACATACCATCCGCACTGCAACGAATAAATTGTTCATGATCAACATAACCTCAAAATTATACCACTCTTGTTTTGTTTGTTGAAAACGGCAACTATAAATTGACAATTCGTCGCTGTCTGCGAAAAAATTCATGTGAAAGAACAATCAAAATATGCGAACATCCACAGTTCGCAGTTCGCACTTCGCAGTTCTCAGGTCGTAGCTCATTTGCAAGATGCTTTAAAGGTGATTATATTAACTTCATTGTCAAGATAAAGGAAATTTATGAAAACGAATTGTTAGACGTCAACTGCGTTCTGATTGTAACGAACAGTCCAACTCAATTTGCGATCCACACACAATCCACAATTCAACGAATAAAATGTTCGCACGCGTCTTAACCTATATACAAACTTTATTTAAGTCTTTATTGCGCATCTGTGATGACGATTAAACAAGCCATGTGAAAGAAAACAAACAATGGATAAATATTCGTTTATTCGTTGGAAGCTAACATGTAAACAGTCCTTTAGTGTTTCTTGCCTTTCCTGAATTCAAATCCAGGATAATTTTCTCTTTTTCCTTGCAGAAGAATTGTCATTTTGTGGGGTTCAAAAGACTTTTCAAAACGTCGTTAGAAATGTCAACAAATTTGCACTGATACCAAGTGAAATTTTGGTCGCACAGATAAAATTGTTAATAATTTAATTATGAAATAATGGGTCTCAGCAGCGTTTTGCATATCTTTAAAATTGTAATCTTTTTCTTCAGTATAACAAATCATATTAGTGCTAGCAAAAGCACTAAATAAACTCACTGTACGGTCTATATAAGGTCAAGGTTTTTATAACAACATAATATCAAAACAGCAATTAAGATCTACGTTATCTAAAAGCACACCTTTTTAATAACGTCAACAATGTGTAAACAGCGTTACCACTTAAACTAAAATAAGGCAACTCCACACCTTGAAAAAAAAGCATTCCATTAAAAAATTCTTCTAATGTTTTCTGTTTTTCGAACATTGAACATTTTTAATGTAAATGTCCCCTTTTTTTCCATCAAATGCAATAAACTCTCTGTTTTTCAAACATCTACTATTTTTGACGCAAATGTCTTTCTCAAATTCGTGACAACCACTTTCTTGACAAAGATTTTGCTATTATTATTTCTGTTTTTTCGAAAATCGAATATTTTTGAAGCAAACATCATTCTGGAAATTATGATAAAAACTTATTTGACACATATTTTGCTTTTATTGCAAAAAATTACATTTTCGAAACTGTGATAACCACTTTTTTGATACAGATTTTGTTCTATTGCAAAAAATACAATAAACTTTCTGTTTTTCGTCCATCGACCATTTCTGACGTAAATGTCATTCTCGTATAAATATTGCAACAAATTACATTTCCGAAATTGTGATAACCACTTTTTTGATAAAGATTTTGCTTTTATTGCAACAAATACAATAAACTTTCTGTTTTTCGAACATCGTACATTTTTGACGTAATTGTCATTCTCGAATAAATATTGCAACAAATTACATTTCCGAAATTGTGATAACCACTTTTTTGATACAGATTTAGCTTCTATTGCAACAAATACAATACACTTTCTGTTTTTCGAACATCGAAAATTTCTGACGTAAATGTCATTCTAGAATAAATATTTTAACAAATTACATTTCCGAAATTGTGATAACCACTTCTTTGATACAGATTTTGCTTCTATTGCAACAAATACAATAAACTTTCTGTTTTTTCGAACATATTTGACGTAAATGTCATTCTCGAAATAGGGATAATAACTGCGAAACTTAAGTTTAATAACAAGAATGGTATTTTTGAAAATAGAATAAGATATTTTTAGTGCGGCAACAATTTTTTTAAAAGAATTTTTGTTATCAAAATTATAAGTCAGATATAATTAAAATGTTTTCCTCGATAAAAATCTTTCAACTGCGTTCGATGTCCATTGACTATCATAATTCTGTGATAAGCTGTTTTTTCTGGTAAGATTGTGCGTCGGACGAAGGTATGTATTAAGCACATACATAGTCACTTGTTTTCGAAATAAATCATTGATAATAATTTTTGTTATAATCGCTTGCTGTTCCACTTCGAAACTAATCAAATACCTTCCTTAACATTATTCATTTTGGTGTAGTGTTGTAGTGACTTTTAAAATAAAGAAATACTGAAAAATGCATTTAAGGTTAAGTTATGTTCTTGGATTGTTCTTGATTATCTGCTGTCATAATAATTTAGTAACTGCTGGATTAAGCGATGAAATTAAACAATTATTTGAAGAATTTCGACTTCGAATGTGTCATCCTTTCCCACAATGGAATCTACCTGCATTGGATCCGTTAGAAATAGAACATGCGGAATTACATAAGGATAATAATATTTTCAAAAAGTACGCCAAAGTATTGAAGTGTAAAAAGTACAGATTTTGAAAACCATTTTTTTATCAAGTTTTTCAGCTTCCGTAACAAATCTCAAAGCTACTGGGCTTTCAGGTTTTATAATCAATGAAGTTAAAATTCCAATTCTGCAAAAGTTCAAATTAAATATAACATTGCCATTGGAGGAACTTCAATCGAAATACACAGCAATAGGATCACTGGGAAGTGTGGTGAATTTAGTTGGAGATGATAAATTGATGTAGGTTCACAACTGTCAAGTCTAAAGGAAACAAAATATATCTCCCCCCTTTGTTTTAGTGTTCGCTTGAAAGATGTGAATATGGTTGTCACTGGTAATCTAAAAGTAGGATTAACTTTTGGAATAAAAAATCTTAAAATTCAGGTAAAGTTATTTGTTCAAAATTTCGTTTATGCATTTGATAATAACTTCTTCTTCCAGTTCGCCATTGGTAATTTATTTGTTGATATGGGTAAACTAATGGAACACGATAGAATCAATACATTTGTTCATAATCTGATCAATGATTTGGCAATTGAATTATTTGGAGATTATTGGGATGACTATGGTGAATCGTTGACCAAAAACCTCGAAAGTGTAAGCGTTAAATAAGTCTAATATTATATTTTTTAAACTATTCTATTTGTTTTATTTCAGCTTGTTAACAAGAAAATGTCAAAATATACTTTGAAAGATATAATTGGAATTATATCTGGATCAGGAAAACCAATATTTGGTGACAATCCACCAGGAGATTGCAAAAATCAAATTGATGAAAGTGAACCAAAGAAACCATAGTTTTATATACAAAAAAGTAGTGGTGAAAGAATTTATAATAAAGTGTTAAAGTGATTCTGATTATGTTTTTAATAAGACCAATTAAATAAAAGTCAATTTAAGTAAAAGAAATTTTTTTAAATTCTGCTTCCACATGTGTTACACGTTTGACAGACGTCAACTTTATTATTTTTTTTTAAATCACTAAACACACGTTAAAGCATCGTCAGCTTAAGTTTTAACATCGATTTAATGAAAACTTATAGCCAACATGAACACGTCTTTTAATAGTTAGCCTTCTATTACTTAATCTACTACATTTACTGTCAAAACAGAAGTGACATTAGGTTTTTTTTTTTCAACAAAATAAAGTTTTGATATGGATCCAGATGATTCAATTATGATCAAAGACATATGGGATGTTCAAATAGTAGGCATGTGCATTGAAGAGGACACAAGCGTCCACAGGTTTTTCTCGAAACCCAGCTGTGTCTATCAACTTCTACTCTCCTTCCCCGCGGTGAATATCGGGTGACTAGTACCTCAACTGGAGATTAGGTTCTAACCCCAGTGGAAAGTTGTTGTGGGCATCAAACGAGAGAGGGGTGAAGAGGTTTTTCCACTAAGGCACCTCTCCTTATCCAGACGGCAACGGTGGCGTCTACAGTTCCAGTAAGGTTGAACTACTAAGTGAACACCTTATAGGGCTTCTACGACTTATTCGCAGCCCAGGCCTATAAGGAGCGGTTAATCCGGCTCCCCGTCTTTGGAGCTATACTTAGGATCTGGTCCTCCAGGTTGGGGGTTGTCCCGTCGGGGCGACTTCCTGACCACGTCAAAAATACATTAGTTGCGAAGCACCAACAACCTTTGTATACGGACAGATTCACTGTTGACAACCCAAGCAAACGAACTTCGGATCTGTACGTAGAATGTTAGGTCGCTTTACAGACCATGTGCAGCCGAACAATTAGCGGAAGCCCTAAACTGCTGCAAGGCAGATATTACCGCCATACCACAAAGCCATTCTGGATTTGTTGTTGGAGTTTCAACAGCGTGAGCGAGCGCATCACGACAATCCGCATTAAGGCTAAATTCGCCTAATATGCGCGCATGCCCCAACAGAGGAGAAAGATGAAGATACCAAAGACATATTCTACGAGCTCTTGGAAAAGACTTATAAACAACAGTGCCCTGGCTATGACATTAAAATTATCTCAGGCGATTTTAACGCCTAGCTAGGAAGAAAAGACATCTTTGGTAGCACAACCGGCAGATACAGCCTTCACGAGACCACTTCCGACAACGGATTCAGGTTGATTGATTTTGCTGTGCGGCGAGGCGTTCTGGTAACTAGTACGCATTTTACACATCTTAATATCCACAAGGGGACATGGAAAGCTCTTGCTCATTCAACTATCAACCAGATTGACCACATTGTGATCGACGAACTTCAAGAGGGGCCAACATTGACTCGGACCACTAGTCAAGGTACGGCTACGGATAATCCGATAAAAGCAAAAACAAGGAAGTACTGTGAGAAGTTCCGACGTTAGATGGCTACAATCGCAAGAGATTGTCATGTCCTTTTCCGATCGAGTCTCCAGTAACCTCTTAAGGAGCCCTATGCTGCCTGCATTAAGCATTGAAAACCAGTGGCAACATTGCGTTGCAGCCATTGACGACGAATGCCGGCAAGCGCACGCAGCGAAACAAGATGCATACAAAACGACGCTGCACAGAAGGACTAAGGCTGCTCGCGAGCTCTACGAGCAGAAGAGGAGAGAGGAACACCGGCTTCTTATATGGAAATAAAAGAGAGCACAAGAAGCGCACGATCGAGGTGATAGAGGGATGTGATAACAGGAATGAGGTTCGTAAATTTTACCAAAAGGTAAACAAAAAACTCCCAAGGTTACCAGCCACGAACCGAAGCCTGTAAAGACGATCAGGGGAACATCGTAGTAGAACCACAGTCTATGTTTAGAATATGAAAAGACCACTTCCCCAAATTATATAACGGCGATGACGAACCGAATTCCGCTGTAAGGGAGTTAGAGCCACTAGACGAAGTGCAGATAGCTATGTCTAAACTGAAGTCAAACAAAGCTGCAGGAGATGACGTTATCGCTGCTGAACTGTTTAAAGCAGCAGGCGATGACTTGGTAGGGAGCATGCACCAACTCATCTGTAAAATATGGTCGGAAGAAAGCTATCCGATGAGTGGAATCTCAGCATAGGTTTCCCGACCATAAAAAATGAGACCCTCTATACTGCGCCAACTACAGAGGCATCAGTCTCCTTAACATTGCATATAAGATCCTCTCTGCCGTATTATGTGAACGTCTGAAGCCGTTCGTGAACACCCTGATCAGTGTGGCTTCAGGCCAGGAAAGTCTATTATCGACCAAATATTCATACCACAGCAGATCATGGAAAAAACCCAGGAGCTTCAAATCGAAACCCAAAATCTCTTTATCGATTTTAAAGCCGCGTATGACAGCATCCATAGGGAAGAGCTCTACAGAGCAATGTCTAGTTTTGGCATCCCTGCCAAACTTATCCGTTTGTGCAGAATGACGATGGAGAATACACGCTGCTCTATCAAGGTCGGAAAAGATCTTACCGATTCATTTGATGTCAAAAAAGGTTTTAGACAAGGCGATGCACTGTCATGCGACTTCTTCAATATCGTTCTATAAAGAATTGTGCAAAACTCAACCGTCAACACTAGAGGCACAATCTTCCAAAGGTCCATCCAACTACTCCAATACGCAGATAATATTCACATAATTGGAAGATCAAGGCGTGATGTCAGTGGAGCGTTTTTGAGCATTACGACGGAAGCGAAGAAGATTGGTTTAGTGGTCAATGAGGCAAAAACAAGTATATGTTGTCATCAACTGAACAACGACGTCTGGACAAAACGTTATCATGGACCGCTATAACTTCGAGGAAGTTAAGGACTTTGTCTACCTAGGCACCGCTTTTTTTTTATAATTCATTTTTTATTAATTCATTCTTAAACCTATCTTAAAGCTAGACAAAAATTCATAAAACTAGCCTAATTATCCATAACTTACACCGCACCGCTATTAGCACAGAAAACGACACCAGGGCAGAAATAAACGAAGAATAACTCTTGCAAATCGCTGCTTCTTTGGACTTAGGAGGCAATTGAGAAGTAAAGTCCTCTCAGGATCTATAAGACACTCATCATCCCGGTTCACATTTACTGTGCTGAGGTCTGGACCCTGTCAAAAAAAGGTGAGAGTGGCTTAGGATCAAAATCAAGTGGGGTGGCGCAACAGTCCGTTGTGAACCAGGGCCAAGTGACTTACAACTCTCAACCATTCCTGTGTGCGAGTACTGTTGGTGGAATGGAAGGGACCTACAATTTTAGGCCGAATCCGAACGGCTTGTTTGAGAAAGCCCTTTTTCATGACAAGAATTACTCTTGAAGGATTTGTCAATTCCTCGCAAGAAGCAGTACCCGCGAAAATTAATTTTTTTTTAAATTAAGGTGGCACAGGCAGGGATTGAACCCAAGACCCCTTGCATGACAGTCCAACGCACTGACCATCATGCCACGGGTACTACGTGGCTTAGGATGCTTCGAGAGAAAAATTGTGATTTTTATTCCCGTATGCGTAGATCGAGAATGGAGTAGACGATATAACCACGAACTGTACGTGCTGTACAGCGACACTGACCTAATTAGCAAAATTAAAGTCCAACGGCTTAGATGGCTAGGTCATGTAGAGCGAATGGACATCAACGCTCCAGTCCGCAAGGTCTTCGAATCCAATCGCGAGGGACGGCGCAGTAGAGAAAGACCGCGACTCAGGTGGCGCACTCAGGTGGGTGAAGACCCCAACTAACTTGGTGTGCAAACCTATAGACCGCTAGCTAGGGACCGAGCTGGCTGGAGACGCATGTTGGTTGAGGCCCAGGTCCACCCGGACTGTAGCGCCACCTTAAGTAAGTATAAACAAAACATCTTTGAAGAAGTGGCTACATGATGGAGGAAGCAATGCACATGCACACATTTGTTATTGCAGTCGTCTAATTTGTCGATTTACTGCTTTTCAAATTTTGTTTTTCAGCTATTGCGAAATATTATTAGCCCAGTTAAACAGCTTTAATTTTGATTATTGGTAAGGTCCATTGAAATTAAATTTATAAACGTCAACATGACCCGGTTGTACTAAGTCTTATCTGAATACCGATTTATGTTCTTAGTGTTGGTTTTGTATGTATTCAAAATTTCACAAGCTTTCTCTACAACGGTTCCGTTTTTTTATACGAAATTTTACAAAACCGTTTACGAAAAGTGACAGTTAACGTAAAAGTGCAACCAAATTTTGTACCAAATGACATTAACATTTCTTCAAAACCACAGCTTTGACGAAGGAGAGTGGACAACTCTTTGTTTTGAGCATAGAAATTAGACACCAACTAAAAACAGCTAAATCATAAATCCAAATTGACTTACAGAGATAAACTTTAAAAAGAGTTATCTTAAAAATCAAACCTATCCTAAAATACGAAACCCTTACCTATACTTTTCATGCCTTTTTAAGCCTTAACTTACAAAAAAAACTTTTAACTTGAAAAAATCTCTCTTATCTGTTGTTTAATGATATTCGTTTTGTTCTTCCGCAATTAGACACCGAGGAATTTACCTAAACAAATTCCCTATCGCCATCATTAAAGACGCACCCTTAATCACCCACATCCTATATAATAACTTTTGAAACAGATAAGCCACACCACTATAAACTTAATTACACCATAAAAACTCCGCTTTCAATCCCCTACGTATATCTGCCACTTTCCCTTTAGCATATCGTTTATACTATATGTTCAGAAAGTTCAAAGACCTTCCTCGATTTAGAGTCGTAAAAACAGTCTCATTTATTTATAATATAACAACATACAAAAGTTTATATTTCTACCCCTCTAAGTGGTGCTGCTATAGCACTATATAAGCACTGTCTACTCACGTGACTTTAAGGGCCACTCGCAGTTGACACGAGTAATTATTTTTTTTAAGGGTGGTCTCCATGCCCTTTTGGCATGCTCTGAGCTGTCTGATGGAAGGGGGGTGCTCTAATATAGAGTATTACCATGGCATGCAATAAACCCCCATTTATACGACGACGATAGCCATTATATGCAGCACTTTGTAAGCTCTAGACCATCGCACTGTGTTTTAAACTTAACTCGACTTGAGACTGGAGGCGAGTGAAATATAATGTGGGGGATAGGGTGTTTTTTTTGGAATGACATTTCTGGGTGTGCATTTTATACATTCTGCTGGTATTATTACAGAGAATATTTACACTATAAGGAGGGTGCTGGGTGAGCTTCATATAAGCTTTTGTATAGTTTGTATAGTTAGAGTTTCAAGTCACAAGCTCGTGACAAGATGGCATTTTCACGTATTTAAATATCCTGGGGGCAGTATATTCTTATAGAAGAAGATGGTATTGAAATAAATGAAACTTATACGGAGTATAGACGTAGACAATATTTAATGTCTTCGTTATTCTAGACCCTCGTTTCATATAGTCACCACTCACCACCCGGCCACTTGAGATGAGAATTTCGAGTTGTTTCAATTTGGAACAACTCATAAAATATTTAAGATTAAAAATTGAAGCAAAGTCACGCAATGTAGCTATGAAAAAGGTTTTTATTTAATTATTAAATTAAAAAGAAATACTGCTAGGGCTGGATTGGTTATGGCAGTTCGAAATTCATTAGAATTGTACCTTCCGCTATTAATTAACTAATTTATATTGCCAAAGTTAATTAAGGGGGAGAACTATAAGAACTTCCATATTTAAAATTAAACAAAAAATAGCAAAATTTTCGTTGCTGACGAGTTTAGCAGTTTTGTAAGGTAGTGTAAGTGGTTTTGAATACAACTCTATTGCTCGTTAAATTTGACAAGTTTGACAGTTAATGTGGATACAACTGCAATTATAGTTGTGTTCAGTCAGTTTTACATTGTTTAATTAGTATGCATTTAAGCATTGTTCACATGAGCACGACCAACGACCAACGAATGAACGAATATTCGTTGATTTTGACATTTCTTTCACATGAGAGTTTTTAATTCGTCGCGAATGAAGTTTGAACTTGACAATTGTTCTTTTTTTGTGTTTATCATTATTGTGTTTTGAAAACAAACGATTGAGAAAATGCGGTCGAAGCTATATTTGTTTAAACAATTGTATTTGTGTCCTTGTTAATAAACAAAACAAGGAAAAGATTGCATGTGCATCCATTTAATGCAAATCGGAAAATTGAAGGAGAATATGTTTCCTTAATAAGATTGCTGGAAAAATATTCAGAAAAGTTCTTTACATATTTTAGGATGTCAAAGAAAACATTTGACTATATTTTGAGCTTGGTAAAGAACACCTTGGTTGCGAAACTTACTAGCTTTAGAAACGACATTATTTGCGCCAAGGAAAAGTTAGTAATTACTTTTAGGCAAGAGCTATTGTCCATATACAATATAAAGTTGTTTCAATTTTGTTAAATGTTATAATTTTTCTAGATTCCTAGATACTGGTGCAAGCTTTATCAACCTTGCATTTAGATTTTGAATGGGAGTGTCCACCGTAAACAAAGTAATAGTAACTACCCTTGAGGCTATCAACGCCAATTGCTTTGAAATCACCATACCCAGTTTGCTTTCAAAAGAAACAAATTTCATTAGAATTTTTTGAGCGCTGGACCTTCCCGAACTGCCTAGGTGCTGTAGACGGCAAACATGTTTTTACGTTTGCTCCAAAAAAAGTTTAAGTTTTTTATTATAAAAAAACCGTTCCACTTGTGGATGCGAAATACCGATTTTTAATGGTTGACATCGGAGCTTATGGCAGTAACGCGGATTCGACAGTTTTCAGTTGCAGTCCTTTTGGCAACGCTTGGCTCAATAGTCCTACAGAACTGAATATTCTTCCTGGAGCAACCACATAATTACCCTATGTTATCATAGGAGATGAAGGCTTTGCACTGGAGTCAACAATCTTGAGACCATTTCCTGGCCGAAATCTCTCACATAGGGAAAGAATTTTTAACTATAGGCAATACTAGAATATTTACACTTGTAAATATGTATTTATTTAATAAACCTTTTTCTTTTGCAGATTATCCAGAACTAGGAGAATGGTTGAAAATGCGTTTAGCATCATGGCCCATACTTGGAGAATCCTCTTGAAACTTAGAAGTTGGCAAAGAACCAGGTCATCGAATAATTTTAAGCTGTTGTATCCTTCACAATTTTCTCAGACAAAAAAACGATGGACATATGTTTGAACAGGATTCAGAAGATTCGATTTTAACGTCAACACAGGCTTCAGGATATGAAGCCTTGAGAATGAATCTCTTAAATTCTTCCATCTGTCTTTGCACGTTGTTATGAAATAAAAAATGTTTAATGTAGCGCATGAAATATTCCCTGCAATATTTTTTTAGTTACCATTTAATTTACCAATTTGTTCCTTCTTATTTCTATCGGAATAGAAATGTTCGGCTTTATTGTAAAGCACTGGATTGACCTTTACTTCTTAAATTAACCGTTTATTAAACTCCTGGAATTCTTTTATATATTTATGATTTTATTATCAATCAGATTTTCTTTACCTTTTTATCCATATTTTTTCAAGGAACCACAGCCGTACACCATTCTCCAGCGAAACCAAAACAGAATGATTTTTTAGGTTAGGTTAGGTTAGGTTGGAGTGGCTGTCCAGATATCATTGACACACGTAGACCTCAAGGGTCCATTGTGATACCACTAATGAGGTTACTCATGGGAGAGTAATAAATTTAAACAAATCATTTTGTACTTTTAATAAAGTTAGAGAGACGTTTTGTGTCAATCGTTGCCAGTTCACTGGTATTATCGAAGAAGGGATTACCGTAAAGTAATTCCTTCTAATGGAGAGTGCTGGACATGTACATAGAAGGTGTTGGACTGTTTCCTCTTCCTCTTTTTTTTAGGTTAAGTACGCGCGATTATTTTATTCGTTGCGAGTGTGGATAATGTGGATCGCGAATAAAGTTTGACAGTTCGTATCAACTACAATTTTGTTCGTAATGAATACATTTGTTTTGTTAAATTTATTGATATATGATATTGAAAAGTAAAAGTATGCATCATAAATCAAATAGAAACTATATTTCTATAGTTTTGTTAAGAATTTGTGTGGAAATATGTCTTCAAATGTATATAAGCTTACATTTTTTAATTCATTCGTTGCTCGCGCTCATGTAAATACTGCTTTAATCTGTAGCTGCACCGAGTTGGATACTCAACATTTTGACAGCAAAGTTAAACTGATTTAGTGGTTTGACACAAGAAATTAGCTGGAGTAACTCAAATACTGAATATTTAAGCTTACTTTTATGGCTTTGAGGACCATTCACATGAAAGCGACAGACGAATAAACTAATAAATTATTTATAAACCTATATTCTGTGCAAATGTTCAATAAAAAATAGAAATATAGCGTAAGTTAATTTTAACATAATAAAATTAGATTTATCATTGCTGAACTAAGAGAAATTTAAGATAACAAATTTTTCGTCGTAAATTGCAATCTGATTGAAACAAATTCTGCTAAAGTAAATTTATGTTCCACATACAATCCACACTTCAACAATACAAACCATGTGAAAGAAATGTTATATTGGACGAATATCCGTTAATTCGTGGGTTGTTCGTTGCTCTTATATGAGTACACACTTTAAGTGTCAATTCAGAAGAATGGTATTTTAAGCTTTCCATTTATAGTATAATAATAGATATTGTTTGTTCCCCTATCTTATGCCAACGTTGAAAAATAAAAACCCTCGTTAACTTCTAATGGAAAAAAACAACAATTATCTAATAAATAGGTGTAGTTCAATTGGATTAGATTTCTAAAAATAGAATTCAATTGAAATCTAAAAAAATACATAAGTACAATGAAAAACGTTCAAAGACCTTACCTCTATTCCCTAACATAGAAATAAAAATAAAACAGACCAAATACGAAACGATTTAACTAAGTTTAATGTTTTTTTTCTTCCAAGAATCAATTATTTGCTTGTTGATGTTCTTTTCTTCTTTTTTTTTCTTTTACATATAAGATCAGATAGCCCCAAATTTACTCAACAGTTAACAAGAAATGAAAAATTCAATTATTTTATTCATGCAAATACATGACAACAACAAAAAAAGGAACAAACAGATATGTCATAATAAAAACAGGAGCTTCTGCAGACATTATTTTTAGATTCAAAAATAATTGCGAGAACAATACGGGATGATGTTTGTGGAAGTCCAGTTTGTGTCTCTGAATGATTTTTTTTTGTCTTTCAAATGACATGCAAAATAAAAAGAATTGACAGAAAACCTACGAACATTAAAAATAAACGAGACTTCAAATACAAAGAAGTCAACAACAACAAGAAGAAATTCCTGCGTTAAATAAATGTTTTATTTGATGTTGGTATGTTCAAAGTACTTTATTGGATTTTTTAATGAGTTTCTGAAAAAAAAAAAAAAAAAAAAAAAACTTCTTTACCGACTGTCTAACAGAGAATTCAGACATTTATACGAAGTAAAGTGTAATGTCATTCCGCAGTGAAAAAAACATTTGACAGATAATAGAAATACTTTAGAGAACTAAGATCTGTTAATTTTCTAATTATTATTAACAATCTTTAACTAATGTCGATCCTAAATCTGAAGATTGTTATAATTTGCAACAATATGACGTCATCAAATAGTTCCTAAAGTCATTGTTAAAGTGGCAGTTTGTAGTGATTTACAAGAATCTATAACTCAGCTCGGAAGATGAATTAAAAGTTTTAAACTGTCAAAGTGAAAGATTTCAAAAGCAAGTATTTTTGATTGCTTGGGGGAAAACATGAAACTCAAAAGCGATTTGACATCTAAGTTGAATCTTAAATTTTCATTATACAATAGAACAATGTTTTTCTTTGATTTCTCACTTTCAACTACAATTCATAACAATTGTCGTTCTAAATGATGCTAAGAAATTCCAACAATTCTCAAGAATGGCAATAGGCATTTTTTTGACTAAACAATAAAAGTTATCATTTGTACAAAAAAGAACAAACCATTGCAAAAGTTTGACATTTGTATGTTGCCTGTAGTGCAATGCTCAACTTAAACTAACTGTCAAAATAAAAAAATTAACTTGCGGCCATTTTGTGCACCTCTCAAGTAAATAATTTTTAGATTTGTTTGACATTTTAACATGAATGAATGACTGAAGCTTGAACAACACGTCCAAATTTTCCAAATCCATTTTAAAAATCATAGTACTTCAATTTTACAGGTGAATTTCTAGGGATTAAGCTCACTTTAGGATTAATTTTAGATTGTACGTCAATAAACAAAATTGCCGTATTTGGAGTGATGATATCCTCAAGTGTATGCTAAGACACCGTTAAGTTACCCTAGTTGGTTGATGTTTTCACCTCGTAAAACACCTGAATCGCGGTCATCCTCTACTTCATTTCCCTTAACCCTACATTATCGAGCTTTTTAAGTCGTTGGGCATTTATTCTGGATCAATTTGGTTGTACAGGTGTACACTGTACGGCCCATAAAGTTCATGGTTCTATCTTCTGTTCCACTCTCCATCTATCCAGACACGTTCAAATACCACCGCAAAGAATTTTTCTCTCGAAGCACCACGTTCCCACTTTGCCTTGAGAGAGGTTTTTACTACTTAATTGCCTTCTAGGTCCAAAGAAGCAGGGAGTTGCAAGTTTGTATTCTCCGTTTGATTTCAGCTCCGGTGTTATAGTCTGAATTCAAAGTTTTGTCTAGGTAGACAAATTCCTCAACCTTTTCCTCTCCTTTTTAGATGTTAGCATATTGTTTTTGCTCTCATTGACCTCTAAATCCATCTTCTACGATTTCGTCGCAACTGACATCACGCTTTCATTTTCCAGTTACATATATCAATATCATCGGCGGGCGGAGCTTTAAAAAATTGTGTCTTTATTGTTGATGATTGTTTTTTGCACAATTCTTTCCAGAACGAATTTAAGGAAGTCGTATGACAGTGCATTGTCCTATCTAAAAACATTTTTTGTCAAAGAAAGTATCGGTGACGTGAGATTTTATTTCGGCCTTGATTGAGAACCGCACATTCTCCATTTGCATTCTGCCTAGATGAACTAGTTTAACAGGGATGTCAGCCCTAGAAATTTCTCTATAAATTTTTCTCTCCTGATTTCAAACTGTCAAAATCTATTCCCATAATTTTTCTTGATAAATTATCGACACTTTAGAGCTTATACCAATATAAAATTATTTATCCAATTTGTACAACAATGTACCCTGTAATAAGCTTAATAATTGCTATAACAATAAAAAAAAACTATCATTAATCTCAATCCGTCTATTTTAATTTACTATACATCATCGTTAAAATCCATCATTTTATATCTCTCAATAATTTGCTACCGAATGTGTGAAAACAATATTTCCGAAGCAATCCCAAGAGATTAGGTTATGTACCGACAGAAGTCCAATACCTGTCTAGAGAGATTGTTGTTGAAGTTCCATCTTGACGATCATCTACCTTTTCAAAAGAAGAACTAACAGGTTAACAAACAGAACAACAAAACAAAAGAACAGACAGACGAACAAACAGACAGTTAAGATGTTGGATTTTTTTTTCTCCAACTGTCAGATCGAAAAGAAAAGATGGAGCAAAAATTCCATAACTTTGACTGAAACCCCACAGAACAAAAAATAAATAAGAAAACAAAACCTAAAAAAACAAGAAAACTTAAATCTGGAAGCATTGTACCTGCCTACAAGAGGAGGAAGCTGCAAGTTCTTCAGATCTAATGGATTAATCTTGAGGCCATTGTCTGGAGCTGTTTGATTGTGTAGATAAATAAATTTAATATGAACGCCCTATGGCGTCCACTGCAAACCTACTTATATACAATAGTTTGCTTTGCTTTCCAGTAAGATGCCGCACAACGAACAAGTGGTTTCAAGTTTCATGATGATGATGATGATTATTCGTGAGAAATTCCCATTGTTATATTTATTCTTTTTTTTTGTTGAGAAATTATGTAAATCGTTGTAGCAATTTTATTATCATAAATTGATAGAAAGCGAAGTTAAGTTCTCATATCATAGAAATTGAATGGCCTTCCTGTTAATAAATGGAAGGTCATTGTAGAATAATTTTAAAGGCCTTCTCACTAAATGTCATACAATTAAATAATAAATAAATCAGTTGTCATAGTTTCAAAAAGTAATGTGAAATGAAGATAAGAAACTTAACTAAGCTGTCAACATCAAAAGTGACAGTCAGTGCGTTGGAGATATCACAATCAATGATAAAGGGTTCTCCTTTGTTTTCACTTTTAAACTTCAAAATCGTTACTTTGGAGAAATGTAACAAACCATTTGTAATGGAGTTGTTCAGCTTGATTGAAACCCTCCAATTATTCGTCAGGTTCAGAAGATAAATTATTATTATTGAATTACTTGAAGGCAAGGTAAGTTTCTAAGATTTGATTAACCAGATTTCAAAAAAGCTCCTTGTCAAATTGAAAGAGGGATTTTGGTAAACTGGATTGTTCTTGATACTTTTTGCATGCTCACCTAAAGTAACGAGCTAGTGAAATATACATAGTTCCAAGTTCAATATTATTAAAAACTAGCTGACAGCATTCAATCTCGAGTTGGATAGGCTAGCCTGGATAAATGGATTTTTAGATAACTTTTTCAACGAGTTGAATTGAAATTATTCGCATAAATTAAAAAAAAAAACTTTCCACTGTTCACAAAAAGTTCACAGACATTTAGATTGAAGGTGCAAAACTATTTTAAAATAACAATTTCAATGGATAACTTTAATAATTCACTGGACTTTTACCGAAAATAGAACCACATGTTGAATCAGCAGTTCTGTCAGTTACCAACATATACCAGAAGTTCGTGGATAGCTTTGGATTCTTTTTTTGGCATGCCAGTTATTTTTTATCAGCTGTTCCTTGAAAGGTATCCGGATAACCTATCTGTCCGAGATTGAACGCAGCCATTGCTTTGGTCTAGATTCACTTTCAAAGAACACAGTTGACTGCAAGTAAAGTTCCTTTCATTGCCTGAACCTGCCCATTGTCTCAATATGTTTGTTTTATTCGCTGACATACCGCAATGTTCAGTAACCAATCTGTCACATTCAATTTTTTTTGTTTTTTTTTTTTTGACAGGAGGAAATCTACAAAAAACACTTGGCAGTATTCGACACCAAGTAGTGTGGGACTCCTAACCACTAAAACCACCTCTCCATCAGGACCAATCTTGAAGGATTTTTCTTTCTTAACTTTGTACAACCGTCACTTCTGTAGGTGGTTTACCTTGCTTTGGTATGACAATGACATACCGGTGCTTAAGGCATGCATTTATTATATATTGGAGTTTTATGAAGGCTTTCAATGGCATTTCTTTCATAACCTGAGCAGTAATTAATGGTTACGATAACCATGTGATTTTTTAATTGATAGCTGATGTGTAAACACATACTTTTTATTTCTTTAAGTCTTACAATTGGTATTTCACTTTCATCTATCTTATCAACAAACCGTAAGCTATTTTTAGCCGCGTTTGATGAGTATGGCCTAAAAACATTTGCAAAATGTTCAGCAAAAAGGTTAGCTTTTTCTTTCGGGTTACCGATCCATTTCCCATCTTGAGATTTCAAGGGCGAGTTTTGTAACTACGGTCTTTTCAGGCACTTGGCTGCTTTCCATAGCGAAAAATCGGCTGAAGCATCGTCGTTAAATTCCTTCGGAATGTGCTGAGTGAATCATTTTTGAATTTGTAAATTTGTTCTGTAAGATTGTTGCTTATACGGTTAAACGTTGTTTTATCATCTGGAAATCTAGTATTTTGCCATTTTCTTCGAGCTTTTCTTTTGAAAATGTTGGAGTAATTTCTTCAGCGTCCTGTTGCACATCAGCAATAAATTGTTCCACTTCATGGTCAATTTACTCGATTGTATGGAAGATCTTAAATTTATAAAACTTAAAAGCCGTTCTCTAAAATAAGTCCAATTTGTTTTCAATTTTTCTAGTACTTTTTATTCACTTAGTGATAGAATCACTGGAGTATGATCTGATGAAATGTCATAATTACCTTCGACACTAATGTGATTTCATTTAATTCCTTTAGCTACAAAAAAGTCAATAAGGTCTGGTATTTTGTTAGTATCGGAAGGCCAGTAAGTTTGCGACCTGGAGGAATAGAATTCGCAATTGTATTTACGGCCTGCTTGGAAAGGTCTTTTGCCTTTTGTTGATATAAGTCTTGAACCCCAATGGGTGTGTTTCGCATTGAAGTCTCCACCAACAAGAAGGTTATGCCCAAGAAGATTAAATAAATCTGTATAGTAAGCTTCTGTCGGGGAGCGCCTTGGTGGGCAGTTTATGGCTGCTATCTTAAACTCTTTCTTTTTCATATCAATACTAATAGTTGTTAATTGCATATTTTCACTAGTAAACTTGGTTACTTCATAATGTTTTAAGCTTTCTTTTATAAGAATCGCCGATCCACCTCTTGCCTTGTCAGCTAGATGTGGAGCGTGGTATGAATAGTTTTCTGTTACATTATCTAGACTTTGCCCATTGGAGAAATGAGTTTCGGACACCAGGAAAATATCGATATTTTCTAGATTTAAAAAGATTTTCAGTTCGAATGAATGTTGTATAAGACCGTTTGCATTCCATATAGCGATTTTAAGTGTTCTTTTCATCATTTTTTTTAAGAGCGACTTTTTCGCTTAGCTGTTTGATATTCAAATCCTGTTTATCAATTCTTTGAAGAATAAGTTGTAGCATTTCTTTTATGGAAGTCTCTTCATTTTCCCGCACATTTTTAACAATCTGAGAATAGGCTCTTTTCATCGATTTTATTTTGAACAGCCTTTTTAGGCGGTTCCTTCTTAGTATTGTTTCCAGCAGTTAAATCGGTATTTACTGTGTTTCTGGGTTTGTCTCTAGCAGATGTATTTTTGCTTCTGCACTCTTGGAATTTTTTGGCATTTGGGCAGCCTCTATAGCTTGCCGGGTGATTACCCTTGCAGTTCACACATTTTGCTTTCTGATCTTTGCTCATAGGACAATTTTTAGTTGCATGTTTTCCTTCGCACTTTGCACAAGCAAACTCTCGGTTGCAGTATTTTTGGGTATGACCAAAAGCTTGGCAACGTTTGCACTGCGGAACAACTTTAGATTTTTGGAGTGGTTCAATTTTAACAGCTATGCCCAAGATTGATCTTACTCAATAAATCTCCTCCAGACTTTGTTTGCTGTCAAAAGTAAGCATGAATAAAGGCAGCAACCTCTTACTTTTCATTGATTCTCCAGATTAGTTTTTAATTGTCTCATTCTTAAATAGATTTGAAGGGCTTGGAAGCCTTTTTGTACAAGATCTTCTACTACTCCCTCGGGAGAGCACGAGGAATGAAGACCTCTGGCCACTAATTTTATTGACCTTGTAGCTTTGTTCTCATATAAGTTCCATTGTATTTGGTGTTTCCTCGGTTTTCCAGTGACAGACCTATAGCTTCTTCGACTGTGACTTTCCAGTTGTCTTTGTTGTACGATGTGTATTTGCAAGCTTTTTTAATACATTTTTCTATTATTTTCTTAAGATCTCCAAAAATTGCAAATCCTGAGATCATAATTGGTGGTAGTGCATTTTTTTGCTGCCTTAAGCGTGAAATATTTATTTAGCAACAGATACCACATTATTCGCTTCTTTAGTTAATGTAATCAACTCTTTGTTGTTTTCGGTTTTAGAGCTTTTCTGATTTCTTGAACGAGCCTCGGGACTACGTTTACGTTTCTTTGTGGTATGCTTATTTTTCTTTATCTCAGTTTCAAACAAGAGCTATTCTTCATCAGTTTGATATTCAGGTTCAATTTATTTTGGACTTAGCTGAAGTGTGGACTCTGAATCTTTCTTGTCAAGCAGGGAAATTTTCTCTTCGAGTTTGTTTAACAGCTGCAAACTTTAAACTAGAACTTCAAGTTGTTTTCTTGCCACTATTTCAATTTGCCATTCTTTAAAGTAGTTCTTTGATTTTGATTGGTCTTTCTCTTTGACTTCGTTGGAACTCTGTTGGTCTTTGATGTCGATCTCTTCATTGATCTTGGTTAATTTTTCGCTGATGTTTTTAACATCTATACTATTGTTGTCAATGATGTATCCCCTGAAGTAAATTTGTTTGGGGGAGTTCTTTGCATTTTTGATCTCCGTCTCTCAATATTTTTAAGCAATATCCCCAGAATCCATAGGGCCGACCTCGAAAGAGATTGGATTTACCAGTTTCACTGGAGTGCCACCTAGGGTATTTAACCTAGTCGTTTTGTTCATTGCCATAATTTTTTTAAATTAGTGTTCGTACCATAAATAACTCAGTTACTTCTATTCATAGTTTATATTCAGTAGCCCTGCAGGGTACAGACGCTGACCAGTATGCCGCACAATATGTGTCAGACGCTCTTGGATTTAATCGTGAGCTGATGCATTCAGAGCAATATTTCTGTTTGCTTTTGCTCCTAGTTCCTGAAAAGTTAACTCAGGTGACTCAGCTCATGGATCCAATGGATCAAACGCTCGTCGTTAGTTGGGTATCCAGCAGGCACCGCGAACAGGTGACACTATATACATATGTATGTATTTGTTGCAATTCAAAACAAAGACATGAATACATTGAATGAATGAATTTTGTTGATTGAAAGTTTCCTCCTTTGGAATAGATTTGGACATCCAATTTTAATGTCAAAGTTATAAAATTGACATACATTTTTGTAAAAAGGGTATGGTTGTTGAACATAACTGCGAAAGTTGTTCTTATTTTCAAAACCAGATTATAAATACTAGTTTACATTTTTGACATACAAAATAAGGACTGTTTACAATAACGATTAGTGCTGTATCTTCCCGTATCCGTCATTTTATGACATTTGCATTTTAAAATCGCGTTGTCAGCGTTCTTTCATTTTGAATTTGCCAATCGTATTTTGACAACACAGTCAAACTATTTCAACGCATTTGTTATAAATGCAAATGATCAAAAAATGAATATGCAATTAAAAATTCATAAATTGATATTTTTAGGTACTTATTAATACTTTGCATTAATTTTGCTTTATCTTCACCTCTCAACGGCCTTGAAGCAATAAAATTCCCAAAAATCCAAATCCAAAAAATATTTTAAAATTACTCAATTAAATGTTTGCATTTTTATCACATTATTCCACCTGAAAAATATGTTTATTTATTTTTTTGTTAAACATTGTCTATGGTCAAACATTTAATTAGCAAGGTCTCTTCTTTCGCACATAAATTAAAAACAAATAATTCCCAAAGACAATCGGAGTAACAGCAGAAGCTAGCCATCAGTAAAATTCAAATCATACACGCACTTATCATACAAACAAACAAAAAGTTAACATATATTAAAAATGTCATAGCACTTCTTCTGCCGGATATTGCTGTCTAATGGGCTGAAACGGCTCAACTGCCCTGCCATCTACCGACCGACGGCAAACAGTTCGACTCGCTCCCACTGAATTAACGTTAGCCAAAGTCAATTTACATTTATGATCCGATATTTAAATATTTGCATCGGGAATCAATAAATTTTATCAACAGCACACGTATTTATACTTTTGATAGTCTTCTTTTCAAAGCTCGTTTCACACGAGGCGACGACGAGTCGACGACAAATATGAATGTTGGAAAGAATGATAAAGGGACTTTCGATGGGGAGGAAGTTTTTTTCATTTTGATTACAACAACAAGAAATAAGCCAACGACTTAATAATCATTTGATTTGATTGCTGAATTTATTAATTTATATCGCAGGTATTTGCTTGGAAGTGTGATTTTTATTTTAAACTTCCGTTTGGCTTGGGGATACACAAATTGATTAGAGAAAAAAAGAATAACAATTCTTGATAATGTGAAATGAAAGATTAGATTTGTCATTAAAAATTCAGCAAATTTAAGCATTCTTTAATTTCTAAAATTAAATTTTGTTCATTTTTGACAGAAGAAATGACAGGGGGAAGTTTCATTATTTATCTGTTTTAATAATTAAACTTGTAATTGACTAATTTAGTTAAATATTGTCTAAACATACTTTAGGTAATTAAATGACATTTATTTTAAACTTGAAAGTCAAAATATGGTTATGAACTTTAGTTCTGTCAAGTTTTGATTCAACTTCAGTTAAAAAATATATTTGACGTTTACTTTTACTACAAAAATGCATAATGATGCGTGTTTTTTTGTCATCCTATAAATAGTATAGTAGAAAATTCCCAAGAAAACTCATAGGTAGTAGCCAGATTTTTGTATTTAAAAATTGGTACAACTAAAAGAATATCTGTCAGAATAATAATAAATAAAAAACAAACAAATAGAAGAAAGTTTTGTGAAAATCAAAAGTTAAAATTAACTTCAGCAAACAAAACTAACTAAAACTATTAAAATTGACAATTTTCAAGAAGAAATGGTAAGAAAACATCTGGAAATTGATATTCTATAAAAAAAATGCATTTAACAATTGCAGCGTTGACATAAAATACAAACTTCAAGAAGGTGGTTTGTTCGTAGACAACTACTTTAACATGTGGTGTTGAAGCAAGCTTGAAGCGAGCCTCAATTCTTTATATACCTGACTCAAGTTGAAATCAGCTTGATTCGACTCAATTTCGGTCAGGGATCGGAGTCAATTCAAAATATGTGAAGAAAAACCTGTGTGGAGAAGATGGTTTTAAAGATAATGCATTATGGTCTGTTTATTTGCATGTTTGCGTACAAAAAATATAGTTTTGTTTTAATCAAATAAAAAAAAATACACATGGGGTATGTAGCATATTCTTATGTGGTGCTGAACTATTCAGTTCTTCATTGTTTACTACGAATCAAACTATCTCACTTCCACTTCATAAGAAACATCGAAACACCATTTGCATTTTAGAAAGTGCTGTCAAAATTAAATCTTCTTTTGCGGTGGAAACACCGAAAAGATTTATTCAATCTATAAGCTGAGATAAAGCATTGGTGAAACATAGCAAAACTTTATTATCTTTCCTATTGTTTTCTCTTGCAAAATAAGCCCAGTTAGTCCATTTTCATTAACAAAACTAAATATTTCTAAAATATAATAATATCAACAGTAACAGATTGATTTTTGCCTCCAATGGAAAACACATGATTTCAAATCCATAACTACTCAACGAACACAGCCATTGAGATACAAACGCAATGTAAATCATATCTAACATCATTTGAGAACGAAATCACATAAGATCCATTCTAGACTCACATTAATGTCAGAAACCCATCCGTTGTAAGATTCTACTTTTAATTTTATCGGTAGTATTCAAACTGCGGATGTTCTTTTTGTTATAAAGGGTGATTTTTTTGAGGTTAGGATTTTCATGCATTAGTATTTGACAGATCACGCGGGATTTCAGACATGGTGTCAAAGAGAAAGATGCTCAGTATGCTTTGACATTTCATCATGAATAGGCTTACTAACGAGCAACGCTTGCAAATCATCGAATTTTATTACCAAAATCAGTGTTCGGTTCGAAATGTGTTTCGCGCTTTATGTCCGATTTATGGTCTACATAATCGACCAAGTGAGCAAACAATTAATGCGATTGTGATATTAAACCAACCACACGAATGCGTACAGTGCGTACAGAAGAGAATATTGCGTCTGTTTCTGAGAGTGTTGCTGAAGACCGTGAAATGTCGATTCGTCGCCGTTCGCAGCAATTGGGTTTGTGTTATTCGACCACATGGAAGATTTTACGCAAAGATCTTGGTGTAAAACCGTATAAAATACAGCTCGTGCAAGAACTGAAGCCGAACGATCTGCCACAACGTCGAATTTTCAGTGAATGGGCCCTAGAAGAGTTGGCAGAAAATCCGCTTTTTTATCGACAAATTTTGTTCAGCGATGAGGCTCATTTCTGGTTGAATGGCTACGTAAATAAGCAAAATTGCCGCATTTGGAGTGAAGAGCAACCAGAAGCCGTTCAAGAACTTTCCATGCATCCCGAAAAATGCACTGTTTGGTGTGGTTTGTACGCTGGTGGAATCATTGGACCGTATTTTTTCAAAGATGCTGTTGGACGCAACGTTATGGTGAATGGCGATCGCTATCGTTCAATGCTAACAAACTTTTTGTTGCCAAAAATGAAAAAACTGAACTTGGTTGACATGTGGTTTCAACAAGATGGCGCTACATGCCACACAGCTCGCGATTCTATGGCCATTTTGAGAGAAAACTTCGGAGAACAATTCATCTCAAGGAATGGACCGGTAAGTTGGCCACCATGATCATGCGATTTGACGCCTTTAGACTATTTTTTGTGGGGCTACGTCAAGTCTAAAGTCTACACAAATAAGCCAGCAACTATTCCAGCTTTGGAAGACATTTCCGAAGAAATTCGGGCTATTCCGGCCGAAATGCTCGAAAAAGTTACCCAAAATTGGACTTTCCGAATGGACCACCTAAGACGCAGCCGCGGTCAACATTTAAATGAAATTATCTTCAAAAAGTAAATGTCATGGACCAATCTAACGTTTCAAATAAAGAGATTTAGCAAATTTTTTAAAGTTTTCAAGCTCTTAAAAAATCACCGTTTATTATTTAACCTTGGTTAATCGAACTAAATCGACGAACAATTGTTTTTATTTTTTGTTTTGTTTTTATTTGTCCTTAAAGGAACAGTTTTTTAGTGTTAAGTTTACTCCGAGCTTATCATCTTTTGGTAGCACTGAAAAGTTATCGACTCAGTTGTCAAAAAACTAATACAATCTTAAAGTTCTGACATTAATAACTTTTATTTTCAGTATCTGTCAAAAACATCTACATATTGAAATCAGAGTCAAGTGACCAAATTTGGAGTGTTAACTCAGAGCTAACTACAACATTATAATAGACTGGAAAGCATGTTTCATGTGTGAACTAGAGTCTAACTCTGAAATTATGTTGATATCGCACTAAAAAACTGTGCAAAATGAAGCTGATCAGTTGTAAATTTTAGCGACTAAATAAATACATTATTTAAGCTAGAACTTTTCTTTTAGTTCATTTTCTAATAATAACATTTTTTTTTAATGAACAGCTGATTGTTGATATCACATTTCGACACATAATCGTTCCACTGAAAGCGCTCTACTTTCTTTGCATTTCCATCTGTCAATATTTCTTTCATTTATCAATTTTAACCTGAAATGCTTAATTTCAATTAGGCATTTGAGTTCGATGAAGATAAGATATTTTGACCCATCGACAAATGAATTTCAACCTTGGATTTAAGGTCCGGCGTTAGGTCTTTTCGTCCAAAACCAACACGACCAAATTCTTAAGTGTAATAAAGCCCCAAATTATTCAAAAACCCCAAAAAGTTTTAAAAATCGCCAAAAAACCCAAAGTGGTTGACGTTACGCCAGGTAAATTTTAAATCATCCAAATTGGTAGTTTGGATGATTTAAAAACATCCAAATTTGTTAGTTTGGATCGTTTAATAAAACATCCAAATTATCGTTTCTTATGTCTTATTACTCAACGACTTATAGCAATAAAAAAGAAACGTAAGAAAAATCAACAAGAAAAATGCACAAACCCCAAATAAATGTCATACCACACAAACGAACTTTAAATGCCATTACGCCCAAAATTAGAAATGTCATAACGCCGAATGGCTAAAACACAAACACGCTTCAGCTTCGGCTTCGTCTGCTTTACGTTGAGCCTGCTTCATGGTTGCTTTGAATGACACTTCCAATATGACATTTCTAAAACGGCACTTCTGTCATTAGCAGTTCTTATTTTTGCTCAAAATAAAAAAAAGTTTTGAAATCGAAAAAATTAAATTTATCGTAAAAGTAGCTTACACAACCAATGGGAATCCCTCCAAAAGCAAATTTATTTGTGTTTTTATGTTTCAGCCATAAACTACTACTACTTATGCTCAATTTAGGATTTGCGGTAGGTGGGAATTTGGGTGAGAGTATGGATTAACATAACATATTTCACTGTTTGCACGCCATAATGCTGAGAGCTCACATTATGAACAAGCTAGTTTTATATTGAAAATTGGCCTTATTTAAAGCGAAATAAGGCCAAAAATATTCGTTACGATTTTTTGACGTTCCGAGTTTTTGGGCGATCTGACTTTTTTTTAATTCAATGTTTGCGTTTGGCCAATCAAATTTAAAACTCGAAATGTAGTAGTGCCCAAAATGAAAACAAATTTTTATCAGATTGCCCAAACGTTGAAACACATAACATCTTCTGGGCGATAAGACAATTGATAATTTGACGTTATGGTACTCTAAAAATTGATTTGGACAAATCACATTGATTTTGGTATTTGTGAAATTTTCTTCTGCTAAAGTGTTTGACATTTTGAATAGTTTGAATTTTTTTATTTGGCAAGAAGACCGAACACTTCTTGTTATTTGAAATTTCATAGAACTAAAACTAAATGTTATTAAAATTGTTCTGGGCGCTATGATAATTTTAATTTGGAAGTTATTGTTATGTGACTTAAGTCAATTTATTTATGTAAACCTCAGTTTAACCTTACTAAAGCCCACCAAATCGGAAAATTTAAATTGTAAATAGTTGTAAGGTGGAAAAGGATTGTTTTATATAACTCAAAGACGGTGTATGCATTTGAGTCCTTAAAAGAGAGTAATCTTGACTTTTAGTTGTTTTATCTCTCAATCATTACCTTTTAGAACATTTAAAAATGTCTTGCCTCACTTTCTAATTTCATTTGAGCTTTCAAAGTGGAGAAAACACATTTGTAAAAAGTAGAAACAAATGTGTTGTAAAGTATTGAGGTTAGGCAACTGTCATTTAATAAACAAAAGTTAATTTTCGAACTGTCAAAAACTTTTTTAATTGGTGTCTTAAACAAAATCTTGTATGCAGATTCAGCAATAATGTTCAATGGATGTGAAAAGTGTTTATTGGAATCAATTTGGCGAAGTCCCAATATTCATAAAAGCAACCTGCAATCAATTCTTCTCCATTATACCCAGCACACAAGTAGCAGAATAGTAAAAATCTTATATCATATCTTTTTTTATCTAATTGAAACTTCCATGTACCATCAAGATGCTATATGTTTCTATTTGTCTTTTTGTGTTTTTGGGTGGCCTCCTTAAATTCGCTTAATTTCCATTGACCCACTCTTCGATGCATCACTCTCAGTCAGTTGAGTTGTTTAGTTTACTGCGAAATCCGCAACCACATAATATTTTAATATTACCACACTCATATCGTTCCGAGACGTCCCATCTCTCAGAACCTTACCCATTTTTGACATGTGATGCGTGATGGCACAGTAGAAAAGAGTCATACATTTTCCATCTCTTTCATTTAATCAACATCATTTTTCATTCGAACAAACAGGGAACCAGGCAACGAGCAAAGCATCATCAGGGCACATCATATGCTCTTAGTTCCATCAAAATAAAAAGATACAAAAATTAATTCATCTTTCACCGCGAAAGGAACAAACATATCTAAATTCTAAATCTATCTACTCAACGATTCTTCCAAGGATAGTACACAATTTGACAAGCACACATTCAACCCCACCGCACCGCCGCGATATTCTATGGTTTTGGGATAGCTTGTTCGTCTTACACGGGAATACCGACCATAACTCAGAACTTAATGGGATGTGACTATGCGATTTCCCGCAAATGCTGCTATACATCGTCTGTGTGCGGTACCAACAACTTCCTCCAGTTTATTCCACTCTTGTCGTCGAGGGTAGTCTTAGTCTTCATTGAGCGTCTTTCTCTCCTTCATCGTGAGTCGTTCGTTTGTTGGCGTATCCACCAGGCAAATAGTAATTTGCGGTCTCGTCGACAAGAAACTCCTTGTTCTTTAGTTGAGTTGGTACCCCTTTACATACTTTACCTACTCTTCAAATCCTCCAGACCTTCCCTGATGGTTTGCGGTAAGCTGAGAGTGTCAAACTTATTTCTTCCTTCACTTCATCGTCATCGTATGTTGTGGTTCACAAGGGGCAAAAGTTTAGTAGGTAAACCAGCTTTGATCTTATTCCTCCTCTTTTGCTCATCCAGCATTCAACAATGTAACGTACACCTTAAAATAGTTTCTATATTCAAACCGACACCAACAACAAATTCTGCAGCCATTCGGAAAAATCCTCTAAGGTGTAATATAAATGTGACGATGCGACATTAAGGTTGATGATGATGATGAGGTCGATGTAAATGCACATTTGCACATCAGACAGACATTTGACATAACGCGCCATACAAAAACATTCCAGGTCTGAACTACTCCGAAGTTAGGTATAGCTAGTTTTTAGTCTTATAGCTGCTTCCCGCGTTGCGCTGAATTGCTGAATGGGGCTGTCAAAATGAAGAATCCTATTTCTAGTGCAAATTCGTTTTTAAGCAGATTAATAACGAACATGAGTGCGAGTGGCGAAAAAGTTCAAGTGATGTTAGTACTGACATTTTTTTTTTAAGTTTGGTATTTGGTTCATTTAGAAGGATGCATTTAACGCGAGGAAACAAGCAACTTGATTTTACACTCCTACGAACTCCCGACTTCGAACAATGGGACTTTTAGTTTTCACATTAAAATTTAGATTGGCTTAAGTTTTATGGTAAATGCACACTATACCTATACCTAACCTAACCTACTAATTGCATCCTTTTGTTCTTTAGGGATCTGCATGCATGTGTTTTGTTTTCCAGAGGTGTAGGAGTATTTAAACTTTTAATGGTGGATGTAGGAACGCGTATAGAATTTCAGAAAACTCATGGTTTAATTCTTAGAGTGGGGGGAATTTAAAACGAAATCATAGAGGAAAAACAAAGACTTCTAATTACCTTTAAACGTGCATACTGATTGAAATGTTTCGGGTAATTGCTGTATGATATTTAAAAAGTATTATAGATAAAATTAGCATTAAATTTCACTCTGGTGGAAGTAGATTTAAATTTTACTGTTTAAATGTCAAGAGGACGTTTAATATGTTGGACACCAGCTAGCACAAGCTCAAATTAGATGCACATAAATTCATTCAAATTTGACAGTAAACCATGAATTAAAACAATAAAAATTGCACCAAACACTTATAAGTGACAGAAATAAAATGTAATTTAATTGAAATTTAAAGCATACATAAAGCATAAGCTTTGTAAATTAAAATCAAAGTTTTAAAGTAAAAGGCTAAATGTCAGTTGGATGACGATTTTGACGTTTTGTTAACAAACGAGACAGTTATACCTCATGCTTTTTGTTTTGGCATCAATCGACAAACTTCAATGTCAATATCAAAGACACTCCATTTAAAGCCAGAAAACCTAACTGTCATTCTGTTTCGACTACAGGCTAAAGCATTATTCATATGAGCACGACCAACGATCAACGAATGAACGAATATTCGTTGAATTCGACATTTCTTTCACATGAGAGTTTTTAATTCGTCGCGAAGGTATGGACAAGAATAATTATTTTAGGTTAAGTACGCGCGATTATTTTATTCGTTGCGAGTGTGGATAATGTGGAACCCGAATAAAGTTTGACATTTTGTATCAACTACAATTTTTTTCTTTATTTATATATGATATTGAAAAATTAATTAATTAGTACCCGTGGCATGATGGTTAGTGCGTTGGACTGTTTTTTTTTTTTTTTTTTTTTATCCATAACTTACAACTAACTTAATGGTCCCATACGGACACTCTAAGTTAAACTATAACAATTAAAACTCATTTAAATCTTATTTGTTTTTGTATTTATTAGAAAATTTCAAAAAAAAACTAATATCAATATCCTTTTTTTATTTTTACTTACAAACTAATTAAAATTAGGTTCTAATATAAAACTTAAAACTAACTTAAACTACCTATTCTACCTATAAGCTACTTAAAACTAGAACAACCACAGCAGCAAATCTAACTATCAAACATTTTAGTTTTTCATATTTTGTTGTCTTTTTTTTTTTAATGTTTTTTTAATGTTTTATTTTTTTTTTTTTATTTGTTTGTTTTTTTTTTCGTATTTTTTTTTCGTGCCACCATGCCTATTCTACTTGAAACTAAAACATAATACTATTAAATAAGTATGTAAGCCGGCCAAGGCTTAAAAGCCCATTCCGACTACCCACTATCAAGTGCCGATTGAAGCCACCAAAACTGGTTCTCCTGCTTCACACTATCAGTTCGGTCCCGTTCGGACACAGATCTACTGAACCGAAGGAGCTCTGCTCCGCCTAGTGCCATGACGTCCCGATTGTACAGGAGTCGCCTTACCACGGTTCTTCGTCTGACGTGGTAGATTAACGGAACTGCCAATTTATCCTGTATCAGACCGCATTTGTCTAAAAAGAGGAATGCCTCTGGGGGAATGAAGCCACTCAAGCGTGCACTCTCAAAATACTCGTCGTTCGGATAGAACGCCCCGAAAATTAAATTGTTGGTAGAAGACATAGCTCTTGCAATGTGACCTCGAACGAGTTTTATCACGAAATTGTCAATTCTGTTGATTCGAGCCCCGTTGTATAGGACCTCGTTGGAAAAGTAATGCACATAAGAAGACTCGGCTGTTCGATATAAGCCGGTACAGCGTCGTAAACACTGCCGCTCGAACACCCGAAACTTCTCCATCTAGGAAGGGGCAACGTTGAACCACACAGGACAACCATAAACAATCATTGGCCGTATGAGGGCCATGTAGCAAATTACCTTCATTCTATGGTCAAGCCGACTGCTAAAAAACAGCCGTTTCGTCAGAGCGAAAGCTCCTCTGGCCCTGGTCAGAGCAGCATTTATATGTCTGTCGAAATATAAATACTGATCTAACCAGATACCGAGGTACTTCACTACACTTTTGCTCGCTAATGGCTGCCCGTAAAGATCAACGATGACCATCTTGCGCCAATTCTTACACGGATCCCTCGTGGCCTTAGCCAACGGAGTCCGGAACAGAATTGTCTCCGACTTCTGGACATTTATTTTCAGTTTCCAGTCGTCGCAGTATCGCTGAATCTTGTCGAAATCACGCTGCAAGAGAATTCTAATAACCTCAACCTTTCGGGCCGTTCTGTACGCAATTACATCATCGGCGTACGCGATTGCCTTTGTAAGACTACCTATCAGATCGCTGGTGTAAATGCTGAAGAGAATCGGCGAATTCACCGCTCCCTGTTGAAGACCATTTTTAATTGAGAATGTTGTGGTAGAAGTTACATTGCCACTTTTGGCAACAAACTTTCTACCGTTAAGCATATCATAAAGTATATACAAACGCAAATCATGCTAACATAAATTTACTGCACACATTTAAAGTTTGTATCAATTTTCCACATTTTTTTTTAGAAAGTCATAACAGTGTTCAAAAAGTACGAAAATAATAACAATGAATTTTAAAGTACTTACTAGTTTTTAAATGAAAAAGTTTCTTGCAGCAATTGCTGTCTCCAGTTTCGCACGCCAAGTTGGTTGAGGTCTTCACCCACCTGAGTGCGCCACCTGAGTCGCGGTCTTCATCTACTGCGCCGTCCCTCGGAATTAGATTGGAAGCCTTTGGACTTTAATTCTGCTAACTAGGTTAGTGTCGCTGTACAGCCCGTACAGTTCGTCATTATATCTTTTCCTCCATTCTCCAACTATGCGTACGGAACCAAAAATCCCCAGAGGAATTTTTCTTTCGAAGCATCCTAAGACGTTCTCATCTTTTGTTGACACGGTCCAGGCCTAAGCGCCATTAAGGCCGGGATGATGAGTGATTTATAGATGGTGATTTTAGATGCTCGAGAGAGGACTTTACTTCTCAATTGCCTTTCAAGTCCAAAGAAGCAGCTATTTGCAAAAGTTATTCTTCGTTTGATTTCAGCGCTGATGTCCTTGTCTGTGTTTATAGCGGTGCCTAGGTAGACAAAGTTCTTAACTACCTCGAAGTTAAAGCGTTTTGTCCCGGCGTCGTTGTTCAATTGATGAAAACATATACTTGGTCTTGTCCTCATTGACCACTAAACCCATCTTCTTTGCTTCTGTCGCAATGCTCAAAAACACTCCACTGTCATCACGCTTTGATCTTCCAATTATGTCAATATCATCTGCGTATCCGAGTAATTGGATGGACCTTTGGAAGATTGTGCCTCTAGTGTTGACGGTTGAGTTTTGCACAATTCTTTCCAGAACGATGTTGAAGAAGTCGCATGACAGTGCATCGCCTTGTCTAAAACCTTTTTTGACATCAAATGCATCAGTGAGATCTTTTCCGACCCTGATAAAGCAGCGTGCATTCTCCATCGTCATTCTGCATAAACGGATAAGTTTGACAGGAATCCCAAAACTATACATTGCTCTGTAGAGCTCTTTCTTATAGATACTGTCATACGCGGCTTTTAAATCGATAAAGAGATGGTGGGTATCAATTTGAAGTTCCTGGGTTTTTTCCAAGATCAACCGTAGTGTGAATATTTGGTCGATATAGTGGACTTTTCTGGTCTGAAGCTACACTGATAAGGACCAATGAGGTTGTTGACGAACGGCTTCAGACGTTCACATAATACGGCAGAGAGGATCTTGTATGCAATGTTGAGGAGACTAATGCCTCAGTAGTTGGCGCAATTTAGAGGGTCTCCTTTCATATGTATCGGGCAAACTATGCTGAGATTCCACTCGTCGGGCATGCTTTCTTCGGACCATATTTTGCAGATGAGTTGGTGCATGCTCCCTACCAAGTCGTTTCCTGCTGCTTTAAATAGTTCGGCAACGTTGACTTCAGCTCTAGCAGGTTTGTTTGACTTCAGTTTAGATATAGCTATCTTCACTTCGTCGAGGTCGGGTAGGCGAAATTGTTGGTCTGCGTCGCCTAGGTTAAGTGGTTCTTTCTCACTTACACTGGAACTCGGTTCGTCATAGCCGTTATATAATTTGGAGAAGTGGTTTTTTTTATTTTAACATAGACTGCGGTTCTACTACGATGATTCCCTGATCGTCTTTACAGGCTTCGGTTTGTGGCTGGTAACCGTGAGAGGTTTTTTTTACCTTCTGGTAAAATTCACGACCCTCATTCCTGTTGTGATATCCTTCTATCTGCTCGATCGCGTGCTTCTTATGCTCTCTTTTTTCTATCTAAGAAGACGGTGTTCCTCTCTCCTCTTCTGTTTGTAGAGCTCGCGCGCAGCTCTGTTCCTTCTGTAAAGCGCCGTATCAGATCGCTGGTGTAAATGCTGAAGAGAATCGGCGAATTCACCGCTCCCTGTTGAAGACCATTTTTAATTGAGAATGTTGTGGTAGAAGTTACATTGCCACTTTTGGCAACAAACTTTCTACCGTTAAGCATATCATAAAGTATATACAACAATGGCTTGCTTATGCCAAGCAATTCACACAAACGCAAATCATGCTAACATAAATTTACTGCACACATTTAAAGTTTGTATCAATTTTCCACATTTTTTTTTAGAAAGTCATAACAGTGTTCAAAAAGTACGAAAATAATAACAATGAATTTTAAAGTACTTACTAGTTTTTAAATGAAAAAGTTTCTTGCAGCAATTGCTGTCTCCAGTTTCGCACGCCAAGTTGGTTGAGGTCTTCACCCACCTGAGTGCGCCACCTGAGTCGCGGTCTTCATCTACTGCGCCGTCCCTCGGAATTAGATTGGAAGCCTTTGGACTTTAATTCTGCTAACTAGGTTAGTGTCGCTGTACAGCCCGTACAGTTCGTCATTATATCTTTTCCTCCATTCTCCAACTATGCGTACGGAACCAAAAATCCCCAGAGGAATTTTTCTTTCGAAGCATCCTAAGACGTTCTCATCTTTTGTTGACACGGTCCAGGCCTAAGCGCCATTAAGGCCGGGATGATGAGTGATTTATAGATGGTGATTTTAGATGCTCGAGAGAGGACTTTACTTCTCAATTGCCTTTCAAGTCCAAAGAAGCAGCTATTTGCAAAAGTTATTCTTCGTTTGATTTCAGCGCTGATGTCCTTGTCTGTGTTTATAGCGGTGCCTAGGTAGACAAAGTTCTTAACTACCTCGAAGTTAAAGCGTTTTGTCCCGGCGTCGTTGTTCAATTGATGAAAACATATACTTGGTCTTGTCCTCATTGACCACTAAACCCATCTTCTTTGCTTCTGTCGTAATGCTCAAAAACACTCCACTGTCATCACGCTTTGATCTTCCAATTATGTCAATATCATCTGCGTATCCGAGTAATTGGATGGACCTTTGGAAGATTGTGCCTCTAGTGTTGACGGTTGAGTTTTGCACAATTCTTTCCAGAACGATGTTGAAGAAGTCACATGACAGTGCATCGCCTTGTCTAAAACCTTTTTTGACATCAAATGCATCAGTGAGATCTTTTCCGACCCTGATAAAGCAGCGTGCATTCTCCATCGTCATTCTGCATAAACGGATAAGTTTGACAGGAATCCCAAAACTATACATTGCTCTGTAGAGCTCTTTCTTATAGATACTGTCATACGCGGCTTTTAAATCGATAAAGAGATGGTGGGTATCAATTTGAAGTTCCTGGGTTTTTTCCAAGATCAACCGTAGTGTGAATATTTGGTCGATATAGTGGACTTTTCTGGTCTGAAGCTACACTGATAAGGACCAATCAGGTTGTTGACGAACGGCTTCAGACGTTCACATAATACGGCAGAGAGGATCTTGTATGCAATGTTAAGGAGACTGATGCCTCAGTAGTTGGCGCAATTTAGAGGGTCTCCTTTCATATGTATCGGGCAAACTATGCTGAGATTCCACTCGTCGGGCATGCTTTCTTCGGACCATATTTTGCAGATGAGTTGGTGCATGCTCCCTACCAAGTCGTTTCCTGCTGCTTTAAATAGTTCGGCAACGTTGACTTCAGCTCTAGCAGGTTTGTTTGACTTCAGTTTAGATATAGCTATCTTCACTTCGTCGAGGTCGGGTAGGCGAAATTGTTGGTCTGCGTCGCCTAGGTTAAGTGGTTCTTTCTCACTTACACTGGAACTCGGTTCGTCTTAGCCGTTATATAATTTGGAGAAGTGGTTTTTTTTATTTTAACATAGACTGCGGTTCTACTACGATGATTCCCTGATCGTCTTTACAGGCTTCGGTTTGTGGCTGGTAACCTTGAGAGGTTTTTTTTACCTTCTGGTAAAATTCACGACCCTCATTCCTGTTGTGATATCCTTCTATCTGCTCGATCGCGTGCTTCTTATGCTCTCTTTTTTCTATCTAAGAAGACGGTGTTCCTCTCTTCTCTTCTGTTTGTAGAGCTCGCGCGCAGCTCTGTTCCTTCTGTAAAGCGCCGTTTTGTATGCTTCTTGCTTCTTGCAGGGAGCATATAACTCCTTAAGAGGTTACAAGAGACTCTATCGGAAAAGAAAATGGCAGTCTCTTGCGATTGTTGCCGTCTAACGTCGAAACTTCTCACAGTTCTTTCTTGTTTTGGCTTGGACCGGGATATCCGTTGCCGTACCTTGGCTACAACGAAGTAGTGGTCCGAGTCAATTTTGGCCACTCGGAAAGTTTGGATATCCTGTATACTGGAGAAGTGTCGTGCGTCGAACTCAATGTGGTCAATCTGGGTGACAGTTGATTGATCAGGAGATTTCTATGTCCCCTTGTGGATATTAAGATGTGTCAGTTGCCAGAATGTTTCGCCCCGCAAAGAAATCGATCAGCCTGAATCCGTTGTCGGGGTTGGTGTCGTGCAGGCTGTACCTCCCGATTGTACCACCAAAGATGTCCTAGCTTGGCTTTAAGATATCCTAAGATAATTTTAATGTCATAGCCAGGGCACTGCTTATAAATCTTGTCCAAGAGCTCGAAGAATATGTCTTTGGTGTCTTCATCTTTTTCACACTGTTGAAACTCAAGACTTTATGCCTGAGTCTAGTTCCAACAAGAAATCCACAACCAAATAGATTCTGTCTTTGTTCTCGGTAGCAGTAGCCGAAGTATACATTGCAGTCTTTTAGTTTGCGTTTGCCCGCGCCCGGTCGATCTCAACGCACTTTTTGGATGGCGTTAATATCTGCCTTGCAGTAGTTTAGGGCTTCCGCTAATTGTTCGGCTCCACATGGTATGTTAAGGGACCTAACACTCCACGTACAGATCCGAAGTTCGTTGTCCTTATCTCGTTTGCAGTTTTCTTAATCCATCCGTATCCGAGGCTTGTTGGTGCTTCGCAACTAAGGTATTTTTACGTGGCCATTAAGTCACCCCGATGGCACAACCCCCAACCTGGAGGGCCAGATCCTTAGTATAACTCCAAGGACGGGGAGCCGGATAAACCGCTCCTTATAGGCCAGGGCTCCGAATAATTCCTAAAATCCAATAAGTTGTTCACTAAGTAGTTTAACCTCATTGGAACTGTAGACGCCACTGTTCATTCCATCTCGGGAATTCTTCCGCTGTCGTCTGGATAAGGAGATGTGTCTTAGTGTAAACCCTCCACCCCTATCTCGTTTCAACTTTCCACTGGGGTTAGAACCCAATTTCCAGTTGAGGTACTAGGCACCCGATGTTCACCGTGGGGAGGTAAGAGTAGGAGTTGATAGACAGAGGTAGTTTTTGAGAAAAACCTGTGGTCACTTGTGTCCTCTTCTTTGCCATTTGAACGTCAGAGAATCCCAAATATTTAAGGAAATTCACAACAAATTCGAATCTTTTTTAAATGTGGACCGTTTTTATTTACTAATTTTTGACTTACGAATTTAATTTGTGTAAAGCGACAATCACAAGTGAAAGATGTCACAAAAACGATTTGAATGGTATTTTCCAGGAAATATGACGTTTCTGTCGTAATAAGAATAAAGCTATCAGACGTTTTTCTCGGTTTTCTTTGTTTCTTAAAAAAATAGAACCAATTACGAAATTGATGCTTTTTAGAAATTCTTCAATCCAATAAAATTGAGTGGAATCACTTTACATATACGGAAAGTTTGGCGGTAGTCACATTATTCACTGATTAAATGTCAATTTTTATTCCGATATGCAGATTTCAAACTCAGAACCACTTCACCTGTCATTATTCATTTCTTGTAGCCCAAGCACTGTCTTATTGATTTTCAAATTGTGGCTTTTGCCAAGTTAACTAGATGCCATCAAATTATTAAGACTATTGAACCCAAGCTATCTTCTTAAGACAAGTTTGCAACATTATAGCCTTGATACTGAGCTTGAGAAGAAGACGAAAGTCTTCTTGTTTTTTTTTTGTTTGTTGCAAACAATAAATATATTACGTGAGTATAAATGTGTCTTACTGTCTTTGTCTCAAACGTAAGAACTAAAAAAAACGCAGAGCTGAGCAACCATTTGGAACGTTATGTTAATCGTTAGCCGTTTCGCTTCAAGAATTAGCAAAATGATGAAACTTCTTGTGAGGGTGGTAAAGGTATAGATAGGTACACCGTGAACAATCTGTATTTTATAACTATACTCTTAGATCACTACCAAAACTTCAATGCACTGCAGAAGCATAGACCATGTCTAAATCGAAGCAATGGCCAAAGATGGTGGCCATATGATGAACATGGGAGCTAGATTGCAGGAAACACAATCATATCACATGGGGGAAGACGTTCGTCTCTACCAGTGTCATCGTCAGCGTCGTCGTCGTCGTCGTGGTCGTAGTCTTCTTCCCACATCTGGTTTCTGGTGATGTTTCTTAATTTTGCATAATCACCGTCATCATCCTACAAGCTTAGGAATAAAGTGGAACGCATGTGGAATATAATTGCCATGTTGTTTAAGAAATGAATGTATAAGATGTTTTCTGTTGTTTCTGCTTTTGATGTGACATTTTCATCGAGGGGATTTCAAAATTATCTGTCTCGCGATGTTTTGACATGACATATGCTGTGCTGAATATCATCATACCATAAGACCACCAACGTAGCGTATAATGCGGATGTATGTAGAGTGAAGTGATGGTGTGCCAAAGATGACCTAGACAATTTTTCTCACTACACTACACTACCGACCGACACAGCCACCATTTCAAATTGCTTCACAGTATTTTTGTTTCAATTGAGGGCGCGCAATCATTAAGATGAATTAACATGCAATTCTGTTGTTTTAAATGTCAGTAGTCCGTTAGAGCGGATGGGACGGGCCTGACGCCAAAGGCAAAGCCAATTTTTGTTGTTGGGTGTTAATTCACATATAATACCGAAGAGTAACAAAAAATCGACTTTGATCTTAATTAACAGAATTTGTTGTTGTATTTCATTTTAGACGATGATGTGAACTCACTGTCAGAGTAATTATGATACCGTTGTATAAAACCAGCACAACATATGTGCAAAATGCATCCAAAGATTGAACCTTCAATATAATTTTAGCTTAATTAGGTGGATGTTGGGTTTGTGAACCATACACTAGGTGGTACTAGTGCATACTTCATATTTGTATAGGATGTTGCATGCTGTTTTTTTTTTGTTGTTATGTTGAAACTGATGTCTTAATTAAGTCAAGAGTGTTGAGAACAGCATAAGAACAGCAGGAAGTTAGCAATTTATTCGTTAATAATTTTAGTGTTGCAAAAAAGTGGGAGAACAAAAATACGGTTAAAGGAATTTGATGTCAAAGGTCTACAAAATGATGCTCAAGCTCATGAAAGAAGACTAAAGGTTTAATTTAATTCTTATCTTTCCTGGAAACTAAAGAAATCCATTTGTTGTTGTTTCCTTGTTCAATTCAGTATTCGTGCTTACGAGTTGTCCTTGTTGTCATTGGACCAATTAAATTAATTGTAGAGGTGAAGGTTAGTTTTTAAGACTTTAATGCCAGAAGTCAGCCAATGCAAGAAATTAAAAAATCACCCAAGAGAAGTTTATTTAATAAACAAAAAAAAAAAAAAATAGCCCGGAATTGACACCACTCACAAGTTGACCTTGGGTCTTGTTAAATATTTGATTTCCCAATAATTTAAGCTTGGATACTGTGTCCAAAAGAGGCAATATTTTTGTTTTGCTGTTATTTCACAACTGTCATTTTTTTCAATTTCTATTTGCTGAATGCAGTCATCTTTACACTTCTCGCCACTTGAAAATGGCACCCTTAAGTCTATTTTTGTATCGTCCATTGTTCTCAAACCAAGCATACTATGGAGACTTATTTTTAATTGTGTTAACAGTAATTTAATTCTCGTTATCTCATCTAAAGGTCGATTAAATGCTAAGGCATTAAGCATTTAGGACAAAAATAACAGACCTGGCGAAGGGTGAGGTCTTAATATTACCCCACTTGAATGGATCACTTTGATAAAACATTGACAATATCACTTAAATTTACGGTGGTTGAAGTATTTTAGTTAACCACGTTTCGACTCAAAACTTCACTTATCCGGGGTGGAATGGATGCATACAAAATGTCCAAATAATTTAGCGAAATCGAACTACAATCGAATTCGATGGCTTGGGTCCGTATTATTCAAGTGTCAGCCATCGCCAAACAATTTCTTTGACGTTAAATCACAAAGCAGTACAAAATTTTACTCGTAGCAGCTTGTATAGCTTTAAAGAGAAGCTCAGTAAGAAACGGAGCTGTAAATTTCGAAAAATGCCCAGATAGACATTGTAACCAGTTTACATCAACTTCACTTCATATGTGAAGCAGTTTCTGCGTCTTCTTAGAAAAGAAAACACGGCTTATATGAAAAATAGGTAACAAGAGGCGAATAAAAATTTAACCTACTGAAATCGGATATTGATAGCTGTTTTCGAAAATCGTCATCCCGGCTCTCCTCCTCTTCCAATCAATTAAGTGATACTACAAACGTTAGACTCGTTAACGAAATTGAAAACATTAATTGTATGGTTTCTCGAGTTTCAACTGCACTCATTTATATTGCTTACAATGTAAGTAATCAAGAAGAAAAATATACGAGTGTGCAATGCATGCGGCAAACCTGGGTGCTGACCCTCTGCCACAATCCACCTCAGTAAAAACTATTGCGGAAGAAGAATTAATCAACAAATGTGCCCATTCCTGGAAGTTATCCAATTGCAATTTAAGAATCAGTAGGCTTGAATATGCTAACAACACATGGTTCGTGCTGAATAATTGTGCCTTAGATGCTGATGCTACATGGATTCGCTCCTATTTTAAACAAGAATTCTGTGTCAATATCTGCGAATGTCTTCGATTGTCTGGAAGAAGACTCAAGTTCCTGATTTCCTCTAAATATAACTGGATGTTTCATCACCAAAGAGTTTATATACGGCTTGGTTGAATGCGGCTTTCCAGAATGAGTAGCAAAAATAATTTAATTTAGTCTAACAAACCCAAACCTAATCCAAACCTATTCCCAAACCTTATCCCAAAAAAAAAATTAAGTCTCTATAAACTTTTCTCTTTCTAACCAACTTTCGTCCCTTAAACAAAAAACTTCTCATACCTCTATAAAGCCTCCATCCAAACGAGTTTCTTTTAACCCTTCTCATCTGGGTCTTGGTTTTCGCCCTCCGATGGTTGATCTTCTTCTTCTAAATGTCTTAGGCTTTACTACCAAAATGTAAGAGGGTTAAGGTCTAAAACTTCTGCCTCTTTAATAACTCCCAAAACTTTCCTTATGACATCTTTGCCCTTACCAAAACCAACCTCACACCTGATATCCTTAGTACTGAACTCTTCACTAACGACTATTCCATCTATCGAATGGATGTCGTGGAATGTGCGAGTAATACACATGGCCGTGGTCTGCTTTAAGCTATCAATGATAATTTTGAAAGTTCATTACTCCATATTCCTACTTCAATCGAATTTGAAGGTGTATCAGCCAAAGTTACACTTCCTAAGTTTTGTCTTTTTGTCCTTTCTTGTTATATTCGACCAGTCCAACAAATTAAAGCATACCAAGGTGCTGTTAATGCCATCGATTATCTGCTTGAACAAGTGCAGACTCATAAACAAGGCAATAAAACTGAAATTAACAATTAAAGCCCTATTGCTAAACTTTCATGCATCCCCAAACTTTTTGAAAGCCTATGTTGATTTATGTTGCCCCACTCAACATGGTTTTCTTAAAGGTAGATCCACTACGACTAACTTAATTGAATTTATATCAAGTTTTGTCATCCCTTAAGAATGGGCAAAGCCTTTGATAAAATATCCCATTAAATAATTTATCTCAAATTTAGAACCCTAGGCTTTTCATCTCTGTTTATAAACTGGATAGGTTTCTACTTTTCTAATAGAACTTATAGAGTCCTCTTCCCTAACTCCCTGTTACTCCTGAGTGATATTCATCTTAACACCAACCCTCGAAATCTGCGATCTGTCTCCTTTTTCTATATCCCTCACCACCGCACTAATTCCGGGCACTTTGAACCAATGTCCAGAATTCTCTGTCACTGCCACGCTGATATGCTAGTCTTTGATTTTAACATTTCCAAATCCCATCTGAAAGATATCCTTTACTTTTTTCCTTTTTGAGTCCGAATTCCTCGTCCTTTTTAATTTTAAGTCTAATAAAATGAAAATTCTTAGTTCTTGTACATTAAAGAGCTTTTATGTGGGCCTTAGGGCTCTAGAAGAGCAAAGTACTGCTTATAAGTTCTTCAAAAAGAAATGAGAAAAAGCTTTATTTTCATCCTCAATACTGGTGAAGTTCGTACAATCGCCAAAAGAAACATTATATTCGTAACCCAATACTAATCTGAATGGTTTCCCATGGAAATAGTAGTACAGCAGGGTTGCCTTCTAAGCCCACTTATATTCTCATTATTTCTGAATGACCGTGTATAACTTCTACAGGGTGGAATAATTTTTGCAGCCACAAAAAAAAGTTTTGACTTTACTTTTATAATGTTGTCATTTTATCAAAAAATTATGTACCTAAAATGTACAACTGAAATGGAAACATGCTAGATGTAAGAAATGGACGTGGCAAATCGAAGAACTTGAAAAAATCAAACTATACAAATACCTAGGTATCCTTTTAACCCCACAAATATCTTTCAGGAACCATCTGCGTAAAAAATTGGAGGGATCAAACTCACGATAAACTGCAGTGAACCTGAACAGTCCTTGTCAAAAAAGAAGTTGCGCCAAGCTTAAAGTACATAGTCTTTGAAGTAGTGATAAGACCTATCATGTGTTATGCCCCTACAGTTTGGGGCATCTATACCAATTCGAAGAAGTTTAAAAGCTACTGAGATATTTCCTTAAAAGAATTTTTCGACTCCTGTACAACACCTCAAACTACATACTCCTTCTAAATTATATTTCAAACAAAAACCTTTTTTGCGATAGAAACAGCATTGAGATAGTTTTCACCATATTCAAGGGGAAATCGAATCTTTGCCCGATAGGACTGATCTAAACCCAGGGCCCACCTTTTACAGCGAACTCGCAAATATATCCAGCGGTTTATGAGAATATGCCCTATTCTCAAGACGATAGGTGATCTAACAGTGGAACGTAACGTTAGGTTAAAGTGGCTGTCCGTGGTGGATTAGGACATTCTTACAACAGTTTAATGACCCATTATGATGCCACATTAATCTTGAGGATTTCTTCTAAGCTCAATTTAATAAAATTGAGTACCTTACAAAACGTGAAAGACTGAAAGCTTTAAAATGATCGAGATCGCTAAAAGCTAGAAATATACAGAGGAGGTCATAGACACACCATATAAGGACCGTAATCTTCCGTACGTTTTACCCTCCAACATCCATTTGTTTACATTGTTGTATTTGTAATTTTGACATTACGTCTATTTTAAAATGCAAAAACCAACAACAATTCGATTTCGCGGTGTATTTACTTGTTTTGACAGATGTTTTTTTTTTATTAAAGTGCTGTGTTGAGAATTTTAGATTTAATTTTAGCTGTCAAATTACAAAATGACATTTTTGATAGGAAAATACGAACATTGGAACTCACTTCGACGTGTTATTTTAAGTTTTTTAGATTTCTTAGAAACCATAAATTCTTTGTTTTTTTTGATGACAGTTTACAGCAAAAACGTTTTTCGATGTTAGTCTTAAATTGGCATCTGAGATGATCGGATTAAAAAATATTTTTTAAAATATATAATATCTCAACAGACTATTTTAATTTGCATTAAATTTGATCTAAAAACTGAGGGAAAAAGACCCCCTCCCTTAGTAAAAACTACTTTTTTTTAACTGTTCTATACAAATCTTTCATCAAATTTTGTCGCCTGAGTTATCGTACTCTTCCTAAAAAATGCAATAGCTAAAGTCGACGTAGCCACTAGGTGCCTCCCCTAAAGAATTTCTCATCACTCTACTTTATTTTCGTGGTGAATTGACTTTAGTAGTGGTGAATTGATATAAGAATTAAGGGTTCGTAAGAATTGACGTTTAAGCTTGTAGGCAAACAAGAACGACAGATTGGTTTCTTTTCCTTATAATATGGTGTGTCTATGGAGATCGTAAAGAACTGTTTCCTTTTCTACCTTATCCACACATCTTCTGCAAAAGTCATTTGAGAATGCACCTAGCCACGTGATGTGCTTTTCTTTTAAACAATACTCGGCTATGAGATCTACATATATGTACATAAGCTTTCCCGAAAAATCTGGAAGATCTAGACATCTGGAAGTTTCTGTCACTTTGCAATTGGAAATTGGTGCTCTGTGTGCTTTGGAATTGATTCTAAATACTTCAAAACTACGGAGTGACCAACGTTGTTGTTAAGCTACTGCAATGAAGCTTTAAGGCGAATAGCAGAACTTGAAGATATTTGTTTGCCAAGTATATCAAGCGGTGTAAGGTAGAGTAGGGTATCCAGTCCCGTAATTCGGGTTTGTAAGCCCTATTTAAGGGGGCTAAAGTTGCTTTTTTTGACTCTTTTTTATATAATACGTTTCCAATTTAATTTTTCGTCTAAAATAAGATCTAAGTCAAGCCTCGTCCGACATCTTAATTGGATACCTTTGATATAGTGAGGGTTAACATATGGAATTTAGTATTTCCTTGAAAATAGGACTAAATACTTAAATAGCTTCTAACCTTCAAATTTCGATTTCAGTTTATTGCTGTCAAGGTCTCAGTTATTAAAAATTAAACTTTAACAGTTTACGTGCTAAATAACTTCAAGTTAAACGAATTAATTAAACTGTCATAAAATCAATTAAGGTTTTTATTTGCTAAACAAAAAGAATGATGAGACTTTTAGTATAGTCAAACAAAAGACTCATCATTCCCAATAAAATGAAAATACGAATAACTTGCATGGTTTGCAGTTCTCTCAACCTCAATGCCCCAGTCGCTGAATAGAGTAACCATCATCAACTATAATAAATTGTATCTTAATTTTCATTGTCTTACTCTATCAACACATATTATCCCATGCTGTTGCAACAATATTATTGTCGCATCATTATTATTTGATGGCCATCTTGAGAGAAAAGCCTATATTTTTTTAAGTGGCGCAATCTTTATAATATGCGCATCACATCAACAATAACTACTGGTTATGAGCTTGGATATCTTGTGGAATTTTCTAGAGATGAATATGCTCCAGAAGTTGTACATTGGAGTATATGTACATCCTCAGCTCTCAGCTTCTGAGTCACACTCTACGATACTTGTCGTTGTCATGATCTCTTCTATCAACATAAATTCAAATTGATATGTCACTTTATCCATAACTTTATGGAAGCCTCAGTTCTTTTTCCATCCATATTGTAACAACAGTCTGCCTATTAAACGCTAATTTAAAAAAGTAGTATAAGATTCACATACAGCAACAACAACTGCTTGCAACATCCAATTAATTCGAATACAAGTCTTTTGGTCTTATTGTTTATGTCAAACCCTCAAATAAAAGATACAGACTTCTATATCTATAAAAACCTATGTTAGCTTTGCTGAGGTCAAAGAGTCCAGAGTCCGAGAACTCCAGTCCGGTTCGGCTGCGGACTTCGAAGTCACATAGCGTGTAAATTCATTTCTTCGCAACATTCTTCAACCGAACTATACAGCAATTTACTTGTCCGACCATCCAATTATGCTGCTAAAGCCGACTGTGTGGATGACAACAACTGAGGAGGAGGAGATATAGTGGTTTTCTGAAGGGCGAGAAGGTCATTTCAATTAAATTGCTCGTATATACGTTTATGTGCTTGCTGCTGGACAGAACTTAAAATAGACCGTTGTTGGTTGTGTCTTGTGGATTTTTTTGTAAGCGTTATTTTTGGGCAAAATAAAATAAAATGATACGAAAAAGGAAAAACAATCAACAACCGACACCGCCACCGCCATCAACGCCGCCGACACAACAAAACATTAACCACCCACTCGGCGAACTTGTGGGAGCGTGACAAGACGCTATTTCTGCGTTTTGCCTTTTTTTGCTTTAAAACTTCCGCCAACGTATAAATATCGTGTTTAGCAGCCAAACAAACGCAGTTGTGTCGTATAAATCTTGTGGAACGAAATTAGTTTCTATTTTTTGTTTCTGTATTTGATACGCGTGGATTGGAAACATGTTGCTTGGCAGACTATTCGACGCACTCAGGTGTGTGTAGAAGCGGGGTGGTTGGGGTCATGTTGGACATTATACTATAAAGAATATTATTCTTGTAGAGTGAAACTACCAAAGTGACATCTAGGAAGAACTGAAGGAACTTATTCTGATAGAATTTTTGAAGTAAAGCAATCACTAGCGCCACCACCGTCACAACACCGATAACTTTATGAACAATGTGACGAAGCACACCGTTGCGTTGGTTGAAATACTTTTTTAGAAGTCTTAAAATGTCAATGGTAACATAAATAAGTGTACATTTTGACGCAGTAGTACCCGTGGCATGATGGTTAGTGCGAAGGACTGTCATGGCAGGGGGCATATTAGGTTCGATCCCTGCCTATGTCAAATTGACAAATCCTCTCGCTTTCTCAAATTAGCCGTTCGGTTCGGCCTAAAACTGTTGGTGCCCCCCATCCCTGATAACAGTACTCGCACACACTAGGCCTAAATTTCAACGGACTGTTGCCCCACCTAATTTATTTGTATTTTTAACATTTCTGACAAATAAAGTTACACGGAAAGACAACCGATAGACTTCAAAATTTAACATATAAAAGAGCCTCGAATCTTGTTCCCTGTCTAAAACATAAGACAACTTAAAAACAAAATGTCAAAAAACTCCAGCACCTATTTTTAAGTCTTTTAAAAGAGCAACAAATTTTTTTGAAAAATTATATTTAAATTTAAATGACGCCATTATAATCCATATTTTAAATTCTTTATTTTTGGATATATGCAATTTTTTGTCTCACTTGCACTCTTCAATTAATACTAGCATGAAAATAATTCAGTAACTTCTTTTCTCGAACACTGTTTTTTATTTAATCTTAGAGTCGCAATATTAAATTTTCGGAACCACCAGTGTCAACTTGTACACTCGTCAGTTAACTAAAATTTCATGTGAAATGGAAACCTCCAACTGACGATTTTTTTTTCCCTTATCAAACTATCATATTGAACATTGTTTAAGTTTAAAATATAACTTGAGGCCATGTGCGAAATGCAATACAAACTTAGTTAAATAGTTTGGTCTAGTTAAATTTTGACACTAATGTGGTGAATAAAATTGGTTAAAATTCATTCAGCTGCTGAGATAGTGGGTTAATTTTGACGTTTATCAACATGTATAGAAGATTACATTTAAATTATTTACTGAAGGTGAAAAAATTGACTGGCGGATAAAAACCAAGAACTTCTTGTGAACAAATCATGGTCTAAAATGTTATTGTTAAGAACATTTTAAGGATTGCTTATTGATATTTGTCGTCAGAAATATCGGAAAATCATTGAAACAAAAGTATTTCACTTCTTGGATTGGGAGTTTTGTAAATAACCAACAATTCAATTTACAGAGCCGAAAAAAACACATTTTACCCTTGGAATTTCAAAAAATATTCACCACTGAAGTTGAAAAAAGAAATAAACTTTTCTTTGTAAATTGTGCCACATTATTTTGTAGTGCATTGAACGAGTTGACATTCTGCATCCCACTTAACTCAGGCTACGTTCAGACGGCGACTATACGATTCGATTCTTTCACGTATGCGGTTTTATGGAATACAAGACGGCGTTTCACACGAGAAATATTCGGTTCGATTTTTACGTACGGGTTTTGAGGCGTGGCAGGGGACACAACACTGTCTGCAGTCAACCGACCATCGTCATCATGGATCCACGTATTCCACTTGTTTTTTATTGGTATAGAAATGTTAATGAGAAACCATTAGTACGTCGAAGATTCTGGGTACATCCTCTTTTAGAGAATGGTCCACAGTGTGAAAAACGTTTTGAAAAATTTTACCTAAGCCTAAGAAATGACGAACAGAAATATTATAATTATTTTTGTATGTCGATGGCTAGTTTTGACAGTCTATAATAGATAAGAAAAGGATTCTACACGTATGAATACGTGAATCGGTACGAAAATAAAATAAATAATAAAAATTGTGTTGAAATATTATCGTCTTCCATCTTGAATAGCTTAAAAATAATAATAATTCAAAAATCGAAAACACGATGTAATAAACGAATTCGATAAAATTTTGTTCGTGTGTTCCACGAATACGGGATTTTCCAGCATGGGCTTCGTGTGAACGTACAAATATAACACTCGATGCCATTGCTCTATTCGATAAAATCCCGTATACAGTATACGAGAAAAAGATGGTCGTCTGAACGTAGCCTTAAAATATGAAAGAATAAATCGCGACCTTAGAACAACAGGGTTCTTACTGACATTTTTTTCAAAATTGAGTTATACATGTGGTCGTAGTAAATCGAGTATGCTCTTTCGATTCCTTTCATCCATATTTGTCTATCTCTTTTAGTTTCCTATATAGTCAATAAAAATTAAGGAAACAAAGTTCTAAGTACCTCAATTTATAAAAAAACTAAGTCCACAAAGTTCTAAGTGGTAAATAGAACCTAGTTTACTTAAATTTTTTTTTAAATGCAGATAGAACTTTGTTACACAACAAGTTGCAGATTGAACTTTGTTGCTTTAAAATATTTAAACGTTTCCCGTACTTAAAACTAAGTAGGCTATGAATTTTGTGATAAATTTGAATTTTATCAGAAATGCATTGTAAATTAAATCTTTGTACAATTCGGTTTTATAAGTTTGTGCTGTGTGATTTTCCAAATTTGTGATCCAAATATTCATACATTTTACTAAGTAAAGGTAGGTATTTCTATTTTAAAAGTAAATAGTAAATCAATAAGTGTACTGTTTTAAATATACCACTCATTTAAAATGTCCTCTTCTTCAATAACTTTATTCAGATGACTTCGCAATCGCAGTTTCTTTTGGAAGGAGAAACAATAAAATTAGAAAATGTTCCACTTGTCATCCAGGATTTTTTAATTGTTCCTCCAGGAGTAGAAAAAAACTTAGTCAGGGAGAACGGCTGTAGGTCCGTTGCGGATGTGCACGACGAAAATAATTCTTCAACGCAAGCCGAAGATTTAAACGAAAACGTTGAAGTTGAAGCTAATGAAATAGTAAGTGCGCTTGTTAAACAAAAGACTTGTAAGCGTAAAAGCAATGAAAAAAAATTGGAAAAAGAATATCTTAAAAAGAAAATATCAGGCTGGTGAGGCATACATAAGTTCGCGGGGAAAAATGGTACAAAAAAAAAGAACTCAAAACGACAAAGAATTGTTTAACTAAGTGCAAGTTCCACTGTGCCGAGAAATTGACAACATCAGAACGTCAACAAATTTTTGAATTTTTTTATTTGTAAGATCGTGATGGTAAAATTAACTGTATTTTAAAATCTACAACTAAAATGGAAACATTTCGAAAAACAAAAAAACGACTCCTTCTCGACGAAATTTCACTTTTGAGTATTTTTTGGAGGTACTTGGAAACAAGATCCAGGTCTGTAAATCGTTTTGGCTTGGGAACATTTTGTATTTCTCAAAAATCCGTCTACAATGCGCACGGAAACAAAAATGTAATATCTGGTATGGCCAAAAAAGACAAACGAGGAGTTAAGTCTGTAAAAAGAATTAGCGAAAATAGGGTAGAAGAAATAAAAGAGCATATACGATCTTTTCCAACAATAGAGTCACACTATTGTAGAGCCAAAACAACAAAACTATATTTAGATCCAAACTAAAATATAACCAAAATGTATAACTTATGCAATGATGCTGTTCTTGATCCTGTAAAAGAAAGTTTTTACAGGCATGTTTTCGATACTAACTTTAACCTTGATTTTCACCATCCCAAGTCGGATAAATGTGGCCAATGTGAGGCCTATAAAGCAGCAAGAAAAGAAGATGCGTTAAGTGAAAAATTTACAAAGGAACATGAGATGCATTTAAATTTAAAAAAGATGATAAGAGAAAAAAATGCTTAGGACAAAGAATCAGGAATTCCCATTTTAAGTTTTGATTTGCAAAATGTTTTATCATGCCCAAGAGCTGAAATTGGTCCTATGTTTTATTGTTCAAAACTAAACGTTTACAACTTAACAGCTCATTTATCCACAACAACTAAAAGTTTACTGCGCTTTTTGGACCGAATATACCGGTGGGCGAAGAGGAAACGACATTGCCTCAGCCTTCTCTAAAATATTGGAAAGGGTCTTCGAAGAAAATGTTATTACAAATTTGATAACATGGTCCGACTCTTGCGTGCCACAAAACAAAAATTCAATTATGACATTCACTGTCCAAAATTTTATAAAAACTCACCCTGATATCGAAAAGATAACCATGAAGTACTCCTTACCAGGTCATTCAGGATTGCAGGAGGTTGACAATGCTCACAGCCAAATAGAAAAACATTTGTCTGTTAATGAGTATTTTTCACCGATGGGACTCATCCGGCTCCTTAAAACTGTGAACAAAAGGAACCCATTGGTGATAATGCAAATGAAATCTACTGATTTTAAGGATTTCGCAAGAGTTTCAAAAACCTGTTTTGAATATAAGAACGTACCGTTCACGAAGCTTAAAATTTTAAAAATAACCCAAGTAGAAAATGAAGTCGGGTTTTCATTGAGTTACCTCGATGATGACGAAAACATGATTTGTGTTTCAATACGAAAGGAGACTTTAGTGAAAACCCGAAGAAAAAAAAACAATAACAACTGCACATATAGGAACACCAACTTCCTTACCCATAGATAATATCGAATGTGTTCCAGAAAGAGGCGGTATCTCGAAAGAAAAGGAGAAACATCTTTTGTCGATGTTCAAATACATGAGTTCGACTGATAAAGCTTATTACAAGACCATTCTTAAGCTCGGTATGTATAAAAAAGTATACAAATGATGATGGAGGTGAACAAAACTAAAACTTTTTACACTTTTTATAAATTAAAATTTAAAATATCCTTTTTTTTTAAATAATGAAATGCAATAACAACAACTGCTAACTATGTATTCTTTAATAAATTTTATAAAAAATAAAAACTTCGTTTAACAAAAAATTTACACATTTATATAATCCGTTGATAGCTGTCTACAATGTGATTTGATTGGGAACTATCAACACATAACCAAGGAAATTAAGTTAAATTTAGAATTGAGAATATTGTAATAGGTCCGATTTGTCAAATTGAAAATTTTGACATTTCTCGACCTTTCAAGGTCCCTAGAGTCGAAATAAAAGAAGGGCTCTCAAGAAAATTGCGTGTGTGGTTTTTTTACCATAGAAGTTTGAAAAAAAGGTGCAAATTTTGGTTAACCCTAGATATCTTACGAACCAAAAACGCTTGAGGCTTGAATTAAATTTTATATAATACATTGTAACGTGAAAAAAATCCATTTAACGTTTTTTTTATAAAAAAAATTGATTAATTGATTAATAGTAGGTAAAAATTGATTTTCGACTCAAATATGTTTTGAAAAATTGTAGATATTGACTTTAAACTACTTAAATCTTTCAAAAAATATTGTTGTTAATATTCAGTAAAATTTTGAAAACAATTAAATTGAAGGTTATTGTACAAAAAAATAAAAACCTAAAAAAATTAACAAAAGTTAGTAAAAATTGATTTTCGACTCAAATATCTTTTCAAAAATTTAAAATATTGGCTTTAAACTAATTTTATCTTATAAGAAATATTGTTTTCAGCATTCGATAAAATTTAAAATAAACAGATTGACAATTTTTTTGCAAAAAATAAAACTCTAAAAAAAACAATACTTAAACTTGGTAAAAATTTACTTTCGACTCAAATAGCTTTTCGAAAATTAAAAATATTGGCTTCAAACTTATTTTATTTCACAGAAAATATTGTTTTCGATATTCAGTAATTTGTATATAAAAATCCAACGGTTCGTTTCATTAAAAATAAAATCTACAAAAAATAGTACTCAAATTTGGTAAAAATTGATACGAGTACATATAGACAAACTTTTAAGCAAGACAAATCGACAGACGGGATGGGAAGTTATCAGTGAGGGTGGCATCCCAGCCTCTTTTTATTTATGGAGGGAATTTTACTCAAATGTCCCATTTGTCAAAATTTACAAAACGAAAGGCCTAATTTGATTCCGTTCTTAACCAAACGTCAACATTTAATTTGTGATAGTAAAAAATATAACCAACATTTTTGTCCCCCAGAATTCTTGAAGAGTGTACGCACCTGCCTATTTGGATTCACCACCACCCACAATCCAACACTAACAACAATCGGATGCAGTACGATACGACTCGCCTAATTTTTCTTTTGCGTCGCTCGCGTCTTTCGCTGTCACTACCGAATCATGTTTAAGTTAATTTTATTTATTGAACGAGTATAAGTTTTGTTTTTTTGTGATATTAGTATTTTGTCAACAGAAAAATCATTTAAATTGTGACAAATGAAGAATATTTTGAAAGTCATCCATTCGAAAAGTGATAAATCGGTCATATGTTTCGCTTTTCGAAACGCGATGTAGCAGAAAATTGTTGACATAATGAAGTATTGATTTTGCTTTTCTTTGTTGCGTCGTTTCCTGATCAAAGCTTTCAAAAATATCGATTTCAGATTTTATTTCCAAGAGATTTTTTGTTCAAGAAAAACAAATGAAGAAAAATAGCAAATATCAATTTAGATGGAACTTATCTGTTGTTGGATTTTTGGAGATGTTGTTTTCAGAATTGTCTGCTTTTAGTTCATATTATTTCATTTTCAGTTTGATAGTTTCATTTCCTCCAAAAAGACGTATTGGTGAAAACGAACAAACCTAGAGGACTAGATTAGTAAAATACAAGTAGAGTAAGTGTTGCAAATATGGCCCACCCTTAAGTTTTTTTTTAATAAAACGACAAATTTAACTCGAATTCATATATATATATTTTTTTTAGTATTACAAATTATTTTTAGTTCAGTCTTTACAAGTTTAAAACATAAATAAATAAATACAAAAAAGATATTGAGAAAAAATTAAATCCACTTCATTTCGCAATTTTTAAAAAAAGGCTCCTAATATGGCCCACTTGGTTTCAAATATGGACCAGGGTGGGCCATATTTGAAACAATGGTTTTCAAATATGTTATAGCCTAATTGCTACAAAATTCACATATAAAATATTTATTTTCATTGCCCGAGCAGTCTTCATGGGCCCAAATTGTGCATACGACGCATTGCACCCATTCCTCTCCTCCCTTATCATCCGAAAACAAACTACAACAGTAAATGCATTTGGCATCTTCCTGGTTGCTTCTATCAGGACTCGCATCTGATGATTCGTCTGGAACGAAATCTTCCTCACTTTCTGATGAAGACGATACTTCTTTACGATTGATCTTCTTTTCTCTTAGCTTTAAATTCTTTAGAACCTTCTGAAATGTAAACCAAAGAAAGAAAAATAAGTTGAAGTCTATCATATGATTAAGATATTTCTACCTTCTTATCTAAACAAAGCTTAGTTTTTCTTTCTCTTTCTGCCTTTGGCTTCTTTAATTTTGGTTCACCTTTTTTTTTCATCGATTCTTCCAAAAGAAGCTTATAAGGGGAAGATGAAATAATTTCAGATTTCCCTCGTTTTCTTCCACGATTTGATATTTTCTTAGTCCGGATGGGAATTGGAGAAATTTCATGGGGTGTTATGAAAGAAGAAGGTTCCGAAAAGTGAAGTTCTGTTTCTACTGGTTTAGAATTGGATTCCAAAACTTCAGCAATTGACCTTATTCCCCTAGAAGTGGAAGGTTCATCTGGATCTGGTTCCGTCTGCATAATCTCGTGAGGACTAGGAGGCACATTCAACTGACCAGGATTTTCTAAGTTGGTTCCATCAACCTCTTCTGCGGCCAAAAAATCGTGGTCCTTGAAGATATGCTTATCAAATGGACATATGCCAGTCGAAGCAAATCCATTCACCGCGATGTCTCCTGCTTGAGTTTTTAAGTAGGCCCGCCCGAATAACTCAATTATATCGAAATGCGTCAAAGCCCTTGCGTTGTTGATTACCCAGCGTCTAATTTCTTCTGTTAAATATTTTTTGAGGGGCCCCATAAATGTCTTGTCTAACGGTTGAATTTTGTGACTTGAGTGCGGAGGGATGGAAAGAATGTGGACGTGATTATTCCTAGCCAAGTCCACAAGTTCAATATTCCTTGTGTGACTTGCATGTCCGTCCATTATTAAAAGCACAGGTGAAGATGCCGATGGCTTCACCTTATCAAAGAAATGCTTGAACCATTTCGTGAACAAATTCGTTTGAACCCATCCGGATGGATGATTAGCGTAAATGGAACCTGGCGGTGCACCTTTCATTAGAATTGGATTGTCCCTTTTCCTAGGGAAAATAAACATTGGTGGTACAAACGATCCCCCAGCACTCATGCACAAAATTGCGGTTATCAACGAGCCTCTTTCACCTGATGTTAGTGCTCCTATCTGTCTTCGACCTTTGAGTGCCAACACTTTCGGCATTTTGGATGGAACAACTGAAATTCCTGTTTCATCCACGTTAAATATTTTGTCAGGAGAGAAACGGTACGTCACCATTAGTTTTTCAAGGTGGTTGAAAAATATGTCAACGTTTTCTTTTGAAAATCCACTAGCTCGAGCAAAAGACGTCCCAGTCGGCTGCCGGAACGACAACAACGGATGACGCTTAAGGAATAACCGCAACCAGGACCTACCTGCAACTTCGTTTACCAATGAAAACGGGTTTGGTATATTGTTTTTTAGTGCCAGTTGAAATGCTAATGATTTTATGTCATTGCGAGTAAGTCCAAAGAGTTTTCCTTCCATTTGTAGAGTATAATCAACCAAAGACTCTTCGAGTTCTAGCGGAAAGATGGGTTTTCTTCCTAGTTTTGCACTCACCACTTTATCTAAAGGTTTATTATCCTCTGCTACCAAACGCCGTAAAGTTGTTTTAGGCACGTTGAATTCCTTTGACGCTTTTAAGAAACCCATTTTTTTGTCTTTATATGCAGAGATTGCTTTAATCATATCTTCTTTCAGCCAAGTTTGTCGTTGTTTTGTGGGTTTCTTAGAACTTGAAGCCATGATTCTTTAAAACAAAAACAAAAAAAAAAAACATTAAGGCTCAGTTAAATTCATGTATCAAATATGGCCCACTGGTCCATATTTGATACACCTGGGGTGGGCCATATTATCAACACTGTGATTTTTTCACTTTTTTTTATTTTAACCATACTAAATTAACTTCAATCAAAATTTTAACTTCACATTTCATAACATAAAATATAACCACACATATATTACCAAAAAAATTTTTCAATTTCAGCAAATTTTAATTTAAAAATCCTTAAGTAAACTCACCCAAAATTTACATCAAACACGAACAAAAATTACAACTTGTTGTATCTTGCACCGCTGATCAGCTATTGTCACCGACATACAATGAAGCAAAACCGGTTTGAATGTGTATAATTTGAACTGGCAATTGAGTGCCTACTTTGTTTCATTCAAAAAATATTGCGGTGGGCCATATTACGAACGTGGGCCCTATTTGCGACACTTACTCTATCAAAATTGACATTGATCTATTTTATCTGAAAACAAAAAGACTCATTTTTGAAAAACTTAACAATTTTAAATTAGTTTGTCTTAAGTCCTTAATACTGACACTTTAGTGATTTAAGGTGCACTTCTGTCAAAATATAACAAAGTAAAAAGAACATAGCGAAATGCAGTAGAAAAGCGAAATTATTTTAGAATAAATTGGTGAATGAAACTCATTTGAAACTGTAAAATATATAAGTTCTAAAATTATGACATTTCCATGTTCTTTTAATTCTACAAAATAATGATAGGTTCTTTTCTGGATAGCATGATCTTCTTTAAAAGCAACTACCAATTTCAAAAATCGTAATGACAAGGATATTGTTGTGGAAAATAACATTATTTTATGCATCTTAAATGATTTTTGTTTTAATTAAGTTTTAATCAATATACACACAATTTAAAACTATTAAACTACTCACCTATTTAGCAGAAATGTTCGTAATATATTTTTCTCTCAAAGAATTCCTGATTTCACATTAATACATTTTAAAATTTAATCATTCTACCGAGTTTACTAATTGTCATTATTACAAATTTTCACCATGTTACATTTTGATTTATTCGATAAATATAATTTCCCACTTCTAAACTTTTGCTCTGAACACTAGATTTCGCGTCAGCACTGATACTGATAATGTGTAATTGACAGCTCATCACATTCACAACTGTGTCACCTGAATACCATTACTAACACATTTGCACTCTAAGATTTTAACACTTTACCACACTTCTCGTACACAATTTAAAGCAAATTATTTTTGGATTCATAACACTTATTTTAATATCTTAGTAAAAATTAAGTATTTTTCTATTTTTACTCGATCGAAAATCTCTTTATTTAACTTAATACCGAAAAAATTAAAGAACAATCACTGATTAATGATAATAATAATTTAAAACAACTCTGAATTTAATTTGTGATTGAACTCTTTTACTAATGATCGAGCTGTCACTGTCAATTTATTCAGTAAACTTATACCCAATATTTTCACTAAAAAGCAACGTCTGCAAATTATAAAAATTTTCTACCGAAATTTGGATTCAGTGACAGAAACTTTAAGAGTGTCAGCACCTTCATTTTTTAAGCTCAGATCAGAGAGCTGAGCTGTCAAAAACTGATTTGTGTTAATTTTTTTGCGCAGACATATCGCACCGCTCGATTTGTTTCTTTTTACAATTAGATTAGAGCTAGCGCGGATGGATAAAATGATCGAGGTTATGGAGTAAAAAGCTGAGCATGGTTGAGTTCATTTTTGTTTCTTGTGGTATAAAAGAGACTGATGGAAAATTCTAGAACTATTGAGAGTTCAGATCTCCAGTGTGCTTCCTAAATAAAACGGAGAGCTCTTATCAGGCTCTGCTTAGAGCGTTCTTGAAATGTCTAGGTCAGTTAAGTTTAATGCTAAAATTTGAATCTACATATTGGTTGTTCTTTGATCTTAGAGTCAAAAATTTTGCTGCCGTTCAGGAGTCCGTAGCAACCGATTCAATCCGTCAATTCCACAGATTTCTCAAGAATTGGGTATCGCTCAGACCATTTTGGAGTATTACCATACAACATAAAGCTGACTCAAGAATTGTTACCGATGGACCATTCAAAACGACGTACGTAATGGGAAAGTTGTCCAGTCTCTTATGTAAAATGCTTTATTATAGGTTTATTTGTATAGAAAGTTGATAGTTTTTGAACAGGGCTGGGTTTTACTTTGGTTCAAAAAGAAAATTAGGAAAGTTATGAGGTTTTCCATGGATAAATTTGGATTTCCGTCAAAATTAATTTTTTTTCGTTGCGCATGAAACACGATTGTAGTTATTTAATTTTTTCTCATTGTATGAGTGCGTGTTAAAGAGAGCTGTCAAATTTTCAGGGAAACATTTTTCTAAATTGTAATAATTGGTTTAAAGAGCGATAAATCTTTCGAAAAATCCAGGTCTGCATATTAAATCTCACATCAAAAAATTTAACCAATTTATTTTGTCCTATGGAATGGAAAAAACAGAACTAATTTGGTTTTGACAAATCTAAATAAAAAATGGATTGATTTTATTTAACCATGGAAAAGCCCATCAGGAAATCCTATTTTTTGAAAAATGATTGGGAGCAGCCTTATATGCCACTAAACATAACAGACGTCCTGCTCAGTTTCGTTAAATCTCGCTAACTTTCGCCCAATTACACAAGAGCCATTGAAATTTCTCGAGGTTAAGCAAATGTCAAATTTGATTAAGTTACTTGAATCCATTATGGATACTTTTTGTTTTGACGATAACTTCTGATAACTTTTCGTTCGGTTTTGACATTAGCTTACTTTTGGTTAAATCTTTTATAGTTAGGCTTTATATCTTTATTTTTTCAGCTTCAAATCACTATTCGAGTGAGAGAGAGAAAGAGACCGACGAATGAATGAATAAAGGCAGTTTCAAACAATATATAGAACTAAATTCTGACCAAATTGTAAACAATAAGGTAGAAATGTAACATAAGCTTATTTATTTCCAAAATAAGAGAAATTGAGGAACAAAAATATTCGTCAAGTGTCAAACACAATTCGTGTTCCAAATACGGTCGACACTTCAACGAACAGAAAGTGCAGCTTAACCAACTGTGGATGTTCGCATATTTCGGCTTTTTTTTCACATGAGCTTTATTTCTATTCACAGACAGCGACGAAATGTCAATTTATAATTACCCTTTTCAACAAACAAACCAAAAGTGGTATAATTTTGAGGTGAAGTTGCGAGTGAACAATTTATTCGTTCGGATGTTATGTGGAACGCGAATAGAGTTTGACAGTTCGTAGCAACCAAACTGCAATTCGTTACTACTAAATTGTTTTTACACAATTTTATTGTTATGGAGAACAAAATGAAAATTTTTTTATCCTAACATTAGTGTTAATTGGTTTCTTATAATTTAAAAAATGTGTTTTTGTTTGAAATTGACTTTTTGAAATGGGTAAATCTTGTTCGTTCATTCGTTCATTAGTTGTTCGCTCTCATGTGCAAGGCCCTGAAAAGCGACCAATGCCCGACAAATAAATGAATAAGCCGATTTGAAACAATTTATAAAACTAAATTCTGAATAAATTGTCAACAATAAGGTAGAAAAATAGCTCAATTCAATCTTAAGGTGATAAAATTAGCTTTTTTATTTCCAAAACAAGAAAAATTTAAAAAAAAAGTGTTCGTCAAGTGTCAAACACAATTCGCTTTCCACAAACGATCGAATCTTCAACAAATAGAATGTGTGTGTGCGGCTTAACCTAAATATTTTATTTTAGCATTTAAGCACTATTCACATGAGCACGACCAACGAATGAACGAATATTAGTCGATATTGACATTTATTTTACATGAGAGTTTTTTATTCGTCTCACGGCCGAACACTATTTACGACCGAAACCAAAACAAGAATGATTTTTAGGTTAAGACCGCGCGATTATTTTATTTGTTGCGAGTGTGGATAATGTGGAACGCGAATAAAGTTTGACAGTTCGTATCAAGTACAACTTTTTTAGCAATGAATAAATTTGTATTCTTAAATTTATTAGTATATCATATTGAAAAGTAAAAGCATGCATCATAAATCAAATAGAAACTGTATTAATATCGTTTTGTTAAGAATTTGTGTGTAAATATGTTTTCAAACGTATTTAAACTGATATTTTGTAATTTATTCGTCGTTCAGCTGCTTAAGAACTTGTGTAATTTATCTAGCTGTCAGTTTTATTCATTGCCACAACCCATACGATGGTATGGGTCAGCCCCTTAAGTCAATGTAGCTGTCTATCATAAAGAAAGGCATTTGATGGTCGATGGTGTGGCTTTTAGAATTATATGTTATATCCATTTACCCAACAACATTAGAATCTGGCCAAATTATTTGCAGTTTAACCGATTTTTTGTTAAATCACTTTAAAAGAATTGAAAACAATAAAAACCTTTTTTCTAAAGAAACCATATTGGTTTCCGAAAACAAATCCAGAAAATTTGGTTGTAATGACAAAAATGTCAAAAAATAGGTTGAATAGGTGAAATAGGTTGATATTGATTAAGAAGATGGAAATATGCAGATGAGTTTCTTTTTTGACATTTTCCATTATATGTTAATTCTCCAAAATGTTGACTTTGACAGATATGAATTTGTCTGTGAAGTAGGATATAAATGATAAGACTCAAATAGAGCCGTCTCAAAAGAGTTCAAAAGGCTCAAATCGATTTCATTTGGAAATCTGCAATTGTAAGGATTAAATGCGAATAGTATTGACATAGCTTCATAAAAACCTTTCAAAAACAAACAATAACAATAACATTTTAACTTTATTAAGTGATTTTTGCATTAACGTCAAATCATGTTCATGCGACGACTTCCTTAGGAATATAATAATTACCTAAATACATTCAAAGTTCAGAACATTTTAATTTAATTTCCTTCTTTGGAAATTCTCCTCTTGGATATCATTTTAAAGGCAGTGTACCAACATATCTACCGAATCTAAAAAGTTTATATAAGACAAAGTTTTTAAATGTGCCATTAATACGAAATTGTTATTATAGGAGGTACCTCTTTATTATAACTATAGGGATTTACGTATAGGTTTTTCTGTCTGTAGGTCGTAAGGTATTTAAGGGCAAACGATTCGACGAAAAACTTAAAACCATCGTTAATTTTGATTCGCCTTTAATAATAATGGTTATTCATAAAATTTTATTTTTATTTGCAAATTACATTACCAACATTATACATAATAAATTATTCCCTTTTGAGTTTATATATGGTTGAAAATTAATACAGGTTTACAAAGTTTGAATGGTTTAACACATATAAGTTTTGTGGAAGTATTTAGGATTAATAAAACCTTCTCTGATAAGGTACAATATATTTATGCATGATATTTCGAAAAAGGTGTTTTTAGAGTGATAAGAAAATCAAAATGCACATTAATTTTCCCATATATCGGAATTAATTTTTGTATGTATTTCTGTTGATGGACAATTTGAAATTTATTGAATACGTGCATCATTGTTGTGTCTACTAATGTCAAAAAAAACGAGGAAAAGAACGTTTCTCTTGCATATGGATTAACGCCTGTTTATTAAAAAAAATAACGACTTTAAATTGGTAACGCGTTTTAATGTAACATCGTTCAGAATCCGTGTTTTATTCGCATATAACTCTTGTTAGGCGGATTATTTTGACATTTAATAATTTTACCACGAAACATCAAAATAAATCCAAATGCCTTTTGTGGTAAAGATTCACCACTGTACGAGTGGTAGACATGTGCATTCAAGAGAACACAAGCGTCCAAAGGTTTTTCTCAAAACCCACCTCTGTCTATCAACTAATACTCTCACCTCCCCGTGGTGAACATCGGGTGCCTAGTACCTCAACCGGAGATTTAGTTCCAACCTCAGTGGAAATTTGTTGGAGGCAGCAAACGAGAGATTAGGGAAAGATGTTTCCACTTAGGCACCCCTTCTTATCCAGACGGCAGCGAAGGAATTCCCGAGATGAATCAACCTTGGCGTCTACAGTTCCAGTAAAGATTTCATGGCGATCGGGAAGAACACCCTGCACTACAACACTTCTAACAACGGATTCAGGCTCATAGAATTTGCCTGGGGGCGAAATGTCATGGTAGCCAGTACGCGTTTTCCACACCTCAATATCCACAAAGGAACTTGGACTTCTCCAGATCAATCTACCGTCAACCAGATTGACCATATTGCCATCGACGCCAGAAACGCTTCCAGCCTCATGGATGTACGAACTTTCCGAGGAGTTAACATCGACTTGGACCACTACCTCGTTGTAGCCAAGGTAGCACTTCTGATTTTCAGGCCAAAGGCAAAAAGAGAGGTGCTGGGAGAAGGTACAACTTCGAACGGCTACAATCGCAAGAGATCGCCAAATCCTTTTCCGACCGAGTCACAAGTAAGCTCTCTCGAAGTTCTCTGCCGCCAACACAATGTATCGAAAACCAGTGGCAACATTGCCAAGATGAAATCAGAGAAGCCACCTCTGATGTGCTGGGTTTTAAACAGCCACCAACAAGGAACCCCTGGTTTGATGAAGAATTTCGGCAGGCACGCAAAGCGGCGCTGCATAAAATGACGAGAGCTGCTCTTGAGCTCTATGAGCAGAAGAGGCGAGAGGAACGCCGACTTCTTAGAAGGAAAAAGAGAGGGCATGAGAAGCGTGCGGTCGAAGATGTTGAGAGGTTTAAAAGCAGGAATGAAGTTCGAAAGTTTTATGAACATGTGAAACGAAATTCACAGATACCTTAACCTAGAACCAAAGGCTGCAAAGACGAAAGTGGAAACATCATAGTGGAACCTCAGTCAATGCTAAGGATTTGGAAGGACGACTTCTGCAGACTGTATAACGGCGACGACCAACTGAATTCCGCTGTCAGGCAGGATGATCCATTTAACATAGACGACGAAAGCCAACAATCCCGTCCTCCCGACTAAGACGAAGTAAAGATTGCCATATCTAAGCTGAAGTTTAACAAAGCCGCTGGAGCAGATGACTTGAATGCCAATCTCTTTAAAGCAGCTGGAGATAAGTTGGTTAGGAGCGTGCACCAACTTATCTGTATGACATGGTCGGAAGAAAAAATGAACGATGAATGGAACCTCAGTACTGTTAGCCCGATCCTGAAAAAAGGAGACCCTCTAAACCGCACCAACTATAGAACAATCAGTCTACTTAAAATCGCCTATAAAATCTTCTCTGCTGCTCCTAAAGCCCATCGTCAACAACCTGATAGTTCCTTATCAGTGTGGTTTTAGACCAGTAAAGTCCACAGTTGATCAAATATTCACATTACGGCAGATCCTGGAAAAAAACCCAAGAACACCAAATCGACGCCCACCATCTTTTCATCGATTTCAAGGCCGCATATGACAGCATCTACATGGACGAGCTGTATAGAGCCATGTCTAGTTTTGGCATTCCTGCCAAACTCTACCGTTTGTGTTGGAAACAACTTAACAGAACCTTTCGATGTCAAAAAAGGTTTAAGACAAGGTGATGCGCTGTCATGCTATTTTTTTAACATCGTACTTGAAAGAATAGTGCAGAGCTCACACGTCAATACTAGAGGCACTATCTTTCAAAAGTCTGTCCAATTACTAGCATATGTTGATGACATTGACATAATCGGAAGAACTCAGCGTGATGTCAATGGGGCTTTTGTGAGTATTGAGGCAGAGGCGCAAAAATGGGTTTAATGGTTAATTAGGACAAAACAAAGTACATGCTGTCGTCTAGAAAGGACATACAACACCAACGTCTTGGTCAAAACGTTAACATCGACAGACGTAACTTTGAGGTAGTCAATTACTTCGTCTACCTAGGCTCCGCTGTAAACGCAGAAAACAACACCAACGCTGAGATCAAACAAAAAATAACTCTTGCTAACCGCTGTTTTCTTGGGCTTAGAAAGCAATTGAGTGGTAAAGTCCTCTCTCGAAGGACCAAAAAGTCGCTATATAAGACCCTTGTCATTCCCGTCCTGCCTTAGGGACATGCAGAAGCATTGACTATGACACAAGCGGATGAAAGCACCATTTGTCGGTTCTTCGTGTGATTTACAGTCGAAGGGGGGTGGAAGAGAAGATGGAACGACGAGATGTACGGGCTGTACAGCGACGTAGACTTAGCCAGAAAGGTCCAATGACTAAGATGGCTGGGTTGCGTAAAGTGCATGGAAACCAATGCTCCGGCCCGGAAAGTCTTCGAATCCACACCCACAGGACAGAGCAGTAGAGGAAGACCGCGGATCAGGTGGCACGCACAAGTGGAAGGTGACCTCACCCAACTTGAAGCGCGAAATTGGAGACATCTAGCTAGGGAACGAGCTAGAGGGAGAAGTTAGTTGTTTGAGTCTCTAGTTCACACAAGACTGTAGTGCCACCTTAAGTAAGTAAGGTGATGGTAATGTGCTTATTAACATGTAAAACCAATCACTCTAATAAGTGTAAAGGGCTTGTCATAGTTGCTGTTGAATTATGGTGTGTCAATCTATTTTTTGCTTAATGTAAACACCGTTTTTGATGAAACAGTCATTAACTGTCCAATCGGCTGTTACAGAAAACAGTGCTGCCAATACGAAATCATCTATTTTGTTTGATGGGGAAAAGTATTTGTCATATTATTCCTTGAACAAAAGTGTAGAAGTTGAATGGACGTACGAAATGAAGTAGGTCCTACAACTAGGAAAGGGCTTTAAAAATTCCAAGGATGCACATTGCATAATAAATTTCCTTGGAATAGAAAGTAGATTAAAATTTAACTTGCATTTGTATTTTCCTTTCAAGGAACAACTTTTAACAATGCAAGGGAGCATAACTCTTTGAGAGTTTTATAATTGTTCTTGACTAAGTATTCTTAAATCCAATACTCACTCAACATTTATATTAACTGAAAGTATTCAAAATTTGTCAAAGATAATGCAAGACTTAAGTTCTTCGTTAGAAGATTTACCTTTTCTTGTTGCATAAAGTTATTTAAAGGAAAACTTTTAACTAATTTTAATTTCATTAACTTAAGTTGATATCAAAGTAAAACTATTATATGAAAATTAAACAAATAATTTGATATTTCTAAGAAGAAGGACCTTCTGCCAATATACTGTCTCTTTTTAATCTTTTAAAATGTACTTAATCCTTACAAGGGAGAAAAGCAAACCAATGCAATGAAAGGAAAAGTAGCAGACTATATAAACACCACAAAGATCTTCCACAAAAACAAGCTTGCTAATAGGCAGGCAAAATACAACTTGGTGATAAGCCAGACAGGGAGTGAGGAACGTATATACATATGTAGAAATAAACACACATACATAAAAGGACTTTTGGTTTTAAAAAAGATAATTTCATCCTTATGTTCTACAAAAATACAGACAAGTTAAAATAATGGTAGCAAGCTTTCCGCATGTCCTCTTGTACATTGTATGTGAGTAAAGCTTAAAAGACATTTTATCAAAAATGTTTATGGTATGCAGTGTACACTTCATTTTGGAGAAAGGATATTTTAAAGCCTCAAGTCATACTGAATATTTGGCGAATTTGACCAGTAAATTGTATTCGCATTGTTTTTTTCAAATGAAATGAAAGCAAAAAAAGGCATAAGGTTTCTGAACACACCCTTTTCATTGCAGTTAAATAAATTAAAACTCTGAAAAATCACTTCACATTTAGTTATTTGACATTATTATTTAAGGTTACATGTAAATCATAAAATAAGTTTTGAAGAAAATCAATACCCGTGTTTTGTTGGAAAACCTATCAATAATATAGTAGGATTTAACATGAATAACAAAAACAATATCCGCGGTATGAATACTACCGATAAAAGTTTAAGTACAATCTTACTACGAAGGGTTTTTGAATGAATGAATGTTGTGTGATTTTGTCCTAAATGTTGGTAAGATTGATATTGAATTTGTATCTCCTTGGCTGTGTTCGTTAATTAGTTGTGCATTTGGAATCATGTGTTTTCCATTGGGGAAAAAAATCAATTTGTTACTGTTGATATTATTAAGTTTTGTTAATGAAAATGGACTAACTGAGCTTATTTTGCAAGAGAAAACAGTAGAAAAGATAATTTAGTTTTGCCTATGCTTCCACTAAAGGCTTATCTCAGTTTAGATTAAATAAATCTTGTTGATGTTTAAACCGCAGAAGAAGATTTAAAATTCAAATGGTGTTTCGATGTTTTTTAGTTTGAAAAAAAAATATAATTATATAATTGTACACAAACATGCAAATAAACAGACCATAATGCATTATCTGTAAAACCAACTTCTAGACAGAGGTTTTTCCTCACAAATTTGACTCGGCTCCGAATCGAGTCGAATCAAACTCATTTCAACTTGATTCAGTTATATAAAGAATTGAGACGAGCTTCAAGCTCGCTTCAAACCCATGTGTTAATGTAGTAGCACAAATCCCCTTCTTGAGGTTTTTATTTTATGTCAAATGTGCAATTGTTAAATGAACTTTTTTTTTATAGAATCCCACCTTACAGATGTTTTTTACCATTTCTTTTTGAAAATTGTCCATTTTATTAGTCTTAGTTAGTATTTTTTGCTGAAGTTAATTTTAACTTTTAATTTTAACAAAACTTACTTCTATTTGTGTTTTTTTTTTAAATTAATATTTTGACAGGTCTTCTTTCAGTTGTACCAATATTTAAATACAAAAATTTGACTACTGCCGATGTAGAATGCCAAAAATCACGGGTTATGTGTGAAATATCATCTTAGAAATGATAACTCTTCTATGTAGATAAAAGTAGAAGTACAATCCATCCAACTTCGGATAAAATTTAGACGTTTGCTCGAGTCTCGAATATTAATGTTGGTACAATTGATGACTTTTGTATACCTCCAAGGCATGTTCGTAGGGTATGATAAGGAGTTTGTTGTTTAGCATTTTCAATTTTTTAGTGAGAGCTTCCCTCTTCTACTATTAATGAACTTTTTGAGAATCTAATAAAAAATAAAAATAAAGTCTCTTAGCTGTCTATTTAAAGCGCTATCTGTCACTTACAAACCCGTTCCGTTCAGTTCTCATTTCATTCAGTTTCGATCTACAAAATGGATAGCATGAAAACAAATTTAAAGATCTGTTCCCAACCTTAAGTAAGTAAATTGACTCTTATTAGCGTCATCCGTTCAGTTTTCTGCTCATTGATTTGGCCAGCTTATATTTCCAAGATTTCTGAGATTGACAGATTGACAGAACAGAAGAGTTAATTCACTGTTCATTGACCCTTAGCAATCAAACTCGATTTGCATTCCTTTTTATTCTTTTGAATCGTGCGATAGAGAAATCGAATCATTAATATTATTCTTAGATTTCTGACAGCAAAAGTGAAAAATTTGAATGAAAATTGTATTTGTGTGACAAAGAATACGCAAAGCTCTGAGATATTCGAAGTATAAACTGTGGCAGGCCATTAATGGAAATAAACCGTTCCATACTTTTTTGGCAGTCTTCCCTACTCTTAGAGAATTTCATCTCCACTCTTCAAAATTTCACAGTCAACAATTTCTGCCCTACGATCTTGCGAAAAACCTGAATATTAAATATTCCTTATATTTTCTTAACGTTCTTTCTTTAAAACTGTCCATTTTATTAATTCAAAATTATTATTGGTCGAAATTTTGCGTAAATAGTAAATTGCTCATTTCCTTTTATTGAAAAAGTGGCATCCGAACACGCCTTAATAGTGACAGTGACATGAAAATAAACGAAGCAAAGAACCTTAAACAGTCCTATTAATTGAAATTCCTAATTGTAAACTGCACCATTCCATCCACTGCTCTTATCAGATTAATTGTGATGGCTATAGCTAGATGTCTCCATTTTCGCGCGTTGGGTGAGGTCACTTTCCACTTGTGCACGCCACCTGATCTGCCGTCTTCCTCTACTGCGCTGTACTGTGGGTGTGGTTTCCATGCGCCTTACGTGACCCAGCCATCTTAGTCGTTGGACTTTTACCCTTCTGGCTAAGTCTACGTCGCTGTACAGCTCGTCGTTCAAACTTCTCTTCCCCTCCACTTCGATGCATACGGGACCTTAAACCACACGAAGAACTTTTCTCTCGAACCGACCTAAGGTGCTTTCATACGTTTTTGTCATAGTCCAGGCTTCTGCACATTGTCCACTTTGGTCCCTCGAGAAACAGCAAGAGTTATTTTGCATTTGATCTCAGCGCTAGTGTTGATTTCGCGTTTACAGCGGAGCCTAGGTAGACGAAGTCCTTGATTACCTCAAAGTTACGTCTGTCGATTGTGACGTTTTGACTAAGACGTGTCATTCTTTTAACCTTTCTTTTCTTTCCATTAACCGTTAAACCCATTTTTGCCACCTCTGCCTTAATACTCACAAAAGCCCCATTGACATCACGCTGAGTTTTTCCGATTATGTCAATGTCATCAGCATATCATATGCTAGTAATTGGACAGACTTTTGAAAGAAAGTATCTCTAGTGTTGACGTGTGAGCTCTGCAATATTCTTTCAAGCACGATGTTAAAAAAATAGCATGACAGCGCATCACCTTGTCTAAAACCTTTTTTGACATCGAAAGGTTCTGTTAAGTTGTTTCCAACCTTTATGGAGCAGCGTGGAAAACGCGTACTCGCTACCATGACGTTTTTGCCCCGCAGCAAAATCTATGGGCCTGAATCCGTTGTCAGAAGTGTTGTCGTGCAGGCTGTTCATATGTTTTGTCTAAGAGCTCGAAGAACATATCTTTGGTGTTGTCATATTTCTCTTCTGTGGGGGCGTGTTATCAGGCTAATGTTGCCGAATTTAGCCTTGAGTTTCGTGGTATCAGTCATTATAGTTAATATCGCAGTTGTTCATCCACTTTTTTCCCGGTCCATCCTATAGTATTTTCTGGATGGCGGTTATGTCTGCTTTATATCAGTCTAGGGCCTTTCCTACTCCTTCGGCTGCACGTGGTGTGTTAAGGGACTTAATATTCCATGTACATATCCAAAGTTCGTTGTCCTTAATTCGTTTGCGTAGGTTGTCAACACTAAATCCATCCTTATCTGAGGCTTGTTGGTGCTTCGCAACTATGATGTTTTAACGTGGCCAAAAAGTCACCCAGACGGCGCAACCCCCAACCTGGAGGGCTAGATCCTTATTCTTACTCCAAGGACGGTGAGCCAGATTAAAACGCTCCTTATAGGCCTGGACTCCGCATAATTCGTAAAAGCTCTATAAGGTGTTCACTACGTAGTTCAACCATACTGGTACTGTAGACGCCACCGTTAATTCCATCTCGGGAATTCCTCCACTACCGCCTGGATAAGGAGAGGTGCCTTAGTAGAAACACCTCTCCCCCCTCTCTCGTTTGCTGCCCCCATCAACTTTCCATTGCGGTTGAAACCAAATCTCCAGTTGAGGTACAAGGCACCCGATGTTCACCACGGGGAGGTGAGAGTAGGAGTTGATAGACAGAGGTGGGTTTTGAGAAAAGCTGTGGACGCTTGTGTAATCTTGAATGCACATGTCTACCATTTGAATATCTAAATCAACTTTTAAGCCTAGTAAATTGCTGAAAATGGCGTTATCATTTTACTAAATTGTGTTATAGCCTTTACATTTGTATAGCACTGCTTGTCACGAAAACAAGGCTGGGGAAATTCTTCCTAATTATAAGGATAATGGACTAAAATTCCTTTCTCAAGTTTAAATGCATTTCCTTAAAGTCAAAGACAAATAATGGTGAACATAACATCACGTGAATTTTGTCATTTATGTTTTTGTGTCATGGTCACCAATGTAATAAAATGTTTGATAAGAGTTTATGAACTTCCAAAATGTTGGATTTCATTTCAGGTCATTAAATTATTATGTTACGCATGTAGGCTCCCTTCGAAAGTGTGTAGGTGCTGAAATGCGTAGCCGCACTCGACCAAACAGACACCGAACGAGACGGACGAAGATTATACCTGGTGATGGGTGTCGAACATTAAAATGACAGGTTGATTTTTTATGTCTCACCGCCAAACGTCTTAATTTGTAAATATGAATGAAATCTTGTAAAAGGTCATGATAAACAATTCCATATAAATAAACCTACAATAAAAAAATAACATAAGAATATAACAAAAATATCTACAGAACAAATCGATGTTTCTTTTAGAAGAACAACAGAACAAAAAAAGCCAAACATTTGTTTTAGCAAAAAAACAAACACTTAAAGTTGAAGGCGTTAATCATTTGCTTTAGTCTTGAGATGGCTTTTGTATTCTTGTCAGAAAAAGACGTGTTTCGGAACTTGCTGATGCTTCTGTTGTGGGTGGTCGCTTTTTGTTCGATGGAAATGAAGCTTATAAGTATGTACATAGCCTTAAAGTAAAAAACTTGAGTAATGACGTAAAATTTGTTTGTGCGTGGTAATAAGGGATTTTCTAAGCTTTAAAAATGGTTATTTCTTAAGTGTTGTCGAATTTTTTTTGTTTACTTCCTAATAACAATATTAAGGGAATGAGCGAAGATAAATAGATATTTTCATGAGGGATTTAAAAAGATATTCAATTAGAAAAGGAAGTGGATTAAATGCCATAAAATAACTTACCTTTATTTTTATTCTTGAACTTGAAACCATGAAATATTGTTTGGGGCTTGTGGTTAGATATTTTAAAATTGTAACACATTCATCTAATCCCTGCAGTTAAATTCAAATTTGGATCGTGGATTAAAAATACGTAGAAGTATGGGATTTTCCATGGTTAAAATACATCAATTAATTTTTGATCTAGATCTACTTAATTACAAATTTCCTTTATTTTTTAATTCCACGGGGAAAATAAGTTGATTTATTTTTGATTGAAGATCAGAATTTTTCGGCAGACTTTCTCACCTTTGCACTAATACAAATACAGTTTTAATAAAATATTTGCTGGAAATTTGACAGCTCTACCACACTCGGTCAAACGTGCACAAATTAAACTAATACAAAATCTATTCAAATCGTGTTCCATGCGCCACGGAAATAAAATCAATTTTTGAAGGGAATTCAGGGAATCAGAAAATTATTAAATAATAACTGAGCAAATTTTGGAAATGAGGGACTCATATATGAAATAGAAGGGTAAATGCAAAAAAATGCATTAAAAACTGTCTCAAGGATGTTAAAATTTAATGTTATTTCCATTTTTATTTTTTTCGATTTTTAACTAGCAAAAATCCATAAATGACAGTTTCTGATTTTGACAGTTATTCAAATTTTTGTTCTCTTATTGTAACTTTCTTGAGTTAACAAACATGAATTTTTGAAACGTTGTGCGATGTCGCTGTTCGTTTGATTAACCAGACTTACTTACTTACTTACTTAAGGTGGCGCTACAGTCCGGGGCGGACGTGGGCCTCAACCACCATGCGTCTCCAGCCAGCTCGGTCCCTAGCTAGCTGTCTCCAGTTTCGCACGCCAAGTTGGTTAAGCTCCTCTCCCACCTGGGTGCACCACCTGAGTCTCGGTCTTCGGATTCGAAGACCTTCCGGGCTGGAGCGTTGATGTCCATCCGCCTCAGCGCCATAAATGAGAACCGGGATGATGACTGTCTTATGGATGGTGATTTTAGATGCTCGAGAGAGGACTTTACTTCTCAATTGCCTTCTAAGTTCAAAGAAGCAGTGATTTGCAAGAGTTATTCTTCGTTTGATTTCAACGCTGGTGTTGTTGTCTGTGTTAATAGCGGTGCCTAGGTAGATAAAGTCCCTAACTACCTCAAAGTCATAGCTGTCCATGGTGACGTTTTGTCCAACGCGTCGTCGTTCAGTGTTTGATGACAGCATATACTTGGTCTTTCCCTCACTGACCACTAAACCCATCTTCTTTGCTTCCGTCGCAAAACTCAAAAACGCTCCACTGACATCACGCCTTGATCTTCCAATTATGTTAACATCATCTGCGTATCCGAGTAGTTGGATGGATCTTTGGAAGATTGTGCCTCTAGTGTTGACGGTTGAGTTTTCCAGAACGATATTAAAGAAGTCGCATGAGAGTGCATCGTCTTGTCTAAAACCTTTTTTGACATCAAATGCATCGGTGAGATCTTTTCCGATCTTGATAGAGCAGTGTGCATTCTCCATAGTCAAACAAACGCTCTGTAGAGCAATGTCTAGTTTTGACACCCCTGTCCATGTCCCTATGAATGCTGTCGTACGCGGCTTTAAATTCGATAAAGAGATGGTGAATATCGATTTGGAGTTCCTGGATTTTTTCCAAGATCTGCCGTAGAGTAAATATTTGGTCGATAGTGGACTTTCCTTGTCTGGAGCCACACTGATAATCAGCTATCAGGTTATTGACGAACGGCTTCATGTGTTCACATAATGCGGAAGAAAAGATCATGCATGCTTCTGTAGTTGGTGCAATTTAGAAAGACTTTTTTTATATGTATCGGGCAAACTATGCTGAGATTCCACACAATGGGTAGCTTTCTTCCGACCATATTTTGCAGATGAGTTGGTGCATGCTCCCTACCAAGTCATCTCCTGCTGCTTTGAATAGTTCGGCAGCGATGCCGTCAGCTCCAGCAGCTTTGTTTGACTTAAGTTTAGATATATCTATCTTCACTTCGTCTTGGTCGGGTAGGTGGAATTGTTGATCTGCGTCGCCAAGGTTAAGTGGATCTATCTCCCTTACAGCGGAATTCGGTTCGTCACCGCCATTATATAATTTGAAGAAGTGGTCTTTCCATATTCTCAACATCGGCTACGGTTCTACTACCAGACAGACTTTTAATTTAAACAAATGTCAAATTCTCAACTAAAGGCCTGTTCAATAATTTCACAACCGGCAATAACCTCAGTGTTGTCACCTAGAAGTTAAGCACTTTTTCTATTTAGTACTTTAATTTGTGCTATTACCGCGCCACTCACATCCGGCCACTGTCTTGCCATTCATGTTTTGTTAATAAGGACTAATGCACATCTTGTTGTCAAATCAACCTCAAACTCATTCATTTTACAACTTCAATCTAGCTGGAGCGTTGATGTCCACTATCAAATCCAATTGTAAAACCACTTAAGTCATAAATGTTTACACAAACTTCACATAAAATTCTTAGTTTATGTTTTTGCTCCAAATTTACTTACCCTACACATTTTTTTCTGCCAGAAATACAACTTTTCCTACGCAGAAAACACCCAAACCCATTCAAAAAGCAGCAATTCCGGTGTTCAGGGTCAATTCACTCTGAAAATGTATTTTTAACTATTTATCCATACTTTTCACGATTCTGCTGGTAGATAAACATTTATTCTATATTCATCCATCCATCTCCGACAGAGTGTAAACAAACTTCTTCTTTTGCGTCGCGCTTAAAACAGTCTCCATCGTGTCTTTCATGATTTTCTTATGAAAAATTGACATACGCCTTCGTGTGTATATGGCAACATCAACATCAAACGTCAACTCGTTTTCGCTATGTAAACAAAGTTGCCAGCCCCAACTCACTACACTCGCTATGTAGCACTTACAATGTTGGGCAACATTACGCCCAACAAAAATAAAATATGAAAAAGAAAAGTTACAGAAAATAGGATTCATCATTTGACAAACAAAATTATTCGACGTTTGTTGTTGTTCTCGTTTTTCATTTAGTTTGTGTTCGAATTGAATCTGACATTGCGGCTTATGGATTTAAGGTGCGGTAAAAATTAAGTGGGATCGGAAAACTTATATTCCACAACGTTGCCGATGATGGTCGTGGGCTGTCATGTGGCTGTTATAGTAGTTGTAACTTCTTGTAAGCTGCCAGCTGCCACTTTTTTTGTATCCAGCCTACATTCGAATTTGAAGTCGTTGTTGGAAGTCACTAAGCCTCGTGTGAGAATGAGAATAAGGCACGTTTATACTTTGGTTCAGTTTGAGAGGAACGCGCACGAGTTTTCTTGATTTGACAGATTTTATTATTTATTTATCACTTCACCTCAACAAGAAACTACTTTTTTCGTGTTCTTATACTTTTATTAGAATTCAGTCTTGTTTTTACTCTTGATTGACAACCCTTATGATTTTTGATGTACATAGTTTATTTTTAGAAAATGCTGTGATAATTTGAGTAGAAGATGCGTGTGAATGTTTGAATATCAAGTCGAATTGCGTGGGGTACATAATTCTAGGTAAATGTAACACTTTAATGACGTTAGTAGACAATTTCGGTTTTTAAAAGGAAATAAATAACTGTATTTGATGATTCTGCTTAAATAGTTTGAAGTTCTTGGGTTTAGGTTTGTTTAAGGTTTTTTTTTTAAGATTGGCAGCAGTTTTGCTTGAATTGACAGTAAACAAATTTGACAGCTGTCAGTTCTAACGCTATTAGCAAATGATGAATTTACAAAGACGCATCAACTAAAGTTGTTTTGGACTTTTGCAATACATACATGTATTCTTTAAATGTATCTAAATAAAATAAAAAGAAAACAAGCACGATATTTACAAATTAGCAACAAAAAGATTTTTTCCCATGGATTATATCAACCGACATAAAATGCCGGTAGCAATGTGTGAACAAGAATTATTTCTATAAGAAAACTTTCACTCTATTAAAAGCAAACGCAAATAAACAAACAAACATTTTAAAAGAAGATAAAAAGCAATTCCCACCCGCAGAACATAAGCATGAGCAACGCTTATAATCAACTCGACTAACTGAACTTGAAAGCGTGTAAATGGCATATTTCCGAAGGGTTCATGCTTCATAGTCTTCATATAGTTCTAACACATTATACAACAAAGGCGTTAGGAATGATAAAAACTGGCGCCTCTTACGTCAAAAAATAAAAATAATATCAGCTTCCACCTCCGGTTCTAGAATCTCTAGAGGAATGTGGGTATAATCAATGCATATTTTTCATTCGTTTTTCCGTTTTGAGAACAAACATTTTTGCTCTACTTACTATATAGAAAAAAGGATGGATAAAAAAAACTTTGACATGACTTAGATATCAATGTGGCCGCGAAAAAATGTCTTGACGTCTAAGCGTTATTATTCATTGCATTCCATTTGGTTGAGAAAAAAAGAAGGCAACAAAAAGCTATGCCACAAATGCCTCCTTGCATTATTATCATCATCATATTAATACATTGTCAAGGCATCAAGCATCAAGTAGAGAGTGTAATCAGAAGCATGCCTCTGGTATTACGTTTTCAAAAATATATTTTTTATCGGAATTTAATTCGACCCATTAGCCTGAGGAATGAAGGAGACCGGGTTTCTAGCGGCGGTGACGGATCACGTGGGCTGGCTCCTATAAAAGAAACTGAATATGAGTGGAACGCGATAAGCGCGAGCCAAATTAAATAGCTATTAAAGCAGTTTAAAAGTTTAAAGATAAAGACTATAAAAAATGCTACACCTTGTAGCTAGGGTTTCCAGAACATCTTTTTTATTTCTTTAAAAAGAACGTGTTCGATTTGTATCTTGCCTTCTGGCTTTTTCTGTCGATGAATTTGACGCATGCTTACACTTCGTGGTGAACGTTTCCTACGGATGTTTGACGCAAGTTGACAAAAATTGTCACAGATTCATTGACATTGTCAGAATTCAAAGAATGTTATTAAAGGCTGATGAATGGTTAAAGTACGTCGATATCCACTGTCGATGTTGAAATATAGTTCTGTTGACATACGCTTTTCAAAGTGATTCATTTTGACGTGTAATTATTAAAATACAAATTATTAAAAAGAAGAATAATACTAAGGTTGGATTTTTTTACAAGTCAATCACTCTTGTTGACAGATGTTTGACGAACATTGACTTTCATTGACAAATGCTCACATAAAACTGTGTTCACTATTCACATTGCAACTTTTCAAAAAGATTAATTTTGACGTTTCCTTTTTTTAGATAAAGAAAAATTAAAATTTGTATTGTGAACAAGGTAACAAAAAAAAGTTAACGCCAGTTGGCAGCAGATGGTTGAAAAATGTGTTCACAGTTTTGAAGGAAAATAATTCTTAATCCAAGAAAAAAGTCAACTCAACTTCATATTCCATAGTTCCACAAACAGTAATACAAATTTTAAATGTGACAGCTATTTCGACAAAAGTTACGCAGACAAGAAGTGTAGATTGGCACATGCTGACGTAATACTATATGCATGTTCATCTTTGAACTTTTTTCAAAATTTGTTTTGACGTTTCATTTGTTGAAGAAATAAAACTCTTTTTGGAAACACGGTAGCAAAAGTTAACATAAATTGACAGATGGTTAAAAAATGTGAGCAAATTTTTAAAGAAAAATAATTTTTAATCCAAGAAAAAAGTCAATTCAACGTCTTATTCCATAATTCCTCAAGCAATAAAACAAATTTCAAATTTGACAGCTATTCCGACAAAGTTTCACACACAAGAAGTATAACACTAAACAATTTGTGGTTAGTAATGAATTTAAGTTTTTCATAATTATTCATTTTGATGTTTCATAAGTTTAATGAAAATAGTTTAAAAGAGAAAAACGTCAACCATCATGTTGACGTTTATTGTCACATGCTGATATTAAACTATGTTCACACTACACTCTTTTCAAAAATATTTGTTTTGACATTTCATTTGTTAGCGAAAGATGACGGATGGTTAAAAAATGTATTCAACATAACTTATTCCGCACTTCCTTAAATAAGAATTCAAATTTTAAATTTGACAGGTACAAGGATGAAAGTTCCAATGACAGAAAGTAACACTTAAACTTTTGTAGTTACTTATGAATTTTAAAAAAACATTCTGTTTCACATTATGGACATTCTACACCCTACGTTATAACTCCAAAGCTATTAAAAAAGTCTATCAAAAATTCAAAACCGCTAATTGATAGCATGATCACCTTGTTAAGAGGTTTCTGTTTGAATTGGGAATATAATATGATGCATAATGGCGCGTGGACTTGAACAGGTTTCTGTCTGGTTGTAGGTTTTGGCGTTTATTTTTTTTATGAATGAGATTGAATGAATGAAAATTTAAACGGAAACGCGTAGGTTCATTGATGTTTTTTTCTTAAGATTTGTTTTGCTATTTTTCCATTTTTTTAGGAAATTATAAGCATGTTATCTTTTTTATGGCAAGTATTATTTTGTTTATATCCGATGATGGGCTTGGTGATGAGTTTTACCAAAAATAAATGCTTAATTGATTTGATTGACTATTTATGGGATGTTTTTGTATAACTCCTACTTTTTGTTTTACAATAAATTGATACAAAATGGATTATTGTAGGCGCCAACTTGTAACTTGTTGAGAATATGACCTTTGAAAATGTTGGTAATAAATTTTGGAAAGATTTCGTTGTATATCTTTTGTTTTGATTTGACAGTTCTTCCGAATCCCACATGGTTAGATTATGTATACATTTTGTTAATTTAAATTTAAAATGCATTTCACTAAAAGTTATGGGCAAGAAGAATGGTTGCGTGCAGTTTCAGTTTCTGTCAGAAATGATGATGGTGGTCTCGTCTGTCACTTAACTAATTAACCTTGTACCAATTTGGATTTAACGTTTTAATTTATTTGTTTAAATTTGGATTGTGACAGACTAATTAGTTGTGAAGTGTAGCAAAGTGATGAATGCGAATGGTGGAAGTGATAAGTATGAAGGGCAAATTGGGAGGTGTATATTCGGGAACTTTAAAGGTTGAAATCCGAAAAGTTTTTTTATTTTAAAGCAAATGAAAAAATGTCAGATAATGTCTGACGTTCCAAAACGTTTAACTATTTTTTTTAATATCAATCAATTTCAATACTTTTTATTCTTTTCACTTCTACATGTTTTTCCAATTTCATTCTTCTAAAAAGACTTCCAAGGGATTGCTTTTTAATTTAGTTTTCGCCAATAAAATAAAATGCCTCCTGTGAGGATTGAACTCACGACCCCTGGTTTACAAGACCAGTGCTCTGCCACTGAGCTAAAGAGGCTTATATATCTAGTTTGCGTTCCTATTTTTTGACAAAAAAGAAAATAAATGTCATTTATACTACTTTTGATAAAGCATAACACTCCACTTATAAATTAAGTAGTGAGGAAAGAGGCACTGCACTTTAGCCACAGGTGATATGACTTAAAAAATTAATACAAGTCAGAGGGACAGAGAAGGAAGAACGAACATAAAAAAGAAAACATTACAAAAGCCTTGGGTTGATCCTCCATCTTTCGATTGGAACGGACCTTTTTCAGTAATTCGGTTGTTGCCTTTCGGAAAACAATTCAACGTGAGGTGAATAGGCCCTTAACTTAGTGGAATTTAGAATATAAATATGTTAAGTAGTGTTTTTGTTTTATATTTTCACTATAAAGTCAAATAAAAACAGAATCCAATCTCTCAGAGTGTTAAAAAATTATTATGTAAAATGTTTAGAGTTCCTATCTATTTATTAATCATTAAATAGTGAGAAAATGTGGCAATGCAAATTATTAAAGCGTAAATGTGTTATAGTGCCAAAGTATAAAAATGTTGGAATGTCAATGTTAATTTTCAACATTGCAAAATTAAGTGTCAAATATATCACAATGTGACAGAGTGAAAGTGTCAAATAAGAAAAGAATTTCTCACTCGCTAGAATTTTGATAAAGGGGGTAAGTACTTTCATATTTTTGTTTTTATTTTAAATAGAATTTAGACTAAAAGAATTTAATTTTGTGTTTATCTTTAATGAAATGTGTACAAATGTTGTGGTTATATGAAAGTTCTAGAAGCAAAGTGTTTAAAATGAATATGAAAAAAGAGGCTGTGATGCGACCTACATTAATAACTTCCCATCCCATCCGTCGACTTTTCTTGCTTAAAAGGTTTGTAGGTTATCGAGTTCTGCTAAAAAAGTTGTCAGTTAAATTATTCGAAAAAAATTAACTTCAGTATTTGGATATTTGAGTCGCAAGTTAATTTCTACCAAGTTTTGGAATTGTTTTTCGTAAAACAACTGTCAATTCGATTTTTCTCAAAATTTAACCGAATGTTGAAAACAATATTCCTTACAAAATAATAATACTTTGAAGAAATAATCTCAAATTTTTTAGTCGAAAATCAATTTTCACCAACTTTCAGTAATATTTTTTTAAGTTTTTATTTAAAAACAAAAAAAATTGTCAATTCGATTTTTTTTTCAATAAATTATTTCGTTGCAATAAATTATTTCGGAGATAAAATTTGTTTTTGTTAGTAAAATATTCGAGTTTACAATTATGTCTCTAGAAACCTTGTAACGTCAAGAAATGTCAACATCTTCAATTCGACAATTCGGACCGATTACAATAACTTTCTATTGGAATATAAGATAGAATGAATTTAGGTTATCATCATCATCATACATATTATTTCGTTAGCAAGCCGCTCTTTTCCAGCTCTTAAATTGAGCCAATTTGAGTGTAAAAGTTGTTAAAAGAAATAGAATTTTCTGTAGACTATGAGAGTACATACATTTATAGTTTGTTGACAAAACTTAACTTTTCATTAACCCTTTCTACATAGTTTGGCTAATGGCAGTTTCAATTATTTTTGAAAATTTGGGTTTTGGAGGTTTTGAAATATAATGGGATGTCCTCAAATAACAAGAGATGTTTTAAAATATTAAATCAGATCTGAAAATACAACGTGCGATTTTAAAATATCAAGGAAGGTCCTGGAAATTCTAAGGGAAGTCCTCAAATACCAAGGCAGGTCTGGAAATTACAAGAGAGGTCCAGAAATATCAAGTGAGGTTTTGAAAAGTCTAGGAAGATCTTGAAATGTCAAAGCAGGTCTGGAAATTAAAAGACAGGTTTTGAAAAATCTATTTTAAAATATAAAGGAAGGTCCTGCAATATGAACGCAAGGGAGCTCCGAAAACATCAAGGGAGGTTTTCAAATACGAAGGAAGTTCCTGAAATATAAAAGCAGATCTGGATATTCCAAGGGACTTCTTGAAATTTCAAGGAAGGCCCTGAAATTCCATGGGAGCTCTAAGAATATTAAGGCTGGTCTGGAGTTTTCAAGGGAGGTTTTAAAATATCAAGAGAGGTCCCAAAATATCAAGGTTGTTTTTGAAATATAAATGGAGTTCTCAAAATGTAAAGAAAGGTCAAGAAATAACAAGCGAGGTTTTGAAATAACAAGGGAGGCCCGGAAATATCAATGGAGGTCCTTAAATGCCAAGGCAGGTCTGGAAATTTCAAGAAATGTCTAAAAATATTAGCTCAGGTCCTTAAACGCAAAGAATCTCTGGAGATTTCAAGGAGGTCCTGAAATATCAAGTGAGGCCCTGAAAAGCCTAGCGCGATCTTGAAATGTCAAAACAGGTCTGGAAATCCATGAGAGGTTTTCAAAAATCCAGGGATGTCCAGAAATATCATGTTTTAAAATACAAAGGAAGGTCCTAAAATACAATAGTAAGGGAGGTCCAAAAATATCAAGGGAGGTTCTTAAATATGAAGGGAGTTCCTAATGAAACATAAAGGCAGGGCTGAAAATTCCTAGGGAGGTCTTAAAATATAAAGGCAGGTCTGGAGTTTTCAAGGGTAGAAATGGCGATCTCAGGGCAACCTAGCCTGAGATCCAATTAGCGCTGTAATGAGCCGTTTTGATAGGTTTTTAAGGGAGATTTAGAAATATCGAGAGAGGTCCCTAAATATAAAAGGTTGTTTTTGAAAGTAGTATTCGGAATGTAATGTGAGATCAGGAAATAACAAGGGAGGTTTTGAAATATCAAGGGAGGCCCAAAAATATCAAGGGAGGTTTGGAGGTTTCAAGGAATGTCTTGAAATATTAACTTAGGTCCTTAAACGCAAAGAAATTTCTGGAATTTTCATGAAAGTACTGATATATAAAGGCAGGTCTGAAAATTTAAGAAATAAGAAGGAAAGTCCTCCAATATCAAGGCAGGTAATTAAATATTAAGCTAGGTACTGAAATATCGATGCATGCCTGTACACGTGATGGCATGATGGTTAGTGAGTTGGACTGTCATGCCAGGAGCCTTGGGTTCCATCCCATCCTATCCCACCTAAAGTTTTTTTCACCGGTACTTCCTCTTGCGACGAATTGACAAATTCTCTAAGAGTAATTCTTGTCACGAAAAGTGCTTCCACAAATAAGCCGTTCGGATTCGGCTTAAAACTGTAGGTCCCCTCTATTCCTGACAACAAAACTAGCACACAGGAATGGTTGAGAGTTGTTAGTCACTGTGCCCTAGTTCTCAATGGACTAATACCCAATTATTTATTTTTATTTTATTTGTCTGGAGGGGGGAGGAGGGGAGGTTTTGAAATTCCAAAGGAGTTTTGATTGTATCAAAAATATTTCAAAAGGTCCGGACATTTCAAAGGAAGTTTTTAAATTTAAAGGGAGGCCTAGAGATTCCAAGTGAGGTCATGATGTATTTTGGCAGGTGTGAAGATTTAAATGAAAGTTTTGGAATATTAAAGGAGTTCCTGAAATATCAAGGCAAATATTAAAATATCAAGTCAGGTGTGGAGAGTTCAAGGAAAATTTTCAAATCTTTAGTAGGCCAAGAAATTCCAAGAGAGATCTTGAAATATCAAGATTAACGAATGCGAAAGGTCAGTGAATCGAGTTGACTCACCGGTAATAAAATCCTTATAATTCTTTAATCGAAAGAAATACTGGAAAAATAATGGTTTGTAGTTTGTGTTTTTGAACCAACAAATCGATTTTTAGTTCGATTAGTTAGTTTCCCGATATTTAATATTTCTTGGGTTGAGTTCTTTTTCACGCTATAAACTATAAAGAGAGTTAGGCTTAGCTATTAGGTAAACCAGGGGATGAACCGTACGGAATGTTTTTATTCGGTGTCAATACATTTTACTTCAGCCCATACTTCAAGGACCATTGACCAACTAGATATGGACTACTAGTAGCCAAATTTCCATTGGCACTTAACCTCAAATTTTATAATTAACATTTTGCAATTACATACAAATTATAACATTTTGGAATTTTGGAATTTTTTAATTTAGTAATTCATATTTAAAAAATTAAAACAAAATCTGGAATAAATCAATTTTGTTTTAAATAAATCAATCAAGAATGTGGTTAATCAGGAAATGCGCAAAAACGTTTTTGTAGAAACCGGGAATCATTCTGTTTTAAAATTTGTGATTTAAATAACTAAAATTTTACAAGTTTTGAAGTTTTAAACAACAGCCATCAAAAGTTTTGTAGGTATTTAATTTTATCTACATTTTTGCAAATGTTTCGATAATGGTGATAAATCCGATTAACCACATTCATTATTATCCTGATTTAAATGAAATGTCAAAATATCGAAATATCCGCTTCTATACTCGTACTTAAATTAATCTGTTAAATTTACATGACATTATTTCTCCACCTTCAAGTCTTGTAATTTTAAATTGAACAAAATGTCATCATCATGTTATGTAAATTTTACCAGCAAAATTTATACGACAATTGAAATGTAGATACATAATTAAAAATGAAGACAAAAATATAAAATGTCCTCAGACAAATTCGTCCTCATAGTTGTTACATTTTTATTTATAGATATGTTTACACGATATACCAACACTACTTTATCTACAAGTATTGTCTGGCGCATTAACAATTAAATGATGCAGAAAATTATTTCAATCTCAGTCATTTAGTGTTAATTATAATCAACAAATTGCACTAAATGGTATTTTTTTCCCTCCTTCTCTTCTATACTGCAATTATATATCTCCTCTCATTCTCCACATAACTATTCAGCAATAAAATAAAATCGAAAAACAATTTAAATTAATATACATATATTCCCATATCCAATTTGTTTAAGTTGAACGATTTACGTATATTGTATACCAAATAACTTTAAATGTATTCAAATAAAAATATAAAACCAAACAAATAAAATACGATTTAATACACAAAAATATAAAAAAGAAAAACAATAAAATAAAATATACTGTTCCAATTAAAAAAATGATTTAAAAAATCAAAAAAAGTCTCAAATTAAACAAATTTCAAACAATATCCGTTAGTATGTACATATTTATGTGCGCTCTGGTGCAATTTTAACAAGCTTAAGCGGATGTCACACACGGAACAACATTCAAACAAAAATTGAATACATCACCTCAGTTGCATGTTCTGGCGCAAAATAAGTGACAGAAGTAGAGCCATAGTGACATTTGTAAAGTTTTTAATCTTTGCAGGAAATTATTTGACAGCTGAGACTGAGAGTTGTGGTAAACAAAAATGGAGGAAGTCATACTAATATTTGCTAAATTTTTAGTCCTTGAAGTCAGTGAGTCAATTCTATACACTGACTTCTCCCATGAGTTGCAAAACTTAATTACGAAATCAGCTGGATGAACTACATTGTTGATTCCCAAGACTACCTTATCATATCCGAACTTACCTACCTGTTGTCAGTTTCAGGCATCTAAACGTCAATAAATTCAATAAAGAAACAAAAACAAGGTGATAAGGTACATGACCTAGCCATCTAAGCCGTAGGCCCTTAATTCTGTCCATTCTCCATCTATGCATACGGGCCCAAAAAACACCCGAAGAATGTTTCCCTCAAAGCATCCTAGATATGGACGCTCTCATCTTTCTTTGACAGGGTCCAGGACTCAGCGCCATAAATGAGAACCGGGACGATGAGTGTCTTATAGATGGTGATTTTATATGCTCGAGAGAGAACTTTACTTCTCAATTACCTTGAAGTCCAAAGAAGTAACGATTTGCAAGAGTTATTCTTCGTTTGATTTTAGCGCTGGTGTCGTTGGTTGTGTTTATAGCGGTGCCTAAGTAGATAAAGTCCTTAACTACCTCGAAATTATAGCTGTTCATGGTGACGTTTTGTCCAAGACGTTGTTGTTCAATTTCCTTTTTTGATGGAAGCATATACTTGGTCTTGCCCTCATTGACCACTAAACCCATCTTCTTCACTCGCGTCGTAATGCTCAAAAACCCTCCACTGACATCAGGCTTTGATCTTCCAATTATGTCAATATCATCTGCGTATCCAAGTAATTGGATGAACCTTTGGAAGATTGTGCCGCTAGTGTTGACGGTTGAGTTTGAGTGCTTTCCGGATACTTGATAGAGCAGACCTTGATAGAGCAGCGTGTATTCTCCATCGTCATTCTGCACAAACGGATAAGTTTGACAGGGATGCCAAAACTAGACATTGCTCTGCAAAGCTCTTCCCTATGGATACTGTCATACGCGCAATATCGATTACAAGTTCCTGGGTTTTTTCCAAGATCTACCCTAGTGTGAATATTTGGTCAACAGAAGACTTTCGTGGTCTGAAGCCACACTGATAAGGACCTATCAGGTTATTGACAAACGGCTTTACACGTTCACATAACACGACAAAGAGGATCTTATATGCAATGTTAAGGAGACTGGTGCCTATGTAGTAGGCGCAATTTAGAATTTAGAGGGTCTACTTTTTTAGGATCGGGCAAACTATGCTGAGATTTCACTCATCGGGTAGCTTTTTTCCGACCATATTTTGCAGATGAGTTGGTGCATGCTACCTTTCAAGTCATCGCCTGCTGCTTGAAATAGTTCGGCAGCGATGCCGTCAGCCCCATCAGCTTTGTTTAACTTCAGTTAAGATTTAGCTATCTTCACTTCATCTAGGTCAGGTAGTCGGAAGTGTTGATTTGCATCGCCTGGGTTGAGTGGTTCTATCTCCCTTACAGCGTAATTCGGTTCGTCGACGCCGTTATATAATTTGGAGAAGTGGTCATTCCATATTCTCAACATCAACTGCGGTTCTACTACGATGTTCCCTTGATGTTTTTTACAGGTATCTGTACGTGGCTGGTACACTTGGGAGGTTTTTTTACCTTTTGGTAAAATTAACGAACCTCATTGCTGTTGTAACATCCCTATATCTCCTTGATGACGCGCTTCTCATGCTCTCTTTTATTCCATCTAAGAAGACGGTGTTCATCTCTCCTCTTCTGCTCGTAGAGCAGCTCTGGTCCTTTTGTGCAGCGCCGTTTTGTATGCCTGTTGATTCGCTGCGTGCGCTTGCCGGCATTCGTCGTCAAACCAGGAGTTTGATTTTGTGGCCGTGTGAAACCTAGCACTTCAGAGGCGGCATCTCTGATGACTGTAAGGCAATGTTGCCATTGGTTTTCAATGCTTAATGCAGGCGGCATAGGACTCTTAAAGAGGTTACTAGAGATTCGATTGGAAAAGAACATGGCAGTCTCTTGCGATTGTAGGCGTGTAACGTCGAAACTTCTCACAGTACTTCCTTGCTTTGGATAGGAGCAGGATATCCGTAGCCGTACCTTGCCTACAACGAGATAGAGGTCCGAGTCAATGTTGGCCCCTCAGAAAGTTCGGATATCCTGTATACTTGAGAAGTGTCGTGCGTCGATCGCAATGTGGTCAATCTGGTTGACAGTTGATTGATCAGGAGATTTCCATGTCCCCTTGTGGATATTGAGATGTGTTACCTGCGTACTAGCTACCAGAACGTATCGCCCCGCAACCAAATCGATCAGCCTCAATCCGTTGTCGGAGGTGGTGTCGTACAGGCAGTATTTCCCGATTGTGCCACCAAAGATGTCTTCTTTTCCTAGCTTGGCGCTAAAATCTCTCAAGACTACTTTAATGTCATAGCCAGGGCAATGCTTTGTCCAAGAGCTCAAAGCATATGTCTTTGATGTCTTCATCTTTCTCCTCTGTTGGAGCATGCACGCATATTAGTCTTATGTTGGCGAATTTAACCTTGATGCGGGTTGTTGTGATGCGTTCCCTCACTCTGTTCAAACTCAAGAATTTTTGCTTGAGTTTAGGCCCAACAACAAATCCACACCCAAATAGATGCTATCTTTGTTCTCTGTAGCAGTCGCCGTAGTATATATCACAATCTTTTAGTTTGCTTTGCAGCAGTTTAGGGCTTCCGCTAATTTTTCGGTTGCACGTAGTCTGTTAAGGGACCTAACTGATTTCGTTTGCGTGGGTTGTCAACAGTGAATCCGTCCATATCCGAGGTTTTTTAGTGCTTTACAACTAAGATATTTTGACGTGGTCAGGAAGCCACCCCGACGGCTCAACACCCAACCTGGAGGGCCAGATCCTTAGGAGATATTTCCAAGGAAGGGGAGCCGGATGAACCGCTCCTTATAGGCCTGGGCTCCGAATATGTCGTAGAAGCCCTAATAGATGTTCACTAAGTAGTTCCACCTTACTGGAACTGTAGACGCCACCGTTGATTTTATCTCGAGCATTCGTCCATTACTTACTGGATAAAGAGAGGTGCCTTAGTGGAAACACCTTTTGTAGTGTAGTGCATGTTACTGACATCCGCGCTTTCTTCTGTCATATTTGGTAATAGTAAAACCTTAAAAACTCAACGCCCATTTTTATAATAAGCTTCAATAAAATTGAAAAATGTCAAATGAAATGCAGAAACAAGGTTGACGTTTAGGAGTCGTTCACATTCAACATCGGCCTTTTAAATTTGACCACCTTTTGTATAAAGCAACAAAAGGAGATATCTTATAATTTTTTTAAAAAGAACTATAACTATTGCTCTTTGTTTTTTAATAAATATGTTTTCATCCAAGAAAAATGACCACCTTCTTTTCGTGAGACCCTAAGCAGACCTTTAACTCATTCTCACTTTTGGCAAGTTACAATGATTTTAATTGCATTTTCACGTCAGACGTTTAAATAAAATAATATTAAATCAATTTTAAACTAAACAAAAACCATTTAAAGCCAAAGAGCGACTAATAAAAAAATCTACTTTCCTGTTCATTGTATGTGAAATTTTTCATAATTTGGCATGTGACATATTGAAATTGTGCATAATCGTAGTGTTTGTGCGTAGGTTAACGTGCGTAAAGCTCGGGCTTAGTGCAGACATAATAAAATATAAAATGTCCGATTTTAATGAGAAAATTGTTCAAATTTATGATGTTTATATGCTCCTGCTTAAAGGATGTGACGTCTGTCACATTTAGTTCAGCAATTATACGTAATCTAGAATGCGGCTTTTATATGTTAAGGTATATCTTAACCATCATCACCTTCGCAATCAGCATGTAAACATTTATTGCTGACGTTGCGTCCATTGTCATTCGTTATTCGTTAGTTTGATAGACTTTATGGATTTCTCAACATCATCGCCACAAGCCACCCCCTCTGTCTTCTGTCACAAAGTGTGCTTACATTCAATTATCTCTAATTATTGCTTACCGCAAGTCTTTCATTTTGAAATTGATTCATATAGGTATAGGTTTCTATATGAGAACAGACCCTAATCAATAATTAACATTGTCAGAGAAAATGCTTCGTTAGTATTCTGATGATAATTCGGTAGAAACAGCGTGTGTGTTTTGTGTATGCGATTGGGGTTCCAATTCAATTATATCCACCTACAGACTACATACAAATATTCTCATCCAATATAACCTTTTGACTCATGGAAGAAGAGGTCTATTTTATTAGTATTTCAACTCTTTATATGAAGATGAACTTCTTGTTTGCTACCTTTTCATGAATTTTCAATTATATTTGAGTTTGTGTCAGTACTCATATCAATTAAAAAAGTGTCTCAATTGGCAAAAAACCAAAGAATCCACAAAACACCTGAGATCTAGAATCAATACCTTGTACTTGTATCTTACGAACTATGTACGTAACTAGAACGACAACTTTGTATTTATCAATCTACAGAAACTCCTATGGGAGTTTTATTCTTTTTCGACATCGACAGAAAACCAGAAGCCTAGAAAAGAAGGGGAAAGAGGGAGTCTGACACTTTCTGAGTTTAGACAGATTGAAATCGTTTAGAACTCTTGAAGAAATGAAAATCTGAATCTCGAAAAAGTAAATATCGACATAACGTGACGGATCAAAATACTCCACTACTTACTCTTTAAGAAATGCCCTGTTGGTTAGAAACGCTTGCACCAAGGAATACCGAAATTTGTCAGTTAATAGACGTCATATCTGTCAAATTGGTTGTCAAATCTTTGATCTATTTGCCCAATGGTGAATTAGCAATGGGACTGATAAAATTTCCAACTAAAAGTTAGGATATTAACATTGTTTTATCAATGGTTCTTCTATTTAGGAAACGTTCGGGTTGAACTACCAATTTACAATATATGTGCCCAGAAGCTAAAAGTAAATGTCAAAAACGCGATATAATTTTCTTAGAAAAATCACCATTAGCCTTATTTTTGGACAAATAGGTTCTTCAACAAACAAAAATGTCGAATTTAAATGTATTCAATTTCTTCGGCCTGACATGAATTGTTGGCCTAATGTTTTTCTCCAACTGAAATATCCGCTTATAGCTTAATGAAGCAAAAATGAACCCCTGGTATAAATATCAAAGCTATCCGTTCCTGCAAACCTACTGCAAACTCTCTCACATCAAACTTACAGGTGAAAACATGGGACCTACACTCAAAAAGAAACAAATCCATGTGAATAAAACCCTGGTGTTTATATTGATATCAACTTACCTGAACCTACCTTTTCTTCTTCTCTAGAGTAATCGAAACTTGATAAAATGAAAACATGAAAAATGATATTGTCGTCAGTTTTTATGTTTTTTTTCAGTCTTCTTACTTCTATATCAACCTGCTGCTGCTTCTACTTCTGTTGAATTGATTCCATTGGGAATTTCTTTTGCTGGGTTAACATCAACCAACCTACAGCATAGGTACTCTTTTATAGTTTAAGTCTCTATTCTACTATTCTCAACAAATATCCTAGCCACCTACCTTATAACATGATGTACTCGTAGTTGTTACAAACTCTATAAAGCTGTCGAAGAGCAATATTTTTCTCTAGTTTCTTATTTGGTGATGTGTGATGGGTTTTATTCCAACAAAATGTAGAAGATATCCTATTCCAAGTTTTGTGATGTTTTGTGTATGGGGTTGGGTTTTATTTGGGATGTGAAAATGCCCTTCACATTGTCACATGGGTTGTACATTGCTGAGGTTGGGATATTGGTACAAATACTACGAATACCTCTTGGCAGCAGCAGTGCCAGCTTTGACCACTGACTGCCTTGATAGCATTCTATGTGAAAAGTGAAACTCGCTGGATAGGCTATGAGGGAAGAGTTGCCAAGTGAAATTTTAATGAAATACTTTAGAAACAGAAGTAGGTTACATTCATGTGTTTTTGTTTTACTCGTTACTTTATCATATTCTCTATTCGCTACAAAATTATCTTTCTTACTTGTTTGTCTGCTCGCTTCTTTAGTTACTTTTATCCTTTCTTCCTATTCCTATCTCTACTCGCATGACTTTTCTCAGTCCTTCAACACTCGTGTGCGTAAACGATATTACGGGACGAATCCTCTTTCGCACCCATGCAGTTGCAAGAGTATACCTTGACTTGACATAAACAAATCCACTGGCCCGGATAGTATCCACCCTATTGTTCTGCAGAAATGTTCTTTAAAGCTGTCAAAACCACTGCGTAAGCTTTTCTGCGTAAGCTGTTCTCAACAGTTCTCAACAAATGCGAGCCCTCTTTCCCCTTGAACTATCGTCCATTTGCATTCAGGTTTTTTTTTTTATAAGGTCATGAAAACGCTGATTAATTATTAACTTCGTCTGCGTTACGGTAGGCCTGCTTCGAGGTTGCTTTGAATGACATTTCTATTATTTCATCCCTCCAAAGAGTAAATATTTTGTTTGTTGACATTTTTCTGCAGCTGTTGAGCTGTCAGACAAAGCAAATGTTCAGATAATTGAACCAGAGCTTCCGTTTTGATACGTTCTTTTTGTTAAGATTGTCAAACGAAACGTGAGGTCCAAGCTCCATTGTGATAGCATGCATTGAATTCCTATGGCTGAATTCGTAAACGACAGTCGAAGCCGAAGCGTGTTTGTGATTAAGCCATTAATGACCGGAAAAATGGCTTTTGTAGCAATAAGACCACAGGTGATTTGATGGTTTATTCAACAACTGTTGTTTTGGTGAAAGTAAGATTATTGCACTTGATATTCCAAAAGAATTTAATAGACTTTGGCACCAAGCTCTCTTATCGAAAATGCCTGTTTTTGGCATTGATGAATCTATTTTTCGGAAGTGGACTACCATGGGCAACTTATGATAAGTTTATTAATTTTCGATCTCGACAACATTGTCTACTGGGGAATTATTAGCCATGTGGAATCTAATGCTTCTAAAACTCAATACTGTCTCTTGTCGTTAAAGCGTAACCCACTTAAATGTAAGTCTTTTGGATAGAGTCCAAATATGAGCGATATAATCAATAACCTCACTCGAACACCTCCGCAATTTTATTTTGCCTTTCGTAGTTTTGCCGATATGTTTGCAATCAATGGATGTCGAACTAGCATCTCCCCTCAAACAATTCAATCGCACTTCCAGGAATGCTCCTTCAGCTCCATTTCAGACTTACAGTATAGGGATTGTTTTTTTAACCGCACATGAAGAATGTGGATTGCTTTCAAGCAGCTCCGATTTGCTCTCTCATTTGTATATTCAAATTTCAAATACAAATTTATACCGGTCACACCTCTTTAACTCTTCCCTATTTTCCTAAAGCCTTAGGACCCGTAGCGTGTTGGTCAACTTAAGTCTGACTGACTTGTTTTAATCCCTGCCTATTGCATTTTAAGTCTTCATCACTGGCACTGCCTCTTGCGAATTAACAAAATTAACAAAACCTCCAGGAATAATTTTTGTCATGAAAAGTTTTTTTTTTTCTTAATTACCAGTTCAGATCTGGCTTGAACTGTGGGTCTCCTCCATCCCAAACAAAGCTCGCACTGTGTTTTTATCCCCTTGAGTTTCTGTCAATTATAAACAAAAATTGCTTTTCTACTCGTTACTCTGTTTTACCCTTAAACCTTCTCATTTTTCGCCATAAAAAGTAACGAGTAAATTTGCCCGATTTAAAGCTTTTTTTACTCATGGATCTCATGAGTACATTTTTAAGTGATTTACTTAAATTTTTAAATTTTGGTTGTTTTGGTGGCTACTAAAGTAAAGTTTTTTGAAGACAATTTTGAATGGAGTAAGTCATAGAATAATTTGACAAGCTTGTATGTTACTCGCTTGTTTTTTTTAGGTTTCCTTAGTCGCTTCCATTTCTCTACTCCTATCTCTTCTCGGACTACTATGTACTAATCCACTCGCATTTAAATTCTTTACTTTATTTTATCCTTAACTTTTCTCAATGTATTTTTTTTTTTTTTTCAAAAAAGAGTATCGAGTACACTGATTGTCCGATTCAAAGCTTATTTAACTTAGGATTTTGCAAGTGTTTTATAAACTTTTTTGACTGATGTCGAACCCCTTGTGTATTTCCGAAGCCAGTTATAAAACCATTAAATCAGAGAGTTCAGAGAGATCATTCCTTAGGCTTAGATCATGTTTACATATAATTTTCAAGTAGACGCTGTTATAGCGTGTTGAAAAGTTTTTAAATCGTCTCTACTAGCTTCCTAACTCTCTTTTCGGTTTTCTCCTCACTGTTTATTTGTTGTTCCACCCTCACTGTCAAATTGTATTGCAAAAGAGTGGCGGGTAGACTAGCTTTATTAAAAGTTCATTTGATCAGAGGCCCCAAGTGCGAGTAAAGAGTAAATCAGCGAGTCATTTGACAAGCAGTGTCATTTTACAACGAGTTGACTTCATGTCATTTTTATACCACTGCTGTGAAGTGGCTGGTTGAAAATTTTGAATAAGTCCTTAGTGTAGACTCAGCATTAGCAATTTCTGAATGCATGGCAACTTCTTCAAATATCCCATAATAATAAATGGCACGGTCATCATGTTGACTGAAAATCCTGCTCCCTTTCCCGGTGCTGCTCTATGAGAAAACTCACAATTCCCTCTCATTCATACGTTTCTGCGGAATTGTGGTGACGGAGAGCGGTGATTCCATTCCAATTCATCGAACTTCGTCCAACGAAATGTACAAAGTAACGAACAGAAAAAAAAGAACAGAAGAAGGAAGCATTCCTGTGGTTATTCGCTGGGTTATCCATCTCAAAGCCATTAAACTTGGTCACTGCTGCTGAGTGCTGCCGATGCTGAAGCTGGACCATGATGATGACCATGCTGATGATGATTGTATGTATTCTAGCCCCTCAGGGAAATTTAGCCTTGTTGATGGCCTTTGGTATTGTAGCGATTCTCTGTGGTATTCTCATATATGAGAACATATATCGAATGTAGGTTTGCTTGAACTCAAGTTCCACGATATACAAAACAAAAATCTGACATTGAAATATTTTTTCTTTGCTTCTCTTTTATTGGTTTGGGTTTTGTTTTTGTTAACCCAGTTACATCGACATATTAATGTGGAACTTAATTCTTTAATAGGTTTTCAATTAATTAATGAAAATCAAGGTTATAGTTCTATATAGCAAACAGAAGCAGCAATCTTTGTCCAATCAAATAATCAACATCACCACCAATTGGCTTAATACGATATCTTTAATCATCTTCACCATCATCATCATTTCTGTTGCCGTATATGGTCCCTCACGTCAAATTCCAAGAATGTTGAAAGGTGAAGAAGTGAAAGATGAATCATGCATCAAACTGATGAAATAGTGATGAAGATGGCGCGATGATGAGGAGGCTAATGATTCTCTAAATAACCACAGCCTAGTTAATGTGGCAGGTTATCGGAGGAGGTCAATTGGGGTCAATACAGCACAGTAGTGCTGTGTGGATGGCACGAAAAGCTTTAACCACACATACCTAACAGCCAAGCCTTGAGTAGGTTAGTTAAGAAGAGTGAAGACATAAAAACAGTAAAACTTGATTATACCCATCAAGTGAATCCAGAACGCACCGCGAAACGTATCTCCCTGCTTGGTGATGTATCTCGGCGCGGTGGTTCGTAGAGCGAGAAATTCGGTCGGAAGTTAGTAAATTGCTTCTTCTGATGATTTGCCCAGAATGATAAGTCTGGTCTACCGACAAATCGACCAACCGACTTGACAGACTGATGATATACAGACACAACTTTCTGAATGCAAGAAATGATAATGAAAGTTCTTTTGATTGATGAGAGATGGAAAATGTGAATTCGTTTTACTCTATGGAAATGATTGATTTACTTCGAGAACAATTTATTTGTTCTATGTCTTCTTATGACGATGAACGACGATGTGAGGAGAGGACATATGTGTATTGTGAACGTCCAATATGTGATTTAGATGCAACGAACTAGTAAAATGATTTGAAGCCATTTTCTTTTTTAATCAACGAAAGTGATGGATTCCGAATGCTAAATTATTTTCGTAATATGTTGAATGTTTTACGAGAACCTACAATTCCAGAAATTTCATGGAAGGCATTTTTGAAATGAGTTCCTGATTCGATATCATTTGTTCCATTTAAATTTGCTCTTGCCAAGTTGGTGTTGATATAGTTGGTCTCCTCAATCATTGATGTATTTTTGGCGTCATTTCTTTGTATAAGCCGTCAAATTTTATAAAAGGTGATGAACTTAAAACTCTCCTAAAAATTCAAAATGTTCCATTAAATAATTGAAACTAAGCTTTTTTCTCCAAAAAAGTTTGTTTTTAGAACTTATAATAAACTTACAACACTCAACGAACGGCTATTTTGAGAAAGCACTTTTCATGACAAGAATTACTTTTGAAGGATTTGTCAATTCTTCGCAAGAGGCATCATCCGTCGAAAAAATACTTGACAGACCAACTAGCTAATCATCATGCCAGGATAACACTGACCTATTCGAATAGCTGGAAGAGCGATTTGGGGAGTTGTAAGGATTTAATCGGGACGCAATTTGCGTTATCATTGGAAAAATGCGCCCCACATATGCTGCGGAAAGTAACCTTTAAACCCATTTATGTCCGTGTCAGTGCCGCATTGGAATCTTCAACAAGAGCTTCGTTTTCCTAATTTGATATTTTTAATATTCATTAATAAAGTTTTGAAATTAACATGTTTGGAATCCATGATAAGTTTTGAAGTTTGAAGAAAAAAAGTTAGTCTTTTGAGCATATAGAACACAATTCTGTGACTTTCATTCCATATTGTTCCATTTCATAAAATGTTTTCTGATATTATAATTAGTAAGAAATTGGTTTCACTTCAGGCGATCCATTTGATAAACTCACCTTTTAGTTTTGATTCTAAAGATCAATCATTGGAATTTTTTTGACAGGTCAGTCATTGATATTGAACTGGATATATCTATGATCAGAGAACGAGTGTTCTTTGGATACTTTTCAGTCAAAGATCATTTAGGAACTCTTGTTGAGTTTTAGTAATGAAGGTTGGTTCATTTAAAACATTGCTTACTAAGAGGTTAGTACCAAGAATATAATCAAAGAGAGACTCACCTCTGTCGTTGATATTCTTACTTCCTAATCCAATAAGAACATCGCTTCCAATAATAAGGTGGATCCTTTGCCGTTCTACTTCAGTGATGATTCTCTCATGGGTTTTTCCAAGGAGAGGGCCAAGGTGGTCATGGCCAAGATACGCCGACACTAGCCAAAAACTTCCTTGGTTGATTCCAGCCTAGCAACGGTGGTATCTTTGACTTACGAGTAAAAATATGCAGTAAAAATACATTAATGCTACGTTTCACTAGTATGCAAGATCTAGGTTCACCTTTATCTGTCACACACATTGTGTAGTATCCAGGAGTCATGAGTCCTCGAACAACGGATCTCACAATCCATGGCTCTTGGATCAGGACAATGTGTTCACCGTTTTTTGCCCAACGGAGAAGAAGGCCTTTGTGGAGTGTTGGAGATTAATCTGTACTAACTGCAGCATTTTGGCTACAATTAGGCAAATCAACCTTCACCACGGTTTTGTTCTGATCCTCTTGAGTCTGAGGATGGACCCAAGAGTTCTTCCTCGCTCAGAAGCATGATGTTAACGTGGTCCTCAGTCTTCATTAAGGATGGACTGTCTACGACTTTTTTAGAGGGTGAAGTCGCGGTAAGAGAAGACTACGTCCCAGGCCCACCAACCGCGAGTTCACCTTCGGTTGAAAGATAACCTCATCTTTTTTGTAAATTCGAATTTTGATGGATTCAAAACCATAATTTATAGAGCCATTGGTCAAGGCTAGAGGAGCTAAGGATTCTTTTTTGATTACCACAATGACACTCCTATAAAGACCCTTCACTTCCTCTAGCTTGGTCATTTTTCAGTTATGCGTCGGAAAGGATGGATTAAAAACCTTATAAACAAATAAGAATTATTTCTTTTTGTTTTTTATTTACAGAATATGGAAGAGAAAAGAAAAAACAAAAAAAAACTTTGGAGTAGTTGCGTGGCAACAGACAAAATTGCGGGAAAATTTGGGAACGTCGAGAATAAAAGCCCCGGTGACTAATTGTGGCACTGGTGGTTCTTTTATGATCCTCCAGAGTTTCAAACGCTCTCTGTTAAGAGAGGAACCGGAATCCACCATGGCTACTGGCATGATGGACCTAAGGACGACGAAGACTTGCTCATAGTTCGTAATGACGTTTCCAAGGGATGCGTCTTCGAACTCGTCGCCACAAATATGTTCGACGCTTTCGTCGGAAAAAAATTTTCCGGTAATTCCGTTCAATCACATGAATTTGGGAGATATGACAAAGGCGATAATTTCATTTGTGGACGAGAATAAGTATGAAAGATAATCTGGGCCAAAAGATTCAACATTGTGGGAATCGTTGTTCCCGTGATTAAAACCACAACAGTAGGATATCGGAACTTGATGAACACCCTGCCAACATTAAGAAGATGCTCAGTGCTTTGGACAAGCCAGGCGAGTAATCAAATGAAGAAGCCAAAGAGATAGTCATGGACAAATTGTAGCCCTTCATAACAGCTTCAGTGATCGCTCTGGATGAGTAATAATTTGGTACGAATCTAGAACTAGGAATTGACCTTTTCTGCTTCGGCCCTAAGGACCTACACAAAATCGTTCAGGACCTTCTCAACCCCGCCTATAAGTTGCTCGGACGGTCATAATACATGGCGATTCTGAAGGCACATTTGGCCAACAGAAGCAATAGTCATAAGCTAAATATTTTGGATTGAATTTGTTGTGAAAAAAGAAGAAATAGTTTAAAATAAAATGAATTTTTATTGTAACAGTTTTGTCTGTTGTTGATTCTACGATATATTTTCGAGACAATTCTCTTTAGTGAATTGTTCGGACCGGTTGAAGTGAACAAAGAGGATAGCTGCAACCAAGCGAGTTTCTAGTTCTTGTTGGTTTATGTCGTGAGCCCAATCCAACCGTCCCCAGAACATCAGTTGAAACTCTTCTCCGAGACTAGTGCTACGGCCTTGTCTGCGCTGATATGCTACTCTATCACAGCACAGGAAAGGATTATCGACTTAAGGGTGTCGACGGTTAAAACTTTTCTTTTCTTTCGAAATTCCAGGATTAGCAAATGAAAACGAAGTTTTTTTGATGATAGAGGCTTGAGATAATGAATAAAAAGTTTTAAAAAATCTTCATATTTTGTTCAACTTTCTTTTTATGTATCAAAATCAATTTGAATTGGTTCATTTTATTTTCACAAATAATTTGAGAAGAACAAAACTTTTTACTCACAAATTTGTTTATCAATACAAAATTTGACAAATGTCAAATGAAAACGTGTAAATGTTCGGTGTGAACGATTTTCGAGGTTTCGAAAACATTTTGCTAAAAACCTGGTGTTGGGTTTGGTGTGAAAATCCTATAAGCAAAAATATAAGTAATAAAACTTTAACCTGACAGACAACTTTAACACGTTATTGTCTCAACTAATTTTGAACACCAGCATTGTTCTTTTTTTTATAACCACTTTTTTAAGAAAATAAAATATATTTATCTATCTATCTAACTATCTTCTCTCGATCAAGATCCTTCTTTATACAATATTGTTGATTGCTTTTCGAAGTTCCTTAGATGAAAAATCGCTGGTTTGTATAATTTTGTAAAATTATAAAATATTTGCATATATTTATTATATAATAATGGAGTTCACTACGATTCTATTCGAATTCAATTTTACAGCGTAGCCATACACCTGGATCGAAGTTTACATTCAGATTCGATTCGAATTCGATCCCTCAAACCACTCTTGTAACATAAACACAGTGTTAGTTCAGCATAATTCAAAGTGTTTTATTCAGCTACATAACATAGTTCATCTTCTTTATCTTTGGTCTGTGGAAATTGACATCAACAGTTCGTTTGTAAGTTCTTGTGCTATGTGCGTGCGATCGTCTCAAATTCAAAATAAAATAATTCATTAAAATGTTTACTTTTAATGTGCGTTTAAATAAATTGCAACAAAGTTATAAGGTTTAATTTTATCCAAAGTATTTTTCTATAAAATGTGAAATAGAATGCAATTTGTTTTCTTTTCATTCATCGCGTAGCTCATTCGGTCGGGTGGGTATTCGGTTCGGTTGTGTTCGTTGGTATTTTTGTTTTCGGGGTTTATTTGAAAATTTAAATTCTGTCTGTTTAGTGATTATTTTATTATTGTTTCCATTGTGTAGTAAAAAAGTGATATACAATATTATAAAAGTTACATTTTTAAGAAAAGAGAGTTTTCAAGCTTGTAGTAGTTGGAAGTTAATTTATTTAAATTTTAATTTAGTGTCTCGCGATTGGATTCGGATGTGAATTTCTGATGTCAGTTGGTTGCCGGTGCCCGGTATTTGATAATGAATGGGTAAGTCACTTTATTTCTCATTAAAATTTTGTAATAAAAGTGTTAACATAGCAGTTTTCTATTAATATATTCAACGAGTTCATGCATTGCGAATAATTTTCGTAGTTATAAATATTGTGTTAAATTATAAATACATTTTATTTAAATATTGAGAAAAGTGCACCCATATTCTTCATTAGGGTTTATACATTTATTTCAATTTTAAATGGAACAAGATTATTGGGAAAAACAAAAAAGTACAGCAAAGAAAAGTAAAGGGTCGCAGGGCGGCCATTTTGTTTTATTGACATCTCTCAAATCTTTTGTTTATTATACAGTTGTTTATGCTATGATGATTTGCATAGCAAGTTACACGAGTGAGCAGCAAGTTCAAATGGTAAAACTTTATTATCAAACTGAGTGTTCGTTAATGCAAACGTAGCGCAAATTAAGCCTATTTTACGGTAGACGTGGTGTCGACTCTCCCACGTTTGGTAGCCAAATTTGAGCCGACCGGTTCTTTCAACGATCAGCCAACACCCGAACGTTCAAGGAACGCAAAATCGGCTGACAACATCAGATTTAAAGGTTGTGATCCAAGAATCATTGCCTTTCCATTGCTGTGCCTACCTTTGAATAAAACCAAGTTATGGGCAAAAATCCATGTTTAAAATGCTAATATCTCGATATCGGCATCCTAGAGGGTAAAAAGTCGGGACCTAGAGATCAATTTTTGAACTCAATTATTACTCGATCTGGACCACTAAGATGGCTGGAATTTCAGGATTGTGATCTAGGAATCATTGCCTTTCCAATGCTGTGCCTATCTTTGAATAAGACCAATTTTACAACAAGTTATAGGAAAAAATCCATGTTCAAACTTAAAGTGCGAATATCTCGCTTAATATGCGTCCTAGAGGGTAAAAAGTCGGGACCTAGAGGGCAATTTTTGAACTCCATTATTTCTCGATCTAGACCACCTAGATGGCTGAAAGTTCAGGATTGTGATCTGGGAATCATTGCCTTTCCATTGCTGTGCCTATCTTTGAATAAAACCAAGTTATGGGCAAAAATCCATGTTTAAAATGCTAATATCTCGATATCGGCATCCTAGAGGGTAAAAAGTCGGGACCTAGAGATCAATTTTTGAACTCAATTATTACTCGATCTGGACCACTAAGATGGCTGGAATTTCAGGATTGTGATCTAGGAATCATTGCCTTTCCAATGCTGTGCCTATCTTTGAATAAGACCAATTTTACAACAAGTTATAGGAAAAAATCCATGTTCAAACTTAAAGTGCGAATATCTCGCTTAATATGCGTCCTAGAGGGTAAAAAGTCGGGACCTAGAGGGCAATTTTTGAACTCCATTATTTTTCGATCTAGACCACCTAGATGGCTAAAATTTCAGGATTGTGATCTAGGAATCATTGCCTTTCCAATGCTGTGCCTATCTTTGAATAAGACCAATTTTACAACAAGTTATAGAAAAAAATCCAAGTTCAAACTTAAAATGCGAATGTCTCGCTTAATATGCGTCTTAGAGGGTTAAATGTCGCGACCTAGAGGGCAATTTTCGAAGTCCATTATTTCTCGATCTAGACCACCTAGATGGCTGAAATTTCAGGATTGTGATTTAGGAATCATTGCCTTTCCATTGCTGTGCCTATCTTTGAATAAAACCAAGTTATGGGCAAAAATCCATGTTTAAAATGCTAATATCTCGCTATCGGCATCCTAGAGGGTAAAAAGTCGGGACCTAGAGGGCATTTTATGAACTCCATTATTACTCGATCTGGACCACTAAGATGGCTGGAATTTCAAAATTGTGATCTAGGAAACTTAAAGTGCGAATATTTCGCTTAATATGCGTCCTAGAGGGTAAAAAGTCGGGACCTAGAGGGCAATTTTTGAACTCCATTATTTCTCGATCTAGAGCACCTAGATGGCTAAAATTTCAGGATTGTGATCTAGGAATCATTGCCTTTCTATTGCTGTGCCTTTCTTTAAATAAGACCAATTTTACAACAAGTTATAGGAAAAAATCCATGTTCAAACTTAAAATGCGAATATCTCGCTTAATACGCACCCTAGAGGGTAAAAAGTCGGGACCTAGAGGGCAATTTTTGAGCGCCATTATTTCTCGATCTAGACCACCTAGATGGCTGAAATTTCAGGATTGTGATCTAGGAATCATTGCCTTTCCATTGCTGTGCCTATCTTTGAATAAAACCAAGTTATGGGCAAAAATCCATGTTTAAAATGCTAATATCTCGCTATCGGCATCCTAGAGGGTAAAAAGTCGGGACCTAGAGATCAATTTTTGAACTCAATTATTACTCGATCTGGACCACTAAGATGGCTGGAATTTCAGGATTGTGATCTAGGAATCATTGCCTTTCCAATGCTGTGCCTATCTTTGAATAAGACCAATTTTACAACAAGTTATAGGAAAAAATCCATGTTCAAACTTAAAGTGCGAATATCTCGCTTAATATGCGTCCTAGAGGGTAAAAAGTCGGGACCTAGAGGGCAATTTTTGAACTCCATTATTTCTCGATCTAGAGCACCTAGATGGCTAAAATTTCAGGATTGTGATCTAGGAATCATTGCCTTTCCATTGCTGTGCCTTTCTTTAAATAAGACCAATTTTACAACAAGTTATAGGAAAAAATCCATGTTCAAACTTAAAATGCGAATATCTCGCTTAATATGCGTCCTAGAGGGTAAAAAGTCGGGACCTAGAGGGCAATTTTTGAACTCCATTATTTCTCGATCTAGACCACCTAGATGGCTAAAATTTCAGGATTGTGATCTAGGAATCATTGCCTTTCTATTGCTGTGCCTTTCTTTAAATAAGACCAAGTTATGGGCAAAAATCCATGTTTAAAATGCTAATATCTCGCTATCGGCATCCTAGAGGGTAAAAAGTCGGGACCTAGAGATCAATTTTTGAACTCAATTATTACTCGATCTGGACCACTAAGATGGCTGGAATTTCAGGATTGTGATCTAGGAATCATTGCCTTTCCAATGCTGTGCCTATCTTTGAATAAGACCAATTTTACAACAAGTTATAGGAAAAATCCATGTTCAAACTTAAAGTGCGAATATTTCGCTTAATATGCGTCCTAGAGGGTAAAAAGTCGGGACCTAGAGGGCAATTTTTGAACTCCATTATTTCTCGATCTAGACCACCTAGATGGCTAAAATTTCAGGATTGTGATCTAGGAATCATTGCCTTTCTATTGCTGTGCCTTTCTTTAAATAAGACCAATTTTACAACAAGTTATAGGAAAAAATCCATGTTCAAACTTAAAATGCGAATATCTCGCTTAATACGCACCCTAGAGGGTAAAAAGTCGGGACCTAGAGGGCAATTTTTGAGCGCCATTATTTCTCGATCTAGACCACCTAGATGGCTGAAATTTCAGGATTGTGATCTAGGAATCATTGCCTTTCCATTGCTGTGCCTATCTTTGAATAAAACCAAGTTATGGGCAAAAATCCATGTTTAAAATGCTAATATCTCGCTATCGGCATCCTAGAGGGTAAAAAGTCGGGACCTAGAGGGCAATTTTTGAACTCCATTATTTCTCGATCTAGACCACCTAGATGGCTAAAATTTCAGGATTGTGATCTAGGAATCATTGCCTTTCCATTGCTGTGCCTTTCTTTAAATAAGACCAATTTTACAACAAGTTATAGGAAAAAATCCATGTTCAAACTTAAAATGCGAATATCTCGCTTAATATGCGTCCTAGAGGGTAAAAAGTCGGGACCTAGAGGGCAATTTTTGAACTCCATTATTTCTCGATCTAGACCACCTAGATGGCTAAAATTTCAGGATTGTGATCTAGGAATCATTGCCTTTCTATTGCTGTGCCTTTCTTTAAATAAGACCAAGTTATGGGCAAAAATCCATGTTTAAAATGCTAATATCTCGCTATCGGCATCCTAGAGGGTAAAAAGTCGGGACCTAGAGATCAATTTTTGAACTCAATTATTACTCGATCTGGACCACTAAGATGGCTGGAATTTCAGGATTGTGATCTAGGAATCATTGCCTTTCCAATGCTGTGCCTATCTTTGAATAAGACCAATTTTACAACAAGTTATAGGAAAAAATCCATGTTCAAACTTAAAGTGCGAATATCTCGCTTAATATGCGTCCTAGAGGGTAAAAAGTCGGGACCTAGAGGGCAATTTTTGAACTCCATTATTTCTCGATCTAGACCACCTAGATGGCTAAAATTTCAGGATTGTGATCTAGGAATCATTGCCTTTCCATTGCTGTGCCTTTCTTTGAATAAGACCAATTTTACAACAAGTTATAGGAAAAAATCCATGTTCAAACTTAAAGTGCGAATATTTCGCTTAATATGCGTCCTAGAGGGTAAAAAGTCGGGACCTAGAGGGCAATTTTTGAACTCCATTATTTCTCGATCTAGACCACCTAGATGGCTAAAATTTCAGGATTGTGATCTAGGAATCATTGCCTTTCTATTGCTGTGCCTTTCTTTAAATAAGACCAATTTTACAACAAGTTATAGGAAAAAATCCATGTTCAAACTTAAAATGCGAATATCTCGCTTAGTATGCGTCCTAGAGGGTCAAAAGTCGGGACCTGGAGGGCAATTTTTGAACTCCATTATTTTTCGATCTAGACCACCTAGACAGCTGAAATTTAAGGATTGTGATCTAGGAATGATTCCCCTTCCATTGCTGTGCCTATCTTTGAATAAGACCAATTTTACAACAAGTTATGGGCAAAAATCCATGTTCAAACTTAAAATGCCAATATCTCTTTTAATATGCGTCCTAGAGGGTCAAAAGTCGGGACCTTTGAATTTGTATTTTGACATATCTTAATCAACCCATGTAACATTCCCTTAGAAAGAAACATTGAAAAGTCATATTGAAGCTTGACATTGTTGTATGATTCTGACTAGTAAAGAGAAGGAGTTTATGGTTTTCGTAATTGTGGAGCCGCCTGTAAACAGTTTAGGTTCTTGATGAATATCATTATGAGGCGAAATTATCATTCTTCATATATGTACTGTTTCTAAGTGCCTATTGAATATTCATATAAAATGTTCGAAGAAGAAATGTTTCATGAAACCCGACGTGGTCAGCTCCAATATAGTTCGGTGTTCCCAGAATCGAGAAAGAATCGGGTTTTTATCTTCTTTTCAAAAGCAATCTACTAGTTTTCCCTTTTTTGGTATATAATCGAGGAAAAGCTTTTAAATAACGCCTGTCTGTTAATGAAGATGTCACATGCGATGACACTTTATACCATACATTTTTTTTTTAAGTTACTTTTTATTCTGAGAAAGTAACTTTTTACCCGTACTTACTTTCTACCTTTCTAGTTTTGACTGATAAAGTTTTTCCGTCAGTTGCAGGAAGCATCCCATGGTTTACTTACTTAATACTACCTGTTCGTTAGCATCAAGGGAGATATACCTATACTTAATCTAAGATATTAATTGCCAATGAAACACTGTCATAATATTTCTTCTAGGAGAAAATATGACTTCCCATAAAAAAATAATATTTCGAAACCCAATTAAGTCATCATCTCAATAAAAATTCACAACATAAAGCACCACCACAAGAAGTCACAATTTTCCAAATTGTTTTCCCACAAAAATTGCAATTTTCGTATCAACACCTTTTGTGTTAGTTTCTTGTATTCTTTGTTATGATGACTTATTATGATTCTCAACCAGCACAAGATTTCCCTTGATGCAAGCTTCAAACATTAATCAACAAAAACTGTGAAAAATCTCATCATGCTCATCATTGTCTTTGTCTAAACTTTTTTTGTTTTTATTTTAATTTTACCTAAAAACGCAAGCAACTTAATTAGCCCTACTTTCCATTGGGGCAACCATGTTACCATCATTGTTATGCCTATATTTACACGATGGAGCAGGGCTTGGATGCCATTTGAAGTAGGTATAAATTCTCAAAGACAAAAAAATTACCATCAACCATGAAGATTGAAGAAGAAGCTCAGAGAAACTTTTTGTTAGAGTCAAGCTCGTCAACACGCAAACCTTAGCGCTCTCAAACGTCAAACGTCAAAAACGAATGTGACAGTTGACAACCTTCTATTCCAATGCAATGACAATCTCAGCCATGTTTTTACTTTCAAGTCCATCATCATCATCATAATCTTATTTTGTTCAGTATTTACATATGTAAATATTATGATTCGAATCGGAAGTAACGCATTCTCCATTTTTTTTTTGTTATCACTTATTATTCGTACATCCGCTGCGCCGCTGTTTTCTTAGTATGGTTCTTGCTTTATTTTTCAAAGGCAATTAAATGAACATAAACTCATAGGAATGAAGATGCCGGTGACCTTAAGACATACAAATTTTGATTACACGTGATCTGGAAACTTCAACCAGAATTAAGACGTATGAATTGGACTTCTATTTTGTTTTGACAAAGCCTTTTGTTTAGGTACACGTTACATCTTATCTTTTATCCATCTGACGTTTACCACCAATTAGAAGTTCAGAGAAAACAAATCCCAAATACATATATCTTAAGTATCTATATCATTCAGATTTGATTTTATTAGGCTTTGGCTTAGTTTTTGGTTAGACGATTCGGTTCGTTAAACTTTGATGATAGTTAAGAAGGCTTTAATATACGCGAATGATGCTAAGTAATCTATAGAAAATGCTCATACTATACTTTTATTAGTGAAAATTAAATGTATGGCAAGAAGTTTTTTTGTTTGAATTATTATTTTTGGTAGATTTTGGAGTCTTGCAAAGGTAAACGAAACAAATACGAATTAATGTTATAGTTTTTGGGTTAAACCTAAATTAGTCAACCATTAAATTGTCTAGGTAGCACTAGTTTGAGGACACTGTTTGTAAAGATGGACCTAGGTTACATAATAATTACATATATAAAAGAATAAGATTTTCAAGGTTCGTTTAACAAAGTGTAAATGAGTTCCCAAAGAAAATGGACAAAGTTTGAAAGACAAGAATCTCTTAGGGTGGATGAATGACTTTGAAAAGAAAGAAAACAAAACAAAAGAGTAGTTTAACCTTTATGACGAAAAGTTTTGTTTGAGTTTTTATAAGTCAATAAACGCTATTGTTATGAAATGAACAGGGATTATAGTTTTACTTAACATAATTTTTAAGACAGACCAATTGTATTAAATAAACGATGGGGGTGTGTTTAATAAAATGTAAGAAATTGCAAAAACATTGACACCTGACAGTTTACAGAACAAAGTGTTTCAAATTAAAATTAATACAAAAGTGAAGTGACCTTTATCAACTTACTCAACCAAATTGCTTTTACAGGGCGTTTCATTGAACGTTAACAGAAGGCCTATCAATGCCATTATAACATGAAATCAGTAAATCTGTGACACATACATCCTATCTGACAGATGGTATTGGCTATGTTGCTGTTATGGATGGCTTATTCGCATGCATATTAACTGAAACTTCAGAATACAGGAGAAAATATCTTTACCATAAAAGATAAAGCTGATTTTTTTTGGTAACGCTCTAATGTCAGGAACTAGTGGTCTGATTTAAACATTTCTTTCAGTGTTAGGTAGCTCATATATTTAGAAAGGCATTAGGCTGTATTATGACGTTAAGGACATTACGAGCAGAGCACCAATATGGAATGTTTAAAAGGGAACAGAATAGTTTCAATTCAATAGTTATACACAAAATTTCCAATAGTAATATGGCCAAGGCACAATCACGCTTTTTGGGATTTAGATCATCTGTCATAAAACGCGACCTTTAAAATTATAAAACAAAATGTAGCTTTAAACCTCACACACTGCTGCTATAAACAGATTCTGAAATAAAAGAAACCAATTTGAAATGACAGTACGATTGTGAACTGTCAAAGTGCGACTAAGCAGATTCATATGGGCATAGAGTTCGAGCTTACAATATTTACGATCTAAAACGAGCGCAAATTTTAAGCTAACATTTGTGATTTTCTAATAAGAGGACATCTATTCAATATGTCAAAGTTGGCATTACCGAACGCGTGGTAGTGGTTAAGATAAAATCTAAATAGAGAGCGCTCGTCGTATACGGCAGTGATGGCCCAAAATATAGATAAAAGAAATATTAGCAGATGACTCCGCCAGATCAAAGTTCATAACAAATATTAAGTTTATTGGAAACATTAATGGACTCTTATGGATATTATATGTTTGTTAATGTTTCCATTACTTGTCATCTAGGTTCAATTAACAACTTCTCCGTGGTGAGAAGTTGAAATAGCTGTCAAAATGTAAAAACAACTTTTAGCTGTTCACAAAACGGAAACAAAAATATAAACTCTGAGGTCAAAATTGGTGTTAGATTAAGTAAGTAAGTAATTATCATTTATTTACATTAATTTACAAAATTGTATACAATTTTTGAATTTAGATGCTATGGCTTTGCCTTCAGCGAGGTTGACAAAAAAAATTAAGAATATTTAAATGTGTGTATGTTTTGAATTTAATAGAATTCTGATATTAATAACAATCGATACTTGTAAATATCTTTCACACAATGTACTTTATGTTTTCCAATCATGCTCGTTAAGGATGTTTATAGTCAATTGTAGGGTAAGAGTATTTTTCCCGCCGAAAAAGTAACGTCTTTAAATTTTGAATACTGGACAGATAACAATAAAATGTAGACAATCTTCTTTTGATTTTAAGTTGCACGGCGTACAGAATTGGTTAAAACTACCATTATAAGGACTTCCATTTAAATTGAGAACTTCACATCTTGCTTTAAAGATTAGGGATATCTCTTCATAACTCAGTGTATCCTTGAAATAATTTCTTGCACCAAGGTTATAGCTGAGCTGACTGTAGATTATTCTACTGAATGAGTCTTGAGCTTCTTCTATCAGTGAATGCATTTGTTCTTTTACATGGTTTACATTGCTGAAATCATCATCCAATCTCACTCCAAACTCATTGTTAACAGATTGCTATCTTGCAAACGACCAGTCATTGTTTCTCAGCTCATATAAAAGAAGTTTTTTCGAAAGTCTTCTGCTCTGATGGTTGCTGCAGACTTTGATGATGTAGTCAGCTTGAGACTTCAGGGTGCTTGTTAGAAGTTTTGGCGTAACTAGGCGTATTCAGAGGTAGGTTGAAAAGCTTCTTTTTAAAATTCCTATACAATTTTTCCATTTCTTCATATTCTACTGATCCCCAGCAGCATACAAGAGTCTAGATTTCACTACTGAATTAAATATTTTGTATTTTGTAGATAAATTAATTTGTTTGTTAGAGAAGATATTTGACCATGTTAAATTTATCAAACTTTGTGAGCTTTGGGCTTTCTCCGATCAATGAATTTTGAAATTTAATGTTGGATTCAATTTAAAGCCTAGATATTTGATCTCTTTTGCTACCTCCAATTGCGTACCACTATATTTCCAGCTTCTTCCATTATAAGCGTTTTGTGTACGGGCAAATACCATGCTTTTGGATTTTGTCGTGTTGATAGAAAGTACCCATCTGTTACAATATGCAGATAACCGATTAATCATCAATTGCAAACCTTCGGGTGATTCTGAAAGTATAACGAGATCATCGGTGTATAGAAACACATTCACGATGCAGCTAGCTATTCTTATTCCCCCAGGAAGTTCCTCCGCAATATCATTTATAAATAAAATGAACAAAAGAGCGCTAAGTGGGCATCTTTGTTTGACTCCTGTGCTGGTGCTAAACCATTCTGAAAAGCTCACTCCATCCCAAACAGAAGACTTCGTACCCGTGTACATCTCTAAATACTTTCAGGAGCGTTGTAGATAAATGTACCAAATTGTGTCAACTTATAAATAAGAGCATTCCTACGAAAAATGCAAAAACCTTTTTGTTACGTGCTTCAAACGCTTTGACTATAGATGATAGTGTAAAAATATGTAGATCAGATAAAATATTGTTCTGTTCGATCCATTTTTCGAGCCTTCCAACTAGTATACTGCAAAATATTTTAGCAATTACATTTATGAATGAAATTCCTCTGTAATTTTCGGGTGAGTCTAGTGAACCTTTTTAATGTATATGGTAAATGACGGATTTTTTGAACGATGAAGGTAAGTCGGCATTTATAAAGATTTTATTGATAATAATAATGTGTAAATGGTCGAAAAGCATAGGGGTTGCATTTTTAAAGAATTCGTAGAAATTCCATCTTCACCAGGTGCCTTGTTGTTTTTTGCTTTGTTTAACATAGCTTTAATTTCTTCGCTGTCAATGTATTCATCTAATATTTGATCAGTGATTAAAGGATCCTTTGTGAAAGTTGTAAAGCTGGAATCATTGGAGAGAAGAAGCTGGAAATGAGTGGCAAGGGTTTCGGTAGAAATACCTGCACCTATTTTATAGTTGGTTCCGTTAATTTCCTTCGCAATTTTCCAGAAGTCCTTTGGATTCTTAATTAGGCCTAGTTCAGTTGCTTTTTTATTAGCATAAGTAAATTTTTTTTCCACTAATAACATTTTATAACTTGCGTTAGCTTCCAGATACCAGCTTCTCAATTGAAGAACATTTAATAGGCGCAGAGCTTTAAGCTTTGTAGCAGTCATATTCAAATCTTCTTTGCTTTAATCTTAAGTTGGGAGAGAGTGATTTTTTATTCGTTGAACTTCGTATGTATTCAGCAAAATTATTAGTGAGAACTTCCGGTAAAAGAAATGAATCCAAGGAATGTTGGTATAAGGTAGATGATTAATTTTTCCAACAAAGTCTAGGTAGTAGATTTAGATTGGTTTCTGTCGTTTGTGAAGAGTTCACGATTTCTACTCTTATATGCATATGATCAGAAAACGGCTTACACTGAACTTCAAAGTGTTGAATCCTGTCAATCCAGTCATTACTGGCAGCGCAAAGATCGATCATAGATGTACCTTGTCCTCCATTGAAAGTGTAATGTGCATTCATGTCTCCTTGTGTGCAACCATTACGTATATATAGGCCATACAATTGCAACAGTTGTAAAATATCGCTTCAATTCTTGTTGCATATATTGGCTTTTGTCTATCTATTTGTATATGAAACCACCGAGTAGGTTATATTATTTGTTGTTAAAATTGGAAAATTCCCAATTCTTGCATTGAAATTTTCAATAAATACTACACTTTTGAAGGTTAGTATTTGCAAAATATCATACAACTTTTTTAAGTCATTGCTCCACTTGTTACAATTAATATAGTACGGTCATTTAGTTGAAATCACGGACGAACTGTAGTTCCTCCAAGTTCGTCAAAATCATAAACATCCAAAAGTGATAGCTTCAACCCAAAAAAGTTTAAACCCAGAAAAATTATTTTTAATTTTACTTATATTCTCATATATAACATGTGTTTCAAAAAAAAATATATCAAAATTCTTTATAAAATTAAAAAAACACAAACCTGATATATTATATGCTAAGATTTTAATAGTGGAATTAAAATTATGGATTTGAGTGACGGCATTTACATTTCAAGATCTAATCGGTTTAGTACTATTTTGGTTTACAGGCGACACCCCTGGTACATCTGATGTAACTGGTCTAGACCAATCATTTTGACGTCTATCATACACGATATTTTCGTAAACAGCACTGGTATTTCGAAACTAAGATCTCCAAATATCTTCTATAACTCAGATTTGATTAAATATTTAATGGGTAATTTTAATTATTCAACTGATTCATGTGCCGATAATGAATAGATAGGTGTTGTTTTATGGTCAGATGAATGAAATAACATTGAAGGAATATCATTTACCAGGTGACGCGACGTGTCCCTAACTTGTTTCTCATTTGAGTAAATTTCATCCATCATCTCAAAATATGAATCTTCATTTCCACTCCACCAGTCGATTTTTTTTTTGTTATTCACAATAATGTTCATATTCCTTAATTGTATTTCTATTTCCTTCCTACCAAAAATTGAACCATATTCTTCAAGAACCTTGGGAATTTCTTGACAAATTGTTCTGCAAATTCTTTTGGATATCGTAGCCATCCAAGAAAAGCAGAAAGGATTTAACTTCCCAAATTGTTTGCTGCTTGTTCCTTAAGGTTTTGAATAATCAAAGAATAACTTACTTTTCCTTTCAGCAACCTTATTTACTTGTAGCTCCAAAAGTTGTCCGCGTCTGTCTGCTTGTATATATACAAGTAAAATAGTTCCACTAATGAATTTACTTGGAGTTTGTTCTACTTCTGGAACAACGTGTGGTTCTTCAGCTCCAAAATGTTAAAAACTAGATCAAAAGTAATTTCTATTAAATTGGTCATTTAAAAATCCAGAGCAAAATAAGTCAATTTTGAAGTTTAAAAATTAATTATAATTACCTCCTCAAATTCTAAACCAAACAGCTTCTTCATCTTTTATATTTTACAAAACACCTTCAAATAGAACTTCAAACAATATCTTTTATCTCTTGTTTACCAACAAATACAAAAATTTGAAATCAATTTTTTAGTTCCTTCAAATTAACCATAATGTTAAATCAGCTGTTCTGTCTCACTCAAACTCATGGATACCTTTGCATTCTTTCTTTTATTTCTTAACCCATTTTATATTTTACATTTATAATGTTTTCCATGCGTAAAATAAATCAGTTTTTTGTTATCAAGATCATTCAAACACACAAATTTCCCCTGTTTTTGCATTCCATGAGAAAAATAAATTGATTTATTTTCAATTTAAGATCAAACTTGCAGATCTGAATTTTTTTCGGCAGATTTACCTTTATTTGCACTAATGCTAATACAATTATAAAAAAATTGTTAATTGTACACGAAGTTACACTAAAGGAATGTTAAAAAACAAAATAATTCCATTAATTTTTGACGGAAATCTGAATTTACTGTGGAAAATCCCAATAAACACTTACAAAAAGGTATCCGGATACACTGTCTTTTTCAGATTGAACGCAGCCAACATGACCGCTGACAACTGTCAAAATTTGAAGAGTCTATTGAGTATTGAGTATTGAGGCCTAGTGAGTATTGACTAACAACGCACAACAATAATCATGTGTTTGAAATAAAGTCTTATGAATGCAAGACATTTAAGTATCCAATTATTGACAGGATGTTATATGTTTAGTAAACCATTAAGTTTATCAAGATAATAGTTTCTCATGTGTCCTATTTTCATAGTTGAGCTATGAACGCAGTACTGAAAAATAAATTTCTAAATTCTATTTTCACAATATTTAAAGTAAATACTTGCGCAAGAACTTCTTTTCGGTAAGTTCAGCTTATCGAAAACACCCCTTCTGACAAATTGACAAATTATTTCTTCACCACCGAAAAACCCTACACATTCTCTTAGGAACGCACCCATATTTATATTCTATCCTATACAAACAAAATATTGTATTCAATAATGTCCCCCATTTATCATTTAACCCTCGAGGTGGTTTTTATTTTTGTTGTTGTTTTTAAGTGGAATTTCAAAAATGAGCTGGATTTTTTTTCTGTCAAACCCCAGGCTTCTTATGAAAATTTTCCCCCATCTTCAATTTATTAATCAAGCGTGAAATTCGACTTACCTTTTGATATCAATAATGACTATCTTGTTGCTTTACCTTATCTTCAAAAAATAAAACGAAAATGGGGGAATTTCATATTGCCAGAAAGTGAACTACCATTAGGTTAAATACTTTCGTTTTTTGGTAAACCTCAAAAGACACATAAAACGTGTGGCGCCTTGCTTCCGAAATAAGTCTCATAAGCCCAAGAAAACGGAAATATAAGTGAGTCTTATATCTCGAATTCCAAATTCCATTATGAAATTTATACCTTCCTAATGCATTACCAGACAAAAACAGATAATGGATTATAAGGAAAATCAGTAGTCATTATTTATTATTTTTGACATTGTGTTTGCACGCAAAAAAAAACGAGTAATTTTAGGGTGTGAACATAATAATAATAACAACGAGTAAATAAATAATTATAATTGAAAAAGTTCTTTAATTTTGTTGTCTTTGTTTTGTGTCTGAATTTGAATTTGGTTGCGAAGCCCAAGATCATTTTCATTGCTCAAAAACAAATTAGAAGGTTCATTAAGTTTCTATAATTATACTGTCAGTCGCGCTTGAAATAAAGACGGCCGTCCGGTTCGTTGGATGGCGCAGTGGTAATTTGTTTATTGTGTTTCACTTTCATTTTTTTTTAATTTTTCTTTTTCTACAAACAAAATTTAAAAAAAAAATAAAAGAATTCTTTGTTTTTGTTATCAAGATTGAAAGAAAAAATAAAAGCATTCAAAGCAGATAGAAAATTTCGAGCTGGAAATTAAAAGATTATAACGAAAAGTTGTTAACTATTATAGAAACCACAGTAGTCTTGGAAAGTTTTGAAACAAGAAATGGTTTGTTTTGCCCAACCACCGTGAAGTCCTTCCGTTTTGGATTTGTTTTACTGTGACCTAAGCATCAAATGTCAATGTGTCATGTGTAATGCATTTTAATAGCCAGAGGTGAAAAACGAGCCCTTACAATAACATTCAGGTTCCGCAATTGGCAACTACAAAGCCCTATAGGTGCTTACCTCTCAGACAGGTCCAGTCAATCCAAAGTCAATAAGGGACCAGAAATGAACCCAGGAGATTCTGGCTGCCGTGGTAGCTTCCTACAGCTTCATGTCGAGCTTCCCTACCGAGTGTCCTAGATAAAATATTAAAATTGTCCTGAGCGATTTTGATGTTAATCTAGGTAGATAAGACATTTTTGGTGGAATAATCGGAAAAAACAGCCTACACGACGACACTTCCGACAATTCAAGCTCATAAATTTTGCTGCGGGGCGAAACGTCATGGTAGCCAATACGCGTTTTCCACACATAAACATTCACAAAGTAACTTGGAGTTCTCCAGATCAATCCACCGTCAACCAGATTGACCATATTGCGATCGACGCCAGACACGCTTCCAGCACCATGGATGTCCGAACTTTCCGAGGAGATAACATCGCCTCTGACCACTACCTCAATGTAGCCAAGGTAGCACTTCGAGTTTCCAGACCCAAGGAAAAAAAGGGAGATGCTGGGAGAAGGTACAAGAGATGGCCAAATCCTTTTCCGACCGAGTTACAAGGAACATGTCTCGAAGTTGTTTGTCGCCAACACAATGTTTCGAAAACCAGTGTCAACATTACCAAGATGCAATCAGAGAAGCCGCCTCTGACTTGCTGGGTTTTAAGCAACCACAAGCAAGGAATCTCTCGTTTGATGAGGAATGTGGTCGAAGATGTTGAGAGGTTTAAAAGCAGGAATGAGGTTCGAAAGTTTTATGAACAGGAGAAACGAAATTTACAGGTACCTACATAAACCTAGAACCGAAGGCTGCAAAGACGAAAATGGAAACATCATAGTGGAACCGCAGTCAATGCTAAGGATATGGAAGGACCACTTCTGCAGACTGCAAAACGGCGATGACGAACCGAATTCCGCTGTCAGACAGGATGATCCATTCAACATAGACTACGAAAGCCAACAATCCCGACCTCCCGACTTAAACGAAGTAAAAATCTTTGTATCTGCAAAATGATATTCATAAATTATTTGCTTTGAAGTGAATGGATCTTCCCTATTTACGAGTAAATATACTACCAGTTTTTTTGGGATTCTATGAATAGTCTAGTAGAGAATTCCCAAGAAAACCCATCGGCAGTAGCCAGATTTTTGGATTTAAAAATTGGTACAACTGAAAGAAGACCTGTCACACTCAAATAGAAGAAAGTTTTGTGAAAATCAAAGGTAATAAACAACTTCAGCATAAAAAAAACTAACTAAAACTAATAAAATTGACAATTTTGAAGAAGAAATGGTAAGAAAACATCTGGAAATTGAGATTCTATAAAAAAAGTTCATTTAACAATTGAAGCTTTGACATAAAATAAAAACTTCAATAAGGGGGTTTGTTCGTAGACTACTATATTAACATGTATCGTTGAAACGAGCTTGAAGTTCACCTCAATTGTTTATTTAGTTGAAATGAGCTTGATTCGTTTCGATTCCGGTCGGGGATCGGAGTCGAGTCAACATTTTTGAAGAAAAACCTGTTTTGAGAAGTTGATTTTAGAGATAATGCATTATAGTCTGTTTATCTGCATGTTTGTGTACAAAAAACAAAGTTTTGTTTTAATCAAATTTAAAAAAATTTAAAAAAACATCGAAACGCAATGTGCATTTTAGAAAGTTATGTCAAAGTTAATCATTTTTAAATCTTCTTGTGCGGTGGAAATACCAAAAAGATTTATTTATTATAAACTCAGATAAACCTGAGGTAAAACATAGCATATCTTAATTAGCTTTTCTATTGTTTTTTTTTTTTCAAAAAAGCCCAGTTAGTCCATTTTTATTAATAAAGCGAAATAACATTAACAGTAACAGATTGATTTTTTCCCCAATGGAAAACACATGATCCCAAATGCACAACTACTCAACGAACGCAGCCATCGAGATACAAATGCAATATCAATGAGAACGAAATCACATAAGATCCATTCTAGACTCGTATAAATGTCGAAAACTGATCTTTCTTTAACTTTTATCGGTAGTATTCATACATCGGATATTGTTTTTGTTATTCGTGTAAAATACTATACTATCGATAGATTTTCCAACAAAACACGGGCACAGAAAAGGATTTCAAATTTACTTTTTTCTAAACACATAGACTAGATCCATTCAGAGGCGAGTTTAATGCTAGCATTTATTTCTAGGAATGCTTAAAACTTTTTAGATCTTTTTACCTTAAGATTATATTTATATTGTTTTTTCATTTGGAATCCTAAATTTTCTATGCGTTCAATAAAATTCCATAATTTCCAGTTCTACAGATTCCACCAATTACAAAACCCACCCCATCAATGATCTTTATCTGTCAAGTTTGTTGTTCTTGTTACTAAACGAGCCCATTGTTTGCACTACTTCCAATTATGTCATCAAAGCTCAATCCTTCTATCAAATCATAGTTCTCTGGTAAATTGTCTTGTGTTGACACGTCGCGATTCATGTATTTGTATTTGTATACTTTAATTATTACTATAATTATTATTAAAAACTTTTTAATCCTTGGCAGTCACGGACATATTTAACCCGCCACCAGTATAAAAGAAAATTAGTTTTTTAATTTATAAATTGCAAATGACCCACTAAAGTTAATGTAAGTTTATGTTTTTAAATTTGTTTGTGAATAAGTCTATTTTCTAAACCCGACTGTATTCACTATAATTATCAGCGTAACAAATAAATCATCTTTTTTCTTATAACCAAAACATTCCCATAACACAAGTGAAATTAAAAGAAAAACAAAATTATCTCGCGCGAAAGTGTAAAAATTAGAAGCACATTAAGATAAAGCAAAGTAGAATAAATCATGGATTGTGGTTCGAGATGTCAGTCGAGGCTGCGGATAGTCTTTTTGTATTCTTTTCACTTTCTCGAGGTCAATAACAAGAGAAAAAACAAATTCAACTTGAATTAAAATCGATCTCGGCATTAGGTACTTACCTACTTTCACTAATTGCACAGAGGTCGGCTAAGAAAATCTCATAAAATAATTTATAGAAGAGGATACGAGGAAGCAACGACCTAGGTAACCTTTTTATTGTAGTTTATCTTAAACGATTTTTAATTGAAGAGACAGTCTCAAACTCAATGCTTATGTATCTAGGTATCTGGTCTGGTGATATAGACCACCACTCGTAAACAAGATGAAAATTGCAGGTAGAAATAATTTCTTGATTAACTCTCCCTTCCTTATATTGCTTCATAAATTCCTGAAGTGATCCTTCAAAATGAATGGACGAGCATTTCACAGGAAGACAATGTATGTATCGATGTCCCTTATCGAACCGAGATACACCTTAAGTTTGTGTCGTTTCCTGTTTATTGTGTTGTTAGATGCATCGTCCTGGTACCTATATTCAAGTATATTGTAAAGTGTTTTATGCGTGTGTCCTTCTTCCTTCCTGAAGGTTCAGGGAGAATCCTTCTGAGTTTCGTATTTTTGCACGTTTGTTGTTTGCCATAGGTATCGATATCGATTTTTTTCCATTTTCATAATTCCTGTGACAAATTGGCCATAAAAGGAGTAAAACCAAAACACGTATAAAACATCAATGATATGGACACCTTGTAGAAAATGTCCATACCACATGTTGAGATAAGGATAATAATAATACTCGTACTCGTAAATATAATAAGGATGAGATACCATCTATATGTATATTTATGTAGCAAGTGTAGGTTAGGTACCTCTCTGGATGTATAGATTCACCTCGTAGCTCTTGACTTGCATTGAATGCGAATTGTATGACCGGAAGTGTTCACTTGTTATGTATTTTTTTGTATTCTTTCTTGTCTTGTACCTTTAATGGGATTCTAAGAGGATCTTAAGAACGATGCAGTTGAGTGTTATGGAGAATTTTTTTTGCCATCTAGGAAGGAACTAGAGAGAATTGTACCTACCTTGAGGACATTGAAAAGAGGAAGAAGATCCTATTTAATGACTCAAGTACTATAATAGCTATTGGCATGAAGTGTGAAGAAGTTGTGTCGGATTCCTGTGGTTTCATTGAAAAGTCATTGAAGCTGGAGAGACTCAATTGATTTTTGCCAGGTGTCCATTACAGATTTGTTTCTATTGGAATGGAAGTAGTGTTGCAAGCAGTTATTGGATTCATGTCAGCTGTCAATTGTAGAGTAGTAAATTGAAGAATAAAAATGTTTTCTTTTTTTTAAATTTTATGAATGGAAATTGAATTAGGAGTAGAGTTGGAATGAAAAAACGTAGATAAAAAAGAGACATTCTGTAGGGAAGTATCATTTAAGGTCATGCTTTTCTTTTTGCAAACAAAACTCAAGTTGGGAGTCTTTACCTGTAGTAACAATGTTTAAAGTACCTACTTTGGAAAATTGTTTGGTACATTTCCATTTTGGTTTTTTGATATCTTTTTTTTCAAAAGTATTTGTTTTAAGATAAATCTTAAAATATTTTAAAAATCTTAAGTTAACAAAATATGACAGACTTGCGTTCTTCAAATATTGTCGTGGATATTCAGCTTAGATTCTACACGTTTTTGTTCAGTAAGCGTTACTTTAATTTTTAATGAAATAGCAATTTTTGGACTTTGGTCACCAATATCTCTTAAAATATTGATATGGAGGTTCAAAGTATTACGTCCGTCATTAGTAATATGGAGTATTCTCGATATTTGAGATGAAATATGTTGAAGTTGAAACTATTTCCAAAAAAGGATGGTAGCGATTGGTGTACAGAAATATTTTTATTAATCGCAGAAATTTCAAAATCTCCCTTGAAATGTTTAAAAAACACTAGATCTCCAGACACCAAACATTTCTCGAAGTCTCCCGAAGTCCCTTGATACTTTAAAACATGCAGACCTGGTCTAAAATCTTAAGACATCGCTTGAAATTTTGAGATCTGCTTTGTCATTTTAGGCCCTCGCTAAAATATCTACAATGAATTTCCAGACCTTTCTGCTGAACTTAATCGATCACAACATTATCCTAGAAATTTTAAGATCTTCCCCAAAGTTTCAGAACATGCCTTAGGCTCTTTTGATGTTTCCTGAAATATTAAGGCCTTCACTTTTCAGGACCTCCCTTGCTATTTAAAGAGCTCCCGAAAAATATGAAAATCTCAATTGGTAACTTGAGACATTTTTTGTTATTTGAAGATCCCCTCTTGAAATCTTCATACCTACACTGAAAACTTAAGACATCACATAATACCCCCAGACCTGGCCTAAAACCCCAGGTTAGCCTTAAAATCTTAGGAACTTCCTTACAATTCAGAGAACTTCCTTGTAATTTAAGGAACTCACCTGATATTTCAAGAAATCCCTAGAAGCTTCAAGACCTGTCTTGCAATTGCAAGAGATCCTTGGCATCTCATCTCAAGAGTTTCCTAAAAATGTCAGACCTCCATTGAAATATTCTGAACTCCATTCGTTCACTTTTCAGAAACTTCCTTGATATTTTAAGAGCTCCCTAAAAGTATGAAAACTTCCACTGGTAACTGCAGACATTCTTTATTATTTAAAGATTTCCCTTTTATTTTTGTATTTTATTTATTTCAAAAGTCGTTTACAAGGTAGGACATGAATCTTATAAAGTGCTGTAAGCCTTTACATTTATTTCAGAATTTGAATACAATTTATATACCTAAGACGTCTATTTACATATTTATATAAAGAAAAGGAAATTTAACATCAACTATTTGCCAAATAGTTGAAAAGTAAAAATTGAAATCTACTTATGCTTCTTATTCTTCTCATAGCGATGGGCAGAGAGTTTCAAAGGCGTACAATATGAATACACAATTGACGCTCAGTATTTAGAAAATTGTATCGGGGTAATATTAAAACAAAGGACCTTGTTGAATGAGAGAAATTCAGCTTACCGTATAGATAATCAGGTTGTTGTGTTTGGATGATTTCATGCAGGTAACTCTGAGAGCGAAAGTTTATTAAGCTATCTAGGCTACAACCAGAAATCCGTACCGCACAAATGGATATGTGATCGTAACGACGTAGATTATAAATATAGCGGGCAATATTGTTATAAGCTACATTCAATTTGCGGCTAGTCACACAGTTTATTTTACAAAAGATCCATAAAGCTCAGTTGGTAGTATAAGGGCCTTAGCAAGTAGCAGTTTAGCTTTGGTCGGGATGAAATTTCGAGTGACTTGAAGAAGATGGAGACTTCCATAGACTTTACCAATGGCACTATTAAGGTGGTCATCCCAAGTGAGAGTGCGATTGAATACTACTCCTAGGTTTCTAGCAGTGCTAACATATTCAATCGTTTCATCGTCATTTTCAACAGGTTTAAACCTGATAGGTCGAAGTTTTTTCGATAGATGGGGAGGGATGTTGATTGGACAGGGTTAAGCCGGAGATAATTCTTTTTTGACCACTGTGAAATTCGAAGCAGATCCTCGTCCATTAAAGCTACGGCATCATTTTCAGCCCCAAAAGGTCAAATTATCAGGAGCTGCACATCGTCAGCATAAAGATGAATAAAACAATGTTTGGCAACTTGTGGTAACTCATTTATGAAAAGTGAGAAGAGGATTGGTCCAAGTATAGATCCCTGTGGCACTCCACAACTCCAAAAAAACATTGGAAATGTGGACGAGTATCCATTGACCACCACGCAATTTTGCCTTCCGCTAAGATACGAAGGAAAAAAACTATAGGACTCTAAAGAAAACCCAAAGTTAAAACCAGACTGACAGGTACCTAACAGGTTGTTGATTGTAAGATATTTTTGGATCTGCCCAGAATAGTTTTTTCAAACACCTTCGAAAGAAACGGAAGAATGGCAATCGGCCGAAATTCTGCAGCAGTACCTGTTTGCTTTTTGGGTATGGGAATAATCTTAGCCTTCTTCCATTCTAAAGGAAACTAGGAAGTAGTCAATATGCTGTTAAATATGTAGGTTATGAAGCGCAGTGCATCTGGAAGCAGTAATCTCAAGAACTTAGGGTCCATTTGGTCGAGGCCAGTAGCATTAGATTTAATCGACATTATTGCCTCCACAATGTCTTCCTATTGTATTCTTTTAAAACTCAGAGAGCTGTTAATTGCAGTTGGTTCCTCCTCAGTAAGGGAATGGACGGGTGAAGCAACGTTTAAGCATCACAATCGACGTCACTAACAGGCTTTTTAGATTGTTTGCCAATACCGATTTCACGCAGTTTTTTCCATAATTTTTTGCCAGAGGTAAAATAACTAAGTTTATTTTCATAATAAAGGCTCTTTGCCGTTCTGAACAATACGACAACGTGATTACGCAGTCTGCAATAAAATTTGTGGAAGTGCTCCAGTTTGTAACGTCTCCATTGACTGTAAGCGGAAAATCGTCGTGACATCAGAGCAGAGATGTCGCCATTCAGCCAAGGTGGATCCGTATGCCTTACGAGAAGGTTTTTAATAAAGCTGACGTTTTGCCGTAAAAACCTGACTTGATCGTTCACATTTTGCATATGGTACAAAGAGTTCCATTCTACTCTGTCAAAGTCACGCACTAAGTCAGATGGGTTTAAGTTTTTGAAGTCCTTATTAAAAAAATTGTTGATCAACCTGAAAAACTAAACCCTAGAACTGAAATATTAAGACATTACGTAATATCCCCAGATCTGCCCTGGCTACTCATCAAATAAAACTTGTATTGAACGTAAGTTAGATATTTACTCAAATAGTCGGAAATACGCGTGGCGTAATAGTTAATGCGTAGGACTGTCATGCTAAAGGTTTTGGGTGCAATCACTGCCTGTACCACCTAAAGCTTTTATCAGGGATACTGCCTCTTGCGAAGAATTGAAAAATTCCCAGGGGTTCATCAATGACGTATAGAGTATCAGTTTCTTTTCTTATATCTCCATCTATGTTGAGGGCATCACCATTTTCAAACACTCCACGCATCTTCAAAATGAAAATCATACACTTTTTTACCGGGTTCCATACATGACGTGCCAAATCTCAAGAACCGCCAGAGGTATCTTATTCAAATAATTTGTTTTTCGTTTTATCCAATAACATCTAAAGATGCAGAAAGAACTTTCCATAAAATTGATTGTTTTTCTATCGCAATTTAAATTAATAGGCACGACTGAGTGCTCATCTATCCAAAGTGTCTGTTTAAAAATATTTTCTGATTTGAAAAATTAAAAAATTTACCTATAAAAAGTTTTCTCAAAAACGCCTTAATTTTTCAAAATTTGTATCTAAAAGTCGTTCTAGTGTTTTTTTTAAATTTATTCTGTATATTTAAAATGTTTCATTTTAGTTTAAAAATATATTTGTATGCAGTTATTTAGAGGTTATTAAAATTATTAGAAAAAGTTAAAAGGTAAGTTATTCAAATACGCATAGAATAACTATAGAATTTTGTCTTAAAACGTTTTATTTTTGTGGAACAGAAAATGAAGAAGTTTCGAAAAACCCCTCATAGATTAAAGAACTCCGCAGATTGAGTTCCCGGAACCACCAACGTCTCTCATTCTACGTTTCTTCTTGCTCCATGGGCTGAACATACCCACATTAGGCTGTGTAAGCTACTTCTGCCATAAATTAAATTTTTTCGATTTTAAAATTCATATCTTTTACTGTACAAAATATCAAAACAAGCTTTTGAGTTGTGTGTCCATTTTTGTTATAATTATTCTTGTCCAAAAATTTGATGTTTTTTTTGGTAAAACTGTCAAACAACTCGATACTCGTTGGAAAGTACAACATTTTTTGAAAACAAGTTGGTATAACCGATTTTCCGATCCGATTTTACTTTAAGGATTTAAAAGTAGAATCGGAAATGAATTTCGAATAGAATCAAAAATAGAATCGAGTTATGTACATAGTGGGGCCCCAGGTGAAAAATTGTTTTGGCGAAGCTCCTGATACCACTTATTTGCTCTCTCGGTCTTTTTTTACCTCTTAAGCTAAACAACATATAGGACTTCTACGACTTATTTGGAGCCCAGGCCTATAAGGAGCGGCTTATCCGGCTTCCCGTGTTTGGAGTTATATTAAGGATCTGGCCCTCCAGGTTGGGGATTGTGCCGTCGGGGTAACTTCCTGACCCCGTACAAATATCAGCCTCGGATACGGACGGATCTACTGTTGACAACCCACGCAAACGAATAAAGGACAACGAACTTCCGATATGCACTTGGAATGTTAGGAACCTAAACAGACCACGTGCTATAAATCAGACTTCACCACCATACAGGAAATACGATGGGATGGGCGGAGGATGAAACACTGCGACATTTACTAAGGTGACTGCTACTGAGAAAACCGACAGCGCTTATTTGGATGCGGCTTTGTCATTGGAGCCAGATTTAGGCAAGAAGTCTTGGGCATAAAAGATTGCCTCATGACCATCCACATCGAGGCTTAATTCGGCAACATTAGCCTGATATGCGTGCACGTCCCCACAAAAAAGAAGGATGACAACACCAAGGAGAAGTTCTTCAAGCTCTTAGACAAAATATATGAGCGGTACGATATTAAAATTGTGTGATTTTAATGCCAAGCTAGGAAGGGAAGACATCTTTGATGGAATAATCGGGAAAAATAGCCTGCTAGACAACACTTCCGATTACGGATTCAGGCTCATCGATTTTGCATTGATCGAAAAGTCATGGTAGCCAGTACGCGTTTTCCCGCCAACACAATGTTTCGAAAACCAGTGGCAACATTGCCAAGATGCAATCAGAGAAGCCGCCTCTGATGTGCGGGGTTTCAAGAAACCACCAACAAGGAACCCCTGGTTTGATGAGGAATGTCGGCAGGCAAATGCAGATAAACAACAGGAACGCAAAGCGGCGCTGCATAAAAATACGAGAGCTGCGAGGGGAACACCGACGTGCGGTCGAAGGTGTTGAGATGTTTAAAAGCAGGAATGAAGTTCGAAAGTTTTATGAACAGGTGAAATGAAATTTACAAGTATAAAAACCTAGAACCGAAGGCTGCAAAGACGAAATTGAAATATCATAGTGGAACCGCAGTCCAAGCTGAGGATATGGAAGGACCACTTCTGCAGACTGTATAAAGGCGACGACGAACCGAATTCCGCTGTCAGACAGGATGATCCATTCAACATAGACGACGAAAGCCAACTATCCCGTCCTCCCGACTTAAACGAAGTAAAGATTGTCATATATAAGCTGAAGTCTAATAAAGCCGCTGAAGCGCATGGCTTGAATGTCGAGCTCTTTAAAGCAGCTGAAGATAAGGTGGATAGGAGCATGTACCAACTTATCTGTAAGATATAGTCGGAAGAAAGCATGCCCGATGAACGGAATCTCAGTATTGTTTGCCCGATTCTGAAAAAGGAGACCTTCTAAACTGCACCAACTATAGAGGCATCAATCTACTTAACATCGCTTACAAAATCTTCTCTGCCGTTATATGTGAGGGTCTAAAGCCCATCGTCAACAACCTGATAGGTCCTAATCAGTGTGGTTTTAGACCAGGAAAGTCCACAGTTGGTCAAATATTCACATTACGGCAGATCCTGGATACCAAATCGACACCCTCCTCTTTTCATCGATTTCAAGGCAGCATATGACAGCATCTACAGGGACGAGCTGTATAGAGCCATGTCTAGTTTTGGCATCCCTGCCAAACTCGTCCGTATGTGCAGGATGACCATGGAGAGTTCAAGCTGCTCCATAAAGGTTGGAAACAACTTAACAGAACCTTTCAATGTCAAAAAAGGTTTTAGACAAGGTGATGCGCTGTCATTTGATTTTTTTAACGTCGTGCTTGAAAGAATAGTGCAGAGCTCACACGTCAACACTAGAGGCACTACCTTTCAAAAGTCTGTAAAATTACTGGCATATGCTGATGACATTGACATAATCGGAAGAACTCAGTGTGATGTCAGTGGGGCTTTTGTGAGTATTGAGGTAGCGGTGGCGAAGATGGGTTTAACGTCAAAAAAGGACATACAACACCGACGTCTCATTCAAAACGACAACATCGACAGACTTAATTTTTGAGGTAGTCAAGGACTTCATCTACCTAATCTCCGCAGGTAGTCAAGGACTTCATCTACCTAATCTCCGCTGTAAACGCAGAAAACAACACCATCGCTGAGATCAAACGAAGAATAACTCTTGCTAACCGCTGTTTCTTCGGACTAAGAAAGCAATTGAGTAGCAAAGCACTCTCGCGAGAGACCGTGTGCCGCTATATAAGACCTTATCATCCTCGTCCTGCTATATGGTGCAGAAAAAGTAAGTAAGTAAGCTACACACTGAACCAGCTACGGAAACTTCAATCCCAATTTTCAAAATTTTACATTCAGCCAATCCTGTTCAATATATTTTCGTGTCTATATTTGTTGATATAATTGTTGTTTATATTATTATTATCAAACTATTATTTTTGTTCTTTGATATCATACTTTTTTTTCAATAAAATTTTTGTTATAGATTCGCTGCTAGAAAAATTCAAATAAATACAAAAATAAAAAATGCTTATTTTTCCTTAAAGTTCACTGGAAAAGTTGATTTCTGTTTTGGTAAATAATGATCCCACTTCCTATAAATTTTTAGTTTTATTTAACTTTATTTATACATCAACGACAAACAATGCCCAGAATAATAAAAAATACCAACTGACCAATTAACTATATTTACGTGAGAACTATAGAAATTCAATACAAAAGTTTTATCTATCATTTTGTTTTATTTGTATCCCACACACAATTCTCAAAATAAAGTAACATAATTGATACCTAATTAATATTACGTCAGTGTTGTCCAAAAATTCTTGTTGATTTTTTAATGAAGTCTTCACATAAAACAAATTAATTTAGCGCCACTCCAAAACACAGAACTTTTACCACAAAAATAAAAAAACAAAAAAAAACCTTTAACATCAATTTCATCATGTTTTGGACTCGGAACTCGAACTCGAATTGGACGGAACAGATTGGCTTCGTCATTGATTTTTCTTCGTTTTATTTTTGTTCAATTTTTACGTATTTTATTTTTTCAGCTTGAGGAAAAAAAGAAGATGATCGGAAGTGAACAATTCAATTAGCCGTCGTTTTGCCCGTTTTGATGTTACCTTATGATGGTGTTGAGTGGTGATGTTGATCAGTGGCATGGTGTGGCGCGACGACCCGACGATGACGACGCTTTGTAATTTATTCCATCCCGTGCGTTGTTCATCGAGTCGTCGTCGTGTCGGTGGCGTAGAAGGCCGGGCCGTTGGCGGTGTCAGTAGCGGTCGGTGGCGTTATGTTGTCGAGCAAAAATTGCTATATCGATGTCGAGGAGGCATCATTTAGAATTTCATATGACAGGTGCTTGTAGTTTGGGGCATTAGGGGCACCACCTTCTTCTCTGAACGTAAGGTCTTCGATCCACATTTACTTGTTTGACTCTTGTTTTAGTAGTATCTAGGTTTACAAGGCAGACAAGAGTGTTTTATTGGAAGTGGATGCGTTACTTGCGCTTCTGGCGTTTTGGGCTGGATGCGTATTGGTAATTATTTTTTTCTAGAAATCAGTGGCTGACCTGAAAGAAATAATTGTGACGCTCAAGTTTGATTATTTTTTTTTCCTTGAAATACTTACATATGCTTTTAGGTGACGTTCAAGAAAATTTGAATTGCTCTTGCGTTTTTGGGTGTTCGGTAAGGGCGATAGTTGTTATTGAGATGACACAAACATGTATTTTTATGGTTCTATGGAATGCAAACAATTCAACTGACAAATAAATTCAATTTTGTGATTATTCAAGAACGTTTTACAATAAATAGAATTTATGTGTCTTAAAACTTTCTTTTGTCTTGGTTCGGAAGAAAAACAAAGACCAAAAACTCGGCATTCTTTTTGTATCACTGATCTAAAAATAAGCTGTAAATTTTTAGAGAAATGAAGCAAGATAATTCATCTTAAACATGGTTAGTGGAAGGGAAGGGAAGGGGTTTCTTAAGAAATAATAAGAAAAAACAGAGGCTGAAATGCGACCCACACTGATAACTTCCCATCCCGTCTGTGGATTTGTCTTGCTTAAAAGTTTGTCTATATGTACTCGTATCAATGTTTACCAAATTTGCGTACTATTTTTTGTAGATTTTTTTTATGAAAAAAACTGACCGTTGTATTTTTATATAAAAATTACTGAATATCGAAAACAATATTTTCTGTGAACTAAAATAAGTTTGAAGCCAAAATTTTTAATTTTTGAAAAGCTATTTGAGTCGAAAGTAAATTTTTACCAAGTTTTAGTATTGTTTTTATTTAGAGTTGTATTTTTTGTAAAAAAAAAAATTGTCAATTTGATTTTTATCGAATGTTGAAAACAATATTTTTTATAAGATTAAATTAGTTTGAAGCCAATATTTCAAATTTTCGAAAAGATATTTGAGTCGAAAATCAATTTTTTCCAACTTTTGTTAATTTTTTTTTCGCTTTTTAATTTTTTGTACAAAAACTGTAAATTCTATGTTTTTCAAAATTTTACTGAATGTTAACAACAATATTTTTTGAAAGATAAAAGCAGTTTAAAGCCAATATCTACGGTTTTTGAAAAGATATTTGAGTCGAAAATCATTTTTTACCAACTTTTGTTAATTTTTTGTAAAAAAAAAATTGTCAATTCGATTTTTTTCAAAATTTGACTGAATGTTGACAACAATATTTTTTGAAAGATAAAAGTACATTAAAGCCAATATCTCAAAGTTTGGAAAAGATATTTGAGTCGAAAATCAATTTTTATTTAGGTTTTTAATTTTTTTGAAAAAAAACTGTCAATTCGATTTTTCTCAACATTTTTCAGAATGTTGAAAACAATATTTCTTATAAGATAAAATAAGTTTGAAGCCTTAATCTCAAGTTTTTGAAAAGATATTTGAATCAATATTCAATTTTTACCAACTTTGAGTAATGTTTTTTTTAGATTTTTATTTTTTATAAAAAAAACTGACAATTCGATTTTGATCAGAATTTTATCAGATGTCATATTTTAGTCGTAAAATTTTGGGGGTGACAAATTTTTGTTTTCAGTTTTTTTTTTTTGATTTATAAAAAAAATCGTTATATGGGTTTTTTAAAAAAATATACTTCTTTGATATCAGGTTATCTCTAGCGTTTTTGGTTCGTAAGATATTTAGGGTTAACCAAAATTTGCACCTTTTTTTCAAAGTGCTATGGTAAAAAAAGCACCCACACAATTTTCTTGAGAGCCCTTTCTGCCTTATTATCTGTATAACAAAATTTATTTGAAATCGATATCTCTACTGGTTCTTGAGCTATGGACGACGAAAAAAACGTCGCGAACGTACGAACGTACGTATTTCGACTCTAGGGACCTTGAAACGTCGAGAAATGTCAACATTTTCAATTTGACAAATCGGACCCATTACAATAACTTCCTTTGGGAAGTTAATACTAATATGAAAATACTTCTAAATAAAAATGTAACAGGTGTAGTTTTCATTCTGGCAATACTTTTTTTGGAGTTCGTCTTTTTGACAGCTGTCATTTGATATATGCTAACTTTGGTTTGACATTTGATAATGAATAAATTACTACTTAACAACATTTGGAAACAATGCAAATTTATTACGGAAATAATTCTTTGGTTCGCGTGACCCAATAAAACAATAAATTTATTGAAGGAATCAATCATTTGGTGAGCACATTGTCTTTGCTTGCGTCATGGGCCTATGGGCGATTTAAAACCGCTGGACTATTTGGGGTTATGTAAAGTCTTTTGTCAACCCATATAAGCCCGAGACGATTAACGCTTTCTTCTTCTTCGTTTACGGCTGCTAGTAGCAGCACTTTAACTCCTCCTGGAGCATAGGACTGCAAACAGTTCCTTCCAACTCTCTCTTTTCCTAGCACGATACCATAGCTGGGACCACGTCTCCAAGTTTTGGGACCGATCTTCCTTCATGACAGATGATCTCCATGTTTCTCTTCGCCTTCCAGGCCGCCTTCTATCTTGAGGATTCCATTGAAAGCACTTTTTCTGCGCGATGTCAACATTCTCTCTTGTTTGCCCAGTCCTGAGATATGCTTTGTGGCCACAGGATGTTCAGAATGTAACGTAGACAGCGGTTGACAAAAGTTTGCAACCTTCTTGAGATGCTAGCAGAGCACGTCCACATTTCGCAGGCATATGTCAGCACGGATTTTACGTTGGACCAAACAACTTTAACTTGGTACGGAGCGCAATTTTTCGGGGTTCCACACTTCATAAAGCATTCGTAATGCACTACGGGATTTATTTATTCTATTGGTGACATCCAAGTCCCAGGTATATATAAGTAAACTATCAATGTTTTATGTCCTCTAGGAACATCTGACCATTGTGTTCTATCAGCTAATTTCTCGTGTCAAGACTCTTCAGTTAAAGAAAGAGCTTTTGAGAAAATTTTCTGCCAATACAAGAAAACCACCTGGCACGGTGTCAATGCTTCCTAGATAGTGATATCAGTGCTGATATTATTGCAAGTTTAATTCTTTTGGGAGTAGTACCAATGGTGTGACATTTAGTGCTTTGGACTTTCATGCAAGAGGTCCTGGGTAAAATCCCTACCTGTGCCATCTAAAGTTTTTTTTTCTTACTTACTGCCTCTTGCGAGGGTTTGAGAAATCATCCAAGAGTAATTCTTGACATAAAAAATGCTTTCTCGAATTAGCCGTTCTGATTTAGCATACAACTGTAGATCCCCTCCATCATTGACAACATAACTCGTACACAGAAATGGTTGAGAGTTGTAAATCATAAGGCCCTAGTTCTCAATTTAATTTATTTTTATACTTTTTTTGGCAATGAAAACTCTTATGCAGAACAGGGTTAAAACCTTCAGACCTAATAAAAACTTTTGGTTTGATGAGAGCTTCAAAGAGGTTATTACGGCTTAGGATGTAAGTTTTCTTTGGTTTAAGGCCTAACCAACTGATACAAATTGGAAAAAGTTTATGCAAGCTATGATGAATTGTTTTTATTCTTCGGTTTTTACGCTCGTTGTCAATGGCACTCTATTTTTAAGCTGTTTAGTAAAAGCTAATCTCAACAATTCAACGCTACCTGAGAGTGGTATGACTCTACCTGTACTTGAAATCATAAATGATTTTATAGGACCAATCTTCTTTTGTACTTGTATTATATGATCCCTAAAGATCTCAACTTACATAAATGCGCTGGGCCCGATCCTCGCTATTTTTCTGAGGAGGCGTTTTTTAACTCTGACAGAACTACTGCCAAAGCTTTTCCATCTGATGAAAAATAGTATTTCCCGCTCTAATTATCGACCGATTGCACTTGCTTCTCTTTTTTCCAAGGTCTTTGAAACGTGGATTGAAATATCTCTAAGATTGAGAGTTTCTTTTTGACTAACAGTACGGCTTTCGTAGGAAAAGCTCCATTGTCGGGGGCCTGAGGTTTGACATCAGGCATTGCTATCGGAAATGTATGTCTTGAGTAGCCATGAATTATTTCTTTGTTTCATTAGAAATTTCATTTCGGATTGTTCAATACAAGTGTTATTGGATGGGTTCAAGTCCGAAAACCACAAAATAAATGCTGCCGTGCTCCAGGGCTCTGTTCCATCTCCAACACTATCGCATTTGTATTAATGATCTCCCGCCTGCAAGTTCTAATCCAATACACTGTTTCGCTGACTCTTAGCTTTTCGTACTCGATTTCAAACTCACATTCCTCGTCTTAGGATGTGGAACTGCAGTGTTAAAATGTTCTAAGCTCATTTTATTCCGACATACACAGCTTCGACAACCCAATACTTGCTTGTATGATGATTTCGCCAAAAGTGTCGCAAAATGATTGGGTTTTCTAAGACGATGCAAGAAATTTGTCTCTCCTTCTGATGTGGCTACAGTCTATAAATGATATACATACATACTTCCAAAGCTTGAGTATAACTCTGGGTTGGTGCTCTAGTAACATACTTAAGCATCTTGGAGAGTATTCAAGAAAGAGCTTTTCAAATGATTGGTGGTAGTAACATCATAACCTCAATTACGTCATTCGAACAACGTCGGAAACCTCACCTTCTTTAACCATTACTTTGGCAGACTAATACCTAGATTAATACCAGTTACTTTGCTCCTCTTAAACAGTTTAACAGTAATACACTTTCTTCTAGGAATGCACACCAGCCTACCCTTCAGTCCAACTTTGCTCGAACTGTAAAGTTAAGATATTCGCTCTTTTGCAGTACAACGCGAATGTCATTCTGTCTTTCCCTTTCTCTGCAATGTTCAAAAATAAACATAACGTTTTATCTTCAAAATGTGGACTTCACTGTAAGGTTCTTCAGTTGAAAATATGATTCCAGTTTCATCTTACAAAATGTTCGGATAGTGCATCAAACCACAAAGCAACGTCTAATAGGAAAGCTAGTATATTTGTACCTGCTACTTAAAAGAAATTCACTCTTCTAACCATGTGATTTTACTAACCAATAAAATGTATAACCAATGATTTCTCTTCTAAACCTCAATGTTCAATCACTTTAACCTTAAACCTCATCCTCCACCATTTAGTTATTTTATCATCAACAAAGAAACAAATAAAATCACATTGTCTCTTTATTTTCATCACGGTTATATTAAGTAGATATATTTGTGGTTATCATTTTATAACCATCATCATCAACATCATAATTCATAAACAATGTCAAAATAATTTGACAATCGGGTCACATTTAAATTCCACATATAACTTTTTAACGATGCCAAATTGTCATTAAAAATAAATGAAAACCTGCGGCTTGATGATGTGATGCTGATGATGGTTGGTCATTATCATCCATAAAGACAGATACTTTCATTTCGTCAAAAATAAAAAAAAAAATAATAAGCTGCAGTGCATAAGAAAAACTAGTTGGTTAGGTTAAGATATCTTATTCTTTACTGCGAGAAATTTTGTATGCAAATTAAGTCCAGCATCAACGAGACTCCATAGACTCATAACGACTTGAATAATGGAACCGTTTATGTCCGATTTGTGGTCATTTTAAAAATGATTGGCGACTATTATCTTATAAAATTTACGGTATGCTTTTTTAAACATTACATATGACAACAAACAAAATTAAGTACAAGGTCAGGCAGTAAATAGTAGACGTTTAAGTTTGAATTTGCATCTTGTTGACAATTTGAAAATGTTACATGACTCTCATTAAAAGTTAACACTTCAAAAAATCGTACAAAAAAGACTACTGACATTTCTCAAAAGTTACAAGACTGACACTCAAAGTTAAATATAGCCTTTAAATTTTTGTAATGTTCCACACTAGCAACTTATTTTCTGACCTGAAGCGAAATAAACTTTACATTAAATTTTACACAATTCTTTTTGTTAGAAGCCTCCGAGAAAAATGGGCCTCATTACCGAAGATGATGTTTCAGAACAAATTCAAATAATTTTGGTGCATTCAGTCAATGAAAATACGACGTTGCTTATAGTGGAACGCGTTCTTGTTGTCACTGAACTTTAAGAGCCTAAGCAACTAAGTCTTTATGCAAAATATCTACGGTCAATGTAGCATTTGATAGAGTGCCTGATTCCAAAGATCGGCAGGGAATCGAAAAACCTGGTGTATTATTGAATAGAACGATAATCATAAGTTCAACAAAGCTTCTGGAGCTTTGGAGCTTCTCTACGTCATTGTTGCCGAATTATTCAAAGCAGCAGACGATGACTTGATAGAAAGCATGCACTTATTCATCTGCAAACTGTTGGCGAAAGAAAGCATGCCCAATGAGTGCAATCCCAGCATAGTTTGCCCAAAATTAAAGAATATTGAATTACGCTAACTACGGAGACAAAGTTTTCTCAACATCGCATAGTATGGCAGACCCATTATGCCGGACTATGTGAACGTCTAAAGCCGTTCGTCAACAACCTAATAGGTCCTTATCAATGTGGCTTCAGACCAGGAAAGTAAACCATTAACCAAATATTCACATTACGGAAGATCTTGGAAAAAAAACAGGATCTTCAAATCGATACCTACCATCTCTTAATTGATTTTAAAGCGGCGTATGACAGCTACTATAGGGCAGAGCTCTACAAAGCAATGTAAAGTTTTGGCATCCCTGTCAAACTTATCCGTTTGTGCAGAATGACGATGGAGAATGCACGCTGCTCTATCAAGGTCCGAAAAGATCTCACCGATGCATTTGATAATAAAAAAGGTTTTAGACAAGGCGACTTCTTCAACATCGTTCTGGAAAGAAGTGTGAAAAACTCAACCGTCAATACTAGAGGCATAATCTTTCAAAGGTTCATCCAATTACTCGGATACGCAGATGATATTGCCATAATTGGAAGATCAAAGGGTAATGTCAGTGGAGCGTTTTGAGCATTGCGGCGAAAACGGAGAAGATAGGTTTATTGGTCAATGAAGGTAAGACCAAGTAATGCTGTCATCAAAAAAGGACATTGGACGACAAATTCTTCGACAAAACGTCACCATGGACCGCTATAACTTTGAAGAAATTGAGAACTTTGTCTACCTAGGCACCGCTATAAACTCATATAACGACTCCATCGCTAAAATCAAAAGAATAATAACTTTTGCAAATCCCTGGTTCTTTGGACTTAGGAGGCAATCGAGTAGTACAAACCCAAGTTTATATTAAAGCAATATTTAGTGCGAGATCTTGACATTTCGGCTGGGTTTGAAGGATGAGGCACGCAAAGCGGCGCTGCATAAAAGGACTGCTCTATGAGCAGAAGAGACGAGAGTAACACCGACTTCTCAGAAGGAAAAAGTTAGGGCATGAGAAGCCTGTGGTCGAAGATGTTGAGAGGTTAAAAAGTAGGAATGAAGTATGAAAGTTTTATAAACAGGTGAAACGAAATTCACAGATACATAAACCTAGAACCGAAGGCTGCAAAGACGAAAGTGGAACCGCAGTCAATGTTGAGGATATGAAAGGACCATTTCTGCAGACTGTATAACAGCGATGACCTACCGAATTCCGCTGTCAGGCAGGATTATCCATTCAACATAGATGACGGAAACCAACAATACTGTCCTCTCAACTTAGACGAAGTAAAAATTGCCATATCTAAGCTGAAGTCTAACAAAGCCGCTGGAGCGGATGGCTTGAATGCCGATATCTTTAAGCAGCTAGATATAAAATGATAAGGAGCATGCACCGACTTATTTGTAAGATATGTTCGGAAGAAAGCATGCCCGCTGAATGGAATCTCAATATTCTTTGACGTAACTAAATTAAAATCTCCCACATTTCATGATTCACCAGAAGGAAAATAGTTTTCTGAAAATTGCAATGCAGTCTCAGAACTACTTGAGGAATCAGCAAATGCAGCATATACCATAAGGCTGATTTTACTCAGCTTAAGGTGTTTCATTGTAATTTTTATCTGATGATGTGGAGTCTATCTTCTTCCTTTGTTGGCTTTATCTGTTCTTGTTAATAGATTGCTCTTTACGTTTCAAACGTTTCAACGGAAACTTCGCAACTGTTTTTACTGCGTCAATTTTTGTTTTATTTCTTACAATTTGCTTCATCTTTTTTTATTTTATTATCCTCTGCTCGTTGTTTTCCTGCAGAGCTTGTCAAAAGCCGAGAAGGTCCGCTCCCCGAAGTTGAGTTTGCTGCTCTCAAACGTTCAATTGGACATATCATTTCAGGTGATTGAATACTTGACTCTACTGATTCCAATGATTGCACGGAGACAACAATTTCATCGGTTTCATTTTCTAATAAAAAATCTTCCTGTTGGAAAACTTGGGAATTGAAAGGAAATGCTCCGGTTGTTCTAAATATACTAGAGATATTTTCCGCTGAAAACGCTCTTTGAAATGACTGGCTTGTCAGCTTGACGATGTCATAAATTTGTATCTGTTTCCGTTTATTTGAACATAAAAAATCGTTAAATGAAGTTTGGCTGAACCTTTTGAAAGGACCAAACGCAGACCATCTTCGAGCGGCTGAAGACGGTGTGTTCCTAGTTCGAGTTCCTATTTTTTTATCATCCACTCTTTGAAACTAGACCTAGGGAGCCAGCTAAACATTAGTTCAAAAAGCGATCTGAGTATCGCTGTCTTGAAAAAACAAATATTAGTGGAAGATGATTCTCAATTCCGCGTTCATCGGACGAAATTTGGCAAACTGATCTTTCACTTCTTTGAGCCAAAACCTAAAATTGTGAATTTAATACATTTAATATATGACTGTTAAGTTCAAAAGGCATTTAAATGTACTTTTGTAGTCTCCATCCCAGTTGCAATTCCGAATTCGTGTAAGTTATAAATTTCTGTTTTGATAAATGAATGCTTCTCATACAATGTTCGTAAATTATCAAACAAAACATTAACAGCCACTTTGTTCAGTCCATTTACACGAGCTAAGTTTATCCTTTTTGGTTTTCTACATAAAACGCTGTTATTTCTTTTTAAAAGCCATACAGCCAGTCATCGAAAGCTTCTTTGTATGTTCTGAATGTGAACTATCTTTTAACGAGTCACGCGACTGCAAGGTTGTGCGCTTTAAACCATGCTTCAAGGCAGCCGAAGTTACATTTTCTAAACCATGTTTTACATCGGAGATGACATTTTTGACTATCATGCCAGAGGTCTTGGGTTCGATCCTGCCTGTGCCACTTAAAGTTTTATTCACGGGTACTGCTTCTTGCGTGGAATTGACAAATTCTCCAAGAGTAATTCTTGCCATGAAAAAAGAATTTCTCAAATTAGCAGTTGGGATTCGGCATATAAACTGTAGGTCCCCTCCATCCCTGCAATTACTCGCACACAACAATGGTTGAGAGTTGTAAGTCACTAGGCCCTGATTCTCTACGGACTGTTGCGCCACCTAATTTATTTATTTATGTGATCAGATTTAGGCATTTATATCGAAAGCTCAATATTTTATCCCTCTACTCTTAAACTATCACTTTAAGCTTACAACTCAAAATATAAAAAACACTTACCTACCTGAACCCAGAAATAACAGAAGAGAACTGAAAACAAACGATCATGTGTAGCATTCTGCACTAACTGACGAAATCTGTCAAACTACAATGTATGGTAATAAACAACCTAAAGAAAAGATGTGTGGTAAAAATTTGGGTGTGCACAAAAGAGTTCTTGGTGAAAATTGCAATGCCGAATGTATTCCAAAGACGATATGCCCCAGTTTACCATTAAGTCCTCTCCTTAATGGCCCCGTTTCTACGGATGGAGAGAAGAGGATAGGATACAACGATGAACTGTAAGGGCTGTATAGTGTCACTATAATAAAAGTCAAAATAATAAAAGTCCAACCACTTAAATGGTTGGGTTAAGTAGAGCTAATGGATATCAACGCTCCAGCCTGGAAGACGAAATATCCAAATCTCTAATAACCTTATAAACTTCAAAAGCGGAGCTCAGAGTTAGTTTTGTATGCAAAAAAAAAAAAGAAGTTTAAGCTCCACTAGTAACAGCTATTACTAATAGACGTTCTTGGTGAAGAAACTAATAAATAGTACAATTTTCCATAAGGTATGCTGTGCTCAAAATAGTTAATTGTCAACAAAACAGGAAAAAAAATCTTTCTAAAAGACTGAAAAAGAATTCTTAAATTTAATCGACTCAGGAACTAATCCAGCGATGCTTAATTAATCTATTTTAGGGTCAAAATGTCCTATTTCTTAAAAATAAATAAAACCTATAAGTTTAACATTTAAAATTATGAATTACATTGCAAATGAATGTATAAACATATAAACCTTTATTTAGGCGGTTCTCGTGAAAACAAATCTCGTGAGAACAAATCTAGCAGTCCAGCAGTAAGTTTGAAATGGTTTCTTGCATCACCCGAACTTTGTATTTCAAAATGGTAAATCTCTGTTTCATTTGCCCAAAGTTTCTTTCAATAATAATAACTCTTTTTGGTTTGTCAAAACGGCATTAAAATAACGTTCTATACCTTATCATTGATCGTTTGTTTAAACGGTGTCATTAGCCATGAATTAATGCCATAATCTTCATCAACGGGAAGTATTGCTGATGAATTATTAGGTATATGACAAAATTAGAAAGAGTTTCTCAATATACTAGAGTCATGAACGGATCCTTGCCAGCAAATTTCAACAATTGTGAACTTTTCTTTGGCATTGCATATAGCTTGAACAATAATGGATTAGTATTCTTTTCGGTGAATGTACTGGTCATGATGGATCAAAGGTTTCCTTATAGGGACATACATACATGCAATCTAGAGCACCAATTGCATAAGGGAACTCGTACTTCACACTCTATTACCTCTGTGCTCCTTGTATTTTTTTCATACAATATGGTTATACCATCTAATTCTGCGCACGGCTTGCTATTTCTGCAGAAACTAGCTACAACACTCTAGACACTATTGATTTATGATCTGCAGTATCCTCACCAACTTCAATTGAAATCCAGGGTGGGTCTTGATTAATTAAGGCAACACCGCGTGTTTCTGAGCATGGACCCAAAAATTCTTCCGTCGATAACCACACACTTCACTAAAACCTTTTATCTCTAAAAATTCTTTGTCCAACATAATTTGCAAGAAACTCGGGCATCTTTACGGTTTTTGTGAACTGAGTCCTAGAAATACCATGCTTAACAAATTGTGCGATCGATCTCACTAATCAAGTCTTTTCGCATCTTTTTGCATATAAATCCGAGTTTTTTTTTCGTTAATTGTTTATTTGTGTTCCCTCAACGTCTAACAATTTTTATCTTAGTTCAATAAACTTAAAAACGTATTCTGGAAGCATCCAAAAGTTTCTTATTCGAAACGTAATGCCGAAAGTCAGAATGTGAGCTTCTGTACATTTGCATGCAAGTTCTAAGACATTTACTAAGCTTTTCCATATACGACAGATTAACATTTCACCATACTTCACTCGCGTAAGTCAGAATTGGACGTATAAATGGTTGAAAGAAAATAATCTTCACATCGGATCTCAGATAGCGACATAAATGCCGCTCTTGCCCTTTGCAATTGATTGTTTATGTGATCATGATAGAAAACAAGTTTGTCCAAATGAACACCCAGGTACTTCACAAAAGTCTGATTCTATAGGGAGACCCTCAGAGATAATTATTTTTAGGTTTTTCCAATCTCAAATCTGAATTTCCGCGTCTTATTGGGCTGCGGAAAGGTATGGTTTCACACTTAGGGTTGTTTATTTTACGCTTCCACTCCGAGCAGAATGATTGCAGCTTATCAAATTTTCTTTGCAGTTCGGTTTGAATATCTGCAACTCTTGATCCACTTGCATGCAAAGTGGTATAGTCAGCAAACGTTATCGAGTCATCATTTTCCCTTAATATGTCAGAAACATATAAACTAAACAAATGATGTGCCGAAACAGTGCCCTGTGGTAAACCAATAGATATACTAAAAACCTTGGTTGTAGTGTTTTGTCTATCGGTAAAAACAACTATTTCAAAAATCATCCTTGATATTAGAAGGACCATTTTTCTTTATTATTGCAGGAAGTACCTTCGAAGTTTTCCAACAACTCGGGAAGTTATTAAATATAACGCAATATTGGCGTATGATATCGATTTTAATATGTTTTAAGAGAATGTTCGGAATGTTATCTAAACCGCTTGATTTTGTATTGTTAAGTTTACGAAATATTTCTGTCAGTTCGTCTTGTGTTATGAAGTAGTGCATGGTCCGCTCTATTGTAAGTTCATTTGCCTTTAGATTATCAGTAAATCTTATGATTTTGCTACTGTCAAACATTGACAATTCGGTATTTACCTCGTCAGTTTTGATGCTATTAAGTTCCCTAGCTTGAATTGACTCAAAGTAAGATCCTATAAGAATATTAAAAGTGAAATGAATTCCCTTAGACTTTTAAAATCATGACTCCTAATAACGCATTGTTCTAAATTTGCATCTTATTTTTATTTTTCAGATTTTATTCGCGTTCAATAATGTCAACCGAAATCCAAACATTCAATACCGAAAAGCTGTTAAACACACTTCAAAAAATCTATCTTCACAAGAAAGAGGTTAATATAGAGTTAAAGGTAAGTCTTATTTGGAAATCTATTTCTATATTAATTAATGGACTGAATACCTAATCCGCTTACATCGTCGCGTCAGTACCGTCAACTATTGCATTATAATTATTACAAACGTCAAAACAAAAAAAATCTCTTAATCTGCAAATGAAGCAACAAAATTTACATAATCCATCAAAATGACCGAAATGAACTTAGGTATAGGTGCTTGGTGCCTCCTAGAAATCTAAATAGAAAAACAAAGTCGGACTATGACCACACCGCCTTATAACACAATCCTATCTTATTGCAATTTAAAATAATATTGGTAGTTGTTCCATTTTACCCCACATTGTAAATTGTCAATATAAAAAGTGCATACATCACAGTCATCAAAGTCAATTTGGATCAAATTCAAATTGAAAACCCTATATTCGAGAGGAGTTCATTTGATTATGATGGCAAAACGTCAACAAAACGTCATTCTGTCTTCGTCAGCTATTAAAATATATACTTAAGCTTTTATTGTTGCAATCCGATAAAAGACAAAATGTTTCATAACGACAACGAAGGCGGCGGCGGCGGCGTTCTCTTGAAATTTATTTTGTTCCTTCTTAGAATAAAAATCATTTCAGCACATGCCATATCGTATGGTTGTTTCGATATAATACCTTCATATATTCTTGTACCAGTAATAAGAGTCCATATTCAATAGCTGAAAGATAAATCCAGGTTTGTAGTGCTTCTGTTGATAGTAGTACCGACTACGACGGCACCGTCAATGTTGCTGCTTGTTCTTCTATGATGCCCCATATCACCGTCGCCGCACAGTGGATCGTTTCATACATAATAGACGTTAGAAAGTCAGATCAAAATTTCTTAAATCTGTATATTTTTATATTACAACACTACCCTAGTATAAGTAAAATAATTTAGTCTTGAACAAATTGAAAGTCATAAGTCATCGAAGTCTTATAACAAGCCTGCTAAAAAGTGCATTATGTAATTAAAGATAAAAGTTTCATACAATCTTAAATAAACAAATCAAGACTTTAACAAGTGTAGCTTATTTTATTTAAATATTTTTAATACCGACTTTTATCTTAAACCTGATAGGTCCTTATCTTACTTAATTAAGGCGGTGCTATAGTCTGGAGTGGACTTGGGCCTCAACCAACAGGCATTTCCAGCCAGCTCGGTCCCTAGCTAGCTGTCTCCAGTTTCGCACGCCAAGTTGGTTAAGGTCTTCAACCACTTGCATGCCCCACCTGAGTCACGGTCTTCCTCTACTGTGCCGTCCCTCGCGATGGCATACGAAGACCTTCCGGGCTGGAGCGTTGATGTCCATTCGCTCTATATGCCCTAGGCATCTAAGTCGTTCGACTTTAATTCTGTTAACTAGGTCAGTGTCGCTGTACAGCCCTTACAATTCGTCGTTATATCTTCTCCTCCATTCTCCATCTATGCGTACGGGACCAAAAATCACCTCACAAGTGAGCACAAGTAAGCATCCTAAGACGCTCTCATCTTTCTTTGACAGGGTCCAGGCCTCAACGCCATAAATGAGAATCGGGATGATGAGTGTCTTATAGATGGTGATTTTAAATGCTCGAGTGATGACTTTACTACTCAATTGCCTTCTAAGTCTAAATAAGGAACGATTTTCAAGAGTTATTTTTCGTTTGATTTCAGCACTGGTGTCGTTGTCTGAGTTTACCTCAAACTTATAGCTGTCCATGGTGACGTTTTGACCAAGACGTCGTTGTTCAATGTCCTTTTTTGATAATAGCATATACTTGATCTTGTTCTCATGAACCACAAAACCCATCTTCCCCGTTTCCGTCGGAATGCTCAACAACGTTCGTATGACAGTGCATCGCCTTATCTAAAACCTTTTGGATATCAAATGCATCGGTGAGATCTTTTCCGACCTTGATAGACCAGCGTGCATTCTCCGTCGTCTTTCGGCACAAACGGATAAGTATGACAGGGATGGCAGGCTTTATAGAGCTCTTCCGTATAGATGCTGACATACGCGGCTTTCAAATCGATAAACAGATGTTGGGTTTCGGCATCCCTCTATCTCCTCGATCGCGCGCTTCTCTGTGTGCGCTTGCCGGCATTCGTCGTCAAACGGTTTCGCTGTGGTGGCCGTGTGAAACCTAGCACCTCAGAGGCGGGATTTCTGATGGCTGCAAGGCAATGTTGCCACTGGTTTTCAATGATTAATGCAGGCGGCATAGGACTTCTTAAGAGGTTATTAAAGACTCGATTCGGAAAAGGTCATGGCAGTCTCTTGCGACTGTAGGCGTCTAACGTCGAAACTTCTCACAGAACTTGCAGTAGTATACATCGCAGTCTTTTAGTTTGCGTTTGCCCGATCCATTCCATCGCACTTCTTAGATGGCTGTAATATCTGCCTTGCAGCATTTTAAAGCTTCCACTAATTGTGGTCTGTTAAGGGACCTAACATTCCACGTAAAGATCCGAAGTTCGTTGTTCTTATTTCGTTTGCGTAGGTTGTCTTACTGGAAACACATCTCCCCCTTCTCTCGTTTGCTGCGCCCAACTACTTTCCACTGGGGTAAGAACCCAATTTCTAGTAGTGTACTAGGAAACAGCGAGTTGTATCAAGACGCTTTGAAAAGAACACCTAACAGGTGTGCTAAACGCATTTCTTTAAAAATGGATGATGATTCCAGTAAAGAGTGGTCGAATTGATAGCCATAATTGCCCGCTGGCTGTCAGGATTTTTGTTTTGGCCGTAAAGAACATCAGTTCAGTTTTGCTCTAATTAATACCTTAACCACTGCTCGTGGCCCAGCTGCTAAATTTCTGCCGACCCATCTCCATGATTTAGCTAATCAAGTTGACGAACTTTCCCGGCACCATTACAACCAAATCATCACCATAACTTAACTCCTTCACCACACAACTTTTTAACTTTATGAGGATTTTTTTCATTGCTAAAATCCATAAGAGCGGATAGTGATCACCGCCCTGAGGTGTTCCTCTACTCACATGTTTGGAAGAAATTGTGTTACCTAACGAAACTTGAATCCTTCTATCTTTAAGTATAGAAATTATTCGTTCTTTAACAAAAACCTCTACCCCGAAGTGAGTAATTGATTCGTGAATCGCTTCAGTAAAGATGTTTTTGAAAGCAACTTTTACGTCTAGAAAGGTAACAAGACAAAATTCTTTATATTGAATTATCTTCTCAATCTTCTCAATGGTACGTACTTCCTCATGCAGGGTCGGCTCATCAGTAGACTTGCCTTTGAGATATGTGTGCTGAGATTCTTCTAGCGGACATTTGTCGAGAATGTCCCTATTATGGGTATTTAGGATGCGTTCCAGCATACTTCCAAGGACTCAGCTGAAGACCTTATTTAAAATTCATCAAGTTTCTTCAGAGAAGATTGTAATGTTCCGTCGATAAGACGGATAATTATTTCTGACAGAATCTTTTATGTCTTCAAACGATCGACAATATTCTCTCCAATTTTTATTTTTTTTGGCATTTAATAAAATAAAAAAGTTTATTTGAAACAACGCTTGAAATTTGTACGTTTAGTATGTATAAAACGGTCCACTGTGCGCCCGGCCGTCTTCGTCACTCGTTCGTTGCATTTACAAAAGTTCAACCAGGGATCAAGTGTTTTGAAATTGAAAAAAATAATATAAATTTTTCAAATCGGATTGATGGATAGGTATCTTGTTAAGTTGATGAATATAAATAAATATTTTGTTGTTATTTTTGTGTATTACTTGGTACCTACCCTACTTTTGTTTTATATCATTTTTGTGGACTTTTTGAAAATGTCTTCAAATATGACGGCGACGGAGTTGATCTTTTTTTAGATACTTTCAAGATGTTTTTTCTGTCCCTATTTCTATTATGGATTTGTGTCTTGATGGGAGCTACTGTATAAACTTTGTTTTCCTCTTTTATTATCCTCTCCAACAAGAACAAGAAGAAGGGTGTAATGTATTTTGATTTGTTATATTTTTGTCTATGACACTTGACATTGGGTTTGGTTTTTTGAAGGTATTTTATTATGTGCGTTTATTATGTAGATGAAGAGTTTTTGGTTTCAAGTTGTCAAAAAAAAATGTTTCTATTTTTAAATGAGGTCTTCAAGTTCCTTTTTTTTTACTCATTATGACTTTTGAAGAAAAATACTTTTCATGGTTTGAATTTCTTTATGAAAAAATAGAGTAGAACAGGGACATTAATGCAGTCAATCACCTCTTAAATTAAGCTGTTGTTAGGAGTTGTCAGAAGTCCTACTTTCTACAGCTGGAAACAGAAAAAAAGACACTATTGTTATTTCAGAAGCTATTTATTAATAAGAGAGTTTTAATCAAGTTAAAGAATAGCTTAAATTTGGCGACGAACATTAACTTTGATTAAACAAAATGTGTGACCCTTAAATTTAGTTTATATTTTTTAACATGGCACAAACAGGGATTGAACCCTCTGGTGCGGCGTGGCAATGCTACAAATTTACTGTCACACCAAGGGTACTTCCTGAGTTTGAACCTAAGCTTGTCAATTTGCTCAGAGCATAGTTTTATGTTAATTCGATGTTCCCAATGAGTGACATGACTTCACCTGTACCTGAAAGCTTATTTCGCTGGTCCGGATGGTATCATAGCCGTTGTTCTGAAGACGTGTTCTCCAACGAAACGATTGAGGAAGATTTGCCATCTGTCCTATTTTACAGCTCTATTTCCGAGTGGATGGCAAACAGCATTTGTCTCTAAAAAAGGCAGATTCTTTTCCCTTCTAAATATTATGGAACATGGAAACCCTGATCAATTTTCAGCGTAAGAAATGTCTTGAACGTAGAACGATTCTTAAGAACCGGCCGAAAGGCTTTCGTAACAATAGGTTCACTGGTGATCACACCCAACGGTGGACCAAACTCTTACATCGTTTTTGAGAAAGAAAGATAACACTCTAATTAGCAAATGGCTCAGTTTTGTCTCCTACACTCTTCCTAATTATTATAACCCACATTATTGTTTCGCTGATGATAGTATCCTCAGCTTTTTAAATTCTGATCCTTGTTCTTCGAATGTGGACTATCAACGGCGGAGTAGATTAAGTTCATTAAAATCTGATCTTGCCAGGGGAATTAAAAACAGTTTAGAAATTAATGCTTCGAAAACTCAATGCTCAATGTCACTATCCATAGGCGGTGCTTTTATCGAGGAGACTAAACAACTTTCACTTCTAGGTATGTGCATCATATCCTACCCTTATTTTGGAAGTTTGTATTGTAGTTAGGATCCTAACATGTATCGACTTTCACTATTGTTCTGTTGCCAAAAATGGTAAATCCTATTTTCCCTCTATGTACATATGTACTGATTTTGCGCTCAAGTATGATTTCTAAATAATAAACAATACGTTATGTCTCAGACACTCTTTCTTATTTTTATTAATGATCTTCCGTCTGAAACTTTTAACGCTTCGCTGATGACAGTACAATAAGATTTTATATTGTCGTTAAAGAGTAATTTGCCTTTGAAACTATGTATTGCCCTTTATGTGATGAAAGACGGTTCCCGAGAAGCTGCAGTCAGGAACTGTATGTAATCTACCTAGAAGCAAATATTGTAACAACAATAAAGCTTTGTAGACTCTGTTGAGCTGGACACTTAGCTGGTAACAGAAAAGATTAATCAGCTTGGAAAGTCATTTGTAGTATATTTTATGGTAAATGACAACGTGACAGACTATGCCTACGCTGGAAACGTGACGTAGACAAGGACACACGAAACCTTAGATGTCATCGGCCCTAGGTTGGAATAAATTGAGAGACTTGTTGTGTGAGGCCAAAATCGTTTTCCGGTTGTCGAGCCGATGATGATCAAAATTATCCATTATGATAAAACCACTCCCTGTGAAACAATAACTTACTCGGTGTAACAAAATATCCCGCAAAATGTTTGTGTTTGCTAAGGAAAAACATTAAGTTTTTCTATCCTTCTCTAAGCTATTGGTCTGTAAACTAATTTAACTCTCTTGGAAAAATCGTCATTGCGGGCGATTTTAATGTACACAATTCTTCTTGGCTGTGCATTATGACCAGTCAACACCCGAAGGAAGGTATGTTAAGGTCTTTGCTGAGCTAAATCAATTAACTCAGTTGGCTCATCGACCAACTCTAATCATGAACGTTGCAGGTCAATCCGCTAACACCCTAGACTTGTTTCTTACCTCTTACCCTAAAAAATACACAATCAATGATCTAGGCACATCAGATCATTGTATCGTATATGCAAAATTCTCATGTCTAAAAAACTCAGTTAAAGAAAAAACTCCTATGAGAACCGTTTGGCAATATCAGAATGCTAACTGGGACGGTCTCAATGAATTTTTCAATGACTTTAACTGGTCACCATGGTTCCTCGATAGTGAAGTTGATTCCAGCGCAGATATGATTCAAAAATTTTATTCTTTGTGGAATGAGAAATTTTATCCCGAATAGAGAGAACTCATAAATGATTCGAGCTGTAAAGAAGTTATTAGGTTCAGAAATGTAAGTTTCAGTTTTTATGAAGCCAACCCGATTGAGGAAAACCGGAATAACTTCAAAAAAGCTAAAAATATCTGTAATGGTCATATTAGACGGACAAATTTTTGCATGATCAGAAATTAAGGAAAAAATACTACAATGTCCCAAAGGTAGTAAAAAGGTCTGGTCATTTGTAAAAAAACATACGAAACACCTCGTTATTCTCGGTTCCAACGCTCGTCCACAATGACAATTTTCTTGCAGCACAGTTTGGTGTTAATTCGACGCTACCGGGAAGTATTATGAGTCCTCCTGTTCTTGAGAGCGTAGACGATTCTATGGGACGAATATTCTTTCGCACTCGTGCAGTTGCAAGACCTTGACATACACAAATCCGCTGGCCCGGATAGTATCTCCCCAATTGTTCTGAAGAGGTGTTCTTCATCGCTGGCAAAACCACTGCGTAAACTTTTCCATCTTTCCTACTCTACAGGTCTCTTTCCGAGCGGATGGAAAATAGAATTTGCGAATTCTCCTCTTCCTCCAACTATCGTACGATAGCACTCACGTCTCTTCTTTCTGAAGTCATGGAAACGCTGATAAATTATCAGCTTAAGAAATATCTTGAAAAACGGAACCTTCTTAATGACCGACAGTATGGCTTTCGTAGCAATAGGTCCACTAGTGATCTCATGGTTCATCTCACCGAACAGAGGACCAAATCTTTACATCGTTTTGGAGAAAGTAAGATTATTGCACTAGATATTTCAAAAGCATTTGATAGAGTTTGGCACCAAGCTCTCTTATCGAAAATGCGTGCTTTTGGTATTGATGAATCTCTTCTTCGTTGGATTAGTAATTACCTTTCTAACCGTTTAATATAACTTGTATTGGATGGTTTCAAGTCTGAAATTCATAAAATAAATGCTGGTGTCCCCCAGGGCTCCGTTTTGTCTCCGACTCTCTTCCCTATATTCATAAATGATCTTTTGTCTGACACTTCTAATCCATTAAACTGTTTCGCCGACGACAGTACCCTCAGCTTTTCATATTCGTTTCTAGATTCACATCCTTGTCCTTCGGATGTGGAATTTCAACGGCAGCGTATGATAAGTTCGTATAGAATTTAATACTTCGAAAACTCAATGCTGTCTCCTGTCATTAAAGCGTAACACACCCCCCATGCCGCTATCTATGAGTGGAACTTGCATTCAAGAAACTAATCAACTGTCGGTACTCGGTATGTGTATCACAGATCACCTTCTATGGAATGATCACATATTTGATATTGCCAAAAATGCTGCCAGGTGCTTAGGATCTTTCCGACACGGAGGAAGAAATTTGTCACCCCTTCTGATCTGGCTGTAATTTACAAAGCCTTTATACGTTCAAAGCTTGAACATAATTGTCATATTTGGGTAGGTGCCCCTAAAACAAGTTTAAATCATTTAGAATTAGAATTAGAATTCAAAAAAGGGCTTTAAAAATCATAGGCATTAGAACTATAATCGAAACATTTACATCGCTAGAACATTTACGTCGCAATGTCTCATGCCTTTAGTTGTTTTATCGATATTTTTACAAACAATGTTCTGTCGAATTAGCCACTTGCATTCCACCCCTTAAACGATTCAGCCGTAATACTCGCACTTCCAGGAATGCTCATCAGTTCACCCTTGAGATCAATTTTGGGCGCACTGTCAAGTATAGAGATTCTTTCTTAAATCGCACATCGAGAATGTGGAATGCTTTGGCAAACTCTGTTTTTCCCTCCCATATTGATGTTCAGAACTTTAAAACCAATGCGCACCGGTGTCTCTTCTTAAATCCTACCCTTTTTTCCTATAGCTCGCACTGTGTTTAAATATAAACATATTAAGGGTGCTAAGAACCCCTTAAGTGCCTGTAAATTATATATAAAAAAAACGTTCGAAATGATTGGTGAAAATAGAATCGTAATTCATTTACAAAAACTGTCGGAATGTCTCTTGGTTCACCCTTTTTTACCGTTATTTGATTAGATTTATTAGAGAATTGGGTGGACGTAATAAATATATGGTAAATACTCCCGGAGCTGAGACACTTGCTGCTCATTTTAAAACCCTTTTGTCGGTCGATGAGAATCAACATTATTTCTCCTACGCACTTGCTAATTTCACAGTCAGTAAATTAGATAGTCCAATATCTTGGAGTGATTTGGAAACTAGTTTGAGTAAGAGACGGGATTCCTGCCGAGTTTTACAAAAACCGCACTGATCAATTTAAAAACTATCTTGTGGAGTACTTTAACAGGTTATATAATGATACTAATGTGCCAAAAAACTTTAATAAAGCAGTTATTTTTGCCATTTTCCAGAAAGGAGATTCAAATCTTGCCGATAACTACAGAGAAACTTCTATTCTTAACTCTATGAGGAGATTCTGACTTCAATTCTGTACGAAAGACTCACTAAGTGGATCGAGATCACTAATCGTCTAAGTAAGTTTGAAGCTGGTTTTCGGTCGGGCTTTTCAACGATGGATCACATTTTTGCACTTACCAGTATGGCCAGGAAGTCTATTGAAAAGAAAAAGAAATTGTGTGCTTGTTTTGTAGATTTCAAAGCAGCATTTGATAAGGTCAACAGACAGGCTATAATGTATAAGCTCTCATTACTAGGGATCTCCCGAAAATTCCTGATGATGTATTTTAAATTTTTGGAGTCATCGAGCGCCTGTGTATGGGATGGATCAAAGTTTTCGGTTTGTTTGTGTTCCACAAGGCTGCATTTTGAGCCCAATAATATTTGCTTTGTATATGGACGATATCTGTGATGAACTTCCAGGAGGAATACTATTTGCCGATATCCAAGTGAAAGTTTTGCTATACGCGGACGATTAAGTTGTACTAGCTGAAAATCCTTTCACTCTGCAGCTACAACTAAACAGATTGAACTCCTTCTGCGAGAGGTGGGGCTTGCATATTAACACAAATAATTATTTTTGAAGCGCGTCCAAAAACAAGGCTACCGGAAGAGAATTGGTTACTCAATATCGAACGCATTGAAGTAGTACAAAAGATTAAATATCTTGGAGTTTTGCTTACGCATAATTTAAATTTTTCCAAGCATGTCAAACAAAAAAGCAAAGAGGCTAAAATTGCGTTGAGTTTATTATGGCCAAAGTTTTTTGCCAATCCAAAATTCGATTTTGTGTAAAATAACGGGTCTTTCAAGCAGCTGTCAACACTTGTAGGTGCTACGCTGATCAAGTTTTTGGATACTTGGCTCTCGAGGAGTTTGAAGCAATTCAAAGACATTATTTCTACCGCCTGTGTAGACTACCAAATTCAACACCAAATTATGCTATTTACGTCTGGCATAACACCAATATATACTCAAAACCTCAAATTGAACTAGGATTATTTAATAAGAGTGATGAAAAGGGATGAAAGAAGTCTTCATAAAACCATATTGCTAAGACTACTGCAATCTAATAACATCCCTTTCAAATAATGGAGTCAGCTAGCTATCTCACATGTAGCTAACTTAACTTTATTGGAATTAAATGTAGATGAATGAAGCTCTATGTTTGCAAATGTTACTGCTAAAATTGATGAAAGAAATTACAATCAGCCTCGAGGAAGGTTGGCTAGACATAAGTTTGAAATGCCATCAGGTCCAGGAGCCTTTCGGACACCAGATAATTTTATTATGCTTTTAATTTCCTTAGCTTGAACAAACCAATCAGAACGAAAATCTTCAACAGGCGAATAAAGAAGACTTACTGAAACTTCAACTAAATTAGATGTGACTCGCTTGCTAGGGTTTGAAGAAATTCTAAAATTGGAAGCAAATTGACTAGAAAAAACTTCTGCCTTTTGACCAGATGTTATGTATTTAACATCATTTTGGTTGATAACCCGAATAGGTGTTCGCTTATTTTTAACTACCCTCGTGACATTCCGAAATGGTTAAGAACATTTGTCCATACCTTAAAGCAGTTTACTCCATTTTGAATTCATATGTTTTTCAATGAGCTTGTTAAGATACCTTAGTTCAAGTTTTTACGGGCTTTGTTCCGCTTCAAAATAGTATCATGAATATATGTTGGTAGTTTGGATTTAACTGTGACAGAGGGAAGACGGGGTACAGCGACTTCAACGCTTTCTTTGATGACATTTGTAAACATAGAGATCATAGAATCAATATAGGAAGTTAGTTATATTTCTGAAAGTGTTGGACCAGTTAAAGTATTTAATTTCATTTTGACAGTGTTTCCAAAAGTTGATTTATTCATAGCTTTATAGTTGTATAGAATATTTTCTTTTAAAATTGAATTAGTAAGAAGATCGAGAGTTACTGACAGAGGATCAGACGACAAATCATTTATAACTTGAGGTTGGGATATAAAATTGGAAGAGTTTGTTAGAAAAAAATCAAGAACAGAAGGATTGGTCCTTTCCATTTTAGGGACATAATAATAATTCATGTAAAATATTTCCCCATATATTTGCGTGGAAGCAACCACAAGACTGGTGACGACAATTTAAGTCGCCACCCACATTTAATCGACCAGATAGACGAGTTAATTTTATAAAATTATTTCTTAGATGATATTTTGTCCGATTACCAGAGGAACGACCTGGAAAATAAGCACATACATTCTTAAATGGTTGATTATTACCGGTGATAACTTCAACCCCTAACGCTTCAATAACTTTTGTTTCCATTGAAGGTAAAAACTTCAATTTAATTTCTTTTCTTACACAAATTGCTACTCCCCCACCTCTGTCACTTTGTCTATCTAGCCGATAGCATAGATAGTTAGGATGAGAAAAAGAATGGTTATGTTTTATCCAGGTTTCAGTAGCCAGAGCGATATCTATTTTATTTCGGATCATGAAAGAAAAAAATTCCAAGATTTTTTTCCTTACACCCCTAGCATTCCAAGTTATTAATTTTTTATTACTTTGATCCATAGTTTATGTATTTTAAGGCAAGTTCAGTAATAATATTGAACTGTTTAAATTTATCTTAACATTTCTAGAAGTACTACTCATTGGATCTGACCAAACATTCTCACGTTGTTGTTGTTGTTGTTTATGGTTAACAAGATCAAACTTACGGAACGGTGGGAAATTTGCAACACTTCTAACGAAATCTTGATGGGTTATGATGGAATGAACAGAGTTTTAACGTGGCAGTGTTTAGCCCCATGCCCGTACATCTGGCAATTATAAAATTGGGTTACTTTTCTCGGAAGCCTTCTCTGAAAGCTCCAGACCACAATTGTTTTATTAATGACTCCGAATCGATCACGAAGCTCTTTCATAGTAATGCTACCTTTCTCAAGATAAACTATGAAAAAAGTATGTTCAATTTGATTTAATTGGCGACTCACAACTTTGATATCAATGCACTTGACAACAGAAGTTAAAAGATAAGTTTTAATGACATTTTGATCAGTTTTGTCGAGTCCAGTCAACACGACTTTGAATGGCAATTCAGATATTTTCTTGTATTATGAAATGTCAAATCAGGCAGGCGGCAGAATTGCCTAGTCCTTATTCTTAAGTTTAATCCTTTCGCCTCTTTTATGGAACATGGTAGTAAACGACTTACTTACAGCATTGGAAACAGAGGGTCTCAAGGTGATTGCCCACGCTGACGACGTTGCGATATCCGTATCTGGGAAGCACCCCCAAGTTCTCTCGGAACTCCTACAAAATGCCCTAAACAGGCTAACTAAATGGGCTAAGCAATGTGGATTGGACGTCAACCCACACAAAACAGAATTAATACTCTTTTCGAGAAGATATAAAATTCCTCAGATTAGCCCACCCAAGATTAAAGGAATACCATTAGGCTTTTCCGAACAAGCTAAATATTTGGGGCTCATTTTAGACAAAAAACTAAATTGGAAGGCAAATATTGATGAAAGAGTCAAAAAGGCTACTGTAGTGCTTTTTACTTGTAAAAAGGCCATAGGATCAAAATGTGGCTTCTCCACAAAAATAACCCACTGGCTATACATATGGTGGACCGCACTGGACAAGATGGTAAATCTAAATAAACTCATTAAAGTCCAGCGGTCAGCAGGTATGTGCATCACAGGAGCACTTCGCACAACACCAACCGCAGCACTGGAAGTGCTTTTAAACCTAACACCACTTGACATCTTCTCTAAAAAGGTGGCTGCCAACTCATGTGTAAGGCTTAGAGCCACCTCTCAATGGACCAGTAACAATACTGAACATACAACTATTCTAGACAATTTCAGATCTATCCCAGATCGCTTAGACTATACCACCACAAAAATGGTATTTGGTAAAAGATTCCATGTGTCCATCCCTTCAAGATCCTCCTGGGAAGAAGAGGGACCCCTGGAAGACGATGCGGTACACTTCTATACTGACGGTTCATAGACCGATCACGGAGTTGGAAGTGGTATCTTTTCAGAACAACTGAATCTCAGTCTATCCTATAGACTTCCCAATCAATGTAGTGTATTCCAGGCAGAAGTAATGGCGATTAAAGAAGCACTATCCTGGCTCAAAGAAAACGTTATATCTTGTAAGGATATACGAATCTTCTCGGACAGCCAAGCCGCTCTTAAATCTCTCGCGTCTGTCTCCACAAACTCTCGAACAGTCCACGATTGTCAATCATCTCTGAAGGAGATGACGGAACAGTTTAACATTCACCTCATTTGGGTGCCGGGCCACAGAGACATTCCGGGAAATTGCAAAGCCGATGAGCTCGCCAAAAACGGAACACTTCTGCCTTATGTTAGACAAAAACATAACATAGGAACACCACTTGCTACATGCAAATATCTTCTCAAGCAATATGCTTTAGAAACAACAAATACTAGATGGTCACAAAGTACCACCTGCCTGGCAACCAAGCAAATATGGCCAAGTATTGACTTAAAACGGTCAAAAGGCTTGATATCACTGAGCAGACAAAGTATAAGCTCTACAATTGGAGTAATAACGGGACACTGCCTCATAGGAAGACATGCTTTGAGCTGCAGGGATGAGGAGGAAGAAGAAACGGTCCAACACCTTCTATGTACATGTCCAGCACTCTCTATTAGAAGGAATAACTTTCTCGGTAATCCCTTCTTCGATAATACCAGTGAACTGGCAACGATTGACACAAAACGTCTCTCTAACTTTATTAAAAGTACAAAATGGTTTGTTTAAATTCATTACTCTCCCATGAGTAACCTCATTAGTGGTATCACAATGGACCCTTGAGGTCTACGTGTATCAATGATATCTGGACAGCCACTCCAACCTAACCTAACCTATTCTTAAGTAAGAACTATTGTTAAACTTGAATAAGCAAAAAATAAGAATTTGTCTATAAATCTATCTATCAGTCGATTTATCCAATGATATTCCTTCCTAATTCTACCTTGATATTCGTGCTTCTATAAATGCTCATTAATACACCATGGATCTCAACTTCAGTTGTACTTTCAAGTTCAGATATTCGTTACTTTCCCGTACTATACGAATGTGGAATATTGTAGCACACTTTATACCCCTATTACCATTGGCGAGTCGAATGAATAAACGTGTGAGTGTGAGAAATTGGTATTACCGTTGGGGAATTGAGAACCGTTGATTCGACTTAAATGTCATTACTTTTTCGAAGTTTCCCAGTAGGAAATTTCAAAAAATTCGTCGGTGAATCACCAACTTATTCCTTGGTGAATGGAAGCTACACCCCATGAAAACATGGTGAAAACATCAGTGAAATTAACATGGGGATTGGATTGGCGTTCACCAAGTTGTGAATTTCATGGTGACTGTTCAATGAGGAAATCACCAAGCAAGTGCATTTGGTGTATTCCAAAGTGAATTGTAGTTGATGAAAAATACCACGAATTCACACCGGGGAAATCACTGGGTTAGTGGAGTTGCTGATATACTTGTGTACTTTACATTGGTGAAAAATGTGATGAATGTTCACCAAGGAATTCACTTTGCAAAATTGAACGCCTTTTTCATAAATGAATATTGACCAGTGGTTTCCTTAGGGAAGCCAATGTAACTCATTCACTAATGCAAATTGACCTGGTGAAAAATTTCGTGAATGTGCATAAATTAAGTCAATCATGTTTTTACTATCGAATTATTTTTTACTCATACCTAAATCTTTGGATACAAATATTTAAAAAAAAACAGTCATGTAAATTTTATTGATTTTATTGAAAAAAATGCTGCCAATGTGCAGATCCCATTTTTTAGCTGCTCCGTGGTGACACACAAACGTTTAATGTCCGCTCTCATTTCGTCTATCATATCTTGTTGATTCTATACAAAATGTAAAGCAGATATATAGAAATTTAATTTAATAAAATAATAATAGTTATAATTACCGTTTTCTTAAAAATCCGCCTTGGCTGCTTTGTGGGTGAAAATTCAATGGAGTCCATTGCCGACTGTTTAGATCCGGAAGCCTTTAGAAAAAGAGCAAAAACATAGGATTAGATAATTGTAGAAAGGGATTTGTAATTTAAATAAAATTACCTGAATATTTTCCTTGTCCATTTGAACACAATTACCTACCAATTTACCTAAATATTCACTTTTTTACGCTTATAATTTATTTTTTAAACTCTTTTTAATAATTTGAAGCTTTACTCACTTGTTGACACTATGAACAATGGAATTCAACTGAAAAACAGTTTCTCGGAAAAACAACAATGCTTTCAAAACAAATCACTTACCCCGAACACTGCGCGTTGTTGTTGGAAATAAATTTGTTTCTAAGCAAACCAGGCTGAGGATCGAGAATCGAAGTTTTATGATATGTAAAAAACCCGATCGTTGCAATCCTTCAACCATGCGTCGCCATCACCGTCGGTCGTTGTTGTTGGAAATAACTTTGTTTCTCGAAGCAAACCAGGCTGACGAACGGGAACGGCAATTTTTTATTGTATGTAAAAAACCCGAGCATTGAAATTCTAAAACTGAAGCCAATCTCCGTATCATTCAGTGGCAGGTAGAGAAGAAAAAGGCAAATATAAACAAAAACAAAACACCCATCTCGTGCTTCATATCGGGAATGAAATATTTTACAAGGAAAAAGATAGGGTGGATTGTATAATCATAGCAAAAACGCAATGCCTTTCAGTAAGGATTTCATTGCATGCTATTCCTCAATGATTCGAGTAGCTGATTTCCTTGGCGATTTCACACAAAATTTTCATTGGTGAGCAAATTTCCTACTGGGTTGGTCTCACTCTATTGTCGTTATCGAATGTTCGTTAATTTGAACGTCATTCGAGTTATTTTTTGTCGAACGTTCATATTGTGTGAGAAAAGGTCGAAGCTTATGCAAAAGAAATGTCGGAAAATAAAACAATGTAAGTACATATGTTTATTTCATTTCTTTTATAAAATAACATGAATCAATGAATTTTTTTTATTCAGCTGCAAGAGAACTAATAAAAATCAGTTCGAAAAGCTAGTCGAACTGATGGAATCGAACCCAAATCTAGCGAGAGGTGTTGGAGAGTTTGGTTCTTCCAAAAAAAACCAAAAGGAATATTGGGACCAATTTGCTACAACCCTCAACTCACTTGGGCCACCTACTCGTGATGGAAAAGAATGGCACAAGGTAATGTGAATTTGAAAAAAAAAAAACTTTCCGAATAAAATTGGTATTCATTCAACAGGTTTGGCTGGATTATAAGCTCAAAATCAAAAGGAAACTTTCGATGAATAAAGCCGAAGTGGTGGCAACTGGTGGAGGTAAATACTCTCAAGTTTCCTTAACACCTTTGGAACAAGCTGTGGATGAGCTGCTTGGACTTGAGCAAGCTGTAAGGCCAGAAGGTATGTGCTTTGGTTCATCTCACCAAATTTCAGAGGACTTAATTATCGGCTTACAAGACATTGAAGTGCTCAACGAAAAAGACCCTGGTGAAGCCGATACACAAAAATCACCACCGCCCCCACTAACAGCAATGAAAAGAACCACAATGAATGAAAATTCTGAAAAAGAACGCCTTCGCTTGTTACAAGGCCAAACTGCAACACAGACAGAGTTGGTAAAAATCGAAAAAGAAAAGTTAAGTTTTCTGTCCGACATCGCCAGATTTTCCAGAAAAAGCTACGAAATTCAAAGAGAGAAGCTTGCTCTATTAAAAGCAGCAGAAAAAAGGAAAGAAAAAGAAAATTTCGATAAAAACCGTCGCCATGCTGAGTATCTGGAAATGGAAACGAAAAAGCACAAATTGGAGATGCTTAAATTTAATTTAAAAAATTAAAATAATTTTTTTTCCTTGTACTTTTCTTATAGTTATAAATGAATTCTTTTCCTTTTTTTCTTGTTAATAAAGAGTTACGACTTAATTTTTAAATCAAATATATTTTTTATTATTTATGAAAGCAAAATAAACTTGAACTTGAATTTCAACCCAATGTTGTTTTTTATTTACAGAGATTCCATTATTTGATTTCTTCTGCGTTCGGCTTCAGCACTGCTTGGAGTTTCGAGTTGTATTCCTTCTGTTGGTAAAGATATTTCCTCTTCTACAATCTCGGGATCTGTAACTCGGTATTTTATACAAATGTTATGCAAGGCACAGCATGCATTCACAATTTGTTTTGCCTTTGAAGGAGCGTAATGCATTTTCCTTTCATTTAAAAGACAGCGAAATCGACTCTTAAGAACGCCAATAGTCCTTTCTATTATATTTCTGCCTTTGGCGTGTTGCTTATTGAATAAAGACTGCCTTGAACCGGAACTTACGTTTCTGAAAGGAGTGAGCAAACAAGACGATAGTGGGTAACCGGCGTCTCCTAAAAATAAGAAGAAATTGTTGAACGACGAAATAAAAATAAAAATATAAATACTACCAAGGAACATTGAACGTTCTCCTCTTTGGTACCACGTTTCAAGAACTGACTTAAGATTACTGCAGTTCCATACAAAGGAATCATGGGTCGATCCAGGATATCTTGCGTCAACATAACGAATACACATGTTATGGTCACACGCCTTAAAAACTTGCATTAAAAAACAAAAGCTATTCTCAAGGAAAACACTTACTATCATTGCGTTTAAACTGTAATATCCTTTTCGGTTAAGATACTGATGACGTAACTCAATCGGAGCAACGATTCCTATATGGGTCCCGTCAACACATCCAATTACTCCTGGTAACCTGGACGTTGAAAAAAAATAGTTTCGTGCATTTTGTGTCTCATCGGATGACATGTTGAGACTGATCCAGGTTGGACATAATTTGTCTTCGATTGCACACACAACTTCTTTTAATACTATGGACACCGAGGATTGTCACAGGCCTAAGTCAAAATCATTTCCTACGCTGCTTTGATAACTCCCACTAGCAAAAAATCTAAGGGCACAAGCTAATTTTAGTACAGCAGGGATTGAAGAGGTGCTTGCATTTTTAAATTGGCCTTCCAACTTGTTTAATACGAAAACAAACGCTTCCTTATTCAGTCGAAAATATGATCTGAAACTTAAGGAATTTATTAGAATTAAAAGAACTTCCTGCACAAAATATTGTTTCTACTTACAGATGATTAGGGAGTTCCAATACATTAGAGTTGTCTCGAATATTCTTGCGCAGTCGAAGTATTCTTACTTTGTTTCTGTTATTTTCGTTTTCTCCAAAAAACAAATCTATATTGCTTATCATTTTGGTTTATTTTGTAATTTTATTAAATACTCGTATGAAAATTATCAATTAATGAACACAACAGTTTTTTTGAAATTTCATGAGTTGACGTTTATTATGTCTGTTATTTTTTTTTTTGTATGGTAGCACTGAATTTCGAACTCGAATTGTAAAGTTCGCCAACCGTAATACGTCGAATGGGTTAGTTCGCCAATGAAAACATCTCACGTCGAACGTTCGATTCACCAACCATAATAGGGGCCTTAATTGCAATATTTAGGAATTCATATTCGTAAGCCGACACCTTCTATCATAAACTCTCTTCCTCTCCTCCCCTTCAACAAACGCCCTCGAAATTAAAACTTTATTTCGAACAAGACTGATGCGTCGCTATTAAAAGTTGAGAAAATGATTCATCGAAATCACTCGAAATATGCATCTTTTAAGATAAGAGTTCCAGACTCAATCTTCCATAAACAAAATAATAATATAAAGTCGTCATCCTTTAACCCTTTTCAAGAGACCTGGACAATGCATTATTATCGAAGAGGCAGAGGTAGGCACCAATCGAGCGACTCGGAGAAAGCTGGTGGTGGAATACTATTCGCGATAAAAAACTAGAACACCGTCACCATCCAGCTTTAAATATATCACTGAATATAAAGGTGTGCAATATCCCTAATACATCAAAACTTGAATTCAATTTTAAAAAATGTAACTTTAATGAACTAACTAACTTATTGTGTAATGTTGACTGGAATCAACTGCTCCTAAATCGTAATATTAATGACATGTGTTTTTATTTTTATAGTATTCTTTTTAACTGTTTTTATAATATACTAATACGCCATTACGGAAATCTCGCTATAAATCTAAAACTCCACCATTCTTTGACACTCAATTAAAAAACTTAAAAAATAAAAGAAATAAGGCATGGCTAAAATTTAGTAAAACTAGAGCAGAAGAAGACTTCAGGATTAACTCCGAACTTAAAAATATTTTCATTGACTACTACAATATTCTATACTCTGACTATATTATAAAAATTGAAAATGAATTGAAACAGACCCCAAAAAACTTCTGGTATTTCGTGAAAAGTAAAAGAAAAACTGACGGTTAATAGCGCAACAAGTCTTGACTCCCAAATAATTTCAAATATGTTTGCTAATTTCTTCAAAGATGCTTTCGACTTGCTTCCTTCTTTTTAAATTCCCGATTCGTTCTTTCCAGCCCAAAATTATCCACACCTCTTGACTTGACAATATGTAAGGATTTAATTGTTCGTTGTTTCTCAGAACTTGATGACTGTTCCACCCTGGCCCTGATGGAATACCATCATGTGTTTTAAAAAAATGTGTGTCTCATTTATCGTACCCTCTGTTTGTTTTGTTCAATGAATCTCTTAGAAGCTCAGTTTTCCCACTATTATGGAAAAGTGCATTTATAACTCCCATTCATAAAAAAGAGTTTAAGAATGAAATAACGAATTACCGGCCGATTGACAAACTTTCCGTTATTCCCAAACTATTTGAGTCCATTATCTGTAAGATATTATCCTTTAATTGTAATTCAATTGTATGTAAAAATCAACATGGTTTCGTCCAGAATAAATCAACAATTACAAACCTACTTCACTTCACTTCTTTCTGCCTTGACTCCTTCGAAGATCGTAAGCAAGTAGATTGCGTATTCACAGATTTCAGCAAAGCCTTTGACAAATTGTGTCACAAGACTTTAGTCCATAAACTTAAGGCCTTAGGGTTTAACGACAAATTCTCGACGTGGATCTCGTCTTATCTCAAGAACAGAAGTTATAGCGTTATATTCAGAAATGAATTCTCTGACCAATTTTACGTCAACTCTGGTGTTCCACAGGGTAGCCATTTAGGTCCTTTATTATTTATCTTATATATAAATGACATAACATCCGTTATAAAAAACTCCTCCGTTTTAATATACGCTGATGACAATTAAATTTACAAATCTATTAGTTCAGTTAATGACTGCTCTGAGCTTCAAGAAGATCTTCATAGTTTTAGGGAAATACAAAGCGACTTTTATTGAATATTGACAAATGTAAAACTATGTGTTTTACACGCAAAAAAACAATTATAGATTATAACTATTTATTAGATACTTCCTCCCTTTGTAAGGTTTCCGTTTTCTCTGATTTAGGTGTTATTCTTGACAGTAAATTAACGTTCTGTGACCATTATAACTTTATAGTTAAAAAAGCTAACAAGATTCTAGGTTTTATTAAACGTTTTTTCGTGACTTTCGTGACCCCTACGTCTTAAAACTTTTTTATGCATCATTTGTCAGGCCAATACTTGAACACGGCTGTGTTATATGGTCCATATTGACAGACTTGAAAATATCCAAAAAAGATTCATGCGTTTTTGTCTTCGTTTTCTTCCGTTTTCCCAAATATTCACACCACCTCCTTATTCTCAGAGACTTTTGCTAATAAACCTCCCTACACTTTCACAACATAGACAATATCTCCAATTTTGTTTTATTTTAAAATTAATTAATGGTTCTATTATATTCGCAACAGCTTTGAATCGTCTACATTTTAGCTATAGTCAAACTGGCATAAGAAGACAGATACCTTTATGTCCGATCTTAAGCAGAACTAACTATGGTATGAATAGCCCTTTAAATAAATTGATTTTAGTCTTCAATAAATTTTATAATTTAATTTCATCTATTAATGACAATGTTAAAAGTAAACAATTTAAAGAAAGTTTTTTTAATATGTTATAGTATTTATTTATTTCTATGTTAATTAAAATTTTAAATTAAAATTATGTAAAAAGCTATAAGTTTATATTAACGTTAGATAATTAACGGATTAAATAAATAAATAAATATAAATATGCTTGCCAAATATGTTTGGCTTTAAAAGTTTACTAAAAAAGCCTTGAGTTTCCGCTCATTGTAAACAAAATTTTTGTCGACTCCTTTATTGAATTATTACTTATCTGCGAATAGAATCTTTTAAAACAAGAATATTAACCTAATAAATGTATTTCTTAATTTATGTTTCGTGCTTCTAAAACGGCGATTTATAGAAACTCTATTAAAACAAACAGTCCAGAGGACTCAAATTTCTCGGAAAGAAGGTTTTTTACAAAACAGCTTAAGATAATAAAGTTTGAATATATCAGGCTTCAACTAATTTAATCAACAAACTCTCCTTTGTCAAAAATTCAACACAGAATTTGAAATTGTCATGAAAATGTATTCCATCAAAAAGAATGTTCTTTGTGTCTTCTATAAAAACATATTTCTGTTATATGCTCAGTAAATATTAGATATTATTTGCCAGAATTGAAATGGAAATTAAATCAGAGTCAAATTTGCAAAGACGGATTACCACACTAATATTCACAAGGGAATATCTGTTCTAATATCTATCAGCTCACCTTCTATATCTTATTCGAGTTATGAGTATCTATGCTTTATAAACACTCTTATAAACTTAATTCTCGATACATAATGCATAATAAATAATGTATTCAACAATTCCGCGCAACAATCTTTCTTCTTTTCTTCATCAAAAACGATCGAAACTGAAATATTATGCTGATTTATGTTGATTTTCGAATTTGAGAGAAGATAACAAACAATCCAAACGTTTGTTCCTTGTTATCATATATTTCAAAAAAGTAAATAAAAAGAAAACAAAAATATTAAACATGTGAAGAATTGAAGATACCACCTAATATACAATCAGCATTTACCGAGATGAAATGAAATATTCAACGAATATCTTTCACATACAAAAGTATGTAGATATATTTTATTTGATAAAAAGAAACTTCCATCATATTCAAATCTTCTAAGATAAAGAAAAAAATAAAACTTCTCGAAACGGAACCACCACGCAGATTTGTTATGTTGTTTGTTATCCTTATCAAACGAAAATACCAAACAAACAATATCAACGAGGAAACCTTATACTCACTCTTTCCTTTTTTTTCATCACAGAGAAAACGATTGTTTTGAAAAATTATCTTCATTGTACTTGGAACTCGATATTTGCTAGGTAGAAACAATTTTTAAGGAGTATTACAATGCTTTGATTTCTGAAAACAACCCGTTCACTTTTTTGGATCAGATGTGGAAAAAGTCTTTTTACATCTTAAAGAAATCAATATCTTCAATTGAAGATACGATAATATCTTTGATTACATTAAGCGACCGAAAAGAGAATCTCTTCATTTCTTTTATTTGTAGATACAAGATAGTCAAAGTTGTCGCAGTTGTCCAACCACCCAGGCGCAGCTTTTTAATATAAACAAAGAATAAATATGATTGACACTTTTCCATCAATATTTATAGAGCTAAAGAAGATGAAGATTGTACATCGATGATGACAAGAGTTATACAAGTCAAAAAGATACATTTTCAATTCTCGTATATCCGCTAAGTCAATATCATCTTGCGATATTATGTTCAAATGATGATATCCGACAGATATATAATTGATTTAGTTCTACTTCGTTGGTGGTGTAGTTTGGTGTGGTGTCGTGTTTGTTGACATTCATTCCAATTCAATCAAGCATCTTATAACCATCACCAGGATGGGAAAAGGAGTTCAACGGAACCAATGATGTGATGTGCGATATAAATAGCTTTCGGATGATTAACTTCTAAAGAGATACAGTGAAGCTGGTTGACGAGTTTTTATTGTGTATACCAATCAATTAGAAAGGAAAATGTTGGGGCTTTGAATTTCAGGGTCTTCGTTCTAGAATATTGAACTCAGTCTTGGAATTCCATGTAGAAAATCAGTCGAAAGTGTGTAAACAAAATTGTTTAAATCGCCACATTCGTGTAGTACAGCTACAGAAATAATATCAACAGTACGTCCGAAATTTGAAATTCCAGGAAGTACAGGTATTAGTGTATAATTGTTTGAAGGGAGGAATACAATTGTCTATTTCACAAGAGCACTGCGTTAGAAAGTAATAGTATAATGGTAGACTTATACCACTGTGGTGGAGCCGAATGCGCATCTGCCCAAATATTAAAATTGAACAAAAATTTTTGATCATTATTTCTACACAATTTTTGTATCGCTATTCGGATTGATTGACATGAGAGTGAACATAGAAACTAAAGTCAAAAGCTGAGAAATCATTTATAAAATTAAGCAGTGAGTGTCGGAGACAAAACGGAGCCTTAGGAAACAGCGAATATATTTTGTTAATTTCAGACTTGATGTTATTCAATAACTTAGAAGAGATTCATCGATACTAAAAGCACAAACTTTCGATTAGAGAGCTTGATGTCAAATACTCGAAAGATTTTTTCCACTGTTTCATAAATCATCAAATCATTGCTGGGTATTAAGTAACTTTTTTTCTTCAAGATGTTTTTTAAGTCGATTACTTTAGAGAAGAGGGGCGTAAGTGCTACTGGCCGATTGTTAGAAGAGGAAGGTTTGGCTTCGAAAAAAGTTGAGGTTTAATCAGCGTTGAAAAACTTTTGATATGTCAATGGTCTCTAAATGAGAGTAACGATTGCGAAAGACGAATCGACCCATAAAATATTTTGCACTCTCAAATACATAAGGGGTGATGTTAGCTTACAGCAGCTCCGTTGGCAGGAAAATTGACTTTTTTTGAAGAGCTTACTGGAAGAGTATCATTGAAAATGAGCTTTGTTCGTTGTGTCTCGTTTTTAGAAATAGGCAATAATATTCTTGGCCTAATTTTCTTTGGTTTAGAAATCAAAAAAAAAATATAATCCATATGTCTGTGAGACACTTTATAAGAATACGTAGATTTCACGGATATCCAGCATAACCTTTCAAAATTCTTCAACCCATCTTCCAAAATTTGGAGATTTTTCCTCTCTTCTCTTATTTTTTTTTGAATGAACCTTTAAAATGTTTTAATTTCCGAGTTCTTTGGAAATATTCACATCTTACGCCAGTCTATAAATAGTTTCTACAAATTTAGTTACTTAATTGTCTGTTTCTAAATTGTTTGAATCACTTTAATATGTAACACCATTTCATTTAAAAGGTCTCCACTTATATGTACAAATCAACATTGGTTTGTAAAACAAATCTACAATAACTATTAGCTTATGACAATTATCTACTTTTAGTTTAGATTCATTCGAAAAACACTCAGGTCAATTGCATCTTCAAAGACTTTAGCAAGACGTTTTATAACTTAAACATGAAATTCTTCTTAATAAATTAAATACAATTGGGGTAAGGAACAGTGTCGTTATATGATTTTATCGTGTTTTATAGATCGACTAGCTGACCCGGCAGACTTCGTACTGCCTCAATCGATAAATAAAAGACCTAAACTTTTGTATAAATTCATTTCAAAACAAACAAAAAATTATTTAATTATATTTTTAATAAAGCATGAAGTTTTATTATTATTTTCGGCACTACATTGCTTACTTAAAAAAAAACAAGAGTTTTCCTGAAATACTGGCTATTTATAAGGTCTACATTTTTATTAAGAGACACACGCTGTTATGATACAGTTTGTTAATCTATTAAAAGCTTTCTCAAAAACTATATTTTTTGTTTTGTGGTGCATAAATAAACAAGGAAGACGGTTTTACGACGCGCGAACACGCGACGTGGGATAGTTGAATACGTCATCCATGGTTCATAACGATGTCGACTGATTTAAAGGAAACCAACTGTCCTGGAGGAAAATTCTGAATGGTCGCATTAATCCTCGACATCCTTTTTTTTCGCTGCTCGTTCTCCCAGCTATATCTGGAAAACACGCTGAATAAGCTCCTTTTTTGAATCTGTGATGTGACAGAAATCTGTGGGTAATGTGATGAATCCGGTCGAGGTGTCCATTGCAACTTTATTATTTCCAATATCTTACAATTGCTTCGCAAAACACATTTGCAGCTTCATCATGTTGCAAAAATACTCGCATAATAGATGTTAATTGGAGTGCCTTTCGAAGAATTTAGGCATGCATTTAGTTCATAAGCAACAGTTGATCGGATAAGAACTGGAAGGGCCTGACGAAAATCACCTGACCACAGAATCATTGCCCCACCAAAAATATTTTGGTTGTCACGAAGATCTTTGAATATTATAAATATAAATAGAAAAGGGCTGTTTTTAGGGTTTACACGGAAATTATTCGATTTTTTCTCGCCTTTTAAACCTTCCCTAGACCTCCACGAACATTTCTAGACTAAGATAAGATAAATCCGTTCAGCCGTTCTCGATTTTTAGTGAGACTAACGAACAGCAATTCAGATATTATAGCGTAGTATGTTCAGGAGTAACCTTTCAATTTAAAGTCAATTCTGTTGTACCTCAAAGGAGTCACCTTGGTCCGTTGCTGTTAATTAATGGTTTGCTTTCGGTTTTTGATTATTTTATATCACTAATCTATGCAGAAATTATCAACTTTGCTATTCCGTCCATATAATGATAGAAAGTATTCAACGTAGGTTTTTCAAATTTCGTTTTTCCCCTGGCCTGATAAACTTTTGTTACCTCCAAAAACTCAAAAGCTTTCTTTCGATAAATATCCCAACTTTTTCGGATCGCAGATAGTATTTGAAGTTATTCTTCAAAAATGATGTATTGAATGAAACGTATTTGAAAAATATAAATCAAGACCTACGCATATGAATTCTACAGGCTTTATATTTTAGTTTTCCTCCGTAGGATTGGCTTACTTACTTTTCGGACCCTGTCTGCGACTCCAATACTAAAAAATTCGCTTATCAAAACTGAAATTTCTATAAAACAATTTGCAACGTGTATATTACGGAGTATGCAACTCATCTCCACTCCTTATAACTTTTGATGTTTCAAGCCTGCATCAAAGCAGTTGCGGAAAACTAAAAAAAAGTTTTTCCGAGCAGCCAACAAATGTGCTTGCAATAAGACGTATGTTATAAAAAATAAGTTCAGTAGCTGTGTCTTTATTCTTTTCCCACCATGGCCTCTCCATATACATTATGGTCCTTGCACCAATTCCTTTTTTAATTATATGTGGTTCAAATCAAGTGAATTGTTTCGTCCTATCCTCGCACTGAAATCGTTGTTACGGGTGATTTCAATGTACACAATTCTTCATGGCTTTAACATTCGGGCCAGACAACACACGATGAAGTGTGTGCTGAGATCTTTGCTGAGTTGAACCATCTAACTCAGCTGTTTAACGAGCCCACAAGAATATTGGACGTGGAAGGTCGAGCAAACAACACTCTTAACTTGTTTCTTACCTCTGACCCTTATAAGTGCACTGTTAGTGTTATATCTCAATGTTGTTATATCAACAAATTTCTGATGTCGAAATTGAGAAACGAGAAAGCCAACTGGGGCGATCTAAATAATTTCTTCAGGATATTTAACTGGTCACTATGCTTCCTCGATAGTGTCGGTGATGCCGATAAATCTTTTTTACATAAATCTGCTGGTCTGGATGATATCCCCGCTATTGTTCTGAAGAGGTGTTCCTTAACGCTGGCAAACCACTGCGTAAGCTTTTTTATGTGTCCTACTCCTCAGGTCTCGTTCCGAGCGGATGGAAAACCGCATTTGTCCAACCTATTCCCAAAAAAGGTGAATCTTCCTCACCGTCTTACTACCGACCGATTGCACTTGCGTCTCTTCTTTCCAAGGTTATGGAAACGATGATTAATTATCAGATCATGAAATATCTTGAAGATCGAAAGCGTCTTAATGACCGGCAGTACGGCTTTCGAAGCAATAGGTCCACTGGTGATCTCATGGTTCATCTCACCGAACAGTGGAGCAAATCTTAACATATTTCAAAAGCATTTGATAGGCATACAATTTGTGGCTTCAAGCTCTCTTATTGAAAATGCGTGCTTTCGGTTTTCATGAACTGCTACTTCATTGGACTAGCAATTACGTTTCGAATCGTTCAATACAAGTAGTATTGGATGGATTCAAGTCTGAAAACCACAAAATAAATGCTGGTGTGCCCCAGGGCTCTGTTCTATCTCCAAGTCTTTTAATCCAGTACATTGTTTCGCTGACGATAGTACTCTTAGCTTTTCATATTCGTTTTCAGACTCACATCCCTCTTCTTCGGATGTGGAACTGCAACCACAAAATATGATAAGCTCAATAAATTCCGATCTAAACAGCAATGTAAAATGGGGAATAAGAAACCGCGTGGAATTTAATGCTTCGAAAACCCAAAGCTGTTTTTTATGGCACTTGCATCAATGAGACTGAACATCTCGATATTCTCGGTATTTGTGTCACCAACCACTTCTTGTGGAACAATCACATACGCGATTTCCCCAAAAATGCCGTAAGGTGTTTGGGTTTCTCTAGGCGATACAAGAAATGTTTCACACCTTCTGATCTGGCTGTTCTCTACAAGACATATATACGCCCAAAGCTTGAGTAAAACTCCCATCTCTGGGCTGGTGCTCTTGCGACTTACTTAAGCCTCTTGGATAGTATTGAATGTAGAGCATTTATATTGATAGGTGATATTACAGTCATAAGATCATTTACGTCGCTTTAACATCGTCGAAATGTTTCTTGCCTCATCCTTTTTTACCATTATTTTAACGGTTTATGCTCTAGTGAAATAGCCAGCTGCATTCCTCCCTCTAGGAATGCTCATCAGTATACCCTCGAGTCCAACTTCGGCCGTACTGTCAACTACAGAGATTCGTTCTTTAGCCGTGATATGCGAATGTGGAATGCCTTACCACACTCTGTCTTTCCTAGTCATCGCAATATTCAGGAATTCAAAATCAATGTGACCCGACGTCTCCTTTTAAACCCTCTCTCCTATTCCTAGTGCTCACACTGTGCCTCTGCATAATGAGTGTAGTAATATCCCCTTGATTGTGTGCTTATTATAAAAAAAAAAGAACAAGTCGTTGTCAATTTCATGATATAATGTAGCGAATGAAGATCCAACTTCAATAAAACAGAATCAGTGTACTTTAAGACCATCAATATCCGATTCAGACAAAAATTCTTGTTCTTAATTTTAAGATGGCGCCCAATGAAAGGCCACTCAAATTTTTTCATTTTCAGGTGTTTTTTTCCATAATTTAAAATTCTGAATCTCCTTTGTGAGATATGTTGTTTTTTTCTAAATTCAAAATTCCTTAGCAGACTAGAATCCCTAATTCCAAAACATCAGTAACCTAATAATCAGTTTTTCGAAAAACATTCATGTTGAAAGAGACAATTAAAAAATGATTGAAGCGTGTAACACAAAACATGTTGTCATCAAAACAGAAAAAAATTCCAAGAAAAAATTAAAAAAAAAACAAATGTCAACTCCTCATTTCTATAATTGTTTTTCATGCTCTGTTCATCGCCCTTATTTGAGCAATTAATTTATAAAGCTTCCAATTTTCACTTGAATGGTGTCGCATTCGTATATTTTGTTCTTCTTGTTGTTGTTATTGGTGCAATTCGGGGAACATCTGAATGTCTCATTTAAGTAATTTATCATCTTAAGCTCTCAAAAATAAAAAAAAATATTATTTATTTGGTATTTTCGGAATTCCATGCTCTCACTTTTGTCGAAACGAAAAACAAAAATCTGAACTCCACTACCCGCCTCTTACTCCCACGTTTTACATTATTTAGGTCCAAGTCTCCAAATTCGGTTCATAATGAAAACAAAAAAAAATTAATCATTTTGACTGCTTGAACCATTGTGTGGCAGAAGATGACCCAATTTATTTCTTCCAAATGGAAGCCACTTGGGACATAAACCAAACCAAATCCACTCCTACAGCAGGCAAATGAAAAATCATCTGATTTTCGTTGGACTTCACGGAGACGAAGTGAAAGTGATGGAAAGGAAAATCTCTTTGGCGATGAGAAAATTCCCATCACTGCCATTCCAAAATCCATTGAAACACTCCTCGTACAATGGCATTTCACATTTTGGACATCTTAATATAAGAATTTTAACAGCTTTAACCATAAAGGCTATGATGAATTGAGTCTTAAAGAAAAAACTATGTAGAAGAAGAGATTGAATCTAGTGTAAAAAGCTATAAGGAACGACATCTTGTTCGTGGGCCTCTAGCTTGATACTTCTTCTTAAAATTTAAATATTGAAAAATTAATTGAAAAGAGTATAAGGAGTCTTGATCTATGAAGACCGGGGAAGCGCGTGTGCTGTCCGAAGTCCCTAGTCAAAGTGACAGATGTGACAGATTGTTTACATTACTTATTAGGCTGTCCAAATACCATGTGACACAGACAGGACTATATTCTATTTTAATTTCGGAAAAATGTGTGTTTAAAAAATGTAATTATAAATGGTATTGTAAAAACTGAGCAAGATTTTTAAATTGCTGCCAAAAACACAACTTAACAGGTGACGTTTGGTAAAATGCAGAATTACAACTTCTTTTGATTGTCAAATAATATATTGACGCTCATAGTTCGAAACCCTGACATTTGAATGATTTAGTAGCCGAATTTTTGTGAAAAAGGAAACCTCTTATTGGAAAATCATTTGTATCAATGCCTAACATAAATTCATGTATACAATAAATGCAAATCCAATATTTAGAAACATTTGTGTGTCAATAGTTCCATTGGTTTGAATTCATATAGTGAAATATTATTTTTTAAATTAAATAAATAAAATATTCAAAATTAAATCTATAGAACAATATATCTCCCCGCATGTCAATGTTTCAAAAACATAAATTAAATTTCAACCTCTCATATTTTATTATTCAATTTTGAACATACCTCCTTCACCTAATATACTGCAAAATAGCAGAAAAAAAAATAAATATAAAATCGAATTAGCAATCAATCTTCTTGAAGCCAAAAACCATCAAACCGAATGTAATATATTCAAATTGATTTAAAATCCTAGGTACGAGCATAAAGTAGAGATACGAATTGGAATATGTTATTTATTTATTTTAAGGTTTTGTATCATTTTTACTTTTTTTGTTTGAAGTTCTAAAATTAAATTTATTCTTTCTGGAATCTATGTATATACTTCTTGCAGGTATACCAAGTTAAATGTGTTGGGAATAAATAATGAGCAGAAAATGCAAACAAAATTGATCAAGGTAACAAAGTTGGATAAGAAATGCAGACAATTTTTACCTTTTTTTTTTATTTTTGAAATGATTATGGCAACATACAAATATACACAAGTTAGTTACGAGTAAATGCTTAAATTAAGATTGAAAACAAAGGCTAAAGTAGGATAAAATTAAATAAATAAAAGATATAATATTAATGCAATCAAATTTTTATTTACACAGATTATAGCTTAAAGCTTACTTACTTCCTTACTTAAGGTGGCGCTAAAGTCCTGTGTGAACTAGGGCCTCACCCAACAAACTTCTCCATCTAGCTTTGTTCCCAGCTAGATGTCTCCAGTTTCGCTCTCCAAGTTAGGTGAAGTCACTTTTCACTTTTGCGAGCTACTTGATTTGCGGTGTTCTTGAACTGTCGCTGTACTGCCCGTACAGCTCGTCTTTCTATCTTCTTCTCCGCTCCCGTTCGATGCATGCGTTACCGTAGATCACATGAAGAACTTTTCTCTCGAATCGACCCAAGGTGCTTTCATCCGTTTTTGTCATATTCCATGATTCTGCACTTTATAGCAGGACGGGGATGATAAAGATCTTATAAAGCGCACTTTGGTCCCTCGAGAGAGCACTTTACCACTCAATTGCTTTCTTAGCCCAAAGAAGCAGCGGTTAGCAAGAGTTATTCTGCGTTTGATCTCAGCGCAGGTGTTATTTTCTGCGTTTACAGCGGAGCCTAGGTAGCCTAAGTCCTTGACTACTTCAAAGTTACGTCTGTCGATGGTGACGTTTTGACCTTTCTTTTGCCGTCATTAACCGTTAAATCTATTCTTGCGGCTTCTGCCTCAATACTCACAAAAGCCCCACTGACATAACGTTGAGTTCTTCCGATTAAAGCATAACATAATGCTAGTAATTGGACAGACTTTTGAGCGATATTTCATTTAGTGTTGACGCGTGAGAGCTGTTTTTAAGTACAATGTTGAAAAAATAGCATGACTGCGCATCACCTTGTCTAAAACATTTTTTGACATCGAAAAATTCTGTTAAGTTGTTTCCAACCTTTATGGAGCAGCGTGAATTCTCCATTGTCATCTTTCACAAACGGACGAGTTTGGCAGGATGCCAAAACTAGACATGACTCTATGCAGCTCGTCCCTGTACATGCTGTCATATGCGGCCTTGAAATCGGTTAAAAGATAGTGGGTGTCGATTTGGTGTTCTTGGGTTTTTTCCAGGATCTGTCGTAATGTGAATTTATAGGACCTGATAAGGACCTATCAGGTTATTGACGATGGACATTAGACGATGACATATTACGGCAGAAAAGATTTTGCAGGCGATGTTAAGTAGACTGATTCTTTTATAGTTGGTGCCGTTTAGAGGTTCTCCTTTTTTCAGAACCGGACAAACAATACTGAGATGCCATTCATGGGGCATGCTTTCTTCCGACCATATCTTACAGATAAGTTGGTGCATGCTTATAACCAACTTATCTCCAGCTGCTTTAAAGAGCTCGGCATTCAACCCATCCGCTCCCGCGGCTTTTTTTTTATAATTAGCAAACACTAAAAGGGTTTTTTATACGTTTAATATGCCAAGGACACAGTGTGAGCATTAGGAAAAGAGGGAAGGGTTGGATAGGAGGTGTCGGTGTACATTGGTTTTAAATTTCTGAACATTGCAATGACAGGGAAAGATAGAGCGTGGCAAGGCGTTCCACATTCGAGTAGTACGGCTAAAAAAAAGAATCTCTGTACTTCATAGTACGGCCGAAGTTGGGCTCAAGGGTAAGCTGATGGGCATTCCTAGAAGCGCGGGTATTACGGTTAAATTGTTTAAGGGGAGGAATGCAACTGTCTATTTCACTAGAGCATAGTCCGTTAAAATAACGGTAAAAAAGGGTGAGTCAAGAAACCTTGCGTCGATGATCGAGTGATGTAAACGAGTTGATGATGTTAATGTCACCAATCATTTTAAAAGCTCTTTTTTGAATACTGTCCAAGAGGCTTAAATAAGTTACTGGAGCACCAGCCCAGAGATGAGAGTTATATTCAAGTTTCGGACGTATATAGGTTTTGTAGATTGTAGCCAGATCAGACGGAGAAAAAAATTTCTTGCAACGTCTCAAAAAACCTAGACATTTCGCTCCACAAAAGGTGGTTGCTGATGCACATACCGAGGATGTCAAGATTTTCCGTTTCGTTGATGCAAGTGCCACTCATAGATAGTGGCAAAGACGGTTTATCTCGCTTTAACGCTGCAAGACAGCATAGCGTTTTCGAAGCATTGAATTCCACACGATTTTTTATTCCCCATTGTACAATGCTGTGTAGGTCGGAATTTAATGAGCTAATCATATTTTGCCGTTGCAGTTCCACATCCGAAGAGGAGGGTTGTGAGTCTGGAAACGAATATGAAAAGCTAAGAGTGCTATCGTCAGTGAAACAATGTATTAGATTAGAAGTAGGAGGAGATCATTTATAAAAATGAGGAAGAGGGTCGGAGACAAAACGGAGCCCTGGGGCACACCAGCATTTATTTTATGAGTTTCAGACTTGAATCCATCCAAAACAACTTGTATTGAACGGTTCGAAAGAAAATTTCTAAATCATCGAAGAAGAGATTCGTCGATACCGAAAGCACGCATTTTCGATAAGAGAGCAAGATTCCAGACTTTATCAAATGCCTTTGAAATATCAAGTGCTTTATTAGACTTCAGCTTAGATATGGCAATCTTTACTTCGTCTAAGTCGTTAGGACGGGATTTTTGGCTTTCGTCGTCTATATTGAATGGATCATCCTGCCTGACAGCGGAATTCGGTTCGTCGTCGCCGTTATACTGTCTGCAGAAGTGGTCCTTCCATATCCTCAGTATTGACTGCGGTTCCACTATAATGTTTCCACTTTCGTCTTTGCAGCCTTCGGATCTAGGTTTATATACCTGTGAATTTCGTTTTACCTGTTAATAAAAGTTTAGAACTTCATTCCTGCTTTTAAATCTCTCAACATCTTTGACGCTTCTCATGCCCTCTTTTTCTTCTGAGAAGTCGGTGTTCCTCTCGCCTCTTCTGTTCATTGAGCTCATGAGCAGCTCCCGTCATTTAACGCAGCGCCACTGTGCGTACCTGTTGTTTTGCTGCATTTGCCTGCCGACATTCCTTATTAATCCAGGAGTTCCTTGTTGGTGGTTGCTTGAAACCTAATTCGTGTGCTTAGATTGTCAACAGTAAATCTGTCCATATCTGAGGATTGTTGGTGCTTCGCAACAATGATATTTTAACGTGGTCAGGAAGTCAACCCGACGGTACAACTCCCAACCTGGAGAGCCAAATCCCTAGTACAACTCCAAGGACAAGGAGCCGGATAAACCGCACCTTTAAGGCCGGGGCTCCGAATAAGTCGTAAGTTAAGGTGTTCACTTAGTAGTTCAACTTTACTGGAACTGTAGACGCCACCATTGATTCCATCTCGAGAATTCCTCCGCGACCGGGTGGATAAGGAGAGTTGCCTTAGTGGAAACACCTCTTTCCCCTCTCGCGTTTGCTACCCTCAACAACTTTCCACTGCGGTTGGAATCCAATCTCCTGTTGAGGTACTAGGCACCCGATGTTCACCACTGGGAGGTGAGAGTAGGAGTTAATAGGCAGAGATGGGTTTTGAGAAAGACCTGTGTACGCTTGTGTCCTCTTGAACATCATAGCTTAAAGCTTAACAATCTTTTTTTTTATTGGAAAGATTGCTTATTTTCTTTGTCGGTCGGCCCCATGACGTCGTGCTCGTTGTCATAACCGGGATCCGGTACGGACGCCATCCAGTTGCGCAGCCCTAGGCTCCGGCCTCTTTTTCACTCATGCGTGCTTAGTGCCCAAACCACCGGAGTCTACCAAGCTAAAGGTGTTGATATGTCTGGGTAGTAAGCAGAATACCTTTACTTCACTTCAAACGTAAGTCATGGTCATCCTACATAGTCTTATTAGTTTATTTTGGATGCCAAATTCTCAGTCCCCATTTTCTGCTGAAGACCCTATTACATGAGTATCGTGCGATCTGAGTTTTTTTGATCTCTATAGCGTATTTGGACCCCAGCTCAGCTTTTTACCCAAGATTACTCCTAGATATTTATCTTGATCTGATATTTTGAGTCTGAAATTTTCCTAATATTTTTTAAGAAGTACCACGTCTGTTTTTAATCCGACAAGCCACAAGATTTTGTCTAGGTGCAGATCGTTTATTCAGTTGTTCGCTCATAGTTGTAATGAATTTCCCTGTTCAAGGTAGAGCTATGGCATCGGCATATGCAACAACTTTGACTAAATTAAGGATTTCAATAATGACGAAAATTCTGTGGGGTACTCAGAGTTCTACTTTGAACGTCGAACTTGTCGAATTGTAGAAGCTGAGTAAGGTCAATGATTCTCGAGAATTTTCTCCAGATGAGTCCTGAAACCAAAATCATCCCCCTTGCCAAATAAACAAGGCATACAATCCAACGCTATTAATGTTAATTTATCCATAATTTCAGTGACAAAGATACCACCGTAGCTAGGCTGGAAACAACCAAAAGACGTTTCTGGCTAGTGTCGGCGTATCTTGGCCATGACCACCTTGGACCTCTGCCTGGAAAAACCCTTGAGAGAATCGTCGCTGAACCGGAACGGCAAAGGATCCGCCTAATTATTGGGAGCGTTGTTAATGCTCATCACATGGTATGGAGGAGTACGAATGTCAACGACAGAGGTGAGTCTCTTTTTGATTATAATCTTGGTACTAAGCTCTTAGTTAATAATGTTGGAAATGAACCAACATTTATCACTAAAACTCGACAAGAAGTCCTAGACATAACTTTTATCTCCGATACTATACACCATATAATCTTGGACTGGAAAGTATCCAAAGAACACTCGTTCTCTGATCATAGTTCAATATCAATTCGGAATACAGGAACTTTTTATAAAGTTTACTACAATCTGGACTGTCTAGTCCTTCCTCTAACGCTAATGAACTTGACAATGACCTCACATCAGCTATGAACAGATCGCTAAAAATTGCATGTACACTTATACTCATAAGGGAAAAGAGAAGTTACCAGGGGGAACTTTTGGCGATAAAAGAAGTCTTGCCCCGGCTTAGAGAAAACGTGATATCCGTATTTTCTCAGATAGTCAGGGCGCTATCAAATCTCTGGATTCTGTCTCTACAAACTCTATAACAGTAAAAATGTCGATCATCTCTAATGGAGACTGTACTACAGTTTATTATTCACCTTTGCTGAGTGCCGGGCCATAGAGACATTCCAGGTAACTGTAAGGCAGGAACGGTCTATGGCAGCCCATCCCACCACATTTGGCACATACTGCGTACTTGTAAACTGTTGCTTATGCAAGACGCCATGAAGAAGGCAAACACCAGGTGGAACAACATCACCACGTGTCAGGTCACAAAAAGCATCTGGCCAACACTAGATTTAAAACGTTCAAGATGCTTGCTATCTCTAAGCACGCCACGGGACTAGGCGTATTCTTAAATGACTTTTTCGGAAGCTGTTTGGACGAGGAAGAGGAGGAAACAATTTTTCATCTTCTCTGTACCTGCCCCGCTCTGGCTCAATTCTTCTTTAAAGATCTAAACGATCTAAATCACATCAGCATAATCAGGCTCTCACGTTTCGTAAGGGACTCAAACTGGTTCCATTGAGCTTAGGAGAAAGCATCAAAATTCATGTGGTATCACAATGGGCCATTAAACTGGTCTAAGTGCGTCCGTTTCCATCATGAACAGTCATCTTAACCTAATTTGGAGTACCCCCCCCCCCCTTGAGGAGTCCTAACATAAAATTAGGTGGCACAACAGTTCGTAGAGAACCTTACAACTAACAACTCTCAACCATTCCTTTGTGCGAGTAATTGCAGGGATGGAGGAATTTGAGAAAGCACTTTTCATGACAAGGATTACTCTTGGAGACTTTGTCAATTCCTCGCAAGAGGCAGTACCCGTAAATAAAAACTTTAGGTGACACAGTCAGGGATTGATCCCAAGACCTCTCGCATGACCGTCCAACGCAATTACCATCATGCCACGGGTACTACGTGCCTGGACTGATGGACTGATGTTAGTTCAATCTCTGTACCGCCTAGTTCACTGTTAATCTCCGTATGCTTTAGCACTTGTAACAAAGAAATTGAACTTCTTGAAATTCTCTTTATATGTACCACAACTCACTAAACCAGGTCTTATAAAATGTTCGAATTTCCTAATGTTATGTAAGAAGTTTTTTCTCCTCCCTGATCTGGAAATTATCTAAAACACTCAAATAAGTCCAAGTTTTCAGCATAATGCAACATAAAAAATAAAGGTTGACTTAAGAAATGCTCATCACTATTCCTCGAACCCGACTTCAGACGTACTACCAAGAGCATAGATTCGTTCTTTTGCCGTACTACACGAATGTGGAATAGTTTACTGCAATCTGTTTCCCTATTATTGAAATATTCCTTATGTCATAACCTATTAACACCAATGCCTTCTTTCAAACACTCCTTTCGTTTCAAAAGATCGCACTGTGTCCTTAGTAATATTTGGCAACTCCTACTTGCCACTTCTACCTATGAGCATAAACACTAATGGTTATTAAAACTAACTTAAACTTTAAATATTCGTAAAACTTCATGTCTTTTTAAAAACCTATAGAGCCTAATTTTTGGCCTCAGATCAAATTTTCAAAAAGAGTGTACCAAAACTACCAAACGCCTTTCACATTCCAACCCATCATCACCTAATAAATATAAACTTCATCGCTCGCCGCCATCGGCCGGCTTTACAGACCGAAAGATAAAAATAAATACACAATAATGATGACAATCCAATGTATTAAAAATGTCAATTGATTCGAGTTCTTTTTTTATTTTTGTCATTTAAAGTCAAGAATAAACCGCTTTAGTCTTTTCTTGTTTTCATATCAAAAGTACCAGTATACATAAGGCTTGAAGGTAGGGAAAAAGGGAAAAGGGATACAAGAGGTGAGAGAAAAATCAATGAAAGGGATAATTACAACAAGCAAATGCTCATCCGCCTTAAGTAAAAAAGGTACAATAAAGAAAAGAAGGGAAGCACCAACTCCGTACCGCAACTTCAAACTAATAAAGCCGACTTAATAAAAGTAAAAGATCGATAGGATCGATCCCATGACGAGACGATCCGATATCGGTGCGATTGTTGTGACAGAATGACCGTTTTGATTGCTGGAAGACTACGACCAGGAACAAGAGAGGGGGGACTGCATCCTAAAGAATGCACGCCGCCGCCGTGCCGTTGCAAAAAATTAACAAAAAAAAACCTTTTTAAATGAAGAATACAAAAGAGGTACTTGTATAATGTGCAGGATTCTACTGTAGGGAACATTAGGGGTACAATAAAAAAACAAACTTTGTAACAAAAATATCTAAAGAACCCACATGCGAATTGAAAAGCGAAAAGAAGTGAATTCCCAGAATTCCCATCGAAGAAGATTATATCCGTTCAACGACGTGTTCTTCGATGAGTGTGGAGTAGAAGTAATTGATACTAAAAGCCTTACAATGGAACTTCCCCAATTTTATAACAACAACACCAGGTCGACATCGATGGTGGCATTACATTCATAAAGGGAGGTCAATCATAAAAAGGTATGCAAGACCCGGAAATCAAAAACCATACTCAGGATGGAAACAATAGCCCGTCAACAATAGATTAGGTCATGTATTTATTTGAAATTGAGGTCTTCATATGATTCGGTATTTAACAGAGATAATGGGACTAGGTTACCGGACATACAGAAATTAGTGAAAAGGTTGAACTATAATTGTTAGGGGGCACTGACGGAAGTCCTATAGATATGTCATTTGTTGAAAAAAAAAACGCCCCTGGCACTGGGTTTTAAGAGGTATGGATATAGAACTTTAAGTTGGCAACACTATTTTAATTGGCAGCCATTTTGACAGATGTCACGTGATCTATTTTAAGTTTGCTTTGACATTTTAACACGAATCGTTTGATCATACATTCGGGTTACCATTTTTCGTCGTTTTACTTTACAAAAAATTAGTGACTGGCTTTTTACCACAGCAAATATCTCCAAATTAGTTGTATGCAACGAAGAATAAAATCTAATTCAAAAACATTACCAAAAGTTGGTAAACACTGATTTTCGACTGAAATATCTTTTTACAAATTAAAAAGAGGATGGGATGCGACCCACACTGATAACTTCCCATCCTGTCTGTCGATTTGTCTTGCTTAAAAGGTTTGTAGGTTTTCGTGTTTTGTTAAAAAAGTGCTTAATGGAATTATTCTAAAAAATTAATAACAATATTTTGCATATGATGAAAAAGTTTAATTTCAAAATCTATTTTTGTAAATGAGATTTTTAGCCGTTAACCAATTTTTTTTTAAATTTTAGTATCATTTCTTAAAAGTTTTTATTTCTTATATAAACAAATACAAATTGGATGAGTTAAATTAATTTTAAGTCAATACCTTCTACGTTCACCCTTCTGGAGAAATACAACATTATTTTTTTATTAAAAGAAGAAAAGGTAAGAAAAAAATGTTTACAGAAAATATATCAGTGCGTTTTTGAGAAAATTCAAATTTTCGAAAAATTGACCAAACAATTTTCGCGTGAACCGCTGTTATTTTTCGCTTGAAGAAAATGCAAAAAAACGCCTACCTCAAATCTTATTAAAACCTTTACTTTCAAATTTGATCTCAACCGACAATAGTTTGGGCGGTAGGGGATATAGAATAGAATATATAGATAGCTCAACCTATCCGCAGTTCCCAACAATCAAGATTACTTCCTTACAAAGTATCAACAATGGGCTTTGCAAAACATTTTACATATTTTCAAATCATTATGGTATGGAAATAAATCTGATGGTTTTTGGTATTTATTAGATATTTTTACCATTTTGAATGTATTCAGAACACAATTTCACACTAGGCTTACAATGGTCACTCTATTCAAATATTCGGAACAAATGTAGTCAAGGATGTTTTGAATATCGATGATCAGGAGCTAGTCGAATTTAGAGTAAGCTCAGTGCATTCAGAAACATATATGCTGACGTTTTTGAAGATTAAAACAGTCTTATAATTTTCATTTGAATAATAAAGTATCTATAAAAGAAGATGACTACTGTAACGCACTTTCTTTAACGATATCTGCATTATCAAACACAGAATGCAACCAAGTTTCTTTACCATTTACTACATAAAAAAAAGTCAACTTGCTAGAATCAATTTGAACAGCAAAATGTCGGTCTTAACAAAATTTCAAAATAAAATTATCGAGTTCCCTTGATCTCACTCTTATACTTGTTACTTTAATCAGTGCATAAACAACAAATATTTTCCAAATGTTCCAAAATAATTCATATAGCCAAAAAGAATAACGCCAAGAAATAAAAGATTTTCAAACGATATCTCTTCTCTCAAACTATTCAAAAGAGATATTGCAGATTCTCTTGATAGTTTTATAGGTTTATAAAAAAAACAACCCTCAACGGAACATTGTCTTCTGGTGCTTAATGGTGAAATAATTCATAACCTTAGACAAGATAAAGATTTAGAGGCTCTAGTTTCTGGTACCCATGGTATGACGGTTAGTGCGTAGATGTGTCGTGACATAGGTATTGGGTAAAATGCCTGCTTGTGCCATCTAAAGTTTTTTTTACGGGACTGCCTCTTGCGAGGAATAGATAATTTTCTCCTAGAGTAATTCTTGTCATGTTTTTCATGCTTTCTCAAATTAGCCGTTCGGATTCGGCTTAAAACTATCAATCTCTTCCAGCCCTGACTACAGTAATAACATACAAAAATGGTTAAGAATTGTAAGTCAGAAGGCCCCAGTAATTTGCGAACTTACTATCAAAATAAGTTAAATTGAACAACCATGCACGAAACATCCACTGTTATTTCAAAAAAAAAAAGAGGCTGGGATGCGACCCACACTGATAACTTCCCATCCCGTCCGTCGATTTGTCCTCCTTAAAAGTTTGTCTATATGTACTCGGATCAATTTTTACCAAATTTGCGTACTATTTTTTGTAGATTTTATTTTTTATGAAAAACGGACTGTTGGATTTTTATGTAAAAATCACTGAATATCGAAAACAATATTTTCTGTGAAATAAATTAAGTTTGAAGACAATATTTTTAATTTTTGAAAACCTATTTGAGCCGAAAGTAAATTTTTACCAAGTTTTAGTATTGTTTTTTTTAGAGTTTTATTTTTTGTAAAAAAAACTGTCAATTCGATTTTTTTTCAAAATTGTATCGAATGTTGAAATTAATATTTCTTATAAGATAAAATAAGTTTAAAGACAACATCTGCAATTTTTGAAAAGATATTTGAGTCGAAAATCAATTTTTACCAACTTCAATTCATTTTTTTTTTTTAGGTTTTTATTTTTTGTAAAAAAAAACTGTCAATTCGATTTTTCTTAACATTTTTCAGAATGTTGAAAACAATATTTCTTATAAGATAAAATAAGTTTGAAGCCTAAATTTCAAGTTTTTGAAAAGATATTTGAATCGATATTCAATTTTTACCAACTTTGAGTAATGTTTTTTTTTAGATTTTTATTTTTTATAAAAAAAACTGTCAATTAGATTTTTCTCAAAATTTTATCAGATGTCAAAAACATTATTCTTCGTTGCACAAAATTGTTTTGGAGATGAAATCATATTTTTGTCGTAAAGTTTTGGAGGTGACAAATTTTGTTTTCATTTTTTTTTTTGATTTATAAAAAAACGGTTAAAAAGATTTTTTTCAAAAAATATATTTGTTTGGTATCACATTACAATATATTATATAAAATTTAATTCAAGTCTCTAGCGTTTTTGGTTCTTGAGATATGTAGGGTTAACCAAAATGTTCACCTTTTTTTTCAAACTGCTATGGTAAAAAAAAACACCCACGCAATTTTTTGAGAGCCCTTTCTGCCTTATTATCAGTATAACAAAATTTATTTGAAATCGATATCTCTTCTGGTTCTTGAGCTATCGACGATGAAAAAAAACGTCGCGAACGTACGGACGTGCGAACGTACATACGTACACACGCACGCACAGACATCTTTCTAAAAATCTTTTATTTCGACTCTAGGGACCTTAAAACGTCGAGAAATGTCAAAATTTTCAATTTGACAAATCGGACCCAAAAAAAAAATTCTTGCATACAAGACTCTTAGACCGATGATCTCAAATGGTTAACAATTTCACAAGAATTAGAAAAATTCGAAATCAAAAGAACTATTTTAATATTTTGCAGTTAAATGTACAGTAAACCGAATAGAAAAAGGATCTACAACTATCCATTGTATAACTCAACAAAGGTAGAACCTTTAATGATTTATATTATTTTAAGAACCAAACTAAAGTCTGCTGCTTACCATCAATATCTATTCGCAAAGAGTTATGAGTTATTCAAATATTATTAATGATAACTCGAACCCTGAGAATTATATATATTATCACCTATTAAACTCCTGCACAATAGATCCCAACATTTGATAGAAGCACATTTGAATGATAAACTGACTTTACCTTTAAGTTTTTTGTTTCAATATATCAAATTACATCAATGATTTGGTTACTTTATATACTGTTATACCAAATTGTTATAAATGCTAAAAACGGTTTTTTGTTAGCAAGGCCGCTGACATTTTTCTTGACACCAGACGTATGCGTTTTGACAGAAACTTGGCTTAATTCAAGCTTTTCCGACACAGAACTTTTCAGTCAAGAGTTCCAAGTTTACAGAAACGATCGTCATGTTGGTAATGCAAAGGATTTAGGTTCTCATAGCGGTCAAAAATACATATTTCTCTTCTTCTGTATCTTTCCATTTAAATTATCAATTGAACTGGTATGTGTTAAGATAATGGTACAGACTAGGACTATTTTCATTTTAAACGTTTACATTCCTCCAAAATGTTTGGAGTCTGTTTATAACGATCTCTCCTTGGCATTATACTTTCTTATAAATTTGTCCAGAGCTGACACCTATATTTTACTTCTAGGTGATTTTAATTTACCACACATTGACTGGATTCCATCCGAAGACGAATTCTGCCTTGAAGCCTATCCTTCTTATTCACAATTGGAACATCTCTTCTCGATGAAGCAAACAACCTTTATTATTAACTCAAAGTCTTTTCTTCTGACGCTTTCAGTACTCTTGTTTTAGAATGTAGATCAGGAAGATTTAACCATTTCTGGAATTGCTGATACATTAGCATTTTCTAACATTGACAAAGCAGTTTCAACTTTAGATCACTATTTGTTCTTAGGAAAAAATTTACCTTTAAAGAAATCAGTTGCTAACAAAAGAAATAAGGCATGGACAACTTATCTCCAATCCTGTTTCCAATCAACTTTTCTGTTTATGTTGAATTCTTTAATGGGTTCAAGCCTCTTTCTAATTTTGTATATGCTTGCTATGTTACTGCTATGGGCACCTCTTTAAAAGAGAATCCTAACAAAATTTGGAAACTTAAAGAAAAAAATAGATGACTTTCCAGTTAACTTCACTTACAAAAACCTTCCATTAGATAAAACTGTTGATATCTGTAACACTTTCGCAACAAATTTCTGTGAGTCATTTGTTAATAGCCGTGAAGAAGTTGATGAAGTATTTTCGAAAACGTATGGTCCTTGATCTTTTATCCTCGTTGAATGACGACTGCTCAGCCAGTTCCGATGGTATTCCCTCGATATTATTAAAAAAGTGTAGTAATGCTATAGTTGAACCCTTTACGTTCTTATTCAAACTTATTATAAAAACAGGCAAATTTCCCAGTATATGGAAAAAGACAATTCTAACAACAATTTTCAAAAAATGTAACAAGTCGGAAACATAGTTGTGTCGGAAATTAGAGAAATGATTTGCTTTATGAACATTTTTCAAGGTATTAAATACTTATTCTAAAATAATTTATTTTGAAATTAAAGCATTTTAAGGCTTTCGCGTTTTTTTAAACAAACCAAATGTTATATTTGTAGACAGATAACTAATATCACAATATAAAGCTGTTGGATACTAGAGTTTAAATTTATTTAAAGGAAATAAGTTTGTAACCCAACCTAATTTGGTTTTTGGTAATGGGACTTTAAGGGAAAATTATTCTACACCTAAATTAAAAATATCATTAGAAGTAAAAGAGGTGCTAAATTTCCAACAGTTTTAAATTGTTTTGATAGCAACATATTGGTAGCTACATACATTTTGAGATTGCTTATCCCGAACAGTTAAAGTTTAACTGGCAGAAGCTTTAACCAAACCAAACCATAGAATATGACTGTAAAAGTAGCGAATATTTCATATTATTTTATCATTTGTATGGTTGTTGTAATTCTTTAATGTACGTACGTTAAAAAAGATCAATCGCCAAAAAATATCTTAAGATTCAGGTTTAATCCATTTCAAATTTTAACCAAAGTTCTAAGATAAACCAATTTCGGAACAACAATTTAAATCCAAAAAAATCATTTTTTCTAAGAAAAGTGCTCCAGAAAAAAAAGCACCAACAAAAACTAATAGACCCTCATCTCATTTCAGTAAAGTGCAATTTCCAAACAGTTGTATCTCAGAAGATTTGTGAGTAATATTTTCTCAATTCCACAAAAGGAAAAATAGAAGAAGAAAAAGTGGTCTAGTTCATCGAACTATGCGAATTCAAAGTACACTGCCAATCACTAGGATGAGGCCACAAATTTTTCAACCGATTTTCGTTCTTTATACCTGCTGGAAATTTCGTACCAATAAAAATTTACTACATTTGAGTAGGTAGATATTTTCTTTAAAAAAAGTAATAAAATTAAGGGGTTAAATAGAAAAAACAGTTGAAATTTCCCTACATTAATTAAAGAGCTACTTAAAAACAGTATGAAAAAGTGCGTTATTTGGATGAGGCCACATGAAAAATCTTATAAAATATCAAAAAAATGAAAGAAATGTTTACAGTTTTTGGTTTTCAAACATTTACTTATTAAGTTTTTCTCAATTAATAATGAGTATGCCCCCCATTTTTCGATATGACCTCTATTAGACGGTTTGGAATGGAATCATAAAGTTTTTTAAATAGTCAAGTGAAATCTCGTCCCAGGCATCACGGATAGCTTCAATTAAGGAGTCCTTGTCTTCAAATTGTCTACCGCCTTCATAAACTTTACGAGATAGCCATGCCATACGTTTTCGATTATGTTCAAGTCCGGTGAATAGGGTGGCCATGGCAAAAGCTCTACGTTTTCTGATAAAATTCAGCTTTTGACAACCCTGGAAGTGTGGATGGGGGCATTGTCTTGTTGGAAAATCCAAGGCAGAGGTCCAAAAATATTTTTCATCTTCGGAAATGAGCGTTCCAACAAGTATTTGTAGCTGTTTCCGTTCATTTTTGGAGAAAGAAACTCCAATTCGATTTGCCATAGTAGGTGATAGCTCCCCACACCATAACACCTGATGTACGGCTGTGATGTCTTCCCAAAATTAGTTCCTCTTTTCTTAAATCATGGAAATAAAAGTTGTAACCATCGGGGCCGTCAAGGCTAAACTTTGTTTCATCCGAAAAGACGACGCGTTTCCATTGACTGCTCTAAGAGACATGTTCTGTTGCAAAGTTCATTCGCAGCTCCTTGTGTACTTGCTTTAGAACAGGTTTCTTTTTGAGTTTTCTTCTCTGGATAGTACCATCTTTTCTTATTATCCTTCGGACTGTCGAAATACTGGCTGATACTTTGCTTTTGGACCTTATTTTAGTAGCTGATTGAGTAGAATTTGAAGCGATACGTAAAATGAACCGCTTTTCTCGGGATGTTGTTGCTTGGGCTGTGCGTCCTTTTTGGTTTTTTCCATAGTTTTGAGGATCAGCAAGATAGTTGTTTACAACTGTCTTACTTCTGTTCAGCTTCCTTGCTATTTCTCGGCTTGAGAGTCCCATTTCCTTGAAAGCATCGGTTTGTCCTCTTTCTGCTACTGTCAACGTCTTTCCGGAACCTATTTATAGTTAAAATTTAATAAAAATAGTTATTTGTAAAACGTTCTTAAATATTGTAACCCAAATTTTGAAAAAAAAATTGCTGATCTGAACTTCTACAACGAAATATTCGCAATGGCCTCATCCTAGTGACTCACTTTTTTATATCCTTTGTAGGTAGCTCATTCATTAATGTAGGGAAACTCCAACGGTCTTTTCTAATTAACCCTATAATTGTATCACTTTGTTTTAAGAAAATATGTACCTACTCTCATGTAGTAAAATTTTCCGGGTTAAACAAATTCCAACAGGTATCGGACCCAAAATCGGTTGAAAAATATGTGGCCTCATCCTAGTGATTGGCAGTGTATGTAAAGTTAAGGGAGACTGTATGTAAAGTTTAGGGAGACTAAGACGCGTATTTACCAGATAAGACCCTTTAAGGTTTTTATATTGGGTTTTGCATAAAACGTCTCTTATACAATGATAGTTGCAGCGATTGTTCGGGGAAGATTCTTAGATCATAATTTAACTTTGAGGAGTTTAGGACGCTGATTCCCCGAGATGTGGGCATTTGAAGATTGAAAATTGATTTTTGGATAACTTTTAGAAAATCTGTCATGCTCAGGAGTACTTTTTCATGTCAATTTAAGGTAAATTCTGATGTACCTCAAGGGAGTCATCTTGGGCCATTGCTATTTATTTTATTTATTAATGATTTGTCTTCTGTTTAAAAAAAAATTTATATCGCTAATCTATGCAGATAATGGTAAAATTTTTCGAATTATTAACTCTATTAATGATTGCAAAGAGTTTCAAGAAGACCTAAATCAATGTTGGGGATAATAATTAATTTTAAATATTGAAAAATGCAAAACAATGTGTTTTAAACTTTATATACAAAATATCTGTATAATGTTGAAATCGTCACTCTTGTATCAAGGTGGTGTACTCTACTCAAAATTAACGCTTACTGATCACAAAAAGAGCGTTGAAAAACACTTGAATTTGTCAAAACACTTTCCTGGGAGTTCCGTGATCCAAATGCTACTAAAATTCGGGATATTTATTTAGTCACTCCAATTCTTAAATACGCTTGCATTTTTGTCTTCTGGTCTCATAGATGAAGGTCATACACTCAAAGGCTTCCCTTGACAATTCTTAAGCCTTTTTCTGGTCAAAGGGAGTACAAAAAATCATTCCCAAAACCAACCCGACGGGATTTACCACTTATTTTAGCTGTTCCCAAATAGTTATAGAGTTGTCAGTGTAAAACCTACGTGTACATAATGTTATTTAGTTTGGCGCCAGTAAGTGCGCTACGTTTTTAAAAAGGACTATTTCAAATCAATATGTTTAGAATTGTTTATTTCGTCCTAAACGTGACAACAATTTCATGCACCTTATTCTATCAATTCCCATAATTTCCACCACTTGACTTCGTCTTCTTTTACCCAGAAATTTAACACAAAAACCCTTTCACTGTATACCTACAAATAAACAAAGGAATATTTAAAAAAGATACATAATGTTGTTTATACCATACGAACAATATTTTCGATGTGATCCTTTTTTCAATTTTGTTTTTCATTGGAAAATCCGCTTGTCGGCATCGATATCAATAAATTTCAATAGAAAAATATCCGCCGAATCGATTTTAATGACCGAACCAACAAAACACAGAACAGAGCAAAGGTTAGTTAAGTTAGGTAGGTTTATGAGGGCTGCCTACTACAAATACAAGACTACAAATAAAAACAGAAGCGCCTTTAATAAAATACGGCTATTTTTGTTTAGGTTTATGCACTTTAAAAAATAGATACCGAACCAACTAATGAGGGAATTTCGATGACCATCAGAAGCAGTCATTCGAGTTGAAGTTGAGTTTTTGAATATAAAATACAAAACAGGGATTATAATATTTTTTTTTTATTTAAGTCGAATCCTGCGGAATGTGGTGGATTGGAAAATAAATGTGTGTTTTTTAAATTGATAGCTCTTTTCAAATGGTGTTTTTTTGTGTATTCGTAATAATTTAAAATTTAAATCTGTGAATATGTTTGGTATGGTTCAGTCATAAAATTGAAATACATACATACAAATGTAGTTTTTAAATCCACTTCAAAACAATAAATAAGTTCATAATATTTTTATAAAAGTTTGTCTCTAATCCGTGTTTCGATATTTTATTTTCATTTTTTCTCTATACCAGTTATAGATATTAAACTTTTTTCAATAACTATTTTTAACAAGTCTGCTCAAGGTTTTCTATTATTGGAAAATATTTTTAAAGCCTTTAATGCTAGTGAATTCTTCCATGAATTTTAAAGCGAGTATTGTCAATTATACTAAATGAATGTATTTCAACATTTTAAGCTAAAAAATGTAGTGAAAAGCGACCAAGAAAACTTCTAAATTCAAAAAAGAGAGTGGTTGTAAATCATTTAATCTGGAGATGCGACAGAGTTTTTGCTGTGATATACAATAGTCAAATGCGCTACTGATTAGTTTTTTAGTGAAAGTTATTGCTGACATTTTAAAGGGTTGAGTAAAAGGCTAATTTTCCCACACTAAAATGTGAAACTATCAATGTCGGCTTGTAAAAGAATACTATCATGGGTGGACTTTATTATTTTTAAAATCTTCATGTCATCAGCAAAAAAAAGGGAACTTCTCTTGAGTGTAGACATGACGATACATCGTTAATAGACAGGATGAATAGAAAAGGGCCAAGATGGCTTCCCTGGGTAACACCAGATCGAACAACAAAAGATTCTGAAAGACAATTTCTTAATTTTACCTTAGAGGATCTGTTTTCAAGGTATGATTTGATCCAATCTAAGAAAAATCTTGGAAAACCAAGAACTTCGAGTTTAAATAATTTCGTGGCTTAGTTGGCCAAAGAGCTTTAGAAAGGCAGTGTAAGCACAGTTAACTTCATAAGCTTGTTCTAAAGCGTTTGAACATATGTTTGAGAATGTGAGGAGATTTGTAACGGTTGATCTTTTTTTCAACAAAACCATGTTGGTGTTCGCAAATGAGATTCTTTCTAAAAAATGCTACACTTTCGCAAGCAGCTTGTTCAAACACTTTAGGAATGCAAGAAAGCTTTGCAATGGGCCTGTAGTTGCTTATATCCGCTTTGTTACCTTTCTCGAAAATTGGTGTTAAGGTGTGTTCATTTGAGAGTAAACATGCTGAGAGTCGCTCTCAAGCTGCTCTCAAGAGCGATATCGCAAGTGGACATAGTCTGGAGAGTAGCTCGCGGAGAGTTGACAAACTACTCTCGACATTCGAAAGCCACTCGCAAGTTGACACTTGTGCTTACCACTATCCGAGATAAGCTCAAGTAATACGAAATAAGTTCGTATTTTGCGAGTAGCTGTCGAGAGTAAACATGGCAATGTAGTGGAAACTATGTCTTTTTTCATAAAAATTTGATTTGGACAATGAATATATCTACATTTTTAACTTCCCTTAAGAAATTATTGTAATGTGTCCGATTTGTCAAATTGAAAATTTTGACATTTCTCGACGTTTCAAGATCCCTCGAGTCGTAATAAAAGATTTTTTAAAAGATACATGTGCGAGCGTGTGTACGCACGTTCGTACGTCTGTACGTCCGTACGTTCGCGACGTTTTTTCGTCGTCCATAGCTCAAGAACTATTAAAGATATCGACTTCAAATAAATTTGGTTATACCGATAATAGATTTTGAAATCAAACTATTTCATCAAATGTTATTGGTAATTCTTCTCGAAATTATAAAGAACCACTCAACCTCGGCGACGCAGATCAACAATTCCGCCTACCCGACCTAGAAAGTGAAGATAGCTTTATCTAAACTTAAGGCAAACAAAGTTGCTGGAGCTGACGGCATCGCTGCCGAACTATTCAAAGCAGCAGGCGATGACTTGGTACGGAGAATGCACCAACTCATTTGCAAAATATGGTCGGAAAAAAGCATGCCCGATGAGTGGAATCTCAGCATAGTGTGCCCGATACATAAGAAAGGAGACCCTCTAAACTGCGCCAACTACAGAGGCATCAGTCTCCTTAACATTGCGTATAAGATCCTCTGTGCCGTATTATCTGAACGTCTGAAGCCATTCGTCAACAACCTGATTGGTCCTTATCAGTGTGGCTTCAGACCAGGAAAGTCCACTATCGACCAAATATTCACACTACGGCAGATCTTGGAAAAAACCCAGGAGCTTCAAATCGATACCCACCATCTCTTTATCGATTTTAAAGCCGCGTATGACAGCTTCTATAGGGAAGAGCTCTACCGAGCAATGTCTAGTTTTGGCATCCCTGTCAAACTTATCCGTTTGTGCAGAATGACGATGGAGAATGCACGCTGCTCTATCAAGTTCGGAAAAGATCTTACGGATGCATTTAGGTTTTAGACAAGGCGATGCACTGCCATCCGACTTCTTCAACATCGTTCTGGAAAGAATCGTGCAAAACTCAACCGTCAACACTAGAGGCACAATCTTCCAAAGGTCCATCCAATTACTCGGATTACTCGGATACGCAGATGATATTGACATAATTGGAAGATCAAAGCGTGATGTCAGTGGACCAAGACCAAGTATATGCTATCATCAAAAAAGGACACTGAACGACGACGTCTTGGACAAAACGTCACCATGGACAGCTATAACTTTGAGGTAGTTAAGGACTTTGTCTACTTAGGCACCGCTATTAATACAGACAACGACACCAGCGCTGAAATCAAACGAAGAATAACTCTTGCAAATCGATGCTTCTTTGGACTTAGAAGGCAATTGAGTAGTAAAGTTCTCTCTCGAGCATGTAAAATTACCATCTATAAGACACTCATCATCCCGGTTCTCATTTATGAAGCTTGGACCCTGTCAAAGAAAGATGAGAGCGTCTTAGGATGCTTCGAGAGAAAAATTCTTCGTGTGATTTTTGGTCCCGTACGCATAGATGGAGAATGGAGGAGAAGATATAACGACGAACTGTGCAACGGCACTGACCTAGTTAGTAGAATTAAAGTCCAACGGCTTAGATGGATAGGTTAGTAGAGCGGATGGACATCAACGCTCCAGCCCGGAAGGTCTTCGAATCCAATCCCGAGGGACGACGCAGTAGAGGAAGACCGCGACTCAGGTGGTGCACTGAGGTGGGTGAAAATCTCAATCAACTTGGCGTGCGAAACTGGAGACAGCTAGCTAGGGACCGAGCTGGCCCAGGTCCGCCCCGGACTGTTACGCCACCTTAAGTAAGTAAGTAAGTTATTGGTAATTTTTAAATCTTTTAGAATAATTCAACTGACAACTTTTTTAATAAAAAACGAAAACCTACAGACCTTTTAGGCAAGGCAAATCGACAGACGGGATGTTTAGTTATCAGTGCAGATAGAATACATGGCCAACTGATACTATGCTAGCAGAATAAATCTATTTGTGTTAAATTGTGCTCTTTTGTTATTTTGGATTTGATTATTTGTTTTCAATATAAAAAGATATTTTTAAGTTGTCCTAAAACAAAGATATCAAAAGGTTTGTTGATGTACTGAAATTGTATAACGATTACAATAACTATTTTTGTAGAAATGGCAATCAAAACATCCTAAAGTCATTTCATTTCACCAAAACGAGCCCAATCTTTGCGTTTTTGTTGCCAACAACCAAGAATTAATTAATGTTACATTAACATATTGAATTATATGATATGAAGGCTAAAATAACTCTAGTTTTTTTTATTTTTTTTTATTGAAATAATGTACTTAAAAAATATGTGGAATAATATGAAAAAGTTAATTTTTGAAATCTACTTCCATTTTTCTCAATCTACACTTTTTCCTAACATCTTCTTCCACTTTTTTTTTAAGTGATAACGCTGCCCCATATCACTAACATAGCTAGCATATAACAAAAAAGAAAGAAACTTAAATTGGTTAAAGAGTTTAACATAAAAAGAAAAGTTGATTGGAGACAGAGTTAAGTTGTCTATGCCATATTTATTTTGTTACGCAGTAGTCGCAATTCTTTCGTGTACCAAGAGTCGCTAAAGTTCGTAGTTCTTGATTTCTTTAAAGGTACAATTTTTTCCAAACAGTACAGGGATCTTATTAAAAGTTGAAACTGCTTTCTCAATGTTAGAAAATGCTAATGTATCAGCAATCCCAGAAATTTTTAAATCTTCACACAATACCTGGAAATTTGCTCTTCTGAAATTAAAATTATATAAGCAATAAGCAAGAAATTACTGTGTTCAGTAAGGTGATTAATTAAGTTAGATTCTAGAACAAACTGATAGCGTCAGGAGAAAAGACTTTCAGTTAATAGTAAAGGTTGTTTGCTGTAAGTCAGTAACAAAGACTTTATCGAGAAGAGATGTTCCAATTGTGAAGAAGAAGGATAGGCTTCAAGGCAGAATTCGTCTTCGGATGGAATCAAGTCAATGTGTGGTGAATTTAAATCACCTAGAAGTAAAATATTGGTGTCAGAGCTGGACAAATTTATAAGAAAGTCTAATGCCAAGGGGAGATTGTTATAAACAGACTCCAAACTTTTTTGAGAAATGTAGACGTTGAAATGAAAATAGTATTAGTACTCGTTTGTGCCATTATCTTAACACATGTCAGTTCAATTGATAATTCAAATGGAAAAGATGCAGAAGAAGAGAAATATGTATTTTTTACCGCTATGAGAACACCTCCACCTAAATCGCTTGCATTACCACAATAAGAACAAATTGGAACAACGAAGCTAAAAGTAGAGTCATATGGGGAGCCTTTGGGGAAGGCTTAAGCCAATTAATTAAATTAAGTAATTAAGTAATTAAAATGAAGCCAATATTTATAACTTTTAATTAATTATTTTATTTAAATTATTCAATTTAAAACTAATAATTTTGAACTAAAACAAAATATTAAGGTATATGTATGTAATAAGTGTTAAATTGTTATAATTTTGTACATTTAAAATAAAAAAAAGATACTTATACTCGAGGCAGTAAAAACTTATAATAATAAGATTCTGTCTACTAGAATAACATTGGATTGTTTCACAAGCGTATGGACCCCTTTATTTATGTCTGTAAAGATATTTACTTTTTAACTATTTATTTTAACAATTCGCTTCTATCTTAATAACTTGAATTGATCTGAATTAGAACTTTATCAATTAGAAAATCCGTAAAGAAAAAGGGACTCAAGGAATAAAACAGATGAAAAAACAAATTAGAAACCCTTTTTTCATTGAACCGCATTACTCTAATAGGCAAACAGAAAATTTTCACAACACTTCAATTATAACAATTAAAAACTTTTATAATTTCAAACTTGCAAAAGCTCTTTACCCACAAATCGTAATTAAGGCATTGATACTTCTTTATATTATAATTCTTAATTATTGAACCGAATTGATTTGATGATTGCCCAATAGAATTTAGTTTCAATGGTTGGAAAATATTTTTTTCTCAGCAGACATCTTCATCATCAACATCAACATCGAGATTCAAAAAGCGAAGGAGCATAGAAAATTCAGTCACTTTTCTCTTTATAATTAATCTAATCCTATAATCGCAATCATCGATGACGACAACCGACAATGACGACGAACGACAACGTCCAATAACAGACCGATAAAAGTCGAACAAACGACTCCCCCTATAAGCTAAATTAAACCCCCAGTCTTAAAAGGATAGAACTTTCTAATTACTATTTTATCGTGGGTTTTTCAACCTGTCGAATCAGTCTTTGGCTAAAAACAGTGGAAAAAGTTTGACAAATGTTTTCAATTTGATGATTGAAATAAATAAAACAAAAAAGTAGGCGTTAATTGGTGGGTGTGTCCAGTGGGTATGTTTTAAAAGTTTTGAAATTGAGTGATATATTTTGAAGGTGTTAAAGAAGATATCAATTTTTTCTAAACTTTGCTTTTAGCTGTAACCAAATCCGAATGTTTCTAACATGTCCTGCATTACCGACATTTTGTTAAACTTACCTAGTATTATTGGAAACGCAACCCTTTCGCAATCCATATAGTTTCTATCCGTTACCATATAAAACTAATCACAGAGCATCTTGGATCATTGGGCTTCAATACAAAGCTCCAATCAAATTTTTAAAATCATTAAATTAATACATATACTTTTTGATTTTCTTTTATTCTTTTGCTTTGTTTATTGAATTATATGACGTTTAGACGTCAAAAACTGATGGCGTCGATAAACAAGTTCAGAAAAGATAAGGTAGTCGTAGGAATCGACAATTTAATTCATACGGCGAATTATATGAATAAGTTTTTCAATGGTGTAATTACGTTGCAGCTAAAGAATGTATTAACCATCAAAAGATATTAATGTGAACGTTAAAAATGTCGTGAAAGACTACGTTAAAGAGGACGCTTAAGAGGGCAATGACGTGGACGTTAAAGAGGACGTTAAAGAGGACGTTAAAGAGGACATTAAAGAGTTCGTTAAAGTGGACGTTAAAGAGGGCGTTTAAGAGTACTTTAAAAAGAACGTTAAAGACGACTTAAAAGAGCAAGTAAAAGAGGAAGTTAAAGATAACGTTAAAAGGGCGTTAAAGAGGACATTAAATAAGATGTTAAAGAGGTCGTAAAAGAGGGCGTTTAAGAGTACTTTGAAGTGGAGGCTAAAGACCACTTTAAAGAGCGAGTTGAAGAGAATGTTAAGGAGAAAGTTAAAGAGGACGTTTAATGGGTGATAGAGAGGACGTTGAAGAGGACGCTAAAGAGGATCTTACAGAGGACGCTAAGGAAGACTTTAAAGAAGACGTTTAAGAGTGACATAAAGAGGACGTTAAATACGACTTTCAAAATCGAGTTAAGGAGGAAGTTAAAAAGGACGTTAAATAGGACGTTGAAGAGGACTTTAAAGACGAAGTTAAAAAGGACGTTAAAGAAGACGTTTAAGAGTACTTTAAAGAGAACGTTAAAGACGACTTTAGAGAGAGTTAAAGAGGATGTTAAGGAGGAAGTTAAAGAAGACGTTAAAAGAGCGTTAAAGAGGATGTTGAAGAGGATGGTAAAGAGGACATCAAGGAAGACGTTAAAAAGGACATTTAAGAGTATTTTAAACAGGACGTTAAAGAAGACTTTAAAAAGCGAGTTAAAGAGGAAGTTAAAGAGAACGTTGAAAAGGACGTTAAAGAAGACTTTGAAGAGGACGTTAAAGAGTACTTAAAAGAGAACGATAAAGAAGAATTTAAGGAGGAGATAAAGAGAATGTTAAGGAGGAAGCTAAAGAGGACGTTAAAAGAGAGTTAAAGTGGACATTAAATAAGACTTTAAAGAGGACATTAAAGAAGACTTTGAAGGGGCGTGCACGATGATGTTAAAGATCACGTTAGAAATACCACAACGGACAGCTTTATAGTTGCAGAGCTTTAAAGAGAACAAATGTTTTCGTTCTAGGTTTCAGGTTTTTTTTCCCACTGTACATCATATCTGCAATCTTCAGCCATTTCAACAATTTTTCACAAATCTGTAAAGTTTCAACACTTTTGAACAATTGAAATGCCAAAGTAAGATGGATAAAGAACAAAAATAAAACAAAACCAAACTTTGGATTTCCTTTTGTCTTTCCTGGATGTTTCTTGTGCTATATACTTCTCCACTTCCGGAACCATACCGATTTCCATCACTACCACCACCACAACGAGCCCTTTATAGAGTTCTCTTTCTGTGAAACACAAAATTTCCTGACATTTAAACAGAGATTTCCTCTCGAATTTTAATTCGCGATTAATTAAAAAGTTGCTATAATATCCAAGAGTTTTTGTTGTAAATCGATTACTGTGAGAATTATCAGACAGTGGGGTTGATAAATGATTTTTCTTCCTTCCCATCCTTCGGATCGAAAGGACTAACGAATCCTTTCAGTGTGCCAAACTACTCGTTACTCGTCCTACTACCTACTTGATGACTGCTGATACTAATGGAGGAGTGAAAATTAATGAATGGAAAAAATAGATTTTTCCAAGGAATGGACAGGAAATCGACACTGAAAAGCTATTGAAAGTATCCTTTTTATAGGTAGACTGGCAGACTTGTAGAGGCGACGCACGCGACGAGAGTGTTTTTAAACAAAATTGCTGAAAATTGCAATTGGAGATTTTATTTTGTCGTTTATAAAAATGAAAAGGGGTGAAAATAGTTCTGGAGAGGTTCGAAAAGAGCCCTTAGATTCTTGTGCTTGTGTAAATTAACTCTTTGGCAATTCTACACGTGTCTCGAAATGGGTTGTGTGTGATTATTACCAGTCATATGTATGAAACGTGGTACTGGTTTTTAAATTTTATTGTCTGATCGCTAAAAATGAATCTAAAATTTAAACGGAAGGTTTGGTACAAAATAAACAAGAAATTATTGTGTATGATTTTGTAAATGACCGGCATTTTTTTTTAGAGGCATAGAGCTTTAAGTTGGCAACACTATTTTCACTTGCGGTCATTGTTTCAGCTATCAAAGTGATTAATTTGTAATTTTGTTGTCATTTTATAATGAATGTCGCTTATTTTGAAAATGATTATGTTCTAGGAACAGAAGAATCGAATTTTTTACCATCAATTGAACAACTATGATGTGCAGGAACTCTGGTCACAACAAGTTGGCGCAACATGTTACCCAACTCGTGCCACAGTTGGACTATTGAAGAAAACTTTTGTTAATTGCATAACTTCACGTTACAGACCCGTGAAATGGCATCCGAAATCGTTCGATTTAACGCAGCTTGAATATTTGTTGAGGTGATATTTAAAGTCTTAAGTATATTCTGGTAAGCACCATTTTCAAATGTCATAAAGCCGGTCAAGTAAAATCGATAATTTTTAGACTTAAGGATTCATATTGAAAATGTTTCAGTGTCAATATTTATTCAGCTGGAAGAAAATTAGATGACTTGCAAGCTAAAGGGTTTTTCAATGGGAACTTTCAAACTTTGACATTTGATGGATCTCATATTATTGAAGTTTATCTGTCAAATTGCATTACGCAGTCTGTTTATCGAAATCAACTTATACGACTGTATCTTAAAACAACATTTCGACTGTTTGATATATATTACTGTCTACAAAATTTTCCCACTAATAGGACAACATTGCAACATGAGGCCGCACTTATCCAACATTTGTATTTTGCTTAAACCATAGTGCGATGATTAGGAAAGAAAGATAGGAATTGAAGACATGTTTCGGTGCACATTGATTTTAAATTCCTGAATATTACAATGCCATAGAAAGATTGAGTGTGGTAAACCATTCCACATTTACATTGTAATAAAGGAATTTCCTAAAAAAGTACGACCGAAGTTTTGCTAAAAATAGTGTTGCACTGGTCGGACCGCCCCTAGTATTTTACTATTGTAAAATAATCTCAAGGAGCTTTTCCTACGCAGTTTACACCCAAAATACAAGAATGTGCATCTAAAAAATATCAAAACCTGAAGGCACTGTCATCAGCGAAACAGTTCAATCAATTAAAAGCTTCACACAAAAGATCATATTAGAAAATAAGCAAGACTTTGGAAACAACACGAATCTCTGTGGCACAACAGTATTTTTTGTGGATATCAAATTTAATAATTTCCAATACTGCTCAGAGTGAACTCCACTAAAGGTTATTATTTTTAACCCTCTTTAGTCAATACGAATTCACTCACTTTCGACAGGAGTCCTGGTCATTAAGATCCTTGGGTTTTCGATATAGTTCCGGGTATTTAAGTTGATCAACGTTCAATCAATCAATAGGTTCTAAGCCAAAATGAATAATAGTTAAATGAGGAATAGGTTAAGGTTCTTTTAGGGACATGTAAGATAAATGCTATTTTCCACCACACACTCTTCTATAATTCACAGTTTACATAGTCGTGCCATAAATAGACTGTTACAACTTTTTGAACCTTGATGTATGCAGCTTGACATTTAGCTGCATACATCAATTTTCTTAATTCCTACTGATATATTGGTTTTAAATATAGAACAATCTCTACAAGTGCAAAGATTAAGTCCAAAATAGAAGAAAATAGGATTGCAGTTCTTGAGCTACATAAGGCTGAAAATCTAATTTCTTTATTTGTAAGTCGTTAAAAAATGTCCGTTTAAATCGAATGCTTGTTACGCGTATAACTAAACGTTATACGGGTACCTTGAGCGTAAAAGACATGGACGCTCAGGCGGGTTGAAAAGAGATTAAACAACGCTTTGAAAAAAAATGGACAACAAAGAGCAAAAGCATTGCAAGGAGACGACTTAGTGAAAGTGGTAAAACCTCTCAAAAATACTGTATTTAGAAATAAGCATTGGTTATTCCAGCAAGAAATCGAAAAATGTGCCTGATTTCATCAAGGCATTAGATTGGCCCTCAGGCACTGAAGATCTCAATCCTCTAGATTATTGTTTTTAGGTAGAGTTGGAGCTGAATGCTTGCCACAAAGGATATCCCGATTTGAAAAGTCTTAAATCAAGTCTCCGAACTTTCCGAGGAACTAACATCGACTCAGACCACTACCTCGTTGTGGCCGTTGTAGCAAAACAGGAAGATGCTGGGAGAAAAAACAACGTCGAACGCCTACAATCGCAAGAGATCGCCCAATCCTTCTCCTACCGAGTTACAAGTGACCTCTCTCGAAGTTCTGTGCCGCCAACACAATGTATCGAAAACCAGTGGCAACATTGGCAAGATGCAATCAGAGAAGCCGCCTCTGACGTGCTGGGTATCAAGCAACCACCAACAAGGAACCCCTGGTTTGATGAGGAATTTAGTAGAAGATGCTGGGAGGTTTAAAAGCAGAAATGAAGTTCGAAAGTTTTATAAACAGGTGAAACGAAATTCACAGGTACATAAACCTAGAACCGAAGGCTGCCAAGACGGAAGTGGACACATCATAGTAGAACTGCAGACTGTAGATGATCCATTCAACATAGACGACGAAAGCCAACAATCCCGTCCTCCCAACTTAGACGAAGTAAAGATTGCCATATCTAAGCTTAAGTCTAACAAAGCAGCTGGAGCGGATGGCTTGAATGCCGATCTCTTTAAACAGCTGAAAATATGTTAGTTAGGAGCATGTACCAACTAATCTGCAAGATATGGTTGGAAGAAAGCATTTCTGATGAATGGAACCTCAGTATTATTTGCCTGATTTTGAAAAAAGGAGACCCTCTAAACCGCACCAACTATTGAGGAATCAGTCTACTTAACATCGTCTACAAAATCTTCTCTGCCGTTATATGTAAAGGTTTAGGGCCCATCGTCAACAAGCTGATATGTCTTTATCAGCCCTTAGGTCAAATTGTCACCCACCATGTTTTCATCGATTCCAAGGCCGCATATGACAGCATCTACAGGGACGAGCTGTATAGAGCCATGTCTAGTTTTGGCATCCCTGTCTTTCAAAAAACTGTCCAATTGCTAGCATATGCTGATGACATTGACATAATCGGAAGAACTCAGCGTGATGTCAATGGGGATTTTGTGAGTATTGAGGCAGATTCTTCAAAAAAGGGTTAATGGTTAATGAAAGCAAAACAAAGTACATGCTGTAGTTAAGAAAGGACCTACAACACAGACGTCTTGGTCAAAACGTCACCATCGGCAGACGTAACTTTGGGGTAGTCAAGGACTTCGTCTACCCAGGCTCTGCTGTAAACGCAGAAAACAACACCAGCGCTTAGATCAAACGAAGAATAACTTTTGCTAACCGCTGTTGATGGGTAAAGTCCTCTCTCGAGGGACCAAAGTGTCGCTATATAAGACCCTTATCATCCCCGTCCTGCTATATGTTGCTGAAGTATGGACTGTGACAAAAGCGGATGAAAGCACCTTGGGTCGTTTCGAGAGAAAAGTTCTTCGTTTGATCTACGGGGAGTGGAGGAGAAGATGGAACGACGAGCTGTTCGGGGTGCACAGCTATGTAAAGTTAGAAGGGTAAAAGTCCAACGACTAAGATGGCTTAGAGCACATGGAAACCAATGCTCCGGCCCGAAAAGTCTTTGAATCCACACCCACAGGCCAGCGAAGTAGAGGAAGACTGCGAATCAGGTGGCACGCACAAGTGGAAAGTGACTTCACCTAACTGGAGACATCTACCAAGGGCCAAAGCTAAATGAAGAAGTTTGTTGGGTGAGGTCCTAGTTCAAACAGGACTGTAGCACCACCTTAAATAATTAAGTAAGTAAAATTAAGTCTCTTTGGAGTAATGGCATGTGGTTTTGTAATGAAGCGTCACAATTCATCACGGAACATACATAAATACATATTTTTGAAAGTACGAGTATTTTTCCTGTGTAGCATATTTTTTTAAATTTATAACAGTATCGAAAAATAAAAAGGAAAGAATTTGTTTACAGTTTAAAGTCGTTGATAACCAATGAAACCGTCCTTGAAGGTCCATAGAAATTAAAATACCAGAAGAGTTGGTTACTGGCAAGAGCAGTTAATAAGTCGCAACCCAAAGCCAGTGAACGGATGAGCGAACCCCGAAAATAAGGCTTTCTTATTATGAGAATGCCGGTGTACCTCAGTTTCCATCCGTGAATTGTCTTGCCAATCATAACTATTAGTTTAAACTAAACTTTTGTACTTACTAAAGTTAAATACCCTAGAACTTGGTGAGTAAAATCTCTGCATTATACAACAAAGTATACAACACAGACTTCATTAAACTTTTTCGTATGTGATTTTCTCAAGTCTCAGGTATTTGCGAATTAGCAACAAAACACAGTGCCTTCGGCCTTCAACCAACGAAACCCATGGCAATGGTCTAATTGAGCCTGGTGTATTTTTCAGAGTTATGGAAATGGAAATTTCGAAAATAAGCCACCCAGAAAAGAAGCGGTTAACATTTGAACGATTTTATATTTCATAAAAATAGCCTCAAAAGGTCTTTCAAATAAAAAATAATGTTCGATAATATCTTACACACCTTCCTTTTATTAAAATATAAATATCAAAAACGGTAAATAAAAAACCATGAATGCAGATTCGTGTGAATTTTATTTGAATATAAATAAAAAAAATCTAACAATATTCCATATTTTTCTATAAGTTTTTATTGTCTTCACATTTTTCTCACCTCAAGGTCAGTGTGCAAAAAAAGTTTATTTCAAAAAAGTTATATATTGATGTCAATGACTCGAAGAGCCCATGTCCGATTTTTACTTATTTGATGGTAATGACACTGAATTTAGTTATTTTTTGTTTTTGCTCATATAACATATTATTTGTTCACCCATGCGTGCCACTTGATGCATCATCAGCTTATACAATAGAAACAGAAACCCATCCATCCAATTAATGAAACATTTTTATTTTTGTATGTTTTTTTTTTTTTGTTTTTGGTTTCGACAGTCTTATAATTATATAAATGGAGTTTCTGTACCCAGGTAGAAATGTATATTGGATTCATTGCGTAATAGAAATTTGAATATTAGAGAACAAATGTCCAGGGTTTGGAATACGGAGCTCTTTTTTATGGGTAATTGTGTCGGTTAGGTATTTAAGTAAATCAGAACTTTCATTCTATGATTACGCTGCACTTGAAGATGTCTACTGAGGTTTTAGCAATGATTGAAGCCTGTTCTTTAAACTAATACAAATTAATAAATTAGGTGCATTATTTACACCAAGAAAGAGTTGAAGAATTAAAGTAATATCATTATTAACCCTACTTGGTGTTAGTGGCTGCATTCAGAGAAGCTTTATTCGATGTTCATAAGAAGAAAGTTTGTAAGGATCAGACCATGGCAGCCCTCTTAAAGCGAAACGTATGAAGTTGCGTTGATCATATTCTAATTATATTCTATTCTTATGGATATTGTTTAAAGGCGTCTATACATGAGATGCTTACTCAAGTGTTATATGAAACGAGAGTAATATAAGGATCCTGACATTTCTCAAACCAAAGTTTAACAAATCCTATCCTAGAGTTGGCTTTGCTAAAGATCGAATAAATATGCTCCGTTAAATCAATATGGCAATTAAAACGAAATCAAAGATCCTTTAAACTATTAACGCGATGTATAGAGTTCTGCCATATTTTATAATCAATCGAATACATCATTGATATCTATGATAAAACACATAGGCCCTAAATTACTACCCTGGAAACTACCGATTTAACAGTGAAACAACTATTTTGAAGATACGACAATAAGAAAACCATGTGATAAATTGCGGAGGAAACCCAATTTCCTTCAGCTTAAATGTGATGGTATTGTGAGAAAGTTGGTAAAAAGTTTTAAAATAATTAGTGTAAATACATTTGAGCTCTTAACCGATTTTCAGGGCATTTGATACAAGTAAGATTAGTATATTGATATTGTTAATATTTTCATCAATACCATTTTTTTTAGCATCACTGTGTTTCGCTAGTACCGCTTATCGATAATGGCTGACATGTGTGTTCCAATAATGTGTTTTCCTGAACGCGGGAAGTTGTCAAAAAGTTGTTTGTTTAGGGAATTCACTTAAAGTCGACATTATTGCTGGACAGAAAATTAGAAACGACTACTAGAACCAGTGAATTTGTTTTAAATTCGGCTTTTTATCGATGTGAGTTGATTGTATTCATTATATTTTCATTATTTTTACAATATCAATTATAATACAGTGAAAAATGGGTAAACATAAGTCGTGCTGTCTAGAACTCTGGAAGCTGATTGTGCAATATTACCAAAATCACAATGAGTCAATGAACTTCATAGCTAAAAGATTTAGCTGTTCCAAAAAGATGGTATTTGGAGTCGTAAAAGTATTTAAAAGAACTGAAAGCTTTGAAACTCCTAAAAAGGGGCAATTGAGCGTAAAACGACGCCAAGAGAAGACAGGCTAATATGCAGTATCAGAAAAGCCGATCTTTTCTTGACTTCTTATAAGATAAAAGATATTGATACGCAACAAATCTCTCGAGAACTGTCATCTAGAAATATAAGGCGTCGCCTCCTAGAACATGGTCTTCGGGGATGTGTTGCACGGAAAAAACCACATGTGTCAAAAAAAAACCTTAAGTCACGATTGACTGTCGCTAGACTGCACTCAAATAAAACCTTACAATTTTGGGAAAAATACTGATGAATCTAAGTTCAATTTATTTGGGTGAGACGGTAAAGTGTACTTTAGAGAAGTCCTCAAAAACAAGAATTAGACCCAAAATACACGCTGAAGACCGGGAAACATGGAGGAGGAAACATAATAGTTTGGGGTGAACATTAGTTACGTTTTTCAACAAGACAACGATCCGAAACTGCACGTATTGTAAAGCAGTGGTTTGCGGATACAAAAACCAGTGCTTTGGATTGGCCCGCGCAAAGTCTGGAGCTCAATCCGATTGAAAACTTATGGACAGACGTCGCGTCGAGAGAAGAGCATGAATTTTTAAAATAACGCAAATAAAAACAATGGGTTGTGTCACAAAGGACACGAAGAAAGTTTATCTTGGGAAAGTTCCCTAAGAACAAAATAATTTAATTCAGTCGTGAGTCCAGCAATTTCGGAAAGTTTAATGGGTTAAAAGAACACATTTAGCCACAAAAAAAAATAAAATAAAGTCTACTAAGCTTTGCATTTCTTATGGATCCTGTCACCTGTTGCTATTGTCTTACTCAACTTGTTTTTTTTTTTATATTTTTTTCGTTATTAATTTTTCCCAACTGAGATCTTTTTTGAAATCAAACTTTACTTTCTAAAAGCTGAAACAAACCTTTTATCACAACTCGTTTTTTTCCGACTCAATAATTTTTCGAGAAATTTGTTTCTTTTTTTATGGACTACTTCTTCTTCCTCCTACTCTTCTTCTTCTTTGCCTTTTTAAAAAGTCCATCATAAAGAATAATTTTATCCAGAAGACCACGAAAAACATGCCATCCTACTTTGACCTTTTGTAATTAGCTGGTATTTTAATCCGGTCGAACTCCGACTCCCACCTTTTTCGCTTTGGCGCATACCGTTCTCAAAACCTACCAAATATTTATCGTCTCTTTCACTTTGGTGATTTGAACACCAACCTTGGCTTAATGGACGAGTTCAGCTCTTGTCCGTCGAATCCAATTGGTCTAACAAGTTTACGAAAAATAATTGAGAAATCGCGAATAAAGTGCTCATTCCAAATCGGCCCAGTTTAAGAACTTGAGGAAAGCATTCTTCTAAATAGGAACCTTGTCAATTCTCGACCAAGATTTTGAGGCAGGATACCTTAAATTAAATAAAATAGGACAGGATACCTTGGTTCACGCGAAATTTAAAAACTCTCAACCCTTAGACTTTCGTGCAGGCAATTATAAGAGAAAGGAAAACACATCCAACACTCATTCATCACACAAGCATTAAGCTTGTGACCGTCCTTCAAACCATTAAAAAGTTATGTCAATTGTGAATCTTCGGTCACACAAGTCGGCTTTACCACTAAAAGATCTGTTCAAGTTGCTTTTCCAAAATACAATAAGAGAAGAACACTTACTAATGGAAAGCAGGATTTAACTAACCTCTTAGAATATTTTAAAGCCGCAATGAAGAAAGGAAGGTTTCAAAGAAAAAAGTGAAACTTGTGATTAATTTTACAATATTTTATGTAAAATTAAAAAAGTTTGAGATCAATATTTCCTTTGTTTTGAAGATACTTACGTAAGTGAAAACCCGTTTTTATCAGTTCTTATTACTGTAGGAATATGTTTCTCGTAAAAATACTGTCAGTTGGATTTTTATAAAAAATTGTCAACATAAAAAATTATATAAATTATGTAAATTATTGTTGTTCACAAACAATATTTTACATATGATCAAACAAATTTAAATTCATTTTCTGTTTCTGTCTCAGAGATATTTTAGTCGAAAGCCAATTTTAACTTATATTTAGTAGAATTTTGGAAGGTTTTTATTCTTTATTAAAATAATGCCAATAGAATTTTTTAAAAATACTACTATCTGTTAAGTTACTTAGCAACTTTTAGTTGTATTTTTTTTTTCTTAAGAAAACTTCCTTCTTTCCAAGGTCATGAAAACGCTGTCCAATTTTGTGCTTAAGAAACATCTTGAAGAACGGAAGCTTCTCAATGACCGACAGTATGGCTTTCGTTACAATAGATCCCCTGGTGATCTTATGGTTGACCTCACCGAACATTGGAGCAAATCCTTACATCGTTTTCGAGAAAGTAAGATTATTGCACTTGATATTTCAAAGGAATTTGATAGGGTTTGGCATCAGGCTCTCTTATCGAAAATGCGTGCTTTTGGTATTGATGAATCTCTTATTTGTTGGGTTAGAAATTTCCTTTCGGAAAAGTAGTTTTTGACTGGTTAAAATCTGATATCCAAAAAATAAATCCTGGTGTGCCCCAGGGCTCCGTTTTGTATCCTACTCTTTTCCTTATGTTAATAAATGATCTTTTGTCTGAAACTTCTATAAATTGTGTCGCTGATGACAATACCCTCTGCTTTTCATATTCGTTTTTAGACTCTCATCTTTGTTCCTCGGATTTGGTCTACCAATGGCAACGTATGATAAGCTCATTAAATTCTGATCTTGACAGCATTGTCCAATGGGGAGTCAAAAACTATGTAGAATTTAATGCTTCGAAAACTTAATGCTGTCTAACCCTTCCCCAATGCCACTATCCATGGGTGGTACTTTCATGGATGAGATTGAACAACTATCAATCCTGGGTGTGAGCATTACAAACCATTTGTTGTGGAGTGATCACATATTTGACATCGCCAAAAATGCTGCTAAGAGGTTTCTCCGACGATGCAAGAAGTTTTTCGTCCTAAACTCGAGTAAATCTCTCATATTTGGGCTGGAGTCCCTATAATGTACTTGAGCCACCTGGATAGAATTGAAAAAAGGAATCTACAAATGATAGGAGATCGTTCTCTCACACAGACATTTGCTTCTCTCATGCCTGTCATTGCTTTAATCCTTATTTTTATAAACAATGCCCTAGCGAAATAGCCGGCTCCATTCTTTCCCTCAAACAAGTCAACCGTAGTACCCGTACTGCTAGGTATGCCCATCAATTTACCATTGAGCCCAATTTCGGACGTACTGTTAAGTACGGATATTCTTTCTTTAGCCACACTACACGAATGTGGAATGCTTTACCTGATTCAAAATTTCCCACTCATTACAATGTGCAGACATTCAAAACCAATGTTTATCGGTTTCTCCTTTCTAATCCTATCCTCCTTTTCTAATTGCTCGCACTGTGTTTAATCATTATAAGGGTATTCATAACCCCTTTAGTGCGCGCACAATATATATATAAAAAACTATCACTCTAATAAAAATGTTGCCAAATGTCTAAAGTGGAAGTCCTTAATGCCAAATTTTTTTTGAAGGTAATATCAATTTGACAATATGTCAGTCCGACAAATAAGACCGATTACAAAAACTTCCTAAGGGAAGTTTGTATGTAAATTTGGTTTTGACTATTTTACTCGTACGTCTTGCACGTCTGTGCATCGCGTTAGTACCAAGTTTTATATTACGTAATTGAAATCTAAATAATGGAGGAATTGTCTCCCAGGTTAGGAATACAGAACTCTTGTTTTGATGAATAATAATATTTTGAAGAAAATCTGAAATAAAGTGAAATGAAAAAAATGTTATAAATTTAGTTCTATTTTTCTAAGCTATACGCATAAAATATTTCTGTCACAAAAAAAACATGACGAATCAAAATCACCACAGACCTCACATAAATATTTACTTCTCCGGAAAACCGTAACAATAATAATAGGTTCATATTTCCATCAACACCTAAACCCAATAATTATCATCTAAATACAACTTGTTTATGGATAAAATAACATATAAGCAAACAGAAGGAAAAAGACTCACAACTCGTTCCATGATAATTACCCTGCCAAACATTTTACCTTCCGATGATATGGCGATGGTTATGCTCCAAATACCAAGGAAATTGTACTAAAAGCAACAAAAACAACCAACAAAAGCAAACAAATAAGAATTGCTTCCATATTTTAACTCAACAGATATGTTCCTTTTATACCTACCTTTTTAGAGCCTGCAGCCGTTTATAAGATGCTTGAGATCACAAGAACCATCTCCATCATCATCATACCAAAAGAATTCTAGACACTCTCGAAGATGAATATTCTTTGGGCTTGGATGAGCTGAGGGCTACCGCTCGGCGGGTATAGAAGGTATACAAGTCTTGTGATGATGGTGGACAAGAATTCGAAGAAAGGTATTTTCTTTTATATTTTTGTTTTTTGGTTTGTTTTTGGCGATGTCATTTTTAAGCCTTTTGGGAAAAAATAAGGGACATAATGTGCAATTAATCTTTTTTTCTTTCTTCTGATGGAACCTTTGAAATGGCGAAATGTTAAAGAAAATAATAAAGACAAAAAAAGGAAAAGAATGATGGATGGATTATTCTGTGTGTGATGGAAAACATTTTAGGAATTTTAAGAAGCTTAATCATTTTCAAGCAATAAATTAGGTGGATAGGTTAGGTACCAACTTAAGACTAAAAAACAACCTGACCTGACCTTGACGACATGACAGAATAAATGTTGTGGGTGTTTTTTTTTTAATTTGTATTCCTTAAACGTTAGCTATAATTTTAAAAAGCATAAAATAAGTGGTTTAATCTTAAGAGAAAACAAAATCAAACTTCTTGAGACATAAAATTGATGGTTAGATGATGACAGATGACATTTAAATGTCAAACACCACTGACCGAGGTAAAACAAATTCAGTGTCCAGACAAACTCGATCCAGACATTTTGTTTCTTTAAGTATTTGTATTTTTTCTTGGGTTATCAATCTTAATGGTTGGTCATATCTGTTAAGAATCATTTGACTCTTTGAGTTTGAATTTAAATGTCACAGACCTTTTTCTGAATGTCATTCAAAGGAGATTGAGCCGGAAAAACTTTTAGCAATTAATTTTATTTTTTAGAAATGTTTTTAATTGTTACCATTATTAAAAGGTTTTAAAATTAGAGTTTTATGGGGCAAAGCATGTAACTACTTCAGTTTTTTGGTTCTTTTTTGATTGGTAGGGTTGTTGCTTCATGTCACTTTATTTAAAATGGTAATGTCATGTTTTCTTTGTTCATTCCACTTTCTCAAAATTGGAGATTTTACCTTATCGTTGTATTTAATGGATTGTTTGTGTCTTTATATGGTTATCCATATACCTTGACTTCTTTTATTTTTAAGCCTGTGAAAAGTGGCACCGAAATTTAAGCCGTCTTAATAAAATGAAGTATGTTTTAGAAATTGATCAGAGTGGCCATTTATAACCTAAAAACATATTTTTTTTAATTGTGTCAATTTAGAGGAATTGAGTGTTGCCAACTAACAAACAGAAACAATAATGAAAATGGTTTGTTTAAATGTCATTCCTTCTTTAATCCTAAGAAAAATTTAAATGTAATAAAATCTTTGGGTCACTGAGTGACACACATTTACTTACTGACGAAATAATAAACCATTTTTTTCTTAGTTTGTATCCATGTGGTTTAAGCATTTAGTTTGGAATGAATCTCTTTAGGTTTAAATACGATTGGCAAACAAAATTTAAATAACGTTAAATACTTCCGCCCCTACATAAAATGAAAAAATGTTTTTTGGGCACTACGACTTTTTGAGTTTTAAATTTAATCGCACAAAAACACAAAAATTAAACTAGAAGAAATGTCAGAACTCCCAAAAATTCGGAAGTTCAAAAAAGTGTAACAAATACATCGTGTCACATCACATGAATACGAACAAGCTTTTTTCGTTTGTTTTTTGAAGACATTTTTCAGATCCTAAGACTTTTTTTTGGGAAAACCCAAAATGTGGAATGAATGAGGTATGTCTATATTATGTTTATACTGCAAAACTAATTTTTGGATTAAGTTGATAAATACAAGTTTTATGGCGGTTTTTCACAGGAATGCCATACAAAGTACCTGTTTTGTTGTGTCACATGAATAGGGACAAGCTCTAAATTTACCTATTACAGTGTTTTAAGTCAGATAAAAGGATACTTTGATTGTTTAAGAGCTTAGTACGAGTATTAATTTGATAGAACCAAGCAGTATGGGTAGAATAAGGGTCTAATCAAGAAGGAAATAGGCCAAATTTGAGCTTACCGGGATCTAGGCAAATCTATCCTGACCTCAACATCATGAAAACGTGTGGGGATGGCTTTAAAGAAAAGTCTACGAAGGAATTCGCCATACCAAGAAACCGAAGAGATTAATGAAGGCATAAAACGGTCCTTAAATTACTAAAAATTATTTTGATTCCTTCAATAAAACCAGTATTTACCCAAGCATAATATTTTGTTGATATTTTCTTTACTTTAAAGGGTCTTACAGGTAATTATATGCCTATTCATGTGACACAAAAAACCAGGTACTTTTTATGACCTTCTTTGTACTTATCAACTTAATCCAACAAATTTTTTCCAAGTTAGAGTTTTTCTAAAAAAACAAAGGAATTGAAAAATATCGTCAAATAAAAAACGAAAAAAGTGTGTCCCCATTCATGTGACACGAAGTGTATGTTAGGTTTTATTTCACTTTAAGAAAGTGAAACAAGGCCAATTTTCGAAGTGGAGCAAAAAACAAAATACTTAGCTTGCATCTTCATAGTGCGTATAAATAGTGAAATATGTATAAGGTCATGCTGCGCACTCAACCCCCTTTCTTGGACTCACTATAGAATTTGGGTACCAGTTTTCTTCAAATCCAGATTCCTTGAATGCAAAGAAACTTAACGTACACTTCACACCTATCCCAAATCTTTTGAACCCAAGCAGAGGGTTTGCAAGGGGGGCAGCAGGCTCTCCGATACATAACACACTGTTTTAAGGCCCAACAAAATTTGGACTTTACGACGTTAAAAATTAGTTTGGGTGATATAGCATTTTATTTCTTTGGGATATTTTATAATTTGAGATATTTGTAGTTGGGACAAAAAGAACAAAAAAAATCATAAATGTCACCAACCCCAAATTCAAAATTTACAATTCTTTTGAGCAAAATGACAACTTTCTATTTGGGTGTTCTTTTAATTAAAATTTGTTTGGGAGTAAGGACATTCGTTTTTGGGCTTTATGACCAATTTTGGGAGTTATGACAATTTATGGTTTTGACGAAAAGACTTAACGCCATTTTATTTTCACAATGAAATTTCAGTGTTTTGGGAGTTGAGAGTTTTAAGAGGTAGACTTAAATGGTCCAACACGGTATTTATAGAATGGTATTCTACAATAACTTCAAATTAAAGTGAATGCATTTGTTGCAAAAATAAAATGGTTCTATTTGCTTGAAAATGAAAACATTAGTGATAAATGTTCTTAGATTTTTTCGAACTGAAAAGTAGTAACTTCATAAATTGCAGACTTAAATTTAGAAGTACATTTTTAACGTTTTATAATTTTCTCACAGATTCTGAAAATTAAATTATAACTTTCAAGCGTCAAAATTAGGTGGCGCAACAAACCTTTGAGAACTAGGGCCTAGTGACTTACAACTCTCAACCATTCCTGTGTGCGAGTAACACTGTTAAGGATGGAGGCGTAGAAGTAAGACTAACTTTTAAAAAGGGGCGAACACAATTTTGGAAGTCATTATTACTTCTAAATGGTTACAATCTTTTAAATTACACCTCAACACAAAAATGTTGACTAATGACGTGATATACAGACATAGCCATTAAAATAGACACAGTTGCCAAGAGTAAAACCAAATGAAAAGAACAACATGCATTAAAAGTAGTTTTAACCGTTATCAAAAAAAGTTAGTTTTTCTCATGAAAAATAACATAGTTTTTTTTTTCTTGTTGATTGTTTGGAGATGAACTGTTTCTTAGGTAAGACTGTGTCTTTGGTTGACATTAAAATAGAAAATAAGACCTTAATATTTAACTAGTATCAAAAATATTAGTTTTTAATATTTTTTTTATTTGTATAAAACAATAAGTTTACTTTAGGAAGTAAATTTAAATTATTTGAATAATATTGCAATTAATTCTAAGGGAAACATGGGTTGCGGTATTGTTACCTAGAAGAGAAGGCTGTCATTCAAGATCAATAGCCAGAATAATGAGCAGAACTCTTAAGTTGATTGTAAAAGCAATTTGAACGCTGAGAGCCAAAAAAATAGACGGGAAAACCAAGCAAAACAACCCCAAGAGAAGACTGAAAGATAATTTGCGCTTCAAATAAAAGGATACTTAGAAGTCTTCAAGGGAAATAAAAACAAACTACAGCTTCCAACAACTTCCAGAACTGTTCGTAGAAGACTTGTTGAAGCTAACTTGCTCAGAAGGATCGCAAGAATGGATTTTTTTCTAAGGAAAACGAAATATAACAATGCGGTTTAAATTCGCCCACGATAATTTTTATTGGAGTGGACCAGAAGGAGACAAAAAGTGGAGGAATATTTTGTGGATGAACGAAACAAAGATAGATTTGTCCGAAAGTGATGGCAGACAAACCATTAGAAGGCTTCCTTTGAAAGAATTTAATCCCGAATACATCCAGAAAACGGGCAAGAATGGTGGAATCAGTATTTTACTCTAGGGTTAATTTTCTTGGTATGGCGTTGGACCAATACATTTGACTGAGGGTAAAATGGATCAAAATATGAAGGTGAATGACGAGAATCTGCCTATCAAATGTGTTCCACAGCAGGACAACGACCCTTAGCACACATCCAAATCGGCTCAAAAGTATTTTAAGGGCCCAAAACTCATTGTATTGGAGTGGCCTGACTTAAATCCCATAGAAAATTTTATTAAAACTGTGGAGGATGGTTCAACAAAAGTGGTACAATATTTCAATTAACAGATGCCGCCGTAATTAAAGCTAAGGGCCAGGCTACCAGATATTAAAGTAATTTTTAAATTCAGAATAGCTTTGAATTTTATTTAATTTTTTTAAATCTTTGTCTACGAAATTTGTTCCTTTTTTTAAAATTATGAATTTAAAATATTTTATGTTAAAATTTTACTACAAATAATTTGTAATTTTAGTTTGAAAGAAAAAAAAAAAGAAAATGAAGACCAAACTTGAAAAAAAAAATCGTTTTAAGTCAATAAAAAATTGAATTTTTGAAACTCTTTTTGGTGTTTCTATTTTAATGTCCATATCTGTATGTCTTTTCTGTTGTTTTTTTTGCTCGATTTTATTTGCGTTTTTCTTAATGTTGGTTAAACATACAAAACAAAGCATTTGCGACTTAAATCGCGATAGTAGGCAGTTAGTCCAATTTCAAAGTCTTTAAGGGGGTATTCTGGTCTAGAGGCATGAATTTTAGGTAATTTTTGAAGTTCTGTAGAAAAAAGCAAGCAATAATTTTAGCATCTATTTTTTTATACGTTATTTATTCACATTAAAAGCATGCAAAAAAAAATAAAAAAGTAAAAAAAAAATAAAAATTCCGTTAGTTATCAGCTGATGGAGTGGTGCATCTTAAAAATTTGGTGCGTGACCATACCCACGATTTTAACTCTCCTAGAAATCTGAAATCAAAAACTAAAAAAGATTATTAATCTACAATAATGTCGCAATGTCTGGAACTACGGAAAAGTTACAAACATTTTTTTTTACAAAATGGCGGCTGTCTAAAGAAAAATACAAAAAAATTACCATTTTTTTGAACATTCTTCGATTTGTTAAAAATAGTAAAAATTTAAATTTGGGGATGGCCGTAGTTCCGGACGTAGACAAGTCACTAAAGAAGACTCTCTTAAAATTTCAAGTAAATCGGTTCGGCAGAACCTGAGAAATCGTGGGTATCAGATTCAAAAAAACAGTTCTGAGAAAAACGCGTTTAAAGTACTCCATTATGTCTTTTGTTCTATTAGTTGCAGCCCAACCGATTTGGGTGGCTGCTCAGCAAAATACTTATTTCTCCGAAAATAATTTGAATTTGGGAAAATCCTCTCGTAGACATATTCTTAAATAGTTAAACTATGAAAATATGAAAAGAAAAAAAAATCGATTTTTTTAATTTCTAGACCAGAATACCCCCTTAATTACAATTTTATGTTTCGGATTGAAACCATTTTAAACTTACATACATTTCAAGAAATTAAATCTACAATGCAATTCCAGAACTTTACGCGATGTTCTGTGAATTGGTTTGGTTAAAGTTTGTGTTCCTTTATAATTTTATTGGAGCTAATATCTTTTTGTTAACATATTAAAGAAGTGGTTTTTTTGTAAATATATTTATGCTCTGATATTCGAGATCTTTCGATTGCGATATGTTTTATTGGGCTACAATTGTTATCCGAATATTGAAAGAAAAACATATATAAACTCAAGAGATTAAGGGCTTTCGAATGCGACTGATCTCAATTGGTTTTCTACAACTCTAAAAACACCAAAAACCAATCGAATTTTCAGCGACGTCTGCCTTTATAAAGGGTGATTTTTTTGAGGTTAGGATTTTCATGCATTAGTATTTGACAGACATGGTGTCAAAGAGAAAGATGCTCAGTATGCTTTGACATTTCATCATGAATACACTTACTAACGAGCAACGCTTGCAAATCATCGAATTTTATTACCAAAATCAGTGTTCGGTTCGAAATGTGTTTCGCGCTTTACGTCCGATTTATGGTCTACATAATCGACCAAGTGAGCGAATAATTAATGCGATTGTGACCAAGTTGCGCACTCAGTTTACTTTATTGAACATTAAACCAACCACACGAATGCGTACAGTGCGTACAGAAGAGAATATTGCGTCTGTTTCTGAGAGTGTTGCTGAAGACCGTGAAATGTCGATTCGTCGCCGTTCGCAGCAATTGGGTTTGTGTTATTCGACCACATGAAAGATTTTACGCAAAGATCTTGGTGTAAAACCGTATAAAATACAGCTCGTGCAAGAACCGAAGCCGAACGATCTGCCACAACGTCGAATTTTCAGTGAATGGGCCCTAGAAAAGTTGGCAGAAAATCCGCTTTTTTATCGACAAATTTTGTTCAGCGATGAGGCTCATTTCTGGTTGAATGGCTACGTAAATAAGCAAAATTGCCGCATTTGGAGTGAAGAGCAACCAGAAGCCGTTCAAGAACTGTTTGGTGTGGTTTGTACGCTGGTGGAATCATTAGACCATATGCTGTTGGACGCAACGTTACGGTGAATGACGATCGCTATCGTTCAATGCTAACAAACTTTTTTTTTGGAAGACAACATTTCCAAAGAAATTCGGGCTATTCCGGCCGAAATGCTCGAAAAAGTTACCCAAAATTGGACTTTCCGAATGGACCACCTAAGACGCAGCCGCGGTCAACATTTAAATGAAATTATCTTCAAAAAGTAAATGTCATGGACGAATCTAACGTTTCAAATAAAGAATCGATGAGATTTTGCAAATTTTATGCATTTTTTTTTTAAAAAAGTTCTCAAGCTCTTAAAAAATCACCGTTTATTAAGTAGTTGCCACAAAGACAAAAAACGCGTGTCCGGCTTACTCTGCAGGACAAATGCTTCTACCTTCACGTCTGTCGAACCATATTTGAAATCAGTGAGTCGCATATGTCAAGATGCAATGCATTTGAAGTGGCTTTTCTTCCTATTTCAATTTTCGAAAAAGTTGTACTTTTATTAAACTTTTTCTCTCAAACACAGCCAATACGTGTTGGAAGATGATCGTTTCTGATATCACCTTTACAAAGACTACCTTGAACTTTAATTTCAACTGGTTTCCTTCCACCCTCAGAATTAGGTCTCACAGCTCTAGGTCTATTAAATTTACTCCGATTCAACCTGATCTAGTAAAATATGAAAGGATATTAAATTAAAACTGTAAGTTGTTAATAAATGCATATTATTTTGTCTATCTCATGGGCATCGGAGTGATTACAAAACATTTTAAAAATCCATATCTCTTATTTTTCATGTCAGTGATATTTTTTTCCAAAGTTTTAGCGAGATTTTTGTCACGTTTCTAAAATGTGTATTATCAGTTAATTTTGAATAATAGTTACCTTATCATTTTTTTGAACCAATATTTACTTCCGCCGACAATTAACAATTAACATTAACTGGCAGAAAATCTATTCATCTTCTAATCATTTATTTACCAATTTTAATTCTTTAAATATATTAAAGGAAATGGCTTATCTTTTATTTATACATTGATTAAATCAATACGGATTTAATTACAATCACATCAATTTCCTTTATTTTTACAAATAAAATACAAGATTTATGAATTACGTTATTTCACTTAATATTATAATTCAGTTAAAAAGAATGTTACTTAAAAACCTAACAACATTGTTAAGATCGTTACTTAAAACTCAGAAATGATTTAGTACAATATTTTATATAAACTCGAAAATCAAAACATTAAATTCTAAGGAAAATTTGATTACTTTCGGAAACAACTTTATCTTAACATGAGATAAATTATCCATAAAAAAAGTTAATTCAAGTTCTTCTTCATTGGGACAATCAAGCTTCCTGTCTATGTGCAATAAAAAAAATACAACAAAACTACAATTACAATAAAATACCAGCAGCTAAAATATCAGCTCATTTTCATAATTTTTTATGACCACACTTTCCACCCACTTTCAAAATTCCATACAATATACAAATTCAAAAAAAATAAAACCTAAACAACAACCAGATGTTGTCCATTCAAGTATCTTCCCCTCTTAAAAACGTTGCAAACAAATTAAACGACCCGAAAACCGAAACATAAACTTAATGTTGCAGACTCATGTATAGCTCTGATACAATCCACATTACAATTCACTCAAACTACAATCCACACGAACAGAATAATACTCACTCAATGTAACTGGAAATTATTGCATGTTTGCCGGTTGCTTTTCGTTTTGGGTCTCTTGTTGGGCGCCCGTTTATGCAATGCAACACTAAACTCTTGTGTGATAGACACACAAATGTTGAAAGGAATGTTGCTCGACCAGTAGAAGTTGTTGTTTTGTTTCATTGCACTGCACGCGCCTACGAACAACGAACGTCAAGAAAAGAAAAAACACCACAAAACAGGCAACATTCTTATAGACTTACTCAGTTCTTCACTTCCCAATCGGTCAAGTCTCAAGCCCTAAGCATAATCCACAAAGACAACATTTCCCATTTTGATATACACGATCGCTATCAACATTCTGTGGCTCAGTTTAAGCTGAATCGACGTCGAGTTAGGATGAATTTATGAATTTTTCTCCATAAAAATTCAATTAAAAATAAAAACCAGAGAGAACAAAAACCGCTCCCGTTCGTGTTTCGTTCGTGAAGTTTGTTTTGGTTTTGGAATGTGTCTTGATGTGTATCGCGGTATCTTTTGATATTCAAAAAAGAAAAAAGATATTAAATTCGCATGAATGATTTCGCGATTTTTGAATTCCTTTTACGAATACAAAAAAAATTTGACCGAATTTAAAACAAAGAAGGAAATAATTAAAAAACAAAAAACTATAAATTACGTGGGGATATTCGAAGTTGAAAATCCATAAAATAAAGAAATAACCAAAATTTTGTATCTTGAATACTAAATCGATAATTTATTCAAAGTGAAGTTTTGTTTTTTGTCATTTCTTGTGATTTTGAAGAAGACAAGAAAAATAAAAAAAGAAGAAGAAGAAGTGTGCACCTGTGCACCAACTCATTTGTGATTAAATAATATTTCTTGGGAATTTTAATTTGTGTTTTGTGTAATTAAAGATATTGTATCTTTATTTGTATCTATACAAATATTAGCTATCTATATGCGACAACGACCTTTTCTTCAACCGGATTTATTATTGGATAAAACAAACGAAGAAGAAGAAATAGATACAAAACAGTGACAGTAGATTTTAACACCGCAAACGAACGAAAGAAGGAAAAGAAGAAGAAGTGCAAGTGCAAGTGCATCGATACATTGAATTTATGTATTTTCTTTTTTTCTGGATAAAAACAGGAAAATCATATAAAAATTACTAAGAAATTCCTGAAAGAGAGTAGCAAGATATTTTATACATACCTGTATCTCAAAAGTGCGTTTATAGTTTAATATTTTGTATCTCTCACTTTTAAAACGGATTAAAACGACCTTGTGGATTATTATCTTTCATTTTTATTTTGTATCAACATCTCAGAAAACAACATTGCAGAAAAAAGACGGTAAGTTATAAAAATATAAGATATATACTAGATTTAAGACAGGTAGTGTCAGCAATGGCTGCACAAAAGTTGAATGGCATTTGAGATACATTTAAAAATGTATCTAACTACGTATTATATAGATGCAAAAATGAATGCATCTTATGTATATAGGTATATGAGTTGCGTGTTTATGGTTGTTTTTCTTTTTTAAGCCGGATTAAGAATCTCTTGGGTGCATATCTCCACGAATTCCATCAGGGAAGTCTTGTGTATTTTTTTGATTTAAGATACATTTGTATCTGCAAGTGGTTTTGTTTTGAGAGGGTACTTGTTTTTGGGAGAGAAAGAGAATTCCATGGTGCATTGGTACTGAAGACAGGCTTGAGATATGTTGTTTGTTTTGTTTGTTAATTTTGATATGCAGTTTACAAGGCTGTGTTTCAAGTTTTGTGCATCATGAGGAATTGCAAAATACCAAAGGTGCAGAGAGAAATTGAGGGTTTAATTCAGTTTGACGTACTTATAATGATGTAGATGAATAAATGGGGTTCTTATATAATTCACTAACAGTATTCACAGATATATTTTGGAAAAAACTTTGAAATAAAAATAAAAGCAAAAAAAAGGAATGTATCTAATTGGCGCCCAGGAAGTGCCACTGTTTGAGTTTTTTTTATTTAACATGAGAGTTTTCAAATGTTTATGAGTAACTACAACAATTCTTAGAAATTGTTTGATACTACGTCAATGCACCTGACAACTAGTTGAAAGCTTTTGAACTGGTGAATCAGCTTAGAATATTACGGGGAGACTTATTGAAATATTTGTACATATGCATTAGTTGATAGATTGTTATTGCTTTTGTTCAGTTAATTCTCGTATAAGTTTGTATATACTGAGATATACAAACTTACAGATATACATTTATTGAAATTGATGAATCTTAATTTTTATGACTGAACTCGCATTGGCTAAATAATAGAGCTTGACATTTATCTTTTAATTGATTGAAGTTGTTGAAACTATTATGGGGACTTTCATAGGCTTTAGTTAAATTTTTGTATGAAAATTGTTTTTGTTTTGTTGAATTTTGTGTGTAATGTTAACTGAAAAAATAAATTCTTATTAAAAACGAAAATTTATGTAGGTACTATAGAAGAGTTTTTACTAAATGGCGCCCAACGATAACTCGAAAATAATGTATATTACGTTTAAATTCAATTTATATATATAAAAAATCATAATTATTTGTAAGACAGTAATGCGTTATGAGTTTCTATTAAGATTTGTGATACTTTTAGGATCGAAAATTGTCTTTAAAAATTTTACTCGGGTGCCACTTTTAGATAACTCCTTTTGATTTTTGAATGAAATATGAAGTAGCTATGTATGCACACATTCTTTAATTCTATTTTTTTTCCGTTAATATTTCAATTATTATTCTCGTTCAAAACTATTTCAATTTCATTGACTAAGTTAAGAAAAATTTTAAATCTTCAACTTTTTTTATACGATTGATGAATATGAAAAAAAAATCCTCTTGTTTATTTTAGTTTGACTTTTTAATTGTACTAATTACGAGTAAGTAAACTTTAGTATTAGAGTAAAAGTTTTTTTTTGTTGAAGGAAGTTCAATTCTCATGCTTCATTGTTCTTATAGGTTTTTGTCGGGCGCCACTTTGTCTTTTTTCTTTTATTTTTCTTTATCATTTTTTTTTTACTTCACAAATATTTTCTTTCTTTTAAAAGTGTTTCTCAAATTTGTGGTTTAAAATTTTCATCCAATATTTGTCCCCTCAATTGCTGCCAAAATTATTGCACAGTGTTGAGGGATTTTTACTCGGGCGCCATTTAGTAAGTTCTTATTTTTTGTTCAATTTCACTCTTTAAGTTAAGCTCACATTAAACATTTAAAACGTTAAGAGATATCAATAAAGTTCTTGATAGCAAAATTTGATTAAAAACAGAATTTGGATTAAGCTTTCCATATTCCTGAAAAAAAATTCATGGGTCTGGACTTCGGAAATTGTGCTCAAAAATAAACTGATAAGAATTCTTTAAATTACAAATTGGAGTTGAGTCAATTTAGGGGATAAATTCAATAGTAAATTGTAATCAAACTATGAATATACTTTTACTTGGGCGCAATTTGCAGCAATTTGCAATTTGGACAGAAGACTTGAAATGTTTTCATAAATATATTCTACCTTAAATTTTGTGTAGCATGTCCATTGGTTTTGATTTTTTTAATTTTTTGGTTTCTACCCGGGCGCCATTTTTTTGTTTAAGAATATGCAAATTCAATACAAATTAAAGCAACTAAGCAAAAAGACCATAAAACTCCTAAAAAAAGACCTTACTCAATTTATTTGCAGTGCCAATAGTTTAAAACAAAAAGCAATAGACTCCACGATTAACTATCCCTTTCAATCTTAAACCATTAACTATCTCACTTTTCATACCTCACCTGCATAATAATTCCAAATGTCTAAGCGAAAATGTATTGAAAGTAACTGGTATCTTGCATTTGTCTCTAGGTATCTTTTGTTCATCTTCACATATGCATATCGTAAACCCTAGGAAAGTCTAAATTAGAATTTCAAAGAGAGAATTTTCATTTTCTTATAGGTTTTCTCATCACTATCTCATCCTCGTTTTCCCATGCAATTTTTTTGTTTTCTTCTCATTACTAAGCGAATTCTTGTTTTTTTCCCTTCTTTTTTCATACCGATACCAACGACTATGACGACAAACGTGAGGTTAAGGTTCTTTAACACTATTTTCTGTCTGACATAAGGAAAACGAAGAAAAATAATGTGACTACACTACACTATACCTTTTGTCGAAAGACAGCGTCAGTGACTAATGTAGTTGTCATTTATTTTCTATCTTATATTATAAGACAAAATTAATGTGTCTACCTTACCTATTTTCAATGAGCCAATAAGATAAGATACATAGTTACTCGTAACTAAATGCAAAAGATACTTTATCTGCAATAAGAAGTAGAAAAACGATTTCAATGTAAATTTGTGTACATTTTATTTTTAACATTAACTCAAAGTTGATGGATTAATTTATTGACAATTTAATCTACGGGATATACATTTTTTGCATTGCATGTAATTTAAATGGGTGCAACCATTTAATACGCCCCCAACAGAGTTCTAAAGAGATTCTAGATAAAGTATTTTCTGTTTTTATTTTAAAGCTTATAGATAGCTGTTCTAATTTGATTGCGACATTCACCTTGATCGGGGAGTTTCACTTAAGTTTTGCTAGAGTGATTTTTTAATTAAAAAATCGTGTTAATGAAAATATAGTATATTAAAATTTTGTATTAGATACAAAAGTATCTATCTACATAACCTCTTTCTATCATCTACCAATCTATTGAATTAAAGGTGCGTTAAATTATAAACTGTATGCGCTTTACTGTGCGTGTTAAATAAACTTTTGCTGTTGTTGTTGCATTGTGCATTTTTATTGCATGACTACATGACTAAGTGTCTACGGGTACTTTGCAGTCTTTTTCAAAAAAACAACATATGTATCTTTGTATTTATATGCTCGCGTATGAAGAAAGGGATTGGATAAACGAATTTTTTCATTTATGATGTGTGAGCTCACAATCAAACTATTACGTCTTTATATGAAGTTCTTTTTTACATGCATTGCAGGCATAGTATTCTGTGGAATTTTAATTACGTTCAAGCTTTGTTGTTGTTGCAATAAGCTGTACATCAGAGTTGTTTGACTCTTTTGACAGAGAATATTTCATGCTGAGGGGATTTAAAATATGAAGTAATAATAAAAATAAACATACCTATCAACAGATTATCACAGTCAGTCTTTTTTTTTCCTTTCGTTTTTTGACTGCTTGTTGTTGCTGTTGTTGATTTTTAATCAAATTAATAACACGAATTAATATTTACCTATCAACATATTTGTTTATATAATTTAAATTGATATGAAATTCTTTTTAATCTTTTTTTTTAACCGGATTTATAATTAAAAAAATCGTACTGAAAATTAATTAATCCATATTCGATATAATGACTTGATGAATGTATCATTTTTCAAGGTATTAATGAATAACCCATTGCTTTTATTAAGGGAACTATAAATACAAACAAATTAAAAACTACAAAAATCAAACAAAAAGCGCTGGCCATGCAATACAGCCTTAAGGTACCCCATATTTATTTTTTAAATTACGATTACCTAGTTCAATTGGAGTTTAAGTTTCTTTCTCAAGCTTATGTTTCACGTCACAGTATTCAACCCCCCATTCCCTCCTTTATATTATGTGATTAACACTAATTTTACATACTGGATTTATACTTAAAAATATTTAAAATCTTGACAACAATCTAAGTCCGGACCTTTTGGCCTACCACTATTTATTATATCCGTTGTTTGTCCTGTTTTTCACTTTCCAGTCTTATCAATTTACGCTTTCCCCAAAATAAGTTACTGCCCGTCTTTCTAAAATTGTTTGAGTCTCTTGTCTGTTATATTCTTTCTTTAAATTGCTCTTCTGTTTTCTGTAATAATAAGCATGGTCTTGAAAAAGAACATTAATAACATTTTTTTTACGCCTTCTAAAGAAATTCACAAGTTTCCTATGTATTAACGGACTTTGGTAAAGCATTTGACAAACTAAGCCAAAATGTGTTTTTAAAAAAATTGGAGAAAATTTGACTCAATGGCAAGACTATTTCTTGGATATCATATTTGGTGTTCCACAAGGAAGCCAACTTGGTCCACTGTTATTCGGTTTATAAATGAATTCTATGCATAATTCGCTGATGACGTACAAAATATTTTGAACAAAACATCCTTAGCCCTTAGCGGTTAAACGGGTTGATTCGTTACCCCAGGCTTAAAAAAGTGGAATTACAGTTCTAAAACCTTTTAAAACAATACAACAAATGATATATTATAGTGAGTGGCACACAAGTTAGAGAAGTGACTTCTTAACAAGTAACAAGGCAACGTATTGAGCGTTTATTTCCTTGGCCTGAGAAAATTGTTACCACAGTGTTGCGTAATCGTTGTTCAATAAAAATATGGTTCTTAATTTGTTTTTAAATTAACAATCCAAAACCATTAGACATTTTGAAAACTTCCCAAACTGACATGATAAAATCATCTTAAAATCTTAGAATGTCGACACATCTTGTTCAATTGGGTTTTCCAACGTGGGGGATTGAGTTACTCCGTGTGACAGTTAAGGGTCAACTAACTTTCAACTACTTCAAAACGACCTTAAAAAACGTTTCATTCGTAAATTCAAAAATCTTTATATCATAAAAACACTTTATGTATCATTTGCTGGATCTTTCATTAAATATGGTTGGCTTATTTGGCCCCCTTAAAAGATCTTTAAGATTTCCTTTACTTTTCTTTAAATGGTCTAATAGGTTTAATCTTATCACTCCTAATTATTTAATTTGCTTTTTTTTCTGTCTACAAGATCATATTTTATAAAAATGCTTTCAAAGCTTTATGTTCAACTTTATGAAACAATCACATTTGGGAAGAAAAAACTCAATATTCTTACATAACTCTCTAAAAAAGATAAAATATTAAAATGTGTTAAAAGTTGTGGTCAATAGATTCAACCTTGAGGTATCCTTTTTAATTTTAAAATAATAAAATACTTACTTTTATACTTTTTTAAAAGAAAATTATTTTAAGCAGTGATACATAAGTGTACTGCCTCTTGCGTAGAATTGAAAATCCTCCAAGAGTAGTTCTTGTCATGAGAAGTGCTTTCTCAAATTATCTGTTCGGATTCGTCCTTAAACTGTAGGTCCCCTCCATCCCTGATAACAGTACTCGCACTCAGGAATGGTTGAGAGTTGTAAGTCACTAGGCCCAAAAAATATCCAAAAAATGATATTCAATATTTATGTTTTATAACTAAATAAAATGTAGGTAAAAGAACTCCAAATTCAGTCGAAATTAATTGAATTATTCCACACAAATTACATAACCCTTCAGCAGAGAGAAATTTTTATTATCTACATTATGTAAAAAGTTGTGGTCAATGGATTCAACCTTTAGGTACCCTTATGCATTTTTTGAAATATTAAATACAATTGTCCTTTTTTATTTTTTTTATATTAAGCAGTGATAAGTGAGTTCAACGTCATTCGTTTTACTGAACCAGGAGTGTATTAATTCTTGTTGTTCTAAGTTTAGGCTACGTTAAGTTAAGGGGGCTGTTGACGTGAAAACCAACACATATAAACCAGTTGGTCGTTGCGATATCACACATGGATCTTAAGACCTACCTTATTCGTTGAGCTAGTTAGAACTACCTATGAAGCGCTTGACACAAAAAAAGTCGAAATTTCTTAGATCACTAGGATCATTGCAGTAAAAGACTTGAAGGTATAGGCTTCGCCTTTGTGACAGGAAGTGACATAAACTTTAAAAGTGAGACAGCTGCAAAAACTATTCCTAAACATTGAGCAATGTCTCGTAAGGACACCAATAACGAAGCTAAAGTGCAATCTACCAACTGATATGAGTTGCTTAAATTTTTAGCATCAAGTATTGGCAGAATTAGTTTGGTTGACCGAGAAGTGGTTTGCTTTCTTTATTGAATCATCTTTAGGATAAGCTTTGAAGTAGCAAGGGGTATTCCGATGTTGGATTGTTTACCCATCCTTTATACAATTTCATGGAAAGTCTCTATAACCCGGCACCCAAATAAGTTGAACTGCTCCGCCATCTCAACAAGAGATGGTCGACGATCGATAGCTTCGGGGTGTAACAGACTTAATTGAGACAGAGTCCAATGAATGTATGGTCAAAAGAGGACTTTTTTGATGACAAGACGTTCTGCGAGCGAACACACTAAATGCATAAGGAAGCCACATTCACCAACCTTGTAATCGGTTCCATCTGCATACAAATTAAAATTCATTTGTAAAAAGCACTGGCCCAAGCATTCAACCTTAAGGAACTCCAATCTATTTTTCCGATTTAATAACAAATACTCAATGTTGTTGTTTGCATTACTATATTTAACCTTTCTAATTTATATTTTCACACTTAAATTATGATACCAAAAGTATATCCAATCTAAAAACTTCCTATTTCTATCAAGACATCTAACTGTAAACTTATAATTGTTCCTCATCACATGCAAAATGATCATCATTTATCAAATTGATTCCCATAAATTGGTTTGTTTATTTTTTTTGAGCAATTTAAATCTATAAAGGCATTAACTGTCTTTTTCTATGAAGTCTTATGGTATTATGCATAGAATAACATATCTGATTTTTATTAAAAAGCCGACAAAAAAAAACAAATTAAAATATAGAGCTCCATATATTCCCTTAGCATACTTTTCTTTCCAAACATTTAATCAAAACAAACAAACAAATAAATAGGTATTAACGTCATCATGCGTCTTCATCATCATCATCATGCGTCGTCTACGGTCGTTTATTGCTCTAAATTCCCGGAATAAATTCGAAAAATAAATAAAACAAATGCGAAATAATTCAACACAAAATATTCTTCATTTCTTTTTATTTCCGCACAATGATTTTCTCTCATAATATTGCACAAACCATCGCATTTATATATGAAGATTGAGATTGAGTTTATTTGTATTTCATGCTTTATATGACGATGAGACTTACATTTTTAAAAATAAAATAAATTAAATGTAAAATTTCTTTCATGACGAGGGAATGAATAAAAATGCGTGCATTAGGAATTACTCAAAAATAATAAATACTAATTCGAGATCAAAAGAATCTTTTTGATAGAATATTTTGTTTGTGTTTTAATTTAAAAAGACTTCTATGGACATAAACATTTAATTACATATATTTAAATCTTTATGGGTCACAATCTAACTTTGAAATAAAAAAAATAATGTATGGAAACATGGGATTATTTTGTATTATTTTTGAATCAATTTTCTTAGTGACATGAGTCTCAAATGATCAAGAGTATCTTAACTCTGTCATCAATGATATTTTTTAAGAGCCCATTATACATAGTCATAAGATTTGGTATTATGATTTTCAACCTTTTGGAGTTTGAATTTATTAGTGAAATTAATTAGGCAAACAGATCAATGTCTTTCGATATTCCCACGAAAAAAATAAAACATTAGAATTGTGGTTGTTAAGACAGATGATTACTAATACGAACAGATATGAATTATGACTTTTTATTTATTAACTACTTCTTTTTGTTTAAATTAAATTTTGAATTATGAATACAATTATATTTTTTTATGAAATGTTGTTAGACAAAAATAATATTTGAGCGAAAGTGAAACTTGACTTGTTAAAATGCTGCGCTTGCTGTTAGGTTGGTTAATTGATTTTGACGGCCTTTTCTATCGACTATAAATAATATTTTTGGTTGACATAAATCAAATTAGAGCTAAAAAATAGTTGAAAGTAGGTAATTCAGAAGAATATTATTCAATTTGTGACTTTTATTGATATTTTCACTAAATGGCGCCCGGGTGAAATTTAAGAAAATGTTTTATAGATTGCAAAAAGTGTTTCTCTTCGGGTGTGCTTGTTTTAACATAACTTGAAATTGAATTTAAACCTGAATTTAAGTTCTTATGTAATCAAAACATAAACGAAATCCACAAAATTTGCATTTTAAGTTTTTAATATGGCTAAAATTTGTGTTAAAAAAATAATCAATTTTTTCATGACGCTTTTGTTTAATCATCTGACACATCAACATCCAACAAGTTGTTTTGAGAAATTAAAATTGTTTCAGCGTGAATTCCACATTCCACAAATTCTTCGATGAAATCAGAATAAACATAATATGAAATTTTATTGTTAATGGGTTAGAGGCAGTTGCAAGACCTAAAAATGATTAGACATTTTATTTTATTTGTATTCCCATACGTCACTTTTAATTTAAATAGTCAACTCTTGCCTCAAATGGATGATTTCGTTGATACCTCAAACCGATTTCAATGATGAAAAGTCCATATTTAATTTCACGATGTAACCAACGATTTTTTCCCAACATCTTTAATGGATATCTGAATGTTGGGAAAATGTATGGATATTTTCTAATAGAAAGCCATTAAAAATTGTCTATACATAAGCAAAGTGTTTAATTTACTTAAAAATTTTCACGCGAAAATAAAGTTTCAATAGAGTTTTCGCAGTCAATTCTTCATAAAGATTTTCATTGTGAAATTTAATGTAAAATGTTTGAGAAAGTCTACTATTTAGACGAAAAGCTATTGTAAATAGATTTTCACTATGCAATTTCATTTAGTGAAATCTTTTGAAAATTGTTGCAATGTTGAAGACTCAATTAACACAGTTACAATTACACAGCAAGCTAGGCCGGTGCCTAGCTTGCTGTCTTCAGTTTCCTTCGCTAAGTTGGTGGAGGTCCTCTTCCACTTGCTTGCTCCACCTGGTCCCGATCTAACTCTACGGTCCCGTCCCTCGATATTGAATTCGAAGACCATCTGGGCTGGAACGTTGATGTCCATTTGGTCTACATAAACCAGTCGTCTTAACACCTTAAAAGAACTCTTACAAAATGCCTTAGACAGACTAATACTTTAGGCTGATCAGTGTAGACTGGGTGTCAACCAACACAAAACCGATTTAGTCTTATTCTCGTGGCGATACAAAATTCCATTTGTCAACCCTCCCTTTTTTAAAGGAATCCAATTAAAATTCTTGGACGAGGCTTAATACCTGGGTCTTGTCTTAGTCAAAAAACTATATTGGAAACGCAACGTACAGGGAAGAATCAAAAAAGCCTCTGTAGCTCTCTTTTCTTGCAAAAAAGCTATAAATAAATGGGGCTTGGAACCCAATTGGCTACACACATCGGTAATCAGAACGATTTAGCAAACAAATAGTGTGCCATTCTCCTCAAAGCTTCGTCACAGTGGATTAACAAAAACATTGGCCACTTCGTTATTCTAAAACCATCCCCAACTGCAATTCGACGGAAACTTCCACATTTCTATACCTTCCAGATCTTTATGGGAGGATAGGGCATTCCTGGAAGACCAGTCGATCCATTTTTATACAAATGGTTCAAAAACAAAAGAAGAGGTTGGTGAAGGTGTGTACTCTGAACAACTGAATTTAAATCTCTCATTCCGCCTTCCCAATCATTGTAGCGTGTTCCAAGTGGAACTTTTGGCGATAAAAGAATTCTTGTCCTGGCTTAAAGAAAACTTGATATCGACATCTGATATCCGTATTTTCTCAGATAGCCAGGCCGCTATCAAATCTCACGACTTTGTCTCTACAAACTCTATAACAGTCCATAACTGTCGATCATCTCAAATGGAGATAGCACAACAGTAGTTTAATATTCACCTTTTCTGGGTGCCGGGCAATAGAGATATTCCAGGCCAGGAACGGTACAGTGCAGCCCATCCTACCACGTTTACACATACTGGCATACCAATCGCTACTTGTAAACTGTTGGCTAATGCAAGACGCTGTAAGGAGGGCAAACACCAGGTGGAACAACATCACCAAGTGTCAAGTCACAAAAAACATCTGGCCAATATTGGATTTAAAACGTTCAAGGTGCTTGCTCTCTCTAAGCAGATCGCATGTAAGCTCGAAAATATGTAGGTGGCGTAACCGGACACTGTCTAATAGGAAAGCTCGCCACGAGACTAGGCGTATTCTCAAATGACTTTTGCAGAAGCTGTATGGACGAGGAAGAGGAAGAAACGGTTCTTCATCTTCTCTGCACATGCCCTGCTCTGGCTCGAAAACACAAGAATTACCTAGGAGAATTCTTTAACGATCTAAACCATATTTCGTTTCGTAAGGGGCTCAAACTGGTTCCACAGAGTTTAGGAGGAAGGCTTAAGATTCATTTAGTATCACAATGGACCATTAAACTGGCCTAAGTGTGTACGTTTCCATATTGGACAGCCACTATAACCTAACCAGTTATCTAAGTCGTTGGAGTTTTATTCTTTTTGCCAGTACATTTTGTAGTTATATCTGCTCCTTCACTGTATATCTAAGCAAATGAGGTTCAAACTCAACGGAAGAATTTTTCTGTCGAAGCATCCTCCACGTTCTTATCTCTCTTCGACAAAGTTAAAGCCTAAGCGCCATAAATGAGAACCGGAATGTGGAGTGTCTTATAGATGGTCAATTGCCTTCTAAGTCTTGGAAAGGAACGATTTGCAAGACTTATTCTCCATTCAATTTTAGAGCTTATGTTCATGTCTGTATTTATAGCGTTTTAAGTGTAAACAATGTCCTTAACTACCTTAAAGTTATAGCTTTTGAAGATTTGTTCAGGACTACGTTAATATCAGCGGCGGATCTGAGTAATTGGATGAACTTTTCAATGACTGTGCTCTAGTGTTGACATTTGAGTTTTACACAATTATTTCCAGAACGATGTTGAGCAAGTAGCATGACAGTGCATCACCTTGTCTAAAACCCTTTTAGACATCAAACTTTATTCAACTTCAACTTCTTTACTAAAGTCTCTAAGAAATTGAATACAATTATGCCATAATACCAAAAAGATCAAAAGCTAATCTGGATAATTGAATGGAATGTATTCAACTTTTGTTTTACTAGAAATAATTCCTCAATTCGTCACCTCCTACACCGACCGGTTGAAATTTCTTAGAAATAAATCACAATTTTACTTAAACTTCCGGAATATCTGGAATACCTTCGAATAGTTACGAGGAAAAACCCCCAACATTTACATTTTTCACATTCCTATAACTCTTAATTAATATTCGCAACCACCGCATTTGTTTCTGTTCACTCATCAAAAACAGTCTTACTTTACTTTACCTTTAAGCTATCGACATTCCAAAGTTTCTTAGTAAAAATGACACATTAATTTCAACTGAAACTCAAAAAAACACAAGTGATTTTATTGCTCATTTTAATTCTCCAAAGTATCTACTAACCACTTACCAAATGTCAATCGTGCTAAATGATTTCTTCCACAAAACCACACAATTATAATAATTAGCAGTTGTTGGCACAAATTCAACTTTTCATGGAAAAAGCCTGAAAACTTTAAATTAAACTTTAAAATTTCCTGTTAAAATGCTAAAAATGTATCTGAAGCTAAGCCAAATGTATCTTGGAAAAAAAAGATAAACAAAAAATGTAAATTCCCGCATCTGGTTTGACAAAATCAAATTATGTATGCATCCGAAATTCGATGAATGAACTTTGACGTAAAGACAAACAAAAAAAACACCTTTTACCGCATCAACGTTGTATAACCGCATTTCCGTTTGCTTCTTTATTACCTACTTTATTTTTAATTTTTATTTATGTGGAAAAATCAAAAGTGTATCTTTTAGTTTTTGAGGAGGTACACACAAATTTTAACCACAAATTAAAATGAATATTCATAAAATTAGGGAGACAAAAGTGCACTGCATTATCTCCTAACGACTCTTCTTGAGTTGACACTGTAACTAAAGGTACGTACCTACCTCTAGCTTCCTGCATAAATAATACTCCAATTCTGTTCTTACCACAAAATCTACTCCCTACCTTCTTCCTCTCTTGTTAATCTTATGGTCAGGTCACTATTATATTATTATTTACTCGGTGAGGCTTGTGGGTTTCTTATAAGTTACATGGCAGTTATAGTTTGACATATAAAAATATCTTTACAACGCCTTACTAAAAATTCCATCCGTTGCGTCCGTCGTCCGTCCGGTGTCCATAGTCATTGCCACCACTTGTTTTCCACGAAAATAAATGGCAAACCGGCAAAAAATAAAACTAACTAAAAAACTGAAGCAAAAAGCCGTCTAACCGCATACTTTCGCTTAAGATATAGACTTTTAATCCATAGCCCCACAAGCGACTGACGCGACGACCGACGAGCTGCGGACGAACGAAACGACTATGAGACTCTAAAAGAGGCGGATGTAATATCCGTCGTCCGGTGAGTTGATATAATTTATTACACAAAAAAATTCAAATGCTGAGTACCTATAGATACTCGTATAAGTATCTATACTAACTTGTTCCTCTTGTTGAATTATATAGTTAGATACTTGATGGAATTTGTATCTATTACGACATTTCAAAGTGTACGAGGAAAATTCTTTTGCGAAAATATTTAATTCTCACGATTTTAAGTTTTTGACTCCTCTCATGGATATAGTACATTTTGTCGGTAGAGTAGGGTTTTGGATCTATGTAGGTCTTAGTATATATAGAAAGAGCAAGTATTGTGGAATTATCTATTTTAAGTATAATTTAATCTTGTAATGATATGGTGTAAGGTGTCAATAAGATATTTTCTTAAGAATTTAAGTAGTATAAGTACTTTGGAATTACATTTCAAAAGAATTTAATTGAAATAGAAGAATTTAAAAATAAAAATTGAGTGTGGAATACCACAGGGTGGGGATTTAGTGGCTGCACTTTTTGTTGGTTAGTTAGTTTTGTTTTTTTCTTAGAAATTTTGTTTTGGCTCTCTATTCGTGAAGTATATAAACTTTTTTGCGCTTTTCTTTATTTTAAGTAATTACTTCAAGGTAAGTAGGTTGGGTTGTTTGTATTTTTTTTGGGAAAAATGAGTGAAAGTGAAGACACAGTCATATATAAAAAATAACAACGGAAGCAAGATTTTGATGTTTTGTCTCAGCACAAAAAAGTCAACTAATTTCAACAGCTAAAACTACCGGTGGTGTGTTAAATTCTTCGTTGAAATAGAATAATTAGCGCAACACATTTTTAAGACTTAAGTGTTTTCACTTTTATTTTTATAAATATTTCGAACGTTTTTATTGAGTTATTGCTGAATTTTTGGAAATAATAAGAATCTTTGTTTTAAATTAAAGTAAAAGGTAGTCCAAGAGCGACTTTCGTGATATTTACCGTTATTTTAACGACCAAAATAGCCAATTACATTTCAAGCTTTAAACAAACAGAACGAAAAGAGTCATCCTATTGACTATTTTGTTAGTCAAGTAGACTATTAAATACTGAATTTTTAGCCAACGACCGCTATAGCTAATATCTCGGTATTCAATTTTATGATCCGAAATTTGCTTACAGCTCGGGTATCAATATCAATACTGCTGTAGTCAACTTTTCTTTAAATTAATTGAAACTCTGGTAGTAGAAACGAAAATCTAAGTTGTCAATATGATAGTTCTTTTTTTGAAAACCGAAATCTAATTTGACTGCTGGATAGCCAATATAACAAATTTTGATAGTCGATTTCGATAATCAATATGACAACCAAATTTGTATATTTACTATACTGAAAATGTTCTATTGAAAAATTTTGTTGTATTATTGACTAGCGAAAATTAACAGTTAAAAATTGTTCTGTTGACTACCAGGTTGTCATTTTTTTAGAATAAGGTTTCCATATGACTACTTTGATAGTCAAAGCGACAATTTGGCCAAATTTCAAGTTGACGATCAATAGAACAGTTTTTTTGGTCTAGTTCAACTGTAACACTCGCACTTCTTAAAATTCCAATCTGTTACACTCAAGTTCAAATTAAGTCGTACTGTTAGGTACAGATATTTGTTCTTTAGCCGTACTACGCGAATGTGGAATACCTTACCCAACTCTGTTGTTCCCTGTCATTACATTGACATTTCCTTTCCAGCATCGCCATCTTTTGCGAATGCTTTCACTGTGTCTGGCATATTGAGGGTATTCAAAACTTTTGTTCTAATAAATAAAAGAAAGTATAGTTGTTGAATTGTCTGTCATTAATTAAGTCTGTTTTGCATTCTACAATTTAAATCCTTAAATATTGCATTGATGAGGAAAAATAAAGAGTGCCAGGGCAATATATATTCGGGTAGTACGGCTTAAGACTCAATCTCTATCTATCACATTACGGCTGGAGTTAGTTTCAAAGTTAAACTGATTAGCATTCCTAAAATGTTAAAGATAATGAATGCAACTGGTTATTTTATGGAGAATACTTACTTACTTGTTAGTGTTAGCTCAGTCAGCTAGCTATCTTTCGTTTGGCACGACAAGTTGGTTGAGGTCCTCTCTGTGTGTGCCACCTGAGACGCGGTCTTCCGCTCCTACGCCGTTCCTCATAATTGCATTCGAATACCGTCTGAGCTGGAGCGTTGATGTCCATTTGCTCTACAAGACCCAGTCATCTAAGTCGACTTTTATTATTTTAAGCAGGCGAGTGTCGCTGAACAGCCCGTGTGCAGATGGAACCAAACAAATTTTTCTCTCGAAGCATCCTAAGACGTTCTTACCTTTCTTTGGCAAGTTCCAACCCTCAGCGCCATACATGAAAACCATATCTTAAAGATAGTGATTTAAGATGTTCGAGAGATGCCTTTTAAGTCCCAAAAAGCAGCAATTTGTAAGAGTTATCCCCCGTCTGATTTTAGAGCTGGTGTCGTTGTCTGAATTTATGGAGCTAGAAGTCCTTAACAATCTCAAAATTAAAGCTGTCCATGGTGACAATTTCTTCCAAGACGTCATCGTTTAATATCCTTTTTGACGACAGCATATACCTGGTCTTACTCTCATTGAATATTAGAACCATTTCCGTTTCTGTCCCAGGACAATGCATCGCCTCGTGTAAGACCTATTTGACATTAAAAGCATCAGTGTGATGTTTTTCGACATCTCCAAAGTCATTCTGCATAAACGGACAAGTTTAAAAGGGATGTTGAACATAGACACTGCTCTGTAAAGCAGTCATATGCGGCCTTAAAATCGATAAAGTACTGGTGGGTATCTATTTGAAATTCCTATTTGGTCAATAGAATATCCCTTTAAATAACGGTAAAAAAGCGTGAGTAAGGAAACATTAAGTTTGTAAAATGTTGATTATTTACTTCTATAACAATTATGATCAAATTTGTTAGAATATGAATTGAAATTTGGAGTACCACAAGGTTGAACTATAGGGACATTACTTTTATACTTCATGTGTATTTTGTAATGTTTTTTTCATTTTAGGTTTTTAACCGGTATGGGTGTTTAAGTGTATACTATAATATCAGGCACGTTTCTTTTTATGTGTATCAATAAAAATATCAAACAAGATCACCTACGTTACCAGTTTCTATTTATATTTCGAAATTCAATAATAATTCACACGTCACGTTTTAAAACCGTGTCCAGAAATACTTCGAATCTTGCACATTCTTACAAACAAAATACTTATGGAATTCTTGTCCATGATGTCCACGTCCACCTATTCTTCTCTAAAGTTGATCACATTTAATGACCATGAAACCAAATTCTATGGAAACTATCTATACACAAAATCCCAAGCGCCCTCTTTAAAAAAAAAAAAACCTGATACAAAAAATAAAACTGTCCACACAAAACACATTTCACATAATCTTCACTAAACTACGAGTAGAGATACCTGCTGTGCAATAAACTCTATATACAACTTTCCAAGGATAACACACAATACATATTTATTTTAGCTATATTTACGTGAATCCTTGGTCCTCGCACTGACAGGACACACACAGAACCTAACATAGGTACCTACTACCTATCTAAAACATAAATCGAAAGAAAAAAGAAGATGATAGTAATTTATCTATTGACAGAGGTTGGTAGTGCTTCTGCCCTTAAGTTGTTTATGATTCTCACAGGTGAGAAACGAACTTATTTTCGATACCAAAAAGTATCACGTACATTTTTTCAAGCTATACGGAAATAATCTCTAGTTTGGATCTAGACTTATACTCGTTTGATAGAAGAATCTTTTTGAAAAAAATTTAAAATACATTAAATGAAAGATAAATAGCATCAGCATCCAATGTCTCTCTGTCGATCTTTTTGAATTCATCTTTAAAAAGAGAAAAGACGAAATCGTGACAACAAGGACTATAAGGACAACATTTTTGCCTCAAAACAATGCTGATGCTCTATTTATTTTGATTAATTCAATGAAAAAAATCGATTGATATCCTATCTGTCAAAAGGTTCGCAAGGTAAAGTAGGTACCTACTTATTTAAAAAAAAAGCCAATTTGTATTCAATGACTTTCTGATTAAATTATACTCTTGGAATTCCAAAATAAAGTAATAAAAATTATTTTTTAGATCTTATTGAAAATACAGAATTTAAAAAATAAGAAAATATTCGTTTTTCTATACAAAAAACACTTTTTTATAATTCATAGAAATATGAAATAGAGTTCTTTTTTATATAAAATTCAAATAAAAATTTTGTTCTTAAGTTCCTTTTGCAGGACATTTTTCGTCCTTGACATTAAAAGGTTTAAAATATTAAAAATATTGTGTTTTGCTTTACGTTCGTGCTTCGTCCTTTCATCATAATAAATGATTTGAATAAAAATGTCAATAAATTCCTACCAAGATTTTTCTATTTGAATGGCTTTTCGAAGACGAAGCAAACAAGTGTAATGGTTTTATTTTGTTTATTCACTGTGCATCTCTATTATTTAAATTTGTATAAATGTAATTTCTCATGAATTTTTTTTAAAATGGCATCAAATAATTTTTTAAATTGAATTGTTAAAAAAAGTTGAATCAACAATATTTGTATGGGGTACCTGAAGGTGGAATCGTTTGGCCAGTATTTATTAAGAAACTTTAAAACATGTATTGACGTTTGCTGGATGTTCCTTGTTTTTAATTACTGTTAAAAATTCACTCTGTAAAAGTATTTGTATTTTATTTCATAATCTTAGCGTCCTAGAACTCGGCGAATCGATTTCAAAACTATTTCTCCAATATTCCGAAAAAAAAACTTTTATTTTGTGGTGCTCCAATTAATTTGAATTTTTCAAAAACAATTATTTTACTATCGGTTCTTGAATGAACATGAATTACTTTTTATGAGGTACCGGAAGGTGGGATCATATGACCAGTATTTATTAAGAAACTTTGTTGGACGTTATTTTTTTAAATGCTGTTCGGCAAAAGTATTGCTATTTTACCATAATCTAAGCCTCCTAGAACTCGGAGAATCGACTCCAAAAGTATGTCTCCAATATTTAGAAAAACAACTTTTATTTGGGGAAGTCTAAAGAAATTTGAAAGTTTTCAGAAACAATTAATTTGGTATCATCGGTTTCTTGGTTCTTTTTTAAAAAAAACTTTCTTTTTGGTTCTGAACAAACAACTTCACCTTGTGTTATCCTACAGCTCTCTTTTTGTGAAAAGTTTGTCATCAAAATTTTACAATATTTGTTATATTACAACTTTTTCAATTTTTTGAATTTCATATAAATTGAATGAAATTATAAATTAAAATCAATATTGTTAATAGTGTAGGCCAAACAATTCCAACTTGTGGTACTCCATTGATCTCCGTTTGTAGAAGGTTATTCTTCCAAAATCTTCTAAGGATAGCTTTTTCTTACATCCATATTATTCAGTTTTGCATAAAACCTATTTTAAAGCGGATTGGAGCTTTAAGTGTTTCAAAAATCAGATGTTTTTAGAAATTCAGTTAAATGAAATTTTGTGATTTTTTGAAGCCAAACTTGTTTTGAAGAAATTCAATAATATGAGTAAATGTTCTTACCATTAAAATAATGTTGAATGGCTTTAAAATTTGAAACTTCATCTCATCAGAAAGTAGGAAAAGAAACGCTTTATTTAATTTAACTTGTTTTTGATCTTTTTTAAATTGGATAAGCAATTTCGTATAATTTTACTTCTCATCTCATTGCTGAAATAATTACCATTCTGTTTGAAGTTTTTCTTTATTTTTTCTTCCTTTTTTTTTGAACATTATTTTGTGTTTTTAATTTTAGCATTAATTACTCACGTAACTCATTATTTCATATGCTTATAAATGTTGGTGTGTACTTGGCCTACTTTTAAAAAGATGAAAAAAAGCACAATCTATTTTCAAGAATTTTAATACACCAATTTACATCTTATTTATACATTTTTAAGGAGGTTTAGATATTTTTTTAAGAAGTTATTTCAAAAAGAAGACCGAAACCTTTCCTAAGGTTTCCTATATCTACTTGAAAATACATTCCTAATTAAAATGTTCTACCTTACATCTGTTTCCGAAAATTTGTTTATTTGTTTATGTTATCAAAGAAAATATACTAAATTTACATAAATTTATGCTAATTTAATAAAAACTGACATTAAATTGTATTTATTTTTTTTTGGGGAAAGAATAACAAATAGGTTGTTAAAAGTTAGAATAAAACTTTAAAGCTTGTTTATGTTTATTTTCTGAATCTTAAAGATGCATCAGATAAATGTAGTTCATAATGAATATTCATAACCTGTCGGTTAAAGTTACGTTTTATTACTTTTTTTTTCTTTAAATTAAATGCAACCTTCCATACAATATTACCATTGATTGAATTGAAAAGTAAATGAATTGACTTGGTTTTTTAACATTTTTACTAAAAGGTCATCAGTTAAGAAATAAACGACAATCACTAATGAACTAGTTTTAGGATTTTATTGTTAAAGAATGGTTATTTAAGATGCAGTAACGTTTTAAAATAGTTTTTAAGAGGCTTTAAATAACAAAATTAAGAAATAAGAATGTTGGAAACGTTTAACTGCTGGAGAATGACAATTTTAAATGGAACCCTTTTAAGCTTTGGTTTGACAGATAGGAAAATTAATGATTATTTAACGAACCATAATCATTTTAATATGAACTTTTTCTTAATGAACCCTTAAATACTTGAGACTAAATTAAAGGAAAATATAAACAAAATCTATATTTGTTTTCTAAGAAAGCTAAGAGAGCTTCGTTAAGTTTTCATTTTCATATTGAATCAGAAAAAAATATGTTAAACATTGAACGAAGGAATTTTAACCAACAAGTTCGAAATTCTGAAATAATTGCAGAGAAATGATCAGTATAAAAATGATTGCAAGTTTTTAAATGTCCAATTTATGGGTTTTTGTAAGATATGAAGTATAAAGGACTATTCACATGAGGGCAATCAACGAATGAACGAAATTTCGTCCACTATGACATTTCTGTCACATGGCTTGTTTTATATTTGTCATTACAGATGCATAAAGATGACTAGCATGACATTTAAACTAAGACACATGCGAACATTTTATTATAGGTGTGGATCATATGTGGAACGGAATTGAGTTTGACAGTTTATTAGATTGCAATTTGCGAGGAACAATTTGGTTTATAAAACGTATTTTATTACAAAATTACAATTTATAATTTATTTCAATTCTATATTTTTGTTTGGATGCATTCGAAAAAGACACTCTAAAGGCAATTGCATTTTTACACAGACTTTATCAAGGAAGTTGAAAAACTAAGTTATGAAATTCTTCTCAGTAAATTTAGTAAACTTTTACTTAACGATCGTTTCGTTATGTGGATTTCGTCATACCTTAAAGAAAGATATTATAGCATCATGTTCAGGTGTAAGCCTTTATGTCAACTTAAAGTAATTTGTGGTGTACCTCAAGGAAGTCATCTTGGTCCATTTCTGTTTATTTTATCTATTGATGATTTTTCTTCTGTTTTCAGTTTTCTATATTGCTAATCTATGCAGATTTTGTCGCAGATTTCGAATTATAAACACCATTAAAGACTGTAAGGAGATATAAGAAGATCAAATATTTTGACATTTGAACATAACTGAAGTTTATTAGTCGGACGTTTGTCGTTCTCATATGAATAGTCCTTTAGTCTCTAGGTGTTATCAATGAATAATCCTTTGAATTGAACTTGTAAAAGATTGTATTCTCTTGCTTATTGGGGGAGAGGAGGGGTATACTCATCTGAGTTAATACTACATTTTCCACTTAACTACTTTTCGTTAAGTTAATGTTGTTATTTCGTTAACTTAACAGTCATCGGTTGTTTGTTTATCCTATAATAAATGACTTCTCCATAATTAATGGAATAACATTGTTTTTTTTTTTATTAATAACAATTTGCCATTATTTCATCAATATCAATAAATAAATACTAAAGATCTTTAAATCTCACTCAATATCTCCTAAAGAATTGAGGTTAAACTATATATGAAGAAACTTTTTTTCTGAGTCGACACAAAAAAAAATCATAAACAAAATAAAACCTGGGCGCCTCTAACATTGCTTCCTTATTGAAATTTATTGTTATTTATAGTATTGTCCATGTTCAGTCTGTTTATGTCTGGATTGGATAAATAACCATGACTATACTTATTGGTCTGGACAAATTCGAAGATTATATGGTTATTTATTCATTCATATCAGGAATAATCCGTACAGCAACATAAGAAAAAATAAAATAAAAGGGTGTGTCCATAGATAAAATTATCGTCCACAAGTATATTTTTTTTAATACTGACATTCAATTATTATTGCACATTGTTGTACACTCTAAATTGTTTGATTGAAGTCAAACTGAAGTTAAATTTTGAACTTTAAATAATTCAAGGTAAATTCAAACAATTAATTTTGTTTCGTTTCGTTAAAATTTGACTCAGCTGTCATTTGAAGTGTCATGAAATTTTGTGGTTTAAATTAGTTGATTTGACACCTTTCGGACTCAAGTTTCATTTGAAGAGTCATAACAGTAGTTGGATGTTTACGATGACTTTTAAATTATTAAAAAATATTACAAAAATTTAGATTTAAACGTCACTTTTTGCGCATCTCGATCGAAGATGAAAGTGCGTCAAAATTTCACAAGAATTTTCTATTCAACTATATTTTTGATCATCTTTAAAGTCAATGTTCATTCGATTTAGAAATTCTTCTTTAAAAAAAAATCACTCAAAAAGTATGACTGCAATCAACTGACATATAGTGTAAAAGACCTTTCAAGGAAAATTCCTTTACTCACTTTCTTATTTTTTTAGTATTTATTCGTTTTCAACATGTTTATTATTTTTGTTTTTATCTATTTTTCAATTTCTTCAAAGTAAGCAGTTTTTATTGATCATATCGTCTTTTACTTTGAATTTTTAATTCAATAAAAACTAATAAAAATGTAGCGCTATTCAAAGAATAGAACCGTACAATGCATTGCCCGACCCCTATATATGTCGAAGTGCCACAAGCCAGACACGAGAGTAAGGTTTTTATGTAAAAGACTGTTTTCGAAGTGGTTATTGTATTTGTTGTCTATTCTAATGCTAATCAAAGTGAGAGGTATATAACACCTACACTTTACGACTTGGAAGCAAAATGCTTTATAAGTAGGTGGGTGCATTTTTATCTGCAGTCAAGATGAAGACAGACAAAAATATAACCTTAGACAACTTTTTATTTTATTTCTATTTGTTGTAGAAATGAAAGAGGGAAACAACTAAGTGGAAGGTCTTAAGCTTTGGAGAGATAGATATAAATTGGATAAGACAGATAAATTGTTGGTGGAATAAAATTGAAAAAAAAACATAAACTATTGTGAAACAGGAAATATTTCGTATTTTTATGTTTTTTTTTTCAAAATAATGTCATTTTTCGAATTGTGTGTGTTTTCTTTTTCTTTCTGAAATCCAATTTTGGAATGACATTTACTATGAGTAGGTGGTTTGGTGGATTCTTACAACACTTCTCTGGGTGGTCTATATTTTTGTTTTGGTTTAAATTGATGTCTATATTTGGGAAGAAGAAAAAAGATGCTTTTGAAGACAATAGCATTACAGTAAATTGATTAATGCTTCGAACAGATGTTGAACTTAATTTAACGAAAGTTAATAAAATAAGTTTTCTTTATTTGGCTTTGAAACTTAAACTGTCAGTTGTTTGAGGTTAAAAGTATTTTAGTGTCTTCGAAAGATGTACACTTTTAATATCTAAAATTATAATGTTCAGAAACTTTTTCAAACCGATTATGGGATACGACCCACACTGATAACTTGCCATCCGTGTCCGGTGGTCGATTTTTGTAAAAGTTGTATAAAATATTAATAACACTTTTTTATGCTTAATTAAAACAGTTTAAACTCAATATCTTTGTTTGAGTCAAAAACCATTTTTTATCAGATTTTGTAGATTTCATTTGGGTTTTTCTAATAAAATATCTAAAATTTAACTATCTGTTTTTGTTCCAATGATTTTTAACCCGATATCAATTTTTAAAAATGTTAGTAGTACTTTTTTAAAGCTTTAAAAACAACATCTTACGTTAACAAAAAAGGATGAAATAATTTTCAAGTCAATACTTTCATTCTTTCTCGAAATAAAAGTTTTTACCATTTTCCTAAAATTTGTACTAAAAATTAAAAACTAAATTTTGTTATAAGATTAAAGGATATCTTTAACTGTTGCCAAGATATTTGAGCCTAAAATCAATTTTTACTAACTTTTAGTTGGTACTTCTTTTAAAAATTTGTATTAAATAAAAACTGTCACTGACAACTCTCAACCATTCCTGTGTGCGAGTATTGTTGTCAGGGATGGAAGGGACCTACAGTTTTAAGTCGGATCCGAACGGTAAATTTGAGAAAGCACTTTTCATGACAAGAATTACTCTTGGAGAATTTGTCAATACCTCGCCAGAGGCAGAACCCGCGAAAAAACTTTAGGTGGCATAGTCAGGTATCGAACCCTAGACCTCGCACATGACAGTCCAACGCACTAACCATCATGCCAGGGGTACTGCTATTTTTCACTAATAGTTTTTAAATCGTTATAGTAGAAAAAAAGACCCACTTAATTATTTTTGAAAGCCCTTTCAGCATCTTTTGAAGTCAATATCTTTATATCTTTGAAGATTCATAAAATACGGACGAAGTAAACATTTACCTCAAAGTTACGGACGTACGAAATTAAAAAGATATTGCGAACATTTTTGGTTTGACATGTTAGATAAGGGCTTGTACCCAATAGGAGGTTTCATTTCGAATATCATTTACCATTTACATAAATTTAAAAAGTATACCTTGAGAGAAAATATTTTATGTTTAATTCATCATACGATTGCAACTTCCCTTTAACCAACCCTCTAGAACTAAACGGCTTCTATCAGCAAGGTCTTGAATCGATAGTGAAGCAATTTTATAGACCTTATCTTCCAGGCCGCTAAAGCCAAAAATGTTAAGATCTTTGCGTACTACCCGTGGCATGATGGTTAGTGCATTGGACTGTCATGCCAAAGGTCTTGGGTTCAATCTCTGCTCGTAACACCTAAAGTTTTCTTTCACGGGTACTGAGTCTTTCGAGTAATTGACAAAACCTCCAAGTGTAATTCTTGTTACGAAAAGTTCTGTTCGGATTCTGTGGGTCCCACACTGTAGTTCCCATCCATCCCTAAAAACAAACATCGCACACAGGAATCGTTGAGAGTTGTAAGTCTCTAGGCCCTAATTAATTGTGATCATATCTTCGAGATATGTTGTCACAGTCAGTAATCTTTTCTTGTATGAACCGGATTGTAGCGTTCTTTATGTACATAGTACGTAAAGCGCTCTTGTTGAAAAGAAATAAATAAATCGTCTACATCAATTCTCCCATTCCGGGCAGGACTTTTTTTTTGGTAAATCTATCCGCGCAATCTTATTCACTGACCATTTGCACCAGCATCATAGGAAAGCTAAAAAAAGCGGCACCATTCTTAGATTTTCCGAAATACCAACACGCTGCTTACTTACGGAATCTCCGAAGTGAAAATTAACATCAATGATGTTATAATATAATTTCGCAAAGAAAATCCGGATCATTTTGATACACTAGAAGGCTTGAGCCCTTATTTATTTAATTCTTACATATTTTTGGATTGTTCAAAAACCGCCGAGGACCAGGGTACTCTCCAACACAACATGCTATAGTAAAAAATATTCTCAGTTATCCTTTAGCGATCCAAACGGTTCCAATTTTTCACATCACTAACATGAAGGACCACCAATTTCGTATCTAATTTACAAATTTGAATGCGTTATTGAAGTGGAAGCGTTAATTCCTTAGTTTCTACTCTTCAAGGGTCAAACAAATTACAGCTGCCCAAATAGCGAACCTTTTATTAGAAACCTTTTGTAAAGGTCCAAGACATTGATTTCAGAAAGTAATTGATAATTTTGAGCCCGACCCAACAAGCCATTAAAAAAATTCTTTAAAAAATCATTGAATCCCCATTCAACCCATTTTTTCCTTAAAATCGTCTTAAACTAAACCGTTTAAATTTAACTCTTTTGAATTAACCTTTTTCAAGTATGTGAATAAACTCCGTTAAAATATGTTGTTTCCAGGAAATTATTTCACAAAAAGCTTGTTTCACACCCAAATGCACAATTTAAATCTTGTCTTCCCTTAATACTTCTCCATTAAAGTTTAACTCAATACCTAACCTACATACTTACGTTATTTTCTATAGGTAGGTTAGGTGTACGTTATATTTGTTTTCAAGCTTCTTAAATCAGATTTCCTTGTTGGTTTTTTTTTCTTTTTGGTTGCTGCTGTTTTTGTTGGTTCCTGGTTCTTAGTTTTTGTGTGAACTTTAGTCACTTCCCAGACAAGAAAATAAAAGTTAAAAAAAAGAATCTACCTCGATTCTGATGCACCTGTTCACACGCTCACGCTCAAAGCTTCTTTTTTCCTCAAAACTCCAATAAAAAAAAAAACATACAACATTGAACAAGTCGTAAGGTAGGTGTATCTTCTTACCAACTTCCATCCAATTTTCGAATCCCATTACTTAAAGAAATACCCAAACAACAAAAAGTTGGAAGGATAGGTCCCTACCTATCTACGAGTATATTTCTGAACCCTCTTTAAAAGCAAACTACTTTTGAATTACATTCACTCAATTACCCATTTTTAAAGGACGACGAGACGAAAACGTAACGAAATAAGGAATAAGTAGCTAAGTTACTGTTGCACTTCCTCATTTTTTAGTGTTTTCGTTTTTCATTTTCTTTCTGTCAACTTCTCAATGTCAATGTTAGTCTCTGAATTTTTCGAACACACACTTTTTTTTAGGTTAAGAATTTTGTCTTAACCAAACAAACAAAAGAAATGAGAAGAAGAAGAAGTTTAACTTGTTTGCAAATTAATCAGTGCCAAGTCCGAAAATAAAGGATGAAGATGCATTAGTTTCTCGACTAAAAGCGAAGGAAACTTAACTTCTATCCAATTTATTTCCCAAACATACAAAAATTCTCAGCTCTGTGAGAAAATGTTGACAAGCTTACAAGTCCTCCTTTCGAACAGTATACGTACCTATATAGATTATATATGTAGATCCTTTTGTGAAACAAGTTTAAGGACAAAGCTATATACCATCGTGAAGGAGTGAAATAATTTTTGGAAATAAAACAAGGACGAATTTAAAGACTTTCCCTGCACATATTTCTCACCATAAATCACTCCTATTTCTTTCTTTTGCTTAGTAAAAATATAGTTTGACAAATTTTGCGTATAATTGAATTTAATTTAAATAGAATTAAAATAGCAGCATTGTCCTCTGTAGCTACTTCGATATATCGAAAATGTCCTTTTCTCCTAAAAGACATTCTTCTTGTTCGTATATCGTTTCGAACTCCTTGCTATTACTACACCATGACTTGACTCGATTCTCGAGCTGTTGCTCATCGTTGGTTGGGAATCTGGGAATGATTTATTATGGGAATATTTTAACATTTTATGTTTTATTTTTGTTTGTTTTTGTAGGTTCATTCATTCATTCATTTCGAAAAGTCTCTCTGCATAATCCTTTTCTGGCATTATTCCAATAAAATTGTCCTTGCTAAGGATTTAGTATGGTTTTGGTAAGGTTTGGTTTGGTTTGGTCTGGTCTGATGGTGTAAAAAAGGCGTTGGTGTTTCCTTAAAGACACCCAGATAAGACCAAGAGCTTATAAGAAAAAGAATTTTTAGATATTTCTTTTTTGATGATTTGTGAATATAATAAAAGAGCTTAAAATAGAATTTGTCTTCAGTCATGTTTAAATGTTCTTTTTTCTTAGTTGAGTAGAAAGCTGTAAAGGCAAATGTTTTCAGATAATTTCTGTTAAAATTTCCATGGTTTTAGCTTAGGGATCAAGAAAGAAGTGTCAAAGGTCCTAAATATTAGACAAGCCTTTTAAAACCATCATTCATTCAGTCTCTAATTTATTTATTAATTAATTTTAGTTAATTTCATTTCATTCATTACATTCATTTAATTTCATTCATTACATTCATTTAATTTCATTCATTACATTCATTTCATTTCATTTATATCATTCTATTCAATAATATCATTAATTGAATTAATTTCATTCATTACATTCATTACATGCATTACATGCATTACATGCATTACTTTATATGCATTACATGCGTTACATGCATTACATTAATTCATTAATTCATTCATTCATTCATTCATTCATTCATTCATTCATTCATTCATTCATTCATTCATTCATTCATTCATTCATTCATTCATTCATTCATTCATTCATTCATTCATTCATTCATTCATTCATTCATTCATTCATTCATTCATTCATTCATTTATTCATTGAATAATTTATTCAATCCTTCATTCACTAGCCGTGGCTTTGCCTGCGCGTTTAAAGACAATTAAAATATAAGGCGTTTCAAGTAATAAAATGGTAAATCTGTAGAAATTCAGTTTCGAGAAATAATTAAACTTCCTCGTATCGCCTCTTGACAGAGGGATTGATCGTCGAGAAAGATATTTTGTAACTCAGGGTTCACAATTATTTCAAAAATCTTCCGTTAGTGTCAAGCAGCTCTCGGCATCAGTTCTTAAGAGCCCATCTCCCATTTTTAATAGTGTTTCAGCATGAGAAACGCCTAAAGATAGGAAAAAATGAGAAGTCCAAAAGCAGGCAGCACCTAATTGTATGCTACTGATTAGTATTATAATAAAAAAGAATATTATTTTAATAATCTAATTAAAAGTGTTACCTGTCAATCTGCTCGAATAAGCTGTGAATTAGATATTTTGCTGAGTTAAAAGCACCTCAAGACACTCTCCAGGCTCATAACTACCACCACACAAAAAATCATGTAACAGTATTTCTCCATTGCGACTTGAAGGACGGACAAACAAACAAACAAGCAAGCAAACAAGCAGACTTTCCGATTTATAATATTGGTATTTATTATTTATTGAATTCCTGCAGTTTGATTATTATTGACAAGAAGAGTGTAGAAAGATTAGATGTTGTTTGAATACTTTAAGGAAGAAATATTGATCTGGATAAAGTATTTCACATTCGTGTAGTGCGTCTAAAAAAAGAATATCCGCACTTGACAATTACTTTCGAAACTGCGATAAATATAGGTGTTGATTCTAGGATCTGAATACACTACCATTTACTTTTTACAAGACTTAGTCAATACGAGGAAATTTTAAATTAATTTATTCTTACATGACATTCACAAAGAATAAAAGTAAAAAGCTTAAATGTTGTTTCAAAAACTAAATTAATTGTGCTGCTTTTGGATAAGTATCTTTTCATCCTATTCACTTAAGCTTCAGTCCTTATTTTTTCTTGTTGTTTTACTCAGAAAATCCAAGTGAAAAATTGAAACTAAATTCACATCACACTAATTCCATCATAACCATATGCTTATGTATTTTTTTAAACATCTGCATTTTCAGAAAATGTACAGAAAATCCCTTTTCTTCTCTGTGAAAATCTGCATCGTTCGTCGTATCGGTCGGTGTGTATCTATTAATGTATCTTTTAAATACAACTGCTAAATCTGATTTGCTGAAAGTGTGGGAATTTATTTTCGTTCTTATTGTTGTTGCTCTTTTTCTCTTAAATCTCAAATCCACTGATTATGCCTTATGCCTTATTTTTTTCTTAGAGAAGCCGTCGAAAATTAAACCATCTGTAACTCTTCACAGTAACAGGTAGCATTTTAAAATGTATCTTTAAACATATTCGGATGTTATGAGCATGATGAATTCTCTCTATTTCCAAAAACCAATTAAGATTATTTCAAAAGATAAATAAAAAATACATCCTCCGGAAGTAGTTGTATCCAGGAATCTAGAAATCTGCGGTTTTGAAGCAACAAGTTGTGAATAAATCATTTAAATTTACTCCATTTCTATATAAACAATCTATGAAATACATATCACAACATATGTTACCATCAAGAAGTTACAAATAGAGTAGAGTAGAGTCCATCAGAAAATCAGATTTTGTAGTTCATTATTCATTTCAATCCGTATCCAAAAACTGGGCATTTCAATGGAAGTTGATGTTTATATGAATACAAACAAAATGTAGGCATATTTACGTAACATAAACAAAATTTTATTCTAGGCTCATTGGAAACCTGTAAACATCTTCTAGATACAAGTTCAAGGGGGATGATTTTTGATTTGTCCAAATTCATCAGAATTCGATTTCAAAAGATCACCATATGCTCTCCTCTTATGTGGCACTGCATATCCAAAAACAATAATTCAAATATATATAAATGTTTGAAGTCGAAAGGTGCAGTATAGATTTTTTCCCACAAACAGGATATTTTTGTGTGTAGATGAGTAAAGAAAGGAAGGAGCATTTGGACGAGACGAAAAACCCTAAGTTGGTAATCTGATAGTCAGTAGTATAAGATGGATCTTGGATATGGGATATGCAGCAGGAGCACCTTCCGAATGTTTGTTCATTTGTTTTAGATGCAAATGCAGCCATACGGTAGCCAAAGACGGGAAGATAATGATGATTACTTGAATAGGAATAAGGATAACAGAGAGAGAGAGAGAGAGAGATGAAGATAAAAATAGAATATATTTACATAGAAATTCAATCGAAAATTTAAAATTTATGCGGAGAATTAAAGTGATTCTTATGCAAGTGTTGTTTTTCTAAGGTTTGACTTTTGGGGTTCAAGATACCTAAGTCCTACAAATAAGATGGAAATAAAGTAATGGAGTAATGGATAATGGATTTTTTCACACTCATCCATACCCTATAGGATATTCGTATTGTTTTTTATTACTTCCATGAATTCAAATGTTTGTGTTTCTGGAAATATTTTCATTCTTGATGTTAAGAAAAGTTCTTTAGATCGATTTTTAATGTGGAATGTATGCATTTCCATTTCATCTATCTTACTCTTTAAGACTTGCCCATCTTCCCCTTTAAGTCTCGTCCGATAGCAAAGAGACTAGTATTTTACCCGTACTACACGAATGTGAAATGACTTGCTACGTTATGTCCAAGAAATAAAATTTCCACACCTCTTTATGAACCGTGTGCCTTTACCATAAAAACTTCTTGCTCTTTAGCTATCGTCCAACTGTAAAAAGATTACCTTTTGCTTAACCTTTAATACTTCTAAGATTAGTTTGTTAGCCATACTACGCGAATGTGGGATGACTTGCCATGTTCTGTCGAAGAACGTAGATTCCACACCTCCTTTCGAACCTTTTGTCTTTACCATAAAAACCTCTTTCTCTTTAATTATCGTTCGACTGCAAAGAGATTAGTTTGTTAGCCATACTACGCGAATGTGGAATGACTTACCACATTCTGTCCAAGAAACGTAGATTCCACACCTCATTTCAAACTTTTTGTTTTTAAAATATAAATTATATAAAAACTTCTTTAGCGTAGTAAAGTGTCAAAATAAGTTGCCAAAAAAGTAAAATTGATGCATCTCTAGAACAAACACCTTTTTACATAGGAACGTTTTTCGATATCTCTTTTAGTTCATTCTTACTTATCTGTTATCTCAGTCTTCTATAACAAACTTATAGATATTATAATTATTGGCTCCGGTATCATAAATTCCTTTAAAAGCATTAATGTGATGCAGCACAGATAATCCCATCGCTCCGTTCATCTGTCTTCAAGACCGCATGTAATTTCTTTTTGTGTGATAATTACCTCAAATTATATACAATAAAAAAAAAAAAGAAAGACTTGAGACAGATCGAAATGATAAATAGTATGACATGCAATGAAAAATAGATTCTGTTTCAGATAAACAATCCATGGAGACAGAAAAACGAAACATCATTACGTTACGATTATTGTATACTGTGTTTGCTCCCGTTCACGTTTTAACAACAACCAAACTGAACGGCACACAATTTAAATTAGCGTATTTATATTTTTATTTTTACTGAGTCGTGAGAAAAATTCCCCTTTTCGAATTTAAAATGAAATTTAAAACAAAAAGTTAAAGAAAAAGATAATATAATAATTATTATTACTGTATGCGAATAGATACGCGTGAAAGATACAATTCTCTCAGGATAGATACTTTTGTATCTACATATATGGTTATGGTTACCTGCTTATAACTTTTTGTTGCGTGCGCTTCAAAAGGCATGCAGAAGATGGAAATTAGTCTGAATCTTGTATGGTGTGAAGTTTAAGAGAGGAATTATTGTTTTTATATAATTTATTCACCAGTACATATGTCTCATAAAAATGAAGATTTTATGATTTATAAATAGTTTCACTACCAACTTTCACATAAAATTAGGATTGTAAGAAATAATTTAAGAAATCGGTGGAAAAATTTGCAACTTTTATTAAACGTTGTGGAAAGTATTTTTTATAAACAAGTAAATGTTTTACTGGCTTCGAATTTTTTGTATACAGCAAAATGTTAATATCTTCCTTAAAATGCCAAAATGTAAACATTTACTGACTTTTTAAAGGTTTTCTATGGGGTCCATCATTTTTTTCCATTTAAGTATTACATTGTATGTCAAATGAAGAACTTAGTTGACATACATCGATCACTTATTCATGTCACGTGTGGTGTTCCACAAGACGGTCACTTAGGGCCCCTTCTCTTCTTGTTGTTGACAAGTGATAAATCAAATTTTAGTAACAACGGTCTTTGCTGATGATTAAATTTGTGTATATTACAAAATCTTCGTACTATTGCCTTTTATACTTAATGATCTTGACTGCTTATCTGAACGATGTTTTGCTAACCAGCTCTCTGTAAGTGTCAATCTTTATCTTCTTCTCGTAATCTTAGACCAATTGATTTTGAATATGAAATTGACACAACAATACTTAGTGCAATTAGAGAAAAGAAAGTAATTGGTGTAATGTTTCATTCCAAAATAAGTTTCACGTCTTCGTATTCTTGTATTTCATGAATCTTATCATGGGATTCAAATGAGCATAGAGGAAGTTAAATCATTTTTAATCATGTTGGCCTTTTGTTCAGCCCATGTAGAGAATTTTGTAAGACTATTTAATATATTTATATGAGATTCATAGAACTACATTTGGGGGCTCAACCGGGATTACCGATACCGACTAAGAACTGACTTTGTACATAGGATACAGAAAGCATTCAAAAACATAATTGAAAGCGAAATGAAAGAGGAAAAGAGGGGTTTTATATATTGATCTAAAAGAATAAAAAGAAGAAAACACAAAAACCGGACAGGGATGTTTGAGGAATTGCTTGAACAATTTTCAGGAAAGCCAAAAAAAATCTGACAGTATGGTTGAAGAAATTTAAAGACATTGCTACCGTATGTAAGTGAAATGATGTACACAAATTTCTTCCAACCAAGTGGCTGTTAAAAGTAGCAACCAGTTTGGTAATCAAGGTCAAGGCGAGTCTAGTAAGCTATGCAACAGAATTGCAAACAATTAAGATCACCATAAAGAAGCACAGAGCTCTGGAAGAAGACCACAAGGAGTCTGCTGGAGAATCTTTACTCCAGCAGCAGTTTTCGGATGAAAGGAAATCGATGAATAGTCGATAGTAAAATAATAGAATCCCAAATAAAAACCTAGAAGACCTCAACAAAAAAGTGGAGCCTTATCGGATTAATTGCTCCAAGACAAGCCAAGAGAAGAAGAACTTCAGTTACTGGTAATTATGTTGAAAAGATTTGGAGATAAGTTTCGAAAAATCGTGAACTCGTGTTGGTTAGCAATACAAGTAGAGCTTCGTTTGAAGATTGTGCCTGATATAAGAGGGGGGATCTGTGGAAGTAAGCAGCTAGCGTGACTATTGATGAGGTTCGCAATCAAGTGGAGCGAATCTGAAATGATGATTGGCTGTAGATTCACCAGGAAACTTGGTGTAGTACACGTGGCGTGATTGTTGGAGAGTAGGGCTGTCATGTTAGAGGTCTTCGATTCAACTCCTGCCTGTGCTTCCTTAATTTTTTTCACAGGTACTGCCTCTACCGAAGAATTGATAAATCCTCCAAAAGTAGTTCCTTGTCAAGAAAAGTGCTTTGATCAAATTAGCCGTTTGGATTTGGATATAAACTGTTGATCCCCTCCATCTCTCTGATATCAGTAGCACTCAAGAATGATTGATTGTTGTAAGTCTCCACAAGCTGTTGCGCACCTAATTTTGTTTATCCTAGAAACCTTCAATTTCTTCCTCTTTATATAAACCAGTTTCATATCTATGAACACATCATAAACCTTATTTATAAACCAATTACATATTGGTAACACACATCCTGTCCTCATCTGGGAATGCAAGTATCAATGGTTTCCTCACAGCTTCATCTTCCGGTTAAGATTCAAAACTTAATTACATTCTTTTTGACTCCATCATATAACTTCTATATGTACGTATATAGAAACTGTCAAAGGAACTCACCAACTTGTGTTTTTTTTTAAATATTATTTTGTCTTCTCTCTTATGACAACCTCTCCTTCCGGATGATGTTCAAGCTCCTAAAGGAAATGCATCATCATCATCATTTCACGACACACCATCTCGTATATAAACATAGACGCTTTACACCGGTTAACTACTCTACTTCAATAACATAAGTAATTAACTTCCTTCCTCTTACCAAAGAGCAGTTAAAAATCATTTGCACGCAAGCATCATGTTCTTAGGGGGTGTGAAGGGAGTGGTAGATAAAAGGAAATCAAAATTCAATCACGAAGATCTTGGCTCATAGCAGCGGCCGCAGTCAATAAGGAATCTTTCGATAAATTTTTAACTTGAATATAAAACTTCTAGGAACGCATCTTATGTAGCCTTTGCTTTAAACCAGATTCTTAAGACATCCGGTTGAAGTTTGAAGACATAGACGCCACATAACATCCACGTGGGAATAAGAAAAATAGGAACATGTCATCAACTTGTATTCAAATGCATCCAAAAACAAAATTGGAAACATTTTTATATCCTGTTAAAGTAAAAATCCCACACAACTCTTATCCTTTATAAAGTGATGATGCAGTTGCACTACATTTTTATTTTCATGGGATGGATGCATATTTTCAAATTCCTTCCGGCGGCGAATATTAGAATCTTGTTTTTCACATCTTGTCCTTTTTTTCTTGTCAGTTTAGTCCTCACTCTGAAGCCTAAAGCCTGCAGTTTGCACTGCACTTCACTGTTGCTTTGACTCTCACTCTCTGTCGCTCATGGTGTCTTCTCCTGATGCTGAGAAAAACCATGTGTTATATTCTTTCCATCCCCATAAATACAAGACATTTTTTTATCTTCTTTTGTTCATTGAAAGAAAACTGAGTTTTCCTTTGCGAGAAGAAAACCTACTCCTCAAAAAAAAAAATGCAACAGATTGCAGATGGTTTAAAAAATATGGATTTTAAAAGGATGTTAGAGAAAAGATATGCGCTACTAAAAGATGCACAATGCTTCCTTTAACGTTTGTTGGAAAAATAAATGCTGGGAAATTGTTTCAAGTCTCTTATTTCAATAAAACAGGTGCTTTTTTTTAGAAGGTATCTCTTATGTCTTCAAATACACTTTATATTCAAGGTAGGTAGATGGTACTTACTCTCAAGTGGATTAGTATCTCTTTTAGATGAACAATAAAGTTTAAGTAACTGTTTTGTAGTATGTAGATTATATAATATTTAAGGGATACAAAATTGTTTATTGTGTTAAGATAGGGCTGCAGTTTTTTAAGAAGAGACTTACAGACTTATTTTCATGGAAAATTATACTGTGCTTTTTCTTTCGGTTTTATTAAATTGGTACGAAGGTTTCCAATATTAACCGACGACTTCTGGAAAGTTGTAAAATTTAATTCTTGGTTTATTTTTAGAACTTCGTAACTCAAGAATTTCTTTACATCTTATATTTTTCGTGTTGGATGCTGTCATAATGTAGATGTCAACTCAGCATTAATATAATTTCTAATTGTAAAGTTACCAACTTTTGAACTAATTCAATGAAAGAAGGTTAGATGGAGGTTAGATATAAGAACCATGGACACTTCCGTTTAATTCTTGATTCAAAATGAGTGTTGTATCAAAATTAAAAAAGATTGTTAAAATTGAAGTATTTTTATATATTATATACCACAAATTAAACTTATTGTGCAAAATATTTTGGTCCTTCGAGCCGGATTTCCCATGATTAGGGACAGGGAACAGACTAGCTGGGTAGAGACTGAGGTCCATGTAAGCATTCGAGTTTGGGTTGCGGGGTTTGATTAGTTCCTCCTCTAGAATAAGGATAATGAGACATATTTAATCCCTGAAATATTCATAAATTATATCGGGGTTAAAATCATTTTGAGTTCAAGGAACTTAAGTTCTATAATATTTGTTGATATTTTTGTAGCATCCCGAAGAAAATTGTGACTAAAAATTCTTACATTTTATTAACAAAATATAAAATTTCTATCAGTTTTTGTTTGAGCGGGAACTGTCAGTTTCTGAATTAAAAATGTCGTTCTGTTATATTTTTTAGGAAATTTTCGTTGGAAAAATCGGTCTGACTTTTAAAGTTAAAATGTTAAAATTTCTTGAAGTTTCAAGGTTTCTTGAATATAAATAAAAGGTTATCATAAAGATGTACGTGGGTGTAAGTGTGTTAGTATGTTTTGTCGTATCTAAGAACTGGCAGCGATGTCAACTTCAAATAAATTTTGATTCAAAAAGAAATTTTAAAAAAATTGAGTGGATGTTTTTTTTTACTAAGGAACTTTAACTTTAACAATTGAGTGGATGTTTTTTTTACTAAGGAACTTTAAAAAAAGTGAAAAATGTTCGTTTCGATAAATGTACGAATGCTTGAACAAAGATCCTAGGAACACACATTTTTCTCTTTAGTTTAATTTGTTCGCCACTTGAAAGTTACGAAAATCCATTAAGATTCCAAAGTCCTCGATTCCTTGGAACTTGAATGATGTGAGTAATTTATATAAATTTTTATAAAAGAGACAATTATAGTTCTATAGGTTTCGTGGTTTCTTTTAGAAGGTATGTTGTATTGCAAAAAAATGCATATTTATCACAATCAGCTAGCAGCTTATATTTAAGGTGTCACAATTTGATTAAAAGTTAAAAAAATAAAGTTTATTAAAAGATTTTCCTAAAAAAAAAAATTTTTTTAAATGCACATGTCTCTATTTTTAAATCTGACAAGTATGACTAATTTCGAAAAACAAGGGTTATCTGCTTTATCGGGTCATAATATCTATGGGAATATTGAACATTTGAGATTGGATGTTCTCTTTCCTATTTTTGGAAATGAAATCCTAAAAATGTATGATCATTCACATTAAATGTCCTTTTTGTTTGATATTTATTCAAAAACCTGTTATAATGTAAAAATGCAGTCATTCAGAAACACAGTTCTATTATCTTAAATCCTCAACTTGATTGTCTTATAAATCAAAGTTTGTACCCACACTGAGATCCAAATCAGAGTTCTAATGCCACATTCGCTAAGTACGGCAAAAGAACGAATATCTTTACTTGATAGCGTACGACTTCAGTTAGTCTGATAACCATTTCTGAAGTATTACGGTTCATTTGTGCAGCCGTGAAATAAAGGTGAACTTAGAGAAATGGCTCACTTTTTTAAAGTGTGATAAAGCCAGTTTCCTATAGTAGGTCCAAATGCTGAATATTTTTGAAAGTTGGTCTTTTTCACTTGGTCTTATCTCACTACAATTTAAACTGTTAAGCAGAAATATTCAAATGGTTATTTGACTAGTGCCTATTATATATATTTGCTTGAATAACGGTAAAAAGAGTCTCATATAACGACAGTGCTTAAGCAGCTCAAAGAGTCAACGATGTTCTTCTCACCAATCATTTCAAAAGTTCAAAATTTGTGTAGAAAAACCTGTGTTGTGAGGCGTTGGTTTTACAGATAATGATTTATTGTCTGTTTAGTTGCATGTTTGTGTAAAAAAAATCAAGTTTTGTTTTAATCAAATTAAAAAAAATGTACATGGAGTAGGAACCGTATTCTTATATGTTGCTAAACTATTCAGTTCTTCACTTGCACTTCATAAGAAACATCGAAACACCACTTGTATTTTAGAAAGTGCTGTAAAACTTAATCATCTTTAAATCTTTTTGTGCGGTGGAAACACCAAAAAGATTTATTTAATCTAAATTGGGATTAACCTTTAAAGAAAGCAGCAAAACTAAATTATCTTCTCTATTCTTGCAAAATAAGCCCAGTAACAGATTGATTTTTTTCGCCGATGGAAAACACATGATTCCAAATGCATAACTACTCAACGAACAACACTGCCATCGAGATACGAATGCAATATCAATCGTACCAACATTTGAGAACCCATCTATAGTAAGATTTTACTCTAACTTTTATCGCTAGTATTCATACTGCGGATATTTTTTTTGTTGATTTTCCAACAAAACACGTATAATAACTTTCACACCTTATGCCAAAAGGCTCAAAGACGCACGCAGGCCATTCTATTAAGCCTCAAAAAATTGGTTTAACAAAAACTGCCTTGACTTAATAAATATTTACACTTCCATTGATATGTTATCTTAAGTCTATAATAATTATAATTCAAAATTTTAGTATTAAAATGTTTTCAAAGATGCTTATAATCCCCTTTATCCGCCATTCTTCGATTTTAAAAAATTCAATTGATCCCCCTTCAATTGTGATCGGTCATATCTTAATCTTAATCTTAATTGTTTTTCTATGATAATTTTTCATTAAAATCCCTCTCAAAGATATTATGGTCCAAAAACACTCCTCGAAATATACAATTAGATAATACGGCACTTAAAAATAACGCCAAGTGCACCGCATGCACCATCAATTTGTATAATCAAACTTTAATCAGAGACCACTTAACGCAACAGTCTTTCGAACAAAAATATATCTACATAAAGTCAAATACCTAACTTAACGCGCAAGGCCTTGAGGCAACCCTTATTAATGTGGTATAATTACATCAACTCACGCCTTCAATTCTATATATTTATACGAAAATAAACTGGTAATTGAACTTTAACCCTATAAATCCGACAATCCCCTCGGCTCTTTACCTCTTCAAACCCCCCACCACTCCACAAAACTTTCATAGTTTATTTTTATTTTTATATCCATTTGTATAATGCGGCTTTATATGATGATGGCTACGATAGCATATCTATTTCTAAATAATTCGTCACGTATACACACTCGCTTCATCAATTGCGTGATACGCGTGTTGTTTTGGTTTGAACCTTTTTTGAATTTTGTATCCTAAGTTAAAACGCACACACCCTTTTGTTTTTTGATGTAACTAAATCTAGCTTCCTCTCTCTATACATCTCTAGAATAACAGAAACAGCAATAGAGAATTAAAAGCCTCCTTTTCGGAGTTCTGAGAATGAATATGGATATATGGAATTCAAATCACGCGAATGCATTTCAAAAAACCACTTAATATAGCATCGAGCCAAAGAACAGCGCTTCCGGAAGGCGGCGGCGGCTGGTGGGTTTTAGGTAGTTGAGGTTGTTGGTTTAAGGGATCAAATTTAAACTCAACCACGCGCGGAAAATCATCAAAGTCATCATCAACATCATCGTCACCACCACCATGATGCTATGGTCTCTATGGTCTTTGGTTTGAATTCTGCATTTGGTCAACTTTAGTTACCAAACGAATGGGTACATAGAATGCAGAAGCAATGACAATCCCTAGAGCGTTCTGGGTTTGTAGAGTACCTCTTGGCACATAGCAAAAATCTATAAAACCCAACCGCAATGTCATTTGTGGTAGACAATTATTAGAGGATTGTCCCTATGCAGGCTTGAGAGAATAACAACAACAAAATATCATAAAACACTGACACGGGATAGTTAGGTTTAGGTTTCGCTCTTGTAACTCTCTACGTGGTCAATGGTTGGTCACATTTAGTAGTTTTATATAACAGGAGTGGATTTAATTGAATTCAAGTACCTGGAACAAAGAGCGCTCCTTCTGTTAACCAATTGAGTTAAAGAAAATGTCTTAAAAAATATCATAATGTCTTAAAAAATAGGAATCGGACAAAGCTTGTATAGTGCTCCTGTGTCTATAAAATGTTAAGGGCACGTTTCCATGATTAAATTATTCTTTTTAACTTTTGTGTTATCGATTCTGTCATCGCTTTCTCATCCCAAGTGTTTGTATATATTGTGAAAAAAAGCCTTAATTTTTTTGACAGCTGTCAAATCTGTCACACAATTATATTTGGGGCCTCAAATAATAAGGATCATTTGTTTGGCAGGTGGATTTTTTGTTGATAATGATCACAACTACCAGTAATATCGACTAGACTTACTTTTTGATGGCCCCTTTTAAAAGTTCTCGTTTTTACATCAACATATTGTTTTGCCTTAAAGGGGGATCCGCCCCTGTGCATTGGTACACTTTTTCCTAGAAATAGTGATTCCATATTCTTTACCTCCATGTTGATTCTTTTGTAGTTTTGCTCCATGCTACCACATGGAACATTAATTGCACAATAAAAGCTACAATTATTAGAGTGAAAAAGAACGATAAAGGGTATGGAACAATGGTACACATAAAAAAGAGAATTCAACCAAAATTGTTTGTTCCGGTACGGGTACGGAAGTTGGAATTAGTGATATGTGACATTGGGGATTTGGTGGTAATGGAAATAAAAAAAATCATAAAATCAACTCTTTTTTTGTCCATATCAAAAAATAAACTGAGATCAAAATAAATGCTTAGGGTGTCTCAGCTTAATGCATCACTGGATATAGAACAATTGTTGAATATATGAATTTATTTTTTAATGCAACACGTCCGAAATATTGGATAGTTTTCTGAAGCATTGCAATGCACAGGAAGTTGATTTGTTTTGTTCATGATGGTTAACAATTTGAACTATAGGCAATTTTTGACATCTTAATTATGGTATTGAAAAAAAAGAAACTATTCATGTCACTTTAACACTTTCAATATTAAAAAATGACGTAGAAGCTATATGTCATTTTGAAATAACAAAAGTCATTTATTTTTAAACAACAAAAAATTTTGAAAATGTCTTGAAGCTTGGTTTATTATTGGTTAATATTTATCTATTCTTAAACATTTTGGATGATTTAACAATAAGCCACGCATTATGACATTTCATTATTTCAACAAATTTTAATGTTTCTGTCTGACTACCCTATTAATTGTAAACTACGGGAAAGTGACAATTAATGACACGTCTAATTAAGTCGCTTTAAAGAAATCGCATGTAAACACACCCTAAGTAATTTCTTTCTGCCACCTTAATAATTGCCTGCCATTTATGAAGTTCTCTTATATTTTCTAATATCCTATCCAAATGTCATCAACATACATATCTGTCACTTTGACATTTCTAAGCATTTCCTTTTATATTTCCATGTTGGCGTTTTTAAGATTTCTTAAACTAATTTTCTGACACCTAAATAAGAATTAATATTTTGTTAACATTTTTCTACTATCTTAAAATGTTCTTAATATTTTGGTAATATTTTGTTACCTTTAAATTTCTCAAGTTTTTGAGTATGCTTAAAGTTAAATTTCTCAAGTTTTTGCCATTTTGACGTTTCTGTCAATAAATTTAAGACTTCTCAAAATATTAAAAGTTCTTATTTCGCGCTTGGAATTTTATTGAAATGATTGGGTCCTTAGATGTCATTCTGACGTATCATAATAGTTCTGTCACTTGATAGAAAAAGACAGACACTAGAAGTTTATGATAAGTGAAATTACTGAAAGTTTTATTTGGCTTTAGCAATTTTGTTGACATGTTAGGGTCCTTAGATCTTACTGTCATTTTGACATCTCGAAATAGTTTCTTATTGTCAATTGATAGAGGTAAACAGATACTAGAAGCTTAAGATTTTGTAAAACATAAAAAGCTATTATTTGGCACTTGATATTTTGTTGACAAATTTGGGTCCTTAGATCTTTCTGTCATTTTGACATCTCAAATTAGTTTCTTCTTGTCAATTGATTGAGTTAAGAAGAGACTAGAAGTTTAAGATTTTTAAAAATATTAAAAGCTATTATTTGCATTTGGGATTTTGTAGTCAAGTTTGGATCCTTAGATCTTTCTGTCAGTTTGACATCTCGAAATAGTTTCTTCTTGTCAATTGATAGAGGTAAACAGACACTAGAAGTTTAAGATTTTGTAAAATATAAAAAACTATCTTTCTGTCATTTAGAAGTATCTATCATAAAAGTTTTTTCTTGTCACTTAATATAAAGAGACAAAAAATTATGTTGGAGCGAGATGAAATGATGAAATATCAAAATGAAGCGTCTTATAAAATAAGCCTTTGTGATTTTTTGTTTTTATCAGAAACCCTCATCTATCATGATGGAAACTTCTAAAATAACGCAATTATACTTCTGTCATCTTGAGATTATATGAGATCGATGGTTTTTGTAATAGTTCCTTTATGATAAAAGTCATAGGACGAGTACTCCGAAATGGAAGGTTTTTTAAAAGTTTCTTCTTTTTTCATCATTTGATGGTTTCATTATCATCTTCTCATCACAAAGTCAAAAATTTCCCTAGCCGAGGTATTTTATTGTCATTGATCAAATTCTTCGCCGGGAATAAAAACATTGCAATTTAAAACCTTCAGAAAAGTATCTATCTCACACTTCTTTAAAAAGAAACACTTAAATTCTTTCCCACAGCTACCCGCATTAATATTTATACTCGTATACCATAGCTAAAAGAATTTTAAGAATCTTTGCACTTGCAAATTGTATAAAGAAAAGACTAAACAAAGAAGTGAGGGAGATTCGGTTCGCTGCACTCTTTGAACCAATTAGCATATAAGGCACAGGGTTCTTAAGTAGCTTTATCCATATCTATATCTATTTTTATATCTTTTCTATCTTTCTCACCTCGAACTTTACATGAAATTAAAAAAGAAAAGAAGAAAAAAAATACTTAACAAATTCCAAGTCAAAAGAAATTAAATATTCGTACCTATTTGAAAATATTTCGAATTCATATCACGTGTCCTTTTTTTTTAAAACTCACTTGTATCTGTCAGTTTGCCATTCTATACCTGTCACATTGCACAGGTGAGTGATGTATCATCCTACCATAATATAAGGTCTAGTAGAAAGATAGGTTTATTTGCTATCTGCTATCTGCATAAGTTGTAGCTATTAAATGTCTATTTTATTATTTGTATCTATTTAGTGGTTGTGGCCTTATATCTTTATCCTCCTTAGCCGCTTTAACATTTCTCTATGCCTGCTTTGCTATACCTCTGGCAAATTGAACAGCAACAAAGTATCTAACATTCGATATTTTTCTTTGTATCTTATGGGTTTAGGTACCTTGGATTTGCAAATAAGCTATCCACTTTATGTGGTTGGATGGACAGAAATACTTTCAATTCAATGTAATTCTGGGTGAGGTTGGTCTTTAGAGAAGAATCAAAGTAGGAATAAGGGATTTCCTCTTTCAATAAACTATAAGATACATGTTATATTTTGTGTTGAGATTAAAATTAGAACTTTAAAGGACTTTTGGATATCTACTAACAAAATCGGTTCATCTCCATATTAAATCCACAATCAGATTGTTGCATTAAAAACTTGTGGATCGTATCTTAATAATTACAAGTTTCAAGAAATATAGATAGTTGAAATGAATAGACCAGGCGAACACCGGATACCTTATAAATTCTTCAAAAACGCAACTAATGCCTTTCTTGAAGAATTAACAAGAACTTTCAACTTGGATTACGAGTACGACTGTGGCGAGGTTCCAAAAAGCTTGATGAAGAAATTAAATCCAAATTCTTTTCTCAACGCTGTTAAGAAGATGTATACAGTAGCATTATGGGAAAGACACACTTATTGGGCAGATGAAAATATTCTGCGCAGTGAATTCCAAGCCAGATTCCGTAAGTGCTATCCCACAGTATGCAATATCTTCTTTCTGAAAAGTGTCGCCCGAATACGGGAAAAAACTATATGCCTTCTCTGCCTTATTTTACAAACTCTCGAATTAAGGAATGTCTGCAAAGATGCTTTAAATACTGCAACAGATTTGTCATGAAAATAGGAGTAAAACAAGGCTGCCTCCTTAGTCCACTTTTCTTCTCCCTCTTCCTGAATGCCTTCAGTGTAAACTACCAGAAGTTGTATCTTAAACGGAAACTAACTTGACTTAGTAATATTGGCCGACAATACAAAAATGATGCAACTGATGTTCAAAAAAAGTTGCAAACATATTGTGACTTATGGAATTTAAAGCTTAACAGGAGCAAATCAAAAATTGCAAGAAGTGGAAATTAATGATAATGAAGAAATGAAGAATTAGAAAAGATTAACACTCAAAATTTCATCGCAATATGACCAGCGTTGAAAACGATAAGAATACAAGTCTGGGAAGACTCTATGCTTCGAAGGGGAGAGCTTTTTTAAATATTAACCAAATACTAAAAACCTGAAAGGAGTGAAATAGGAACGCATTCCACAATCTTTTTCTAAAAGATTTTTACCAAAACTAAGAAATAGTTATTTTTACACAAGCGTTCCAAATGATGTTCAATTAACGTTTATTGATTTCTTGATCTTGTATTCACTTCACTGGTTTTTATTCTGTTGGAACATTTCGAATAAAATCAAATACATTCCACACGTTATTAATTCATTTTAACCATAAAAAAAACTCCAACAACTCAACCATATCACTCTCTCAAACCATCATCATCATCATAATCATTATCATCTTTTGATAACCCTTTAGAAAGAAAAAACGCAATAACTTTCAAACGCCTCATTAGCTTCACTTTTCTTTATGCATCATTGTGCTTTATTGCTGCAACAAATTTTTCCATCCACAGTCTACACGCTTCACTATCTTCTTCTTCGGTTTGATTATAAATAAAATTTATAAGTTTCATTTTCCTACCGTAACTTTTCCTGTCAATATTCTTTTTATAGGTTTTATGATAAAAGGTATATTCAGATTTTATATACGAGACACACCTGAGTTATTTTAAGACCAAAAAAACAAAAAAAGAAACACCACAATAGGAATCCCTTTAGTTTGGATATGATATAGAAGTACGATTATGGGAACCCTTTTTAACTTTTCATTTATAAAGATAGATGAGCTAAGTTGTAAGCATGAATGGAGACAAAATTCATGGATTATAGGAAGGGGTTAACTTGACTATATTTCCGTCCTTTCATTCTCTGTCTTATACAACTTTAAAAAAACCACAAGAATGCAGCAAACAAAAGTTAAACGAAAAACAAATAAACTCAACACAAAAAGCACAAAATCAACCACAACAGGATGTTGCATCAAAAGAAATTAAATTTCCTTGGAAATATGTTGCAAGTTTTGATTGAACTTTTTTTAGTCGTGTATAACTAAAGAATTCAAACTTTAACCCAAAAATAACTTCAGACACTATTGCCAAGGATATGCACAGCCAAGGAATACGACATTCCAGAGCAATCCTTACATACCTCCATAAGAAGTATTTTATTGTTTTAATTGTAACTTAAACCAACAAAAAAAACCAATAACCTTAAAGAAACTGAAACATAATTATAAAAGTAATTTTCTTTTTTGGTAAACTCGCGCTTTTATAAATATACATACATAAGTCATTATCAAGGACGACTTATGTTGTATGATAGGAATGGTGATGTGGTGAATCTGAATCCTTGCAGAACATCATTTGATACAATTTATAATCTTTATACAGCGCATCCTTCGTGTGAGGAGGTATAAGCTATATAAAATAATGGTGCACACAATAGAGTGGCGGACTTTATGCGGAATTAATCTCAAGGCAACTTTTAAATACTTCTTCGCAATATGCAATGGTAGTCTTACATCGTTTTCTAAAAGATATTTCACTTTGACCGGTTAAGCTTTGGGTTTTTTTGTATGACACCTGTCAAACACAGATGTCATTCGAAGTGTCATAATTTTACTTTAATGTTTTCTATTAATGATAATGGATCGCTTAGTAGTGGACATTAGACACCTGTCATTTGAACTGTCAAAATATTAATTGAATGTTTTCCATTTACAATAATAGGTCGCTTAGCATTGGAACAACGCCTTATTCATAGAATCTTTTATTCCTTGGTTTTAAGTTAGTAGAGCTGGAATTTGACAAATGTAAAACATATATATGTCATTTGTGGATCGAATGTGGAACGCGAATTGAGTTTGACAGTTCGTTACAATCACATTGCAATTTATCACGAACAATTAGTTTTCTTAAATCCTCTTATTTTAGCAATTAAAAAGCTAATTTTATTACCTTAAGATACAAATTTGAGCTACCGTTGTGTTTACAATTCGCACGGAAAGGTTTATAAATTGTTTAAAATTCATATACATAAATCATTCGTTCGTTAGTAGCTCTAATGTCAATGGCACTTTAGAATTTACAAAGTTTCTTTTATTATACCAATGTCGAAAAGTTCAAATCTTGTATACATTTTGCATAAATCTGTTACAATGAACTTAAAAATTTTGTACAATACAGTTCTGAAATTGTGAAACCACCCTTAAACTGTCAATGTCAAACATACATAAATTAGGTTTGTTCCTTTACTTTGAAATTTTGTCATTTTCTCTGAAACTGATTGAAAAAATATAACTGGCAGAGCTTGTGACTAAAATTACACAGATTTTATACCAAATCCGTTGTGTGAAACCACCCTTAAACTGTCAATGTCAAACATACAAGGAATAGGTTTGTTCCTTTACTTTGAAATTTTGTCATTTTCTCTGAAAATGATTGAAAAAATATAACTGACAGAACTTGTGACTAAAATTACACAGATTTTATACCAAATCCGTAGTGTGAAACCACCCTTAAACTGTCAATGTCAAACATACAAGAAATAGGTTTGTTCCTTTACTTTGAAATTTTGTCATTTTCTCTGAAACTGATTGAAAAAATATAACTGGCAGAACTTGCGACTTAAACTTCACAGATTTTATACCAAATCCGTTGTGTGAAACCACCCTTAAACTGTCAATGTCAAACATGTAAAACATAGGTTTGTTCCTTTACTTTGAAATTTTGTCGTTTTCTCCGAATCTGATTGACAAAATATAACTGACAGAACTTGTGACTCAAAATTCACAGGTTTTATATCGAATCCGTGGATTGAAACCACCTTTAAACTGTCAATGTCAAACGTACAAAAAATAGGTGCGTTCATTTACTTTGAAATTTTGTCATTTTCTCTGAAATTGATTGAACAAATATAACTGACTCAAACTTCACAGATTTTATACCAAATCCGTCACTGATCTTACATAAGGTAGATATGTGTTGGGAACATATGTTATTTATAGCCATAAGCTAAAAGGTCTTGACTTCAAATAATTTTAATTTTAAGAGAGTCACTTTGCTTATACTTTAAGACTTCTTCTACACACACACATCTTATGAAAAACCAAATTGTTTACATTAAACTTAATATTGTCAAAAATAAAACGAAAAAAGAAAAATGGAAGTGAAATCTCTCAAAAATAAGGAACTTTGTCCTAAGGGTGTTGGTATTTTTTCCGTTCTGTAAGTTTATTTTCTTTTTTTGTTTTCGTAAAAATTCAAAAATTCTTCATCAAAGTGAAAAAAAAGAGATTAAAGCGCGAAAAAGTGCACTTACGGTGCAAAATTAATACTCTATATCTTCCTCTAGCAGTCTCCATTATACCTTTAGCAAAAGATACTCTATACCTACTAACGAAAGAATTTATAACTTTTATAATATTCACGAGCTATGAGCGTAGGTATGTACTATAAGAGCTTAAGAAGTTTAAAGGATATTATACATTAAGCAAGGATAACAGATTGTTATAATATGTTTACCTACACGGTGTGGTTTATTTGAGGGAATTTATTAAAAAGTTTTCTTATTTTCTTATGTAATTTTGTTAAAACATTAAATAAAGTGGAAAATGGATGTGAATTATCTCTCCAACAACTTAACTACTTTAAGTTTTTCAAAAAATAATTATACAATAGATATTTTTTAAGTAATGCGATTTAAAGAGAATTGGCAACGCGCTCTTCATACATGCATAAAACGCAGAAATAAATTAGTGGACTAAATTCCCAGGGGACTTATTTCCCTTCACCACTAAAAAAGTGATTATGTTCAATTTTTAGTTGTAAGGGTGTTCCAAACTTCGTGCAAAATTTAAATTTGGAGTTGTTTGTATAATAAAGCGTTGCCAACCTGTTTGAAAATTGAAAACTTTATTTGTTTTGGAATTATTTTTTCTTCGAAAAACTTATGCTGCACAAACATTAAATAAGATACACTTTCTATATTAGAAATCTTCTCTAAATTTTTCTTTGAAGAATGTATAGATACTTTCACTCAAAATATTTTTCTATAATTCTTCTCTTTATCTATCTTAATTATATCTTCTCTTATCTCATCATAAATTCTATCTATAACCACATTAGCTTCTTAATTTCATGGGAACACTCCTGACTTCTTTTATACAACACAATCACGAAACAAATATACCAATTAGTTCTAAGTGAACCCTCATTTCTTCATCCCTATTTTATTTCTATCTACTTCAAGTATTTTTATTGATTCCAGAATAAACTCCCTCTCGTTTGTATAGAAAAACAAAATTAAAATCACGTCTCGTCATTGTCTCCCCCTTTTTCAAATTGAACTTAAATCAAAGCCAAAACACCAAAAATCACTTAAAGAACCACATTTGTAGTATGCACTATCCCCACTTAATAAATTCCAATAAAACAGCAATAAATTCATATTTTTGTCTCACTTACTAAAATACAAAAATTGAATAAATTTTAACATTATACGAGACCAGTAGCTACTTCCAACTTCCCGCGTTAATCTAATAGACACATAGTGGCTTACCTTCCTGATGTAAACGCTGCCTTATTTCTCCTTCTCGCAACCAAATTCACTGCTTAATAGTTCCTATTACTGAGTTCTCACGTAGAAAAGAACAAAACTTAGTTATTCAACATCCGTATTCCCCAAGTGAGTCCCATTGTTGGTTGGAGATAGGGATTTATGAATAGTTAATCTTCCTCTCTGGACAAATGGGTATGGACAGGGTTTGGGTTGGAGTGGATGATAATGGTAGACTTGATGGGGAGAGACCGACCAAGAGTGAAAAGCCTCTTCCTCCTCTTAGGTGTGCAGTTTATGCGTTTTGATTTTTTTTTTAACATCCGGTCGTTTTGTTTGTTGAGTTTAAAACAAACATACAATTCATGTGACATAAGCCATTAGCTGAAAATATTTAAAATTAGCTTCCTCTCTCGTCTGGAATTTAGTTTCTGTCATTATTACAGACATAGATGACACAATGACAGCAGACGTCGAATAAAACTACTACTGTCTGACACATTTGATATTTCTGTCATAAATTTAGACATAATTTTAAATTGACATATAGGCAGAACTATTGGCGGCACGCCCGCCAGTACCTATAAAAGGGTAAGATAAGGTTTAGTAAAAATATGAAATTGATTGAGTTTTTGCAATTTATTGCAGTTGAAGTCTGACATTTGATAATAGTGATAGATGGTTGTCTTCATATGTTATGTCTCACCACTTGAGCTCAGTTTGCCTTCTGACAGCTCCTTGTCTGCCTGGTTTTGACAATGTTTCGGGTGAAAATTATAAATTATGTTCATGAAACAGAGAACGCCATTTTTTATGATGGATTTCTGAACATATCATATGATATCAACATATCCTTTTTCGTTTTTCTCTTTTCTGTTAATATTTTGCCTTCTATTCTATTCTATTCTATTCTATTCTATTCTATTCTATTCTATTCTATTCTATTCTATTCTATTCTATTCTATTCTATTCTATTCTATTCTATTCTATTCTATTCTATTCTATTCTATTCTATTCTATTCTATTCTATTCTATTCTATTCTATTCTATTCTATTCTATTCTATTCTATTCTATTCTATTCTATTCTATTCTATTCTATTCTATTCTATTCTATTCTATTTTATTCTATTCTATTCTATTCTATTCTATTCTATTCTATTCTATTCTATTCTATTCTATTCTATTCTATTCTATTCTATTCTATTCTATTCTATTCTATTCTATTCTATTCTATTCTATTCTATTCTATTCTATTCTATTCTATTCTATTCTATTCTATTCTATTCTATTCTATTCTATTCTATTCTATTCTATTCTATTCTATTCTATTTTATTCTATATTTAATCTTTGCTTTCATTTTGTCAGCAATTTCTTTCCTCTTGTTTAGATTGTATCAGACAGATTATATAGTTTTTGCATACTGAGCACATGTCAAATCGATTTTGACGTTTATTTTAACTCTCATTTTTTGACAGTTCACATTAAAATTATATCATTGCGATTAGTAACAATTCCATATTTATTTCTATCGTTTTTTTGTTCGTTTATCATGTCTTATCTCTTCAACTGATATTTGAGGTTCTACTATCATATGTTTGGCAGATATTTGTTTTCCGTTATATTATAAATTTAGACTTTTTACCCGCAACCTGCGACTCAGTCGTTTCCTTCGATAAATGATGTTTTTCTTGTGCAACTGTCAGGATCATTGCGACAATCAAATGTCAAATATAACGAATTGATTCTGACGTTTGTGTGATTTTTTCTTATAATGAGATACTTTGACAGTTGACATTTGCATTATGTGATAGCGTTATTGATTTTGGGTAAAATTCCAAACTCGTTTTCAGAGGCATTCTCTCGTTTTTTTCTGTTTATAATGTTTTATCGGTCTAACTTTATCTGTCAATCTGTTGTTTGGCGTTTAACTGTCATATGTTTGAGAGACATTTGCTTTTTTTCACAATATTTTTACATTTTTCATCAGTACTTTATAACCATAACGGTAGAATCCAGTAGCATTCTATCGTTTTTCTGGTCATCATGTTTTATCTCTTACTTTATCTGTCAATCTGTTGTTTGACGTTTAACTGTCATATGTTTGTGAGACATTTGTTTCTTTTCACAATATTTTCACATTTTTCATCAGTACTTTATAACCATAACGGTAGAATCCATTAGCATTCTATCGTTTTTCTGGTCACCATGTTTTATCTCTCACTTTATCTGTCAATCTGTTGTTTGACGTTTTATAGTCATATGTTTGTCAGACATATGTTTTTTCACAATACTTTTACATTTTTCATCAGTAGCATTTTATTGTTTTTTTTTTTCTATTCATCGTGTTTTATCTCTCTTACTAAAGTATCTGTCAATCTGTTGTTTCACGTTTAACTGTCATATGTCTGTCACACATTTGTTTTTTCACAATACTTTTACATTTTTATCTGTATTTCATACCTAAACCTGCGACACAGTCGTTTGCATTCTACCAGAATTATTGATGTTCCTTTTTTTTTGCACAACTGTCAGGCAGGATCATTGCGGCGGCCGGCAGCCAAATGTCATAGTCATTTCACAAAAACGTCAAAGCAATGAATTGTTTATTAGTTTGAGCAACCCAACCTGATGGGAAATGGGAATTTATTGCGCAGACAGAATTATGCATCATAGGCACGAGCTGCAAGCACTAAGTAGGTAAATTTAAATTGCACCTGTTGTATATTATTGCAATCGTATCGTACATGACATCCATTAACTGCTTAATTGCAAATGACAGCTTGTGCAGTCATAGTTAAGTTAGGTAAAGTTGATTTGACAGATAGATTGAGTGTTCGGGATGCATGTTAAAAATGCATTAGTTAAATAAATCTTAAATCTTAATCTGCAATTTGTTAAATTTTCTTCTTTTATTTTTCAGATGTTAAAACACGTACAAATATCGCCTATGAGGAATCGTTCAGATTCCGTATCTTTGCGTTCATCAACATCATGTTCGTCATCGATATGTGGAAGCCCCGAACCACCATCAGAAATCCAAAGAACACCATCGCGGGCGTCTAGTTATTCCAGTTTAAATGAACAATTACCACAGGTGAGTTTTTCTTTTGCTTCTAATCTACAAATAAGCATGAAGTCTATTATTTAAATTTAAATTAATAGATGCCAAATTGTCTTAACTATTAGACACTATAATGATACAGGAATAGAAATTGCTATGTTGTGGAAGGCGGGGGAGGGAATTAATAATTGTACGTATTTATAACATATAATGCGACATAAAAGGGGATTGGACTTTTGTGCTCTAGATCTCTGTCGGCAACGATGGGGTTATAATTATTATCGGTTAAATGGGATTAGAAACGTATTTGACGAAGTTTGCTTAGAGGTATCTAGACGATGGAGTGCTTCGGGGAAGGATTAAAATGTACATTTTACTGAAAATGACGATGAAAGAAATGAATGTGAGGAGGCATGATTATTATCAATTATTACAATGGAAGTTGCTCATAATCCATTTCCATTTTTATATCGACTTGTTGCCTTTTGAGTTAGATCAATTTGGGTAGGAATGAAAGCGGTTTGATGAATAGAACTTTGTGGAATAGATGCAAAATCGAATGTCTTCAAAATCGTTGTTGAAAGGCATAAAATAACTGTTCAATTCCGAACAATAATTTGTTTTGATAGATTTAAACGATCGATTAAATTTTATTATCGATGTCATATTTTAACCATTATTGATATGGAAGAATTATTTGTGTTAAATCATAGTGAAATTTGACAGTTCTTTACAAAACTTTATTCACTTTTTCAATGTTATAACTTGTTTTGACATTGACAGTTACCATACAACTTATTTTCAATTGGAGTTGAACTTCAACCCAATCTCTTTAAATTGAAAGTGTCAAAAATTAATTGCGATTGGTCGAAACAGAGGTTTGATAGACGGCCTTTTGATATTTCTATAATGTCTGACAATTTTCCTATGTCGATAGATTGACAGAGTAGAAGATATGAAATGAAATAAAGGGTGGAGAAATTTTAAGAGCCGATGATGATTTTGAATAAAACATAAATTATTTTGGAAAATACTGTAATTTCTTTTTATTATGATACTATTGGTTTAGTTCTATTGAGTTTAGAACAAAATATCGGCCATTTGCTGAGGCATGATTGAGGTTCTATGCCGTTAATGTGTAGAACTGTCTTATCTATTAGCGCTCAATAATTAATGGCTTATCAACGTACATCTTTTCTTTCACATAATGGAAAAAAAAAGAAGTCCGAAGGTGTCAAATCACATGATCTTGGCAGCCATTACGTAAGATTGTTTCGTTAGCTGTGTGGCAAGCTACACCATCCTTTCGAAACCACTTATCGTCGAAATCAATATCTTCCAATTCGGGCTATAAAAAGTTCATTATCATTTTACGATAACGATAAGTAAATGCTCAAACTGACTCTTATTTGAAAAAAATACGGCCAGATGATGCTGCCAGCCCATAAACCTCACCAAACAAGCACTCTTTTTGTGTGCAGTTTTTCAACAATCACTCATTCGCAAAAATACTGCAATTCTGCTTAGTGACGAATTCACTGGAGGTAAAAATTAACCAAGCTTGAAATAGTCATAAGGATTTAATTCTTGAGTCAATTGCACTTCTAAGCGTGTAAACGACGTCAAAAACAATGTGAAAAATGACATTTACCGATTTTGTATGGACAACTGTCAGTTCTCCAAAGTGTTGGTTGTCACTTTACACGTTGACAGCTACGGTCAATGAACCTTTTCTATACAACAATCTCAATGTCTCAAAAATATTAAAATAGTCATAAACCCTAGAACCCTACCCATACTTTGGATTGGACATTTCCTACTCTGGTTTCCACGGCACCCTGTTTTTTATTTCAAGGTATTTTATTAAATAAAAGTCCTCTTACATTTTTAATATTTATTTTATTTACTTTTATTAATATTTAAATAGAATATCAAAAAACTTTTATTAAAACTTCTATTTAAAACGTTAAGTACACATTTTAATTTAAGGGCCTCCACAAATATTATCAATCAAATGAAGTACAGGGTGATGTAGCACCCTGGGTAGGGTTTAAGGGTTAAATTAATACAAATGACTTCTCATTTTAAAAAGCTACTAAATTAAAATACAATTTGATTCAAATCTTTCCCCCACAAATTGATAATTTCACAGACTTTAAATTCAGTTTAAGAACTTCAGAATCTCATGAGATTGTTTTGAAAAACTTCTTTGATTTGTTTTTAAACTTTGACATTTTGAGTAAATTTTCATTGTTTCCTTTCATTCTTCATCATGTCAGTCTTTTTGATTATGGAGTAAAGAAAATATGAATCTTTTAAATGATGTCTTATGGGAAATAAACAAAAATACAGAAAGGTAACAACATTTGACATTTGAAAACGTTTCAAATATGAAAATAAATCCAAAGAAATACCGAAGCACTTTTTAAATGAAAAGATAAAAGACAAACAAAAAGCCAAATCTTTGTCCAACTGAATTTTCGGTTAGGTCTTTTCTATCATCGAATTACATCTAAAGGGAATGTAAATATATTAATTGGCGTAGGATGATTTTATTTCTATGAATTATGATCCTTTGTGTAAGATATTTTAAGAAATCATCATTTGTTTTTTTCTTAGAGTCTCAGTTCAATAGAAAAAGGGATTGAAATAAAACACGTGCCATGAGTTTTTTTTTGTTTGTCTCTCTTCTGCAAGACACAAAAACATATATAATTTTAATCACAAAAAAGAATCTTGTATTTCAAATAAATTTAATGATTAAACCATTGAACATATGAATTATAATTTCATTTAAAAATAGGTAACTGGAGATTATAATATATCCTACCCAACTCTTCCTGTGGTTTCAACTTACAATATAATGAGAGGAAACACTTGACACGCTTGGCACGCCTTATAGAAGCGTTGCATGGATCTTTTTTACTTTTTCCTTATATTCAAAAAGGAAGATACAAATAAAATTAGAAGATGCTTCCTTTTGTTAAAGAATTTTGTTGGTCTATTGTGAAATCAATATTAATAGAACAGTATAAGAACGGGAACCCTCACTTTTTTCTTTACCACAAAACAGTACCTTAAAAATAATATTTAAAGTAGGAAGTTACGTTAGGGGAGTAAGACATTATTATTGAACCCCTCAAAACTCTTCAAAATGTCGGTTAAATAAACGTTCTATCTTATTTCGAAAAGTGAATATGAAATAAAATTTGAGAGCATTTGAGGCATACAAATACGATGGGAACATATGGGTAATAATTTCAAAAATTTGATGAAATCGGATGGAGTACCATCAAGCTGAATCTTAGGGCCTATACTTTTACCTATTAATTTTCTTAGTTTCTCATTTTAAAAGTCTACTAAGAATAAACAATAGTGAGGGACATGAATCTAAATAGTGACTATTAACATTAAGATATTTTAAATAAGATTTTAAATTATCTCGATGTCAATGATACACTTTAAAATTTGTATTTAATTTCTTGAAATTTTAATAACCTTTTAAGTCATATGTGTCAGTTATTTTTCCTTAAACCTTTGTTGTACATAAAGCAGCTTCAAAAATAAGTAAAAGAGGCAAAATAAGGCAGTTTCCTCTTTCAATGGATTCAATTTATAAAATGTTTTCTTAATTATTTATTTTATTTTTCAATTTTATTTAAAAGTTCATTTTACATTATCGAACAACATCGGAAATGAAAGAATTGACATACATATTGTACAGTATATACCTATATTTGCAGGATCTTTTATTTTCCTGTTTTTGGTAGAGGAATAAAACATCTTTCGCTGTGACTGACATTCAATTCAAAAAGTGATTTTCAAATGAAATTTAACTTGGTTTTACCTGCAACCTTAACCTACCTCTTCTATGTTTACAACCACATATAATTTCACTGAATACAAGAAAAAAATGACTTATATGCCTTTGGGGAAGAGAATAAACTCGTTTTTCATTTTGTAAATTAGCGTCAAAAAGTTCACAAACTTAACGAATTTTTCCAATTTCAAAAACAAATGGAAAATTACGCTTTATTCAATGAAACAAATATTTTTAAAACATTAACCTAGCAAAAATAATATAACAAAAAAAGCAAGTGATGTGAAAAACGAATACGTTCCACAATCTATTTGAGTCAGTATTTGTTTTTTCAAAAACAAGTTTGAATATATTTCAAAAGCTTTAGTTGCAATATTTAAATTTTTAGAAAGAATTTTTATTATTTCTAAATCTGAGTTGAATAGGTTCCACAGTTGAAAAGTCTGAAAAAACCGAGTGAAATCTTCACACTTTCTGCTTTTAATGAAAACCTTCCTTGCTTTTACTTGACCCCTAGCTATAAGCTTGTTGTATAATCTACAAAAAAAACTGTAAAATAAATAAAATTGTATTATTTCTAAAACTGAATTGAATAGGTTCCACAATTGGATAGTCTAGGAACAACCGAGTAAAATCTTCGCACTTGCTGCTTTGATTAAATACTTTCTTGCTTTCACTTGACCCTTAGCTATAAGCTTGTTGTACAATCTATACACAAAACTGTAAAGTAAGTAAAATTGCATTATCTCTAAAACTGAATTGAATAAGCTCCACAATTGGATAGTACAAGAACAACCGGGTAAAATCTTCACACTTGCTGCTTTAAATGAATACCTTCCTTAATTCTTGACCCTTAGCCATAAGCTTGTAATACAATCTATACAAAAAACTGTAAAATAAATAAAATTTAATAGTTTTCACAATAATTAGACGATCCGGAACAACAACAAAGTGAAAATTTGAACATTTCTCGTCTTCACTTGACCTTGAGCTGATTAAATAAATGTTCATAAACTTCCATTTCAACACCTTCCTTAACATTTCTCACAACAATTCCGACATCTTTATATCGATTTTCTTCAACGAATTTCACATGCAAAATTTCAAGCCCCAGTGTTTTTAAAATTCAATCCCGAAAATAGCTTCTATACTCTTTTCGTAAAAGGATATAAACGATTGAAATGTGTGTGTCTTACCTCAAATTTACCCAAGTAGGCATCATATGTAGAATTGTAAATATAAACTATTAAGGTAGACATCAGCCTTCTGTTGTCATCCTTTCTCTCCTTTTCAATCTCGAACATCATCCTTGATGGTATACCACAAAACTAGATCCTTAACATTCCATTCAATTATATTCCTAGCACATTCGCTCATGAATTTAGAATTCACATTGAGTAAACATCATTTGAATGTTCATAGGTATATCTATCGTTCATCAGGTAAAATTACATATGTTTGTATACGGTAAAATGTTTAACTATTCGAAGTTAATAATGTAACACTATACACATTTTCATATAAAAGATTTATACAGCTGTGGCCAAAATAATAAGAACGTTTGCTATTTTTGAGCTAAACTGTTTTTTGTTCACTTAAGTACTTACGTAATGCTGAGCCGTCATGGAAGAAGCACGAATTTGCTCTTTATCCTAGTTTATCTTATATAAAACTAACCCAAATTTAAAAACCTGCTACAACTTTATCCAACTTAAAGGAAACACTTAAAAATAGTAATTCGAATTAACACTAAACCCAAACGATAATAGAAAAAATGTAAACCATCAACCTTCGATTACCAAAGTAAAATTTCTCTTGGAAAAAGATTTAGTTTCCAGTTTGAGGTGTTCCAAAGGTATGAGCTGAGTTGGGCTGCCTTAACACCACTCACAAAAACATTTCACACTGTTTATTCCCTGGCTTAGCTTATCCAAAGACCGTTTATAAAGTAAGAAACAACTCATCCCAAGGAACATTACATACAGGAGAACTAGCTTAACGAAAGAAATGGTTTGTGTATTCGATTAGCTCGTTCAAATACACAAACCATTTCCTGTAATAAATTATTTTCCCAGTATTTTATATTTTTATTTCAACAAAAGTTGAGTTTTTTAACAATTTATAAATGCTTTTTCAATAAGATCTTTCACGCCGGAAAAAAAGACCAAACGAAAAAATATGAGTAATGCTAACATTTAAGAATTGTTGCCTCACAAGAGTTCTTAAGACATAATTACCAAAATTTAAGTTTTGTTCCTTTAATTTTGCCCATAGCTGTATATGATAGTGAAGACTAAAAATGACAACGTTATCTATCATTTGTGATGAAGTGAAAAGGTACCTATAGCTTTAGTCAGCAATTTTATCTACACCAACGTATATTCGTCGTATACCAGCATCATATTATACCTAATTTCAAATTACCATGTGAAAAGGTACACAGCAGAACGTAGGTTTATTGGTAAATTACATTCGTCTACATTTGAGTATACACCTTTAGATAGATCCAAAAACCATATGGAAGGATAGAACACGTATATTCAAAATTTCCATAATGTGATGTGGATGACTTGAATGTTTCGAAAATAAACAAAAAAAGAAACAAAAGCCCACTATTCCAATAATTTTGGAGGACAGGTTCTTTAATTTGTAGGTAATATTAAGGCATCGTTAGCTTCTTTAAATCTAAGTACTAACGCCTTTAATTTTTCATCTTTTTCAAAATTAAGCTATTTTTTTAGACTTATTCTCGAAAAATATAATTTAAACTCAAAAAAGAATAAGGACCAAAATTATATACAATCGACTTTTGGAAAGTTTTGTTTCGTCTGGTAACTTCAAAACTAAAATATAAGTTGGAAGAACAATATCTTCGTTGAGTTATAAATTTCTTCCTATTCCACACATACGAACACGTTTACGATTCTTTCCATCACTAAGCAAATAAGGACTTAATAAATTAAGATCAAAATTATATACAATCGACTTTTGGACAGCTTTTTTTCATCTGGTGAAGTCAAAAATAAAATAAATGCTGGAAGAACAATATCTTCGTTGAGTTGTAAATTTCTCCCAATTCCGTGCATACTAACACGGTAACGATTCTTCACATCACTAAACACCATTAAAAACCTCCTAACATTGAGATCTCTACACCTTAATTTCATAAAGTCTTCACAAATGGAGAAATTAAGAAATAAAATTTGATATTTGTTCGTTCAGTTCCATTGCATATTTATTACATTACATTACACACTACTCAGCACATAAATGTACACCTTGAGCAACTAGACTATGTAAGGTGATAACAACACAAGAGATTAAAACAAGATAGAAGAACAGAAGAGAAAGAACAACATACAGAAAGAACACATGACAACAGCACCCGGTAGGTTTCGAGACGGTCCCCCGTCTGTCTACTAACCACGCTTACTGATGTTTGATTTCGGTGATAGATGGGAACCGAAGCTTTATCAGTGACTAGGCCGTTGCCATTGCATTTTTTAATCACAAGTAGTTTCTTTCTTCACTATTATTACAAATTTTCTGAAAAATTGCTGTTCTAATAAAGTCTAAACGAAAAAAAAAAAATGTTTCGTTAAGTTAATAGAAAATGCTTATGCCTTCTACCCAAATCAAAATAATCAAGTTAAATAGAGATACAAATGTTATGATGAAAAAGAAAAAATTAAATTTTCCGAAAACAATTTTCGCTTTCGTTATGTTTTCGTTCAATATATTTAACATGGTATTAATTGAGTAAGCCGAAGTCCCTTATGTCTTCCACCCAAATCAAAATAATCGAGTTAAAGAGATACAAATGTTATGATGATAAAGAAAAAATTGATATTTTCCGAGAACAATTTTCGTTTTCGTTCAAGTTTCGTTCAATATACTGAACATGGTATTAATTGAGTAAGTCTAAGTCCCCTTTTCTTTTAGATCTTGGGTACAAAAAGTAAAGTTTATTGAATTAAAAATTGTATTAGGCCTAACTTTTGACAGAAGATAAAACTTAACGAAATTCCATTACTTTTAATTCCTGGATTATCGTACTTTTGGAGTAAGTCTACGTTCCTCTTCGTTATTCTTTCGAAAAAAAGGTACGAAACTCCATTAAGAACAATTTTCATGAGATTTTAAACAACTCTATTAATGTTTTGGAACACATACTTGACTCAAAACATTAAAATTCTTGTATTTATAGCTTTTACAATATTTTTAATGTTTTAAAAGTAAACGAAAAACAATCAGAATCTTATAATCCATCGATCTACGTCAAACGGTACAAACTTTCGACAGAAAATACCAAAACTTCTTAACTACAAATAAATTAATGCGGTTCTTTGAATTTTTCTGAGGTTTTATTTTCTTTTATACCTAAACTCGAGTAGACGTAATTTCCCGATTATTTTGGCTCTTATCGTTTTTTTTTACTTTAAAACAACATTTTTTATCAAAGGATCTTAGTACTTCCGTAAATATTTTTCCAATTTTCTTCGAATTCAATGTTTTTCTTTTATGGTAAAGTTTTTCAAAAAAAAACAATAAAAATCACCCTTACGTGACTTTCAAGGCAACAAAACATAACTGATTTTCAATTTCTCGAAAAATATCCTTTTCTTTGTCCCCACAGAAAAAAAAAGAATTAACAAAACAACAACAAACAAATATAAAAACTTTTTTGATGAAATCAATTTTAAGTGCAAAGGAAACTATAAAACATCGAAAATAACATCACAATCAGTTTTGACGTTATAGAATTTAAGAAAAGACTTTACTTGGTTATGGGTTATGGCCCCACATAACAACCCCTCACGTAGGAACTAGGAACCTATAACCTACATAACATGAAGTTTAATTTCTTTTTCAATGTCAAAGGCAAGGACAGCGCTATTCTGCATTATATATGTAGGTCGGGGTTCAGGGGGTAAAAAGTTCAGATTGGATCAAGGAGGGTTACGTTATAGTCAATATAAACGACAGAAAAGTTTTTGAACTTGTTTTTTTTTCACGAATATCATTGAAAAACTTCTCCTGGAAACAGACTTTTTTTTAAGATTCCTGTTTGTTGTTGTTTTGAGATCCAACATCAATTTGTATTGTTATAGTTCACCTGAATTAAACCACATTTAATTCTTAAAGACTTCTTTTTTCTAGGAATTGAAATCTTGTTAAGGTACGTGGGGAAGTGTGCCTCGATTTAAAGAAGGGAACATAAAGACTTAATGTCTGTAAAAAACACATATGCTTCAATAAGGATACGGATAGGCATGTGTCAGGCACTCTATTATATCCTTGAAGGACTTTGCCTATTGTTTGTACGACTAACTTCCTACTCTCTTTTTAAAAATTTGTCAAGTTTTCTTCTTCATTTTTTGTAAGGCACAAGTTTGGGTTGATATTTTATACGCTTCAATAAAAGGCGTAAATTTTTATCGACTACATTTAGAGGAATTTGTTGGTGTTTTTTTTCTTATTCTTTTTGGGAGAAAAAAAATATTTGAATAAGACCAAAATGAAAGGACAACTATATTTAGGTACCTATAAGTTGGGCAACTTAATAGAAAACATGGAAGCGTAGGAAGACGAACTATACGTTCGAGTGATTTTGATTTTTTGGTCTGATGAGCAGAAAATTCAATTCATATTAATAATAATATATAATGCTGAATTTATGTAGGCAGGAACATACCTACGATTGTGTTTCCGAGACTAGTAGGGTTTAGCAAGCTTATATGAGAAAGGTTTTTTAATGGAATTTAAGGACACGATAGTTTACCTTTTCTGTATATTTATAGATAATATGTTTAAAAAGTTCAAGCGCATGAGTTTTATTTTAAAATTTTGTTATAAGGGACTTCTTATGGTATTGAAAGAATTAGTTTTAAATCAAGCGAAATTCAATATTTTCACTCTGGGTTCGTATTCACATTCGATTTCACATGTAAGATATTTCTCTTTTTTTCGATTTAGTTAACCCGAAAGGATAATTTATTCAAAAAGAATTAATAATTTAGTTAAAGATATAAATTGGTGAATAAACATTTTTGGAAAAACGACATTTTAGACAAGTGGTATAAATATTATGTGGAAAAGTTTTGTGAAAATCATTCCTTTCGTTTTCCTCATCAAAAAGCTATTGAATTTTGCTCAGCTTTTTTCTATCGGTACCTCTCCCTTTTTCATTTCCTTTCCTGTGAAGATTTCTACCTGTCAAAAAAAAATGTCTTTCAAAATTTATATTTATGCGAAATATTTTCAAAAAATGATTAAAAAGGTGACATCAAAATCTTATCACCGGTTTTCATGAAGAAAACTTGTGAAAACTTAAATTTCTGTTTTTCTTTTCATCTAAAATTTGTTAAGTGAAAAAGAAATGAAAAAAAAATCAATTTTTTTGATATGAAATAAAAATAACATAACGGAAAAAAGTTGTGGAACATATTAATAAGAGAATTTATTTAACAGCAAAAGACTGATATGTGAATATTTTTTAGTTAATCAATATTAAAATATGAAATTTAAGAAATAATAAAACAGGTTATTTTAACTTTACTCACTTTTAGCTAAGATTTATTAGAAAACCTTCGTGAAAAGGTTGTGGAATGTATTATTAACTATTTATTCCACAGCAAATGTCTGAAGTATGAACAAATAAAATATATTCATTTTACGATATGGAATTAAAGAAAGTCTAAAGCACACATTTTTTACTAATAAATCAAAGAACATTTGTGAAAAACCTTGTGGAACGCTTTTAAAAATATTCATTCTAGACCAAATAACTTAAGTTTTAAAATTTTGAATGATATTAAAGGTAGATAATTTTAGAATGTCTATATTAAACACACAACTTGTAACTTTACTCATATTTTGCGACTTCTAATTATAAATCATTCTTAAGAAAAGTTGTGGAACGTATTAAAATTATTCATTCCACAACAAGTGATTTTAAATGTCACTCTTCACACATTAAGATGACTGTTGTCAGGAATGGAAGTGACCTACAATTTTAGGCCGAATCCGAACGGCTAGTTTTGAGAAAGCACTTTTTCATGACATTAAGATATGCAATTTAAAAAAGTTAATTTGTATTTTATTAAAATTTTACGAATCCTAATTGAAAATATTCGTGAGAAAGGTGGTGAAAATTTAAATTTATAAATTTTAAGATATGAAATGAAGCAAGCATGAAAACATATAATTTTAACCTTACTTACATTTAGCGAATAATTAGAAAATTTTCATGAAAAAAATTGTGGAAAGTATCAAAAACTGTTCATTCCACAACAAATGACTTAAGTATGAAAACATAAAATGTATTCATTTTGAGATATGGGAATAAAGGAATTATAAAAACACTTGATTTTTACTATTACCTTGGTAAAAAAGGTTGTGGAACGTATTAATAATTGTTCATTCAGTAGATGCCTTAAGTTATGTGGACATTTTTAATTTATTGATTTTAAGATATGAAACTTCACACATATTTTTCGAATACTAATTAGAAAACTGTGTCGAAAAAGGTTGTGAAAAGTATTAACAATTTCTCCATTCCACAGTGAATGGCTTAAGTGTGAAACATTATAATTTATTTGTTAATTTTAAAATATGACGTTTTACAATGTATAGAAACAGATAATTTTCAATTCCTTCATATTTTACCAATACTAATTAGAAAACCTTCGTGAAAAAGGTGGTGGAACGTAAAAAAAACTTTTCATAGACATTGACTTAGCGTGGAAATTTTCAGTTAATTATTTTGAAGATATGAAATTTTAAAAGGAATAAAATCACATAATTGTAACTTTACTCAAATTTAGAAATTAATCAAAAACCTTCATAAGGAAGGTTGTGGAACGTTTTAAAAACTTAACATTCCAAAGCAAATGACATTAATGTAAACAAATTTAATTTGATAATTCTAACTTTTTACGAATACTAATTAAAATCTACTACTTGGTGAAAAAAGTTGTGGAACATATTAGCTACTCGTAATTCCACAGCAAATGGCTTTCAACCTTCAAATGAATTTCCAAGTATTTAAGAAATATTCAATAAAGAATGTATAGAAAAATTAATGAAAATAACTGAAGGAAATAATAACAAACCAAGTTCTTTCCCTCAACTATCCCTATAAAGTTCTATTAAGTATGTGTAAACATACTTAAGACTACAGAAGGTATATAATTAGGATCATAAATCCTCCTTATTCCCTATCATTTCTCCCTATTTAAAGCCATATTTGAGCATTACACATGAGTAGACTGCTAATAAGGACGAAACTGAACCAAAGAATTAATGTAATTAACTCTTCTTAGAGCTTATATGAAGTTACGAACAGACGAACACCTCTTATAATGAACAAAACATAGAATGTTCATGAACATATCCCTGTATGAACTTATGAAGAGTGTTCATGCATTTTAAGTACCAATATTTTTATTTTGTCTAAGCCATAGTTTCACTTGAATGCAAATTATTTTTCAATCTTTTATGGGATATGCATATCTAACATATACCTAATAAAAAAAGGATAATATTCACGTCCTTTTTGCGAAAGCCAAAGCTAGTTCCATACATGAACGTGACTGTAAGGCAAAACAAAAAGGCAAAAATCACATGAATAATCTCAACATTCCAGCTCATGGTTTTTGAAACACAAACACTTGGCTTTTGTACAAAACAACAACAAGAAAAAAACTATTATTTGTTGCCCATTGAATTGAAATTTTAAATTCTAACAATTATTGTTGTATAATCTACAACAATAGAAATTTTATATATTTATACAACACACGAAACCAATTGTGTTAACAAGTTAGAATGAATTACAAAAATTTCATGTCCTTAAATCCGTGTTATGAAACCATACTGGATTTATGTATTTTGTTTTATTGGAAAAAGTTACGCTACTTCCTGTAAATAGATTTGGTCACGTTTTTTCTATCTTTATACGGATACACATCATTTTTTATATATTTACTTTTATTTTTTTGCTGTAGGAATAATAAAATATTTATTATAAAAGTTGTTGAACAAAAAAAAAAATGACTACATACTTTTGTGGGTATAATAATTCTAAAAATATTGCATAGTTTTATGCTGGGATTTGTATTTTTGTCCGGATTTTATTGTATTGTTGTTGTCAAGAAAGTGAACACGTAATCATAAAGTAGAAGTTTTAATATTTATAACATTTTGGTAAAACTTTTGTTAAATATTCAGGGAAGTGGTGAAATTGTCAATTTTGGCAAATTATTCTTCAAACAAAATATAAGGAGTAGCTCACACGTCACTTTCGTCTCGTGGGACGAATATTTTGTATCTGTTTACTTCACACATGTCAAATTAAAAGTGACATTTTTTCTCTCGAGTCGAGAAAACTATAGGATCTGACTTTTTTTCTCCTTAAATTATAACATTTTAGTAAGGCCCATAAAGTACTTAAGTATTACTAGACAATTGGTCCTCAGTATCCTAGTCCTCCTGTTACTTTTACAAAGCCCATTGCAAGAAAATATGCGTAGGTTTCCCGTACAAGTATTAGATACTCATATTTGGGTACTTGGGTAGTATAATTATTGAGTATTTAGGAACTTCAGTACTTGAATCACTTGACCAGTACTTTCAAGTGTTAATTAAATTAAAAATACTGGAGCATTCGAAATATTGCATCACTCAAAAACTTAAATATCAGATATTTGGGCATTTCAAGTATTTAGCATAAGAGTACTTACAATAATTTAACTCCTTAAAGTATGCAACGACTTGTCTTATAATCCGGTTTTAAGACCAAATCTTCGGATTGAATTTTCTGTACATGAAGAAAAATAGTAAACATTTTAAAATGAACAATAAATTGACAGAAAATAAAGGCAAAACACAATAACATAAGTTTTATACCTTAACCGCCTATATTTATGCAATACATGGACATAAACAGAATTCTTAATCGTTTTTATTGTAAGATAGACTGAGAGTTATTGCTGCCAAAATACTTGCCTATGAGAATTCCTTGAAGGATTATTAATCCCAACACACAATAAAACGTGCAACTAAGACATCAATAATTTTTCTTTTATCGTCATATAAATTTAATTTAATTCTGATTTATGGTACAATTGAAGGAAATGACAAGAAGGAGTGAGAAAGATGTTTTTATAAATTCAAGGTATGTTTAGCTTAGATTCTTTTTTATCGTGAATACGTGTTTATAAATTCAACAAACTGAAAAAAATGAAAATATATCCCCTTGTCAGCACCACACCACACGAAAAGGTGTTATGGATTTATAACCAGAAAAAATATCGAAACTTAAATCCATGTAAAGTATATAAAATAGCATGCAACTTAAGGTATCAATATTCTTTGAGCCAGGGATATAAATTGAAATTATTGTTGGTACCTTTATTCCTATCCTTGTGAAGATGGATTTAGCTTTGACTTAAGGATAAAGTTCCATACATATATATACATACATTACATACATACATAACTGCTGGGAGAGGGGTGAATACTCATGACTCACACATAAAGGTGTGTGATCAAATTTGAATTACTTCGGAATTTATTGGCGTTAGAAAGAAGGTTTTTTTTGAGAGTTTGAATTATTTAAAGTATAAGCATAAGTAAGTACTGCCTACTTGTAGGATGATAAGGATATTTTTTATCTTTGTGCGTGTGTGTGAGTGACGAGCCTAAGGCACTTAAATCATTCAAAATATTTTTGTACGCATGTATGTGTCAGTGAAATCATAAGAAGATTAAAGATTTTTGGAAGGTTCATTTGCTGGGGTAAAAGCATTTCTTTATGATTTTTATACCATCAGGACTTTTGATATGTAAGGTGAGGAAAAATTTTATATGAAGAGTGATTGGGATTTTATTGAACAAAAAAATTAATTGAATTCATACTGATGTAGGATTTTCGATGAAAAATTGAAGATACAAATCTTCGGATCTCGAAATTGAAATAAAGAACAAAAGAAGAAAGTACTTGAAAATTTAAATAAATGTTTAAGAGAACTCTGACGAAAATGTACTCATACAGATAAATGGAAATAAGGATATGAAAATAGAAAATAATTAATGAGATTTAAAAAGCTTAATCTTAGAAAAAATTAGCATTCACTTATTTTTAGGTAATTTCATGCCTACGTTCGATTGAAATCCTTATTAACATCATTCGAAATACACTTGAACATTTGGAAACGCAATTCTCGAACAGTTTTAAAAATTCTATGTAAAGAGAGGGCCAGATAGAAGTTTATTTTTAAAAATGGCTCTGTTAATCTAATTTTTCAAAACCGTTTTGATGAGAGAATTCATTAGACTCTGCAATCTCTCTTCAAAAATCTGGACTACGAGGACGATGTATGCTTCTTCTCTGGTAGGATGATGGATCACTATGAAATGATAACAACAATTCTGAGACCAAAAATCACCATGAGAAAACCTAAAAGGATGAGCCTTAGAACTCAATAATCCAAGCTAATATTTTTGGACAACCAGTAGAGATGGTAGAAGATTTCAAATATCTTGGAAATATTGTGTCAATCCATATCGGATAAAAAAGGCTACATTCGGAATGGTGTCCAAAATATGTTCTGCTAAAATGTCGCTTTATGGAAGCATCATTATGGAAGTAACAGACACTATCCCAAGAAAGCTGCAAATATTCTTTAATACATGTCTTCCAAACATCTTGAAGATTTTCTGACCCAAACGAATCAAATACTAAGATTCATGTGAGAACTTGTCAGGAACTCAAACTCTTTTATGCGAAGACAAAGGTGGTATCAGCACGACTTGGGTAGAGTTTGAGAGAGCTGAGATATATCTCGAGGGATCGTAAGAGTAGTGGTGGTTCTGCAAGCCCCGCAACGGGAACTTAACGAACTTAAGAAGTCTGGGGACCTACATAAGTTTTGTTTGTTTTGGACTCCTTCTACGATATTAGCCCTAAGTTCTCGAATCATTTCGGAATATTGACATAACATCACGGTTCCTTAAAAAAAAATGGCTATTGTTACATTGCCAAGATAACTGATGACATTCGATTTTCCCACTCTACAATCCACACTGAGCTTTTACTTTTTGTGCTGATTTTTGTGCTGGAAATGCGACAATTTTGTTTGCTAAAGAAGCCGCAATAATGGAAGCGGGTGTACCACATTAGATTAAATGATTTTTCGCTTAAAATCCTTTTTTAATTCAAGCTGTTCTTAGGCCCAACCGCGGAGCGATAGTGAAACTAATGACCTTGCGCCTTCAATACCTGATTCAATTCAACCTTGTGTAAGCGAATAATCCCCTCTCTTTCAGGACTCCAAATGTAATTTAGCTGTTGGTTAAAAAATAGTCTAGGGTTTAAAAATAGTCCTCTATATAGCCCATACTGTAAAAAAAATTATAAAACTATTCTTAAAAAGAAGTTTCTGTTTTTCTCTTCAATATAGGTTATAGAAAGTTAAATTCAGAAGTTCTTTTTCCAATTCTTCAAAAACTGAAATTCCCCAGGGTAGTCATTTAGGACCACAACTCTTTATCGTAGTTATCAATGATATAGCGCTTTGTGTACGATACAGTATATGCGGATGCTATGAAAATCTTCAAGAGCATTAAATCTCTAAACTATCCCTACTCCAAGATTATATTAAAAATTATGTTATTTAATGCAAAAATAATGGTCTAAACCTTAAACTGATTAAAAATTAAACCTCTAAATAGCCCACATTGTAAACTAAATTATAAAAACCTTTCTCAAAGGCGTTTCTGTTTTTTTCTTCAATATATGTTATAGAAAGTTAAATTCAAAAGTTCTTTCTCCAATTCTTTCATTGCAAAAATAGGAGTTCCCCAGGGTAGTCATTTAGGACCACAACTCTTTATCGTAGTTATCAATGATATAGCGCTTGGTGTACGATACAGTATATGCGGATGCTATGGCAATCTTTAAAAGCTTTAAATATCTAAACAATCCCTACTATAAGATTATATTACAAATTTTGTTATTTGGTGCAAATAAGAATGGGCTCAACCTTAACATAATCAAATATCAAGCAATGATTTTCTCGAAAAGACGTACTGCTAATTCGATTGATTATACAATATCGCAGTACTCTAAACATGGTTTTAGATCTTGGAATTCTTTTTGATTTCAAAATAGTGTCTCCACGGACCATATATTAATTCGATCGTTAGTAAAGCCAACTCTTTGTTAGAATTTTTCAAACCTTGGTCTAAAGATTTTCAGATTTTCTTTTATCACTCTCGCTCTATCCAAGGTATGGACTTCATTTTACCAGATCCACAAGAATACATGGGATAGAATTTGCTTAGAACTCAAATTCTAACGTTTCGTCTTCATAGGGCTACGATGGTCCATCTTAAGCAAGTGTATACATACGCAGAGTTTGTAATCCATCAATGCTTTGTATAAGTCAAAGTAATTAAAAAAAAAAAAAACAAACTTATAAAAACAGACTTCGATTGTCACTTTTAAAAAATGCCTTTGGTCCATCAAAAGCTGTTTAAGTCCTATAAGTAAACCATACAAATTATCATTTTTATTTATAGATAATAAGAAAACTTATTAACCTTAAGCTATTTTAAGCCTGTAATAATGCTATTTCGAAATGATATTTCTTCCATTTATTTCATATAATTGAATTTTCTACTACTTTTCCACGTGAACACCACTATCTTCCTAATTTGTTCTTTTTGCAGTTTTCTTCAGGAGGAAAAAGATACAAAACAAAAAATATCCCTTATTTAAAAACGAAAGAAGAAAAATAAGAAAAACTTTTGTCACAAAAAGAAGAAACAACAAAAAAGTCTCCTTTAACTTCTCAAAATGCGATTAAGATAATTTATTTGACCTTTTTTTCCTTCTCTCAAATTATCCTTATTCCAATCCACAAGAAGTAGGTAAGGATTTTGTTTGTTTTCTTCAAGATAAAAAAAAACACCTGCAAATTCTTTATTTTTGATTCATATCGTTGTATTTTTTATCAAAAAGACCAAATCCCTAATTTCATAGCCGTATGAACGATTCAATAAAATTGGATATAAATTCGAAATAAGTAGAAAAATCACAAAGTAAAAAAAGAGTTGGAAAAATCTTCCTAATAAGGTTCCCCCCTTCCATGAACCCAAAATTAAATATAGAACATCTTCAAAAGAAGATGAAGACTAAAAAAAACACTCCCGCCCACACATAAAGACTAAAAAATTGATTCCCTCAAGAATTCTAATTTAATTCTTTTTTCTTCAAAGGTTGGCCCTTATCGATTTCAACGTCTATAAGGGAGAAGTCTATAAAAAATCCTTGTTTTTAAGTAGGTACTTGATACACCCTCACAGGACCCTCCGACCCCAACTTCCCATTAAAGTGGATCCTAATTTAGTTGAATATTTTATGTTTGGTGTTGTCTTCTTTTTAACCTCAATCTGTTTTTCTTCCTTTTATGACCTCACAGATATTTGGGGTTTCTTTTTTATCTACATGTCTTGAAAAAAAGGGTTAAAATACTTACGTAGGTATTACCTTCTTCATTTTATGCGACAGAGATACGCAATTGAAGACAAGTCGATAAATTTCAAATAATGTCAAATTTATTGGTTCACCAAAAATAATGGCAATAACTTAAATGCCAAATGAGCCATAAACGAATATGTTTCGTTTGTTCTTCTGGCCAGGAGTAAATTTAACCCCCACGAACTTAAGATAATAGAATGTCTTTCGGAAAGACTTAAGAGTTTATCTCAAAATAGGCTCTAAATTCGTCATAACATAAGCATCTTTCCAACAACTTTCATCACCTCTGGATATACTTTTTATGCTCGTATTGCGCCTCGCTGCCGGAAAAGATACTTTTCAATCTTCATCTTTTACACAGACGCTCTCTTTGAAATGCCTTCAGTCATCGCGCTATCATAATAATAATAATAATTTAGCTATAGCCCACTTCCTGAATGAAAAGTATCTATGTCTGCCTTTGACTCTAAAAAACCCTTTGCCCTTTTTATTTTTCGTGTTGGGAGAAATATAGCGTGACATAACATCATCAACATTTCTGTCATCATTTTATCATCTTTTCAAGCCTTTTGTGTGTTCTTTTTTTATCTTTCATTATTTTTGTTTTGTTTTTGAATTCCAAACATTACGTGAGATTCTTCCATTGGATTTCTATAAAAATGTAATTTTATAGTTGGTAATAGAAGAAAAAAAAAAAAGATAAACTTCAAGTCTAATGGACTTTTGAACTAAATTCAGGCTAGCGTGATCCTTTGAAATAATCACATTTGTATGGAAGCAAATGGATTCACAATTTTATAGGTTTTCTTCCGGAAGTAGGTGAATGCAATTTGCATTTTATCCTGTATTTTTGCGGCTTTGTTTAGGTATTTCGTCTATGTGGAATGTATGTGGATCGTAATCTCTTATGTGTTTTTTTATTGTTGTGCAAATCATGTTCTAGATTCAATATTTGTGCTAATTTACAACACAAAACAATCGTGATGTTCTTTTTTTTGTAGTTCTCTTCATTTTAAACAAAACTGATATTAACTTTTGGTCTATTTCAAGTCACGAGTAGGTTTGGATAAGCCTAACTTATAGCTATGTTTTGTTTTTAAATTGACTCCATCCTTCTACCTACTCCCTTTTTTTAATATGCGTGATTGTATTCATTTGGTGGGCTTTTGTTTTACCCCATTTTAGAGAGATACATGTACTTAGATTGTTTGTAGTTTTCCGGGTCTAAATTAACTTTGTATAGTATCTGAATGTAGGTAGATGTAGAAGTAGAAAAAGTATCTTTCAGTAGGTAGCGAGAAAGATAACAACAGGATGCACTTTGTAAATGATTTAATATAGAACAAGTCTCTTAGAGCGATGGTTTCAATTTAAGAAAAACAAAAAGATTATATGAAAATTTGAATAATTTCTCAAGCGAGACTATGCTAGCTATGAAAATCGTTGTCACAGCTTGAAGTCATTAAATAATATTCACCCAGTAGAGTTCATTTAAGGTAATAGCTCACTTCAAGACTCAAATGTGTCAGTATCTTGTATTTAATTTTATTAATTTTTATTGTATGCATTAAACACATTTTTTTGTTAAAAATCGTCATCCATTGTAATTTGACACTATCAACTAAATAAATGACAACTAGTTTGACAAATATAAATTCGAAAAATACCATGACCACTGATTTGAGATGTCTCTTAAAAGAATGTGTCAGTTTCTTTTTTAAAGTTAGCATCCATGTTGATTTTCATACTTATATAACAACAAAATTTGACATATAAAGCTTTAACAATATGGCCGCTATCAAGTGTCAAAACTGAGATTTCTCTTGAAGGTTTATTTTGTTGAAACAGACTGAATAAGTAACAGCAAATCTGACACATGTATGTATGTAAACAATATGGCAGCTATCAAGTGTCAGATTTAAGAGGTCTCTTAAAAGAATGTATCAGTTTCTATTTAAAAAGGATTCAAAGTTACCATCCATGACTTCAGACTTTATGTGTGAAAATTTGACAGATATACCTTCGACCAACAGTATGGCCGCTATCAAGTGTCAAAGTTGAGATGTTTTAAAGGAATGTGTCAGTTTCTCTCTCTTATATATAAATTATTCACCTATTTTGATTTGTCAAAAACAAATTGAATATGTGGCAGCAAATTTGACAAATGAAGATTAACAATATGGCTGCTACTAAGTTTCAGACTTGAGATATCACTTAAAAAAATGAGTCACATTCTTTGTCATCCCTAACATTATCATCCATGTTGATTATCACACTAAATATTTTACAGGAAACCTTAAAAATATATCGTCTATATAGCCCCTTTCTAGTGTCAAAATTAAGATGTCTCTTGAAAAGATGACAGAATGTGCAATTATGACAACTCTTGATTTGCCAAAAATAAATATGTGGCAGAAAAATTTGACAAATGAAGCTTTAACAATATGGCCGATAACAAGTGTCAAAATTAGGATGTCTCTTGAATAAATGCATCAGTTTATTTTTAGTGAAATTTAAGGTTCTCGTACATTTTGATTTTCAGACTGAATACGTCCCATAAAATTTGACATACATATGTAATGTGTCAGTCTCTTTTTCATGGAAATTAAAGTTAAATTTTGCGATTGAGTGATATAGACCGAATAACCGACAGCTTATTTGACAGATGTAAATTTAATCTATAACATGGCTGCTATCAAGTGTCACAATTCAGATGTCTCTTGAAAGATTGTGTCAGTGTCATTCTCATGTAATTTAAAGTTATTTCCCATGTTAATTCTTAGACTAAATAGGTGACAGCTTGTTTGACAGATGTAAATTCACTAAAAACATGGCCGCTGTCAAGTGTCAGACTTAAAATGTCTTTTGAATGAATGTGTCAGTTTCTTTCTCATGGAATTTAAAGTTATCATCTATGTTCATTTCCAAACGTCAATTTTCTTTTAAACATCAAAAAATTAATACAAACTTTTATTTTATTTTCTCTTTTCAGACAACCATTAAAGTATTTACCAGCTGTTTAAAAATTGACATCGAATATAAGACTTTAGGTATTCAATGGGATACAACAAGCAAGGAGGTTATTGGACAGCTGTTAAGAAGGTAATTAAATTTGAGTATACTTTTTATTTTATGCCTAAAGAATTCAAAATCGGTGTTAATGAACCTTAAAACCAAAGTCAACAAGAAAATTTGTTGCATAAATTAATACACAATTTTCGTATAAATTCTGTGAGAGTTTTTCTTAACGTACAAAGAATGTATGAATATAGAGGTTACGACCTACAAAAGTCTTTTTTAATGTCCCCCAAAATGTCTCTTTTACAAATTACAATTTTAAATGCAAAGAACAAATTCAAGCTAAAAAGAAAAGTAATCTTAGGGTTTTATGCATTTAACATCATAAAGCTTAAGCATCTCTAAGAGAATCATCAACACTGTCACTTGGTTGTATTTTATTATTGTTCTTATATTTTTTAATACCTATGAAGAAGCAGGTCTTACCTTAAGGTAAGACTTAAGACAATTATTATTATATAGACGATAATAATTTAAGACCAACGAACTCTCATTTTAATTTGACATTCGTATGCGATATGTCTGACAGTTGTTTCTTTTCATTTTTCTTCACAGCTCAAGCATCGTGTCATGTAAATTCATAAGCAACTTCACATATGCCCTATACCCGTCCATAGATACTTTATAATAAATCAGTTCACATAAGAACTTTGAACTCCTCATCCCACACATAAAACACAACATCTTGTATAGATTTAGAAACAAAATCCAAAAGATACAGATTTAAGTGGAATTAATATTCCATGTAAGATACATTGTCGTCGACGTCTGCCAAGTTAACAAAAAAGGCTAGAATAAAAAATTGATCTTATAAGTCATCATTGGCTTAAGGGCGTCATCTTGTTCGTCGTGCGTCGGTCGTGCAGTGTATTCTATTGAGTGCTATACAAAGTTTTTGAACGCATGAATAACGACGTATCAAGATATGTGTGCTTTTTAAATTAATCCTTATAAAAGGGTTTTATAGACAAAATATATAAAATTTGCATGTAGGTAGGTTATTGTGAATAAAAGGATTTGTATATGAACTTTGAAACAATTTGTCTCATTTTTTTTCTTTCTTTGGTTCATTAGAAGCCATAAATACAAGAGTTTAAGCAAACCACACACACTTAGGCATTGGGACACATTTTAATAAATTTGACCTTTGACATAACGTATACACAATATGTGCTTATATTTTATTCGAGAGAGAGAGAATCCTTATAGTTTATATTGAATTAAATATTATGTAAAGTAATGAAGCCTTGGATTGATTGATTTAAAACGGTTACGTTACGTAATAAAAACATAAAGATTTTTAAATAATTAAGAAATAAAGTTTTGAGCAAATAGGTAAAAGTTAATGATAGCCTCTTTTGATTTTTGGCTACAAAGGTTTAAGTTACGTAATGCAATTAAAAATTAATGATTACGTTAAAATAAAACGTAAATGAGTTTAAGAAAAGAATTAACATAATATAAGTAAGAAGCTCCCAAATGAAAAATATATAAAAATAATTCAAATTTTTAAATCAAATAAAAAGAAACGTTACGTAACGTAAAAAGTTCAATGTAAATAAATGATCTATGAGTAATGCGGATATACTTAATGTAGCTCATAAATGTTGAATAGAAATTAAATCCAAAAATTATGTTATCAAACGTAACGTATGGATTTGAACGTAAAAACGTAACGTTACATTACAAAATAACTTTGAAGTAGAATTATAATGATATAAACACAATATATTTAGAATTATAATGACATAAACAAAATACAAAAAAATTGTTATCGAACCTAACGTAAGGATTTGAACGCAAAAACCTAACGTAATAGGACAAAAAAACTTTAAAGTAGAATTATAATGAAATAAACAAATAGAAGTAGCCATTGTTATTCGATTCGTTAAATGTTCAACGAGGAACTTTATTTAAATGTACCTGCAACTTTAAAGGAAAACATAAAATGTAAACGTAACATAACGTATAGTTACAATGTGTACAACTGTTTTTGTTTGTTTTGATAAAATGCGCTACCTAAAGTCTGACTTTTATTCTAAATTAGGCCTTCGAAAGACTTGTTATTCAAATAAACAAATAAAGTAAAAGCAAACAATAATTACAATGAACGTAACGTAAGAAAAAATATACTAAAAGGTGGTTACATTTTAAGAGCTGATGTTGATTTTGAATAAAACATAAATTATAAATGGTTCATGTACCTTAGTATCTCATTCTTTAGCTCTTGAATTGTTGCTGGCTTATCGACGTACACCGCCACTACGTAAGATAACACGGCCATTGAATTTGTAGAGCAAAAGAGTGACACCGTCCTGTTGAAACCACATTTCGTCCACATCCTATCTTGGAATTCGGGCCATAAAAAGTTCGTTATCATCTCACTAGAGCAAAAGCACAGTAACTGCCTAGAGTTTTTACATCTCCTACAGACCCGGTTTGCTCAAATATTTGCACAATCCTTTGGGTTGTACGCACATTTGGACGAATAAATTGACCGAAAAATCACGAAGTGCACGGTATGCATTTTGATTTGAACGCCAATTTTCATAATATGCCTGAATATCTTTAACGCGTTGGTCGATTGTTCATGGTTAGAATTGAATAAGTCTTAAATTGAGAAATGTCAAATAAAATGCAGAAAAAAACTTGATGGTAAGGCGTGGTTCACATTCAGCATCAGGCCTTAAAATTAAACCACCCTTTTGTTGAGCTGCTTACTTCACTTGTATACTGTTGTGATGTTCCTCTTCTCAACCTTTTTACCGATATTTAAACGGAGTATGTTAAAGTTTAGTAGCCAATTGCATATCTCCAGGCAAACTTTGTCATAGTGTCAGGTACTGAGATTCGTTCTTTAGCCGTACTGCGCGAATTCAAAACCAATGTACACCAACATTTTCCCTTAAACTTCTTTACCTTAGCCTTGAAAATACTTAAATTACATACATTTTATATAGAGACAACAATAAGTAAACCTTTTTTATTCTATTTTACTAATAACGCATTTTCTGTTTTCTTTCTTTTCAGACTCAAAATGCGACATCGAGATCCACGTTTATTCTATCTGTCAATGGAGGTGAGTGTTCGACGTGCAGGTGTCAAAACAATTCTCGTCCTAGACGATGATACTCGACCAGCCATCCTACAAGCTTGTCATCCAAAGGGTGAATCAAGGTAAGTATCATTATAATACAGAAAATCAGATAATTACATAAGTTCTCAGAATTAATATACTCATCGATGATTTATTGATTTTTAGATTTTGTCTACAATTACGACCTGGTGGCCTAATCCGTGTTCATACATCTGCACTTCAACCAACATCTCAATACAAATCATTGGTCATATCCGAAGGTACATCATCTGATGAATTATTGGCTCTTTTGTTGTCTTGTTACAATTCCATGGAACCTGTCGAGCAGTTCTCTATTTACGAGGTTTGTATACATATTTGTTCATTTATCTGTCTGAATGTCCTTTCTTATCCCACCTATATTCCCTCCATCTGTCCCTCTGTCAGACTTATCATCAAATCAACCTCATTAACTCCCGCATAATAATTGTATTTGTGCTTCTTGTGTATTTGATAGGTATGTCCTGGCCAAGAGTACCAACGAAAATTACATCCAGACGATCTGCCACTCCGAGCCCAGGCAGAGCGTATGAAAAGGGGTGAAACCTGCCATTTTCTGGTGCGCCGCAATCCAAATTATCCCCGGCGACGACAATTGTTGACGTCTCTCAATGAATACTCCTCCAGTAGCTTGAAGGATACAAATTGCAATAACGACGATGAGAACGACAACGACAACGTCAACGACCAACAAACACAATTGCTAGATATGTCAACTGATTCTATTTCCGATGTATCCAACAATAACAACGATGAGAAAACGACAACGATAATAACAGCACCAACACAACGAATTATCACAAACGTATCCTGTTCCAAGGACATTGATACCCAATCGATTACAAGCTCGGTTAGTAAATCTTCATTGTCATCATGCAGCTCCACATCGACATCATCCTCTTCCCTATCGTCGTTGTCATCGACGACGACTTCACCATTTGCAAGGAGTTCCTTTCAAATCGATTGCAAGAAATGTCGAAACAGCTTCAAATCGTGTGAATTTTGCCACAAAAATTCCGCCCTCATTCAAGCCCAACGCCAATTACAACAGCAGACATACAATCCGGTCTATAATATCCGTGAAATCCGAACTGTTGGGCATTGCTTTTCGTCCTTGGGCAATGATAAAAAACTACTTGATATCCATTTGAATGGCCGTTTTGAGAGTCGTTTACCACCAGCTCTGCCCGCAAAGCCAAAACCATCATCATCATCATCGTCGTCATCTTCATCACAAACCATTAAGAGGCCACAAAGTATGGTATTGAGACGTTCATCTAGAATCGAAAGTGATTTGAATGGAAATAGTTTGGTGTCCATGTCATCGACGTCGTCATCATCAACATCATCATCATCGTCGTCAGGATTGACTTCATCGTCGTCGTCCTTAAGCGAGGAGGTGGTTAATAACGATCCACAAAAAGGATTAGGGCATTTTGTTTATATTTAAAGAGAATTTAAAAATAGAAAGAAAAAGAAACGAACGAGCGATGATAATTTATGAAAATTAAGAACACACATTTTAAGCTAAATTTAGTGCAACACTAGTCACAGCTTTTTTGAATTTATTGATGTTTTTGTAATTTGGCACGATAGGGGTTTTAAAACTAATATTTGAGTGTATTTAATTAAAGTTTAACGATTTGACCGAAGAATCCATTAGAACTCAAAAAAGGGCTTTTTGTCAACTTTTAAAGGTTTTTTAAATAGTTTGAATTGAGTTTTAAATTTTAATGGATCACTTACAGTATTTTGATAAAATAAATTATGTAATTTTTACCAATTTTGATACGAGGATACAAAGATGTACAAGAAAATTTTAAGCCTCTAATAATTTATCAACTTTTATCAATTAATACAGCACTTTATTCCACCTCAAAGTAATAAACAAAAATTATTCAAATTAAAAATAGAAACATTAGGTTTTTCATATCTCGCTTTGTTTTTTTTGATTTTTTTTTATATTAATTTTGTATAAATTGTATTTTGTAAAAAAATAACGGTATTTTATTTGAAATTTCAAAAATTTTCTTTGTACATTATTATAATTTTAAGTGATGTATATTTTTTTTTTTTGAGTATTTACATATTCTTTTAATTCATAAGTTGCCTTGTAAAATGTTTATGTTTATTTCATACAAAACAAACTTTATTCTATAAGACAAAGGATTTAAATATCCCCCCACAAATACCAAAGAAAAGGAAGAAAATTTAAAGCACAAAACTAAAAATTATATTTTTACCATTTTTTAATTTGTAATTTTTGTTTTTAATTTATATTTTTAACCATATTAATGCAAACAAAATTGGCAATATCCTTAATGTCCTTAAAAAAAGAATAACAAATTAAAACTTTTTTAAAGTTAACATATATGTATGTACTAATTTTAAAAATTCAATATTTTATATTAAAAATAGTAAAAAAACAAAAATTTAAATATTATATTATTCAAAATAAAAATAAATTATTTGCATGTTTGTGCAGAAAAATATTAAATTCGTTGGTTTTGATTTCCTTTAAGACAAAACACACATTTATTCTATTCGATTTGACAGCTGTCACAATATAATCTGTGATTACAATGTCTTTTACTTCAATCAGTAACTTACATCGTACTCATTTCTCATTTTATTGACACTCAAAAACATTAAATAATGATAAAAGACTTCAAGCACATTTAATATAAATTTGGAATATTAATTGACACTTCATTTGAAAGTGTTAGTCCTTTCTGTCTCAATCTATATTCAATCCATATTTATAGCAACAACTTTTGATCATGAAATTTTGGACGATAATTCACTATAACCATATTTCAAGTCACTTTCTGATCATTATAAGCTTAAAACTTTAAATTAATCTGAAAATAAATTCAAACCATACTCAAACGTAATAATTACAAACTTGTCAATTTATTTTGACTCCAAGATGTAAACCCGATCGTGTTTAGTTTGACAGAAGAAAACTAATTGCTACCTGAATGCTACTTAGGCGAAAGTGACATTTTAATTTAATTTTTGTTGTGAATATCAAGTGAAAGAGTGATCGAAAAAGTTAATAAAAGGATAAATTATTATTATTGAAAGTTTATCATAGATTTAATGATGAGAGTCTAAAAAGAGAACAACAAACCGTGGAGAATTGTATGTAAGTACCTACATGGAGTTGAAAATTGTATTTATTTATAAATTCAAATGTTTACATATATTTTTGTTTCTCTTATTGCAAATTGTATTTAAAATATTTGTCATTCTGGGACTTAAAACGCTCTGTCCTATACTTCAACATTCGGGGCTATCAATTTTCTGTAGTTCAATCCTGTCATACTTTTCAGAAGGACCCAAATAGTCGAATGATAGGGACTACCTCACATGTGTTTACCTGATTTTCATTTTATGTCTGTAATTTTTACAACTTAAGTCCTTACTTAATTCCGACAAAAGCAGCCTTAAATGTGGAGTTGGAGTTGTTGAGTTGGAGGAACTTGAATGTGTCATTTTTGTATATGATTTTTTAGGCTTCAGAAGGAGGGTGTTTTCATAAACTTACCAATCCTGCAGGCTTGATTAGGTGCAACGTTAAGTAGGTAGTCTCTGAATGTTCATGAAAGTAGGATCAAAAGTAAAAATGGCTGTCGCAAGATATCAAAAGAAGAGAATTTATCAAATTTCTTGATTTCAAAAACTATTGTCCTCCGTAATGATTTTTTTCTTCCTTCCAGAATTGAATTCTTTTGCATTAGAATTCTTTTTTCCTTATATTTTCTTAGTGAGATTTTATCCCGCTTCTCTTTGACTTTGAACAAAAATGTATAAACACGCCTTTTCTTGCAATCCAAAAACCCGTGGGGCAGAATCTGCCCATTGCTGGTGTCATTTATGATCAAAGCTTCTGCAAACTATCCGCGTTTGTTCGATCTCAAATCTCAAATTTTGAACAATTTCTAAAGCAGGTCTAAGTTAGGCAGAGGCTTATGAAAACATCGGATTCAGAACGATCAATCAATAAAGCTTTTACGCCACTTAGAATTTTAGAGTTTGGTTCTTAGTTTTATGTTTATTTTTAAAATATCACATTGAATGTTTACTTTCCTGATGAGTTTGTCAATTCCTAGGGAAATATTGGCCGTGTTACACCAACTGGTCCTTATTTTAAATTTAACATTCAGACATTTTAAAAAAATATTTGGTTTAAATGATAAGGCAGCAACGAAAACATAAGGGAACTGTACAAATTTCAATCAATTGCATACTTTTGGAGTGTTAAATTATTTTGTGGAACTTAACATTTTACTGACATTGATTTGACAGAAATTATTGCATACTTCGAACTGGAACACAGATTGTTCAATTTTTACATATTTTAGGAGATATTCAGTTCTGTCAGTGGCTTTGACAGTTGGAATTTAAACCTACTTAACTTTTCATAGGAAGTTATTGTAATGGGTCCGATTTGTCAAATTGAAAATGTTGACATTTCTCGACGTTTCAAGGTCCCTAGAGTCGAAATAAAAGGTTTTTAGAAAGATGTCTGTGCGTGCGTGTGTACGTACGTTCGTACGTCGGTAAGTTCGCGACGTTTTTTTCGTTTTCGATAGCTCAAGAACCAGAAGAGAAAGATGCAGAAAAAGCCATAGTAGTTTGAAAAAAGGTGAATATTTTGGTTAACACTACACATCTTACGAACCAAAAACGCTAGAGATTTGAATTAAATTTTATATAATATATTGCAACGTGATATCAAAGATGTATATTTTTTGAAAAAAATCCACTTAACGGTTTTTTTATAAATCAAAAAAAACTGAAAAAAAATTTGTCACCTCCAAAATTTTACGACTAAAATATGATTTCATCTCCAAAATAATTTTGTGCAAGAAAGAAGAATAATGTTTTTGACATCTGATAAAATTTTGAGAAAAATCGAATTGACAGTTTTTTTTACAAAAAATAAAAGCCTAATAAAAAAATAATAAAAGTTGGTAAAAATTGATTCTAAACTTAAATATCTTTTCAAAAATTGTAGATATTGTCTTTAAACTAATTTTATCTTATATAGAAAATATTAATTTCAACATTCGATAAAATTTTGAAAAATTTTGACAGTTTTTTTACAAAAAATAAAACTCTAAAAAACAATACTAAAACTTGGAAAAATGTACTTTCGGCTCAAATAGCTTTTCAAAAATTTGAGATAATAGCTTCTTACTAATGTTTACTTATAAGAAATATTGTTTTAAACATTAGGACAAATTTTGAGAAAAATCAAATTGACAGTTTTGTACAAAAATAAAAACCTAAAAATAAATGTATAAAAGTTGGTAAAAATTGATTTTCGACTCAAATATCTTTTCAAAAATTTAAAATATTGGCTTCAAACTAATTTTATCTTATAAGAAATATTGTTTTCAACATTCGATACAATTTTGAAAAAAAATCAAATTGACATTTTTTTTATAAAAAATAAAACTCTAAAAAAAAAATAATACTAAAACTTGGTAAAAATTTACTTTCGACTCAAATAGCTTTTCAAAAATATTGGCTTTATTTTATTTCACTGAAAATATTGTTTTCGATTTTCAGTAATTTTTATATAAAAATCCAACAGTCCGTTTTTCATAAAAAATGAAATCTACAAAAAATAGTACGCAAATTTGGTAAAAAATGATATAAAAAAATAATACGCAAATTTGGTAAAAAATTATACGAGTATATAGACAAACTTTTAAGCAAGACAAATCGAAAGACGGGATGGGAAGTTATCAGTGTGGGTCGCATCCCAGCCTGTTTTCTATTTATTTATTTAAATCAGCATTAAAGCTTTATATACAATATTGGAAGCTCTTCCATTATTGGTAGATTTTTCGGAAAATATTTTAATCAATTTTCTCTGAACCGTTTCAACACTCAATTTTATCTGTCAAAAGTTACAGAAAAGAAAATGAATAGTCGGCAAATTTTCTATCCAAAAGTTGACCGACTTCCGAATAGATATTGGATGATGTTCAGTTCAAACAACATCATTCAATTCTGAATTGGCAGAAAGAATATTGAAAGATTTTGAAAACTTCGAAAGTCGATAGATATAAGAAGTCACCGTTATTGTCTGCTTCTCTGACAAGTGTTAAGAAAATTGTCATCTTAAGTCTAGTCTTAAAGTCTAGTAAATTAATAGTTTTCTAAAGTCTTCCAACAATTTTTATTTCATAAGATAAAAAATCATAACCTTTTTTGTAAAAGTTCTAGTCTGGATTTTCGGCATGTATAATTTGGTGCCTGACAAGACCTGACAAAATTTTATGAAAATCTGCTTATATCATAATTTCTTCGATTTCTTTTTATCCAATCAAGAATTGAATGGTTAGAGCGTTGGACTGTCATGCCAGAGGTCTTGGGTTATTGTAATCCGTGCGATTTGTCGAATTGAAAATTTTGACATTTCTCGACGTTTCAAGAGTCCAAATAAAAGATTTTCAGAGAGATTACTTCTCGTACGTTCAGGAAGCTTTTTTTGTCGTCGATATCTCAAGAACCGGTGGAGATATTGACTTTAAATAAATTTTGTTATACAGATTATAATCTAGAAAGATGCAGAAACGACTCTGAAAAAATTGAGTGGGTGGTTTTCTTACCTTAGCAAATTAAAAAAAAAGAAAACATTTTAGTTAACCCAAAATATTTCACGAACCAATAACGCTAGCGTTATGCCCATCATTGAGATGATGATTGAGATGATCTTCAAAAGTTGTCTAGATCTGGTCTATTTACCTTAGCGAATATACGAGTGTGTACCGCGAGCTTGAAAGCCTTAATGTTAAATCTCAAAAAATTGAATCGCTTCTCTACGACATCATTAAACAACCCGGCATACCGTCATGTGATATCGCGAACGTATCTATTCGTGATGAAATTCTTGTGGCAAACCCGGCTGCTGACTCTCTGCAACAAACCACCTCAGCGAATACTATTGCAGAGGACGAAATAATTAACAAATGTGGCCATTCCTGGAAGTTATCGGACTGGAATTTGAGACTAAGCAGGCTTGAATCTGCTAATAATACATGGTTCGTGCTTAATAATTGTCCCGGATATGCTGATGCTACATGGGTTCGCTCCTATTTCAAAAGAAAATACTGTGTCAATATCTGCGAATGTCTTCAATTGTCTGGAAGAAGATTCAAGTTCCTGATTCCCTCCAAATATAACTGGATGTTTCATCACCAAAAAGGATACTTACAAATTGGGCAAATGCGGCTTTCCAGTATGAGTAGCAATAATAATCTAATTAAGTCTAACAAATCCAAACCTAATTCCAAACCTATTCCCAAACCTAATCCCAAAACTAATCCCAAACCTAATCCCAAACCTAATCTTAAACCTAGTCCTAAACCTAATCCCCAACCTAATCACCAACCTAATATCAAACCTTATCCCAAAAAAAATATTGAAACTAACTGGACCCTTAAAACACAAATCTTTCCAAACTTTTCTCTCTCCAACCAACTTTCGTCCCTTAAACGAAAAACTTCTCCCACATCTGTAAAGCCTCCACCCAAAAGAGTTTCTTTTAAAACCTCTCATCCGGGTCTTGGTTTTTGCTCTCCGATGGTTGATGCTCCTGCTAAAATACCCGCTTATACAAATTTCATTCATTCTCACACCATTAACCCTACTTCTTCTTCATCAGTTTCCCAAGAACCTCAAGGATTCCTTAACCCAATGATCCCTCCAAATGTTAAATTAACTAAACATTTATCTGAGGCCAATATTAATGATCGGTATGTTATGTCCCGTCTTAGAGACCACAAAATCTACAATAATGTTCGTCTTTACCTAGCTTTCCTGCACGACAAACCAGATTCTGTCTGCTTTGAAGGTAAAACAAATACAAACATTAAGGTTTTAGTCTCCCAAGAAGGCCTCCCTACCAAACGTGATGCACTTATGGAAATTTTCTTGAAATTTCATGATGGCCTTGAAATTTCTCCTCAAAAAGTGAGAGAAGACCTTACCTCTTTTGCGTCTTTTATCTCTTCAAAACGACTGTCTCATATCCAAAAATCCCGTGCAGATATGAAGAAATACTATCGCTCCTAACCTAAAGACCACTAAACCTAAATGTCTTAGCCTTTACTATCAAAATGTAAGAGGGTTAAGGTCTAAAACTTCTGCCGTCTTTAATAACTCCCAAAACCTTCCTTATGACATCTTTGCCCTTACCGAAACCAACCTGACACCTGATATCCTTAGTACTGAACTCTTCACTAACGACTATTCCATCTATCGAATGGATGTCGTGGAATGTGCGAGTAATACACACGGTCGTGGTGTGCTTTTAGCTATCGCTAATAATTTTGAAAGTTCATTACTCTGTATTCCCACTTCAATCGAATTTGAAGGTGTATCAGCTAAGGTTACACTCCCTAAGTTTTGTCTTTTTGTCCTTTGTTGTTATATTCGGCCAGCCCAACAAATTAAAGCATACCAAGCCGCTGTTAATGCCATTGATTATCTGCTTGAACTAGTGCAACCTAATGATTTAATCATCGTTCTAGGTGACTTTAATCTTCCCCATCTCAATTGGTCCACCTCAGATGATCAGACATCCTTCTTTCCAACTAACATCTCTTCTGAATCTGAATCGCTGTTCATTGATCGTCTGTCTGATTGTGGTCTTTTTCAACTAAATGGAGTAGGAAACTTTATGGGGAGACACCTCGATCTCATATTCTCATCTGATTGCGATAACTGTGTTGTCTCCCCGAGCCCTCATCTTCTCTCAACCTTGGATCGCTATCATCCACCCCTTAATCTCTCCTTCCCCATTGAATTTGAAGACAACTTTTTTGAAATGGAAAATTACTGTTATGATTTTCGTAGGGCTGATTTCTCCAAACTTAACAATCTTCTTAGCTCAGCCGATTTTGAATTAAGATCCCTCCAATTAACAGTTGAGTCCCTTACAAATTGGTTTTATTTGATTCTTTCGTACTGTATTGAAGAATCAGTACCGTTCTCTCGTAGAAAAGATTTCACCTCTGCTCCCCCTTGGTACAACAGAGAGCTCCGTAGCCTAAGAAATACCCGTAACAAGCTTTGGAAGATCTTTTTACAGTCCAAATCTGATACTGATCACAACAACTATCTTCTCGCCTATAATTCTTTCTCTGAATTATGGGAATCCCTTTATAACCAATATCTTAACCAAATGGAAAATAACCTTCTTTCTGATGCAAGGAAATTTTTCAAGTTTATAAATGTCAAACGAAAATCTGATGGGTTTCCACCTTCAATGAGTTTCTCCAACATAATCTCCTCTGATCCAACAACCATATCAAATCTATTTGCTAATTACTTTAGCAAATCGTATACTGAACATCTGCATGATCCTGATCCACACTACTTTAGTTATTTAGATGGTTGCACTCAAACCTCCCTTTCATCGTTTACAATAACTGAAGAAATGGTACTTGCCAAAATCGTAAGCCTCAAAGAAAACTTTAGCCCTGGTCCTGATGGCGTCCCATCAGTTGTTCTAAAAAAATGTATGCATTCTCTGTCAAAGCCTCTAACTGCACTCTTTGAACTCTCTCTTTCCCAAGGTGTGTTTCCTCAATTATGGAAAGATTCATTTATATTTCCCATTCATAAACAAGGCAATAAAACTGAAATTAACAATTATAGACCTATTGCTAAACTTTCATGCATTCCAAAACTTTTTGAAAGCTTAGTTTATGATTCCGTTTATTTCCATTGCAAGCCTTTATTCTCCCCCGCTCAACATGGTTTTCTTAAAGGTAGATCCACTACGACTAACTTAATTGAATTTATATCCAAAGTTTTGTCAGCCCTTGAGAATGGCAAAGAAGTTGATGTCGTATACACTGATTACAGCAAAGCCTTTGATAAAATATCCCATAACATAATTTATCTCAAACTAAGAGCTCTAGGCTTTCCATCTATATTTATAAACTGGATAAGCTCCTATCTTGCGAATAGAACTTATAGAGTCCTTTTCCGTAACTCAGTCTCCAGTCCTATACATGCAACTTCTGGAGTCCCACAAGGTAGTCACCTTGGCCCCCTTCTCTTCGTCTTATCTGTTAACGATGTCTGTCTTAAATTAAAAAACTCAGATATCCTAATGTTTGCTGATGATAAGAAAATTTTTAAGATTATCTCTACTCCATCTGATTCCTTACTTTTACAAAATGATCTTAATATCTTTTTTGTTTGGTGCATGCATAATTTCCTAGAGTTAAATGTAGGTAAATGTAAACAAATGACCTTTTCGCGCAAACAAATTCCATCTCATAGAGTATACTACTTCCTTAATGACGCCGTCAACGTAGTCGATTCTATTAGAGATCTTGGTATTATGTGTGACAAACACTTGAATTTCCATTCCCATTTTGACCAAATTATTAATAAAGCTAATAGATCTCTCGGTTTTATTAAGAGATGGTCAAAAGAATTTTCCAACCCCTATGTTACTAAAGCGCTTTACATTTCCCTAGTCCGTCCTCATCTTGAATATGCATGCCAAGTATGGTCTCCCTTTTATGAAAACCATTCACTCAGAATTGAAAATGTTCAAAGACGTTTCGTTCGATTTGCCTTACGTGGCCTCCCCTGGGATGATACATCCAACTTGCCTCCTTATGCTGATCGACTAAAACTGATAGGCTTGCATCCGTTATATATTAGACGCAAAAACGCTGATATATTGTTTGCTCACCAATTGTTAATGGGCAATATAGATTCCCCGGCACTCCTGAGTGATATTCATCTTAACACTAACCCTCGAAATCTGCGATCTGTTTCCCTTTTCTATATCCCTCTACTAATTAAATTAGTGCACTAATTACGGGCACTTTGAACCAATGTCCAGAATTCTTCGTCACTGCAACGCTGCTATGGTAGTTTTCGATTTCAACATTTCCAAATCCCATCTGAAAGATACCCTTTACTTTTTCCCTTTTTGAGTCCGAATCCCCTGTCCCCTGTAATTTTACGTTAAGTAAAATCAAAATTGTAAGTTCTTGTACATTAAAGAGCTTTGATGTGGGCCTTAGGGCCCACATGAATTAATGTTGAAAACTGATAACAAGAACTGCAAAAAAAAAAAAAAAAAAACAAAAAAAAAAAAAAAAATGTTTAGCTAGTTTTAAGTTAAGTTAAGTTATGATAGCTTGTATTAAGCTAAATAAATAAATAAATAAATAAATAAATAAATAGATGGAGAGAAGTAAAGGTAGTTTTCATTCCCAAATTCCCAAGACGGGCAAATGCTCGCATGTCAACCCTAAAATTATAAGACCTATTAGCCTATCATCATTCATTCTCAAAATTCTGGAACGATTGATTGATATCCGTGTACATAAAAGCATTGATAAGAGACTACCGATGTCTCAGCATGCTTACTGCAAAGGGAAATCGGTAGAAACAGCCTTGCACACTCTGGTAAGAACTATCGCAATACGATTTGGGGTAGCTTCAAATGACTTCTGACGGAGCTGTATGGATGGGGAAGAAGAAGAAACAATCTCTCTCTAAGACGCAGAATTCATATGGGAGACTGCATTTTTGATAATCCCAGTAAACTAGCTAATAAGGATATCAAATATCTTCTTCGTTTTATAAAAAGCTCAAAATGGTTCGACTAGTAAGAAGTAATTCTCTAGATTCATTTGGTGTCACAATGGGCCTTTTCCTTTGGCCAAAGTGTATGTGTTCTGTATCCGCAGCCACTTTAACTTAACCTAACCTACCTTAATAATGCCAGCGACTGGAATCAAATTTTGTAATATGTATTATGACGTAAGCCCAAAGAAGTATATTCTTGAAAATAAAATCGTATGTAAAATTGGTAAAAATTGATATTCGGTTTCTTACTGGATTAAGTAAGACTGGGACAAACTATCACATCGAGTTTTACTTGTTAAATTAAAGAAGATGGGTTTTAGTGAACATTTCGTGAAATAGCTTCAATATTATGCAATAAGCTTTCTGTAATTTCATTCTAATTATATTTTCTAATGAGTATTATTATCTCTTTTCATGAAATGTCTGTCCTGTGGGTTATTTTTTTTTGTTTGACAGGAGGAAATCTTCAAAAGACACTTGGCAGTATTCGACACCAAGTAGTGTGGGACTCTTAATCACTTAAACCATCAGGACCAATTTTGAAGGATCGACTTTCGATTTTTCTTTCTTAATTTTGTACAATCGCTTTGGGGGAAGTTTAAACTTTTAATACTTCCCCATGTTTTTTTTTAGACCATAAGCTCATGAGGCTTGGTTCTTCATTTCAGAATTAGTGTGACTTTGCAGTCTCAGGTTGTGCGATACAGCTTATTTTTTAACAACTTCTGTAACCATTTCTATTTGTAAGTCACGATGAAGATCGGTATTTCTTATGTACCAAGGTGCATTAACTATTCTACGAAGGGCTTTGTTTTGGAATTTTTGGATGATTTCGGTATTTGTTTTCTTTGTACAGTCCCATAATTGGATTCCATAGGTCCAAACAGGCTTTAGTACTTGATTATACAGCATTATTTTGTTTTGGATTGATAAATCAGAGTTGTTACCAAGTAACCAGTACATTTGTCTATATTTCAAGTTTGGTTCTTCTCTTTCCTTTTTGATGTGCTCTTTCCACTTAAGCTTTGCATCCAAATACATTCCAAGGTATTTGGCCATATTGGCGTAAGGTACAGCTTGATTATTAATGATTATTGGAATATTATTTATCTTTTTATTTGTAAAGTTTATATGTGAAGATTTTGTTTCATTGTCCAAGCTCTCACTGTGTCAACGGCATTTTGTAGTTTTACTGCCGCCTTAGAGACACATTTGTCGGGTACCAAAATTGCGGTATCATCTGCAAAAGTAGCCATTATGGTGTGATTACCAAATGGAATATCTTTTGTGTATAGTAAATACAGGGTAGGACCTAGGACACTTCCTTGTGGTACACCGGCTTCTATTTTCTTCAATTCCGAGTATTCTTGATCGTGCCTTACTCTAAAAAATCGGTCTGAAATGTACGATTTTAATATTTAAAAGTACTGCCTGTTAAGATCCCTTTGCAGTTTGTACTCAAGTCCCTCATGCCAAACCTTGTCAAAAGCTTGAGCAACATCTAAGAAAATAACTGAACATACTTGTTTTTCTTCAAATGCTTTTTCTATTGCATCCGATATTCGATTAACTTGGTCTATCGTGGAATGTTTATTTCTAAAGCCAAACTGATGGTTTTGGATTAACCTTCTTTCGTATATTTTCACTAGTAAACTTGGCAACTTCATAATATTTTAAGCTTTTTTTTAGAAGAATCGCCGATCCACCTCTTGCCTTGTCAGCTGGCTGTTGAGCGCGGTAACATGAATAGTTTTCTATTACATTTTCTAGACTTTGCCCATTGGAGAAATGAGTTTCGGACACCAGGCAAATATCGATATGTTCTAGATCTAAAAAGATTTTTAGTTCGGATGAATGTTGAATAAGACCATTTGCATTCCATGTAGCTATTTTAAGTGTTCTGTCCATAATTTTTTTTTTAAGAGCGACTTTTTCGCTTAGCTGTTTGATATTCAAATCCTGTTTATCAATTCTTTGAAGAATAAGTTGTAGCATTTCTTTTATGGAAGTCTCTTCATTCTTCCGCACATTTTTAACAATCTGAGAATAGGCTTTCTTTTCATTGCATTGTTTTCAGCAGTTAAATTAAATTTTTTGTCAACTTGGGAGCCTCTATAACTTGCCGGTGATTACCGTTGCAGTTCACACATTTTGCTTTCTGATCTTTGCTCATAGGACAATTTTTAGTTGCATGTTTTCCTTCGCACTTTACACAAGCAAACTCTCGGTTGCACTATTTTTGGGTATGACCAAAAGCTTGGCACTGTTTGCACTGCGGAACAACTTTAGATTTTCGGAGTGGTTCAGTTTTAACAGCTATGCCCAAGATTGATTTTACTTTATAAATCTCCTCGAGACTTTGTTTGCAGTCAAAAGTAAGCATGAATAAAGGCAGTAACCTCTTACTTGTCATCGATTCTCCAGAGGAGTTTTTAATTGTCTCATTCTTAAATAGATTGACTGCATCAAGGGCTTGGAAGAAGTTTTGTACAAGATCGTCTACTACTTCCTCGGGAGAGCACGAGGAATGAAGACCTCTGGCTACTACTTTATTGACCTTGTAGCTTTGTTCTCATATGAGTGCCATTGTATTTGGTATTTGCTCAGTTCTTCAGTGACAGATCTCGTCAGCTTCTTTGACTGTGACTTTACAGTTATCTTTGTTGTACGATGTGTATTTGCACGCTTTTTTATTACATTTTTCTATTATTTTCCTAAGGTCTCCAAAAATTGCAAATCCTGAGATCATAATTGGTGGTGGTGTAATTTTTTTGCTGCCTTTAGCGTGAAATATTGATTTAGCAACAGCTACCACTTTAATTTCTGTAATCAACTCTTTGTTATTTTGGGTTTTAGAGCTTTTCTGATTTCTTGAACGAGTCTCGGGACTACGTTTACGTTTCTTTGTAGTATGCTTATTTTTCTTTTTCTCAGTTTCAAACAAGAGCTCTTTTTCATCAGTTTGATATGCAGGTTCAATATATTTTGGACTTAACTGAATCGTGGACTCTGAATCTTTCTTGTGAAGCAAGGAAACTTTCTCTTCGAGTTTTTTCACTTGCAGCTGAAGACTTTGAACTAGAACTTCAAGTTGTTTTCTTGCCGCTATTTCAATTTGCCATTCTTCAAAGTATTTCTTTGATTTTGATTGATCTTTCTCTTTGACTTTGTTGGAACTCTGTTGATCTGTGATTTCGATCTCTTCATTGATCTTGGTTCCTTTTTCGCTGATGTTTTTAACATCTATAGTATTGTTTGAGGTTGTCGAATATGTAACCCCTGAAGTAAATTTGTTTGGGGAGTTCTTTGCATCTTTGAACTCCGTCTCTCAATATTTGTAAGCAATAATTGGTCCTACCCAGACCTCCTGTGGGTTATTCGATGAAAAAAAGGTTTGTAGGTTTTCGTGTTTTATTAAAAAAGTTCTCAGTTAAAATGTTCTAAATAATTTTTAAAATACCAATATTTTGCTTATAATAAAATAGGTTGATTTAAAAATCTTTTTTTGTTAACGAAATTTGTATTAGAAAAACAGTTTTTACCCGCTTTAGTAGCATTTCTTAAAAGCTTTTTTTTCTTATATAAATTTCACGAGACATCGAGAACCAAGCATTAATGTTTACCAAATTTACGTACTATTTTTTTGTAGATTCTATTTTTTATAAAAATAAATTGATTTTTATAAAAAAAAATTACTGAATGTGGAAAACAATATTTGTTGTGAGATAAAATTAACTAATATCTCCAATTTTTGAAAAGATATTTGATTCGAAAATCAATTTTTACCAACTTTTAGTAATGTTTTTGTTTTCAAATTTTTACTTTTTTGGTATCACTTCACAATATGTTGTATAAAATTTAATTCAAGTCACTAACGTTATTGGTTCGTCAGATATTTTGGGTCAACCAAAATGTTTACTCTCCCCATCATTTCAATTTTGTTAAAAATCTCTTCTCAAACTCTTTTAATTGTTGCTTAACATATTATCCGTGAGACAACATTTATTTAAAGTCGATATCTCTACTAGTTCTAGAGATAAGAACGACGAAAACAGCTTCCCGTACTGTACACACATCTCTCTAAAAATCTTTGATTTAGGTTCTGTTGACCTTAAAACGTCGAGAAAATTTTCAATTTTACAAATCGCACCGTTTTCAAATTGGACTTTCTACCGTTAATTAATAATTCACTTCACCAGCTGACAAAGCCGTGTCAACTAAAATAGTGTTTCCAACTTTAAGTTTTAAACTTCTTAAAATAGCACCCTTTACTAACCTGATGGGCCTAAGATAAAACTGTAGATCTCCCGCTTTTACAAACATCAAAATAAACACTTTTATGGCTAATGGCATGTGAATAATTTATCAAATTGTTAAATGTCACTTTTGAAGTCCACGGATTTGTACTGATCTCTGTCGTTTGAAAACCTCAGAGCAAACAATAATTCTTTGTTTCCATACCGCAACCTTATGTGAAATCCCCATCTTCCATAAACTGCTTAGAACTTCAGTCTTACACAAAACTTCAGTATTCGCTTTTTAAATTGAAATAATTGACACTTCCTTAGTAAACCCCTTTACGCTACATAAAATCTCACGCACACGATACAGAAATACTTGAAAATAAAATCTTGTAAGGAATTTCAAGTTGTATATAATATTTCAAAAGTTCCAAAGTTTCCTTATTGATAACATTAACCCGGACAACCACAATAAGAAAACAGAGGGTGAATTCAAAATCGAACTTTCCAAAACTATTTTCGTTTAGTTATTTTCAGTCTATCTACACACAGTCGAAAATCATCCTCCTGGCGGTGAACCAACAAAACTACACAAAAATGTTGCCTTAAAGGGTATAATGGAGGTATGTACGAGAGTGCAAAAATAAATAATGTCTTATACCTTCAAACCGCATTGCAATTCGAATCCAAATCCAAGCCGAGTGTGTGTTTCTTTGTTGAGAATTGATGTTTAGACAAATGCATCCTTCCGGAAGCAACTCAAACCAAACCGAAACCATAGCTGTAGCTAGTTTTCTGGAATTCCGGACCTGCCATTGATATCGAATGGAGGAAAAAATTGAAATCCTGTTATTTCCATAAGAAAATTCTTTTCCATAGTAACATTGATTTCCGATTCATAGCAAATGGTTTAAGGAATATTCTTTATTTTTTTTTGAGTGTTTGCTCTCTTGCTCAATATACACGAGCATATACTCGTACCTCGAAGAAGAAACAAGAGCTAATACAATGCGTAATTGTGGTGGCTATTGTGTGCATATGTGTGTGCGGTGTGCAAGAATGCTTGATGTCCTTGCTTGCCATTCAAAAGTAAAAGCTATGCTTTGTATGAGGCGGTTCAGGGCGGATCGCCCTATGTGCTGTTGACTCTACAATTTTTCCATTTATCTTAACTTGCTCTAAGGAACAATTATTGGATTTGATTGAACACTAAAAACTAAAGACTAAAGACTAAAGACTAAAGACTAAAGACTAAAGACTAAAGACTAAAGACTAAAGACTAAAGACTAAAGACTAAAGACTAAAGACTAAAGACTAAAGACTAAAGACTAAAGACTAAAGACTAAAGACTAAAGACTAAAGACTAAAGACTAAAGACTAAAGACTAAAGACTAAAGACTAAAGACTAAAGACTAAAGACTAAAGACTAAAGACTAAAGACTAAAGACTAAAGACTAAAGACTAAAGACTAAAGACTAAAGACTAAAGACTAAAGACTAAAGACTAAAGACTAAAGACTAAAGACTAAAGACTAAAGACTAAAGACTAAAGACTAAAGACTAAAGACTAAAGACTAAAGACTAAAGACTAAAGACTAAAGACTAAAGACTAAAGACTAAAGACTAAAGACTAAAGACTAAAGACTAAAGACTAAAGACTAAAGACTAAAGACTAAAGACTAAAGACTAAAGACTAAAGACTAAAGACTAAAGACTAAAGACTAAAGACTAAAGACTAAAGACTAAAGACTAAAGACTAAAGACTAAAGACTAAAGACTAAAGACTAAAGACTAAAGACTAAAGACTAAAGACTAAAGACTAAAGACTAAAGACTAAAGACTTAAGACTAAAGACTTAAGGCTAAACCTTAAATCAAGTTTCTGAGACCCATTCATAGGTGTAAGTCCTTTTTCTTTCTTTTATTGTTTTTTTTTTTATTCCGGACATAGTCTGTAAAAAGATTCATATGAATTTTTTGTGTTTGTGTATGAATGTACATAGATCCAGGGATAAATATCTGCTTGCATCCAACTTCTGACACTCATATTCTCATGTGCGCGATGCATTTTTTCACATCACCTACTTTGCGAATGGTTTATTTATGAGCTAAAGATTTTTATTGCATCTAGCTGGGTAGGTTAGGTATATTCATCGCACACCATTCCTGGTCAGCTTTTTCCTTATGCACATGTTACCATAGCACAACTTATAGTCAGGCTTTGAATGGATGTGTGCCAGGAACAGAGAGGGCTATACATTTTTTTGTTAAACTTTTTTTTTTAATGGTTTGCCTGGCGGAAAAAATATGTATATGATGGAGAAGGTCATAACATATTTATTAGGCTAGGATGATATTTTTTAGCGAATAGTGTTTTACATTACAGAGTAGTCTACGAAAAAAAAGAACATACATAATATGTACATAGTTTAGGGTACTTAGGTACAGTAAAACCATACATCAGGAAAGTACTGGTCAGATTTCATATGAATTATTTAAAATCATTTTTTTTATTACTAGCATCTTAGGGCAGTTCCTTTTTTATAAATAATTTCGAATGATAAAATCAATTTTACGGCAAAAGATCAACTAAGATGACTTTAATTTATTTGAAAAATGGAGGTACACGTTTTTATAATAAGCCGTTAAGTTGTCTCTAAGATATTTCAGGGCAAGCTAAAACTAATCAAAGAATTTATTTCGAGCTTTACTCTTTTACTTTTTAAGTCATGTCATTTTTTAACAGCTTAGCCATCTAGTTTCTTTTAAAATCATATAGGTTTTTTTTTGGAATTGATTTGTTTTCCGTTCAAAATTTTGACATAAAGTCACTTTTTAAGTTCTCAAATCAAAACGATCCGCTAAACGTTTGAACAACATTATTAAAATTGGAAAACTTATTTTGACTTGAACTTAAATTTAAAAAATGCTTGGCCAAATTGAAACACTTAAGTCCCACCGCACTAAATAAGAGGCTATGATACGACCCACACTGATAACTTCCATCTTGTCTTTCGATTTATTTTGATTTAAACTTAATCAAAGCATTCATATTCTTAAAAATTACCAATATTATCTTGCATATGAAGAAAAAGTTTGATGTCAAAACCTACTTTTGTTAACCAGATTTTTCCTCAAAAACCAATTTCTAAAAATTTTAGTCGCATTTCTTGCAAGTTTTTATTTCATGTAAGCAAATACTGATTGGACTTTTCTTAAAACATTTAGCTCAGAATTAAATAATTTTGAATCACGAAATAAAGAGAATCGAATCGAAATAGATGAAATTATTTTGAAGTCGATATATTTAATTAAAAAAAAAGATATTTGAGTCGAAAATCAATTTCGACTAAGTTTGAATAATGTTTTATATAATGTTTTATATTTTACAAAAAAGCTGTCAGTTCAATCTTTCCCAAAATTTGACTGAATGTTAAAAAATTTATTTTTAAATGATGAAATCAGTGTGAAGCCAATATCTAAAAAGATATTTGAATGAAAAATCAATACCTATACCAACTTTTAGTAACTTTTTTGTAGGTTTTATTTTTTGTAAAATAACTGTCAACTCGATTTTTCAAAATTTTACCAGTTGTCGAAAACGTTATTTTTCGTTGCATTAAATTATTTTGGAGATAAAACCATATTTTTTTTCGTGAGGTATTTGAGGTGATAATTATTTTGTGGACGACGAAAAAATCTTCCCAAACATGCAAAGACATCTCTCTAAAAATCTTTTATTTAGATTGTAGAGACCTTAAAATGTCAAAAAGTGTCAAAATTTTAATTCAACAAATCGTTGCTTTTCTAAGGTGCTGTAGTCGAGAGTAAGGCTCATTTCATGAACTTAAATTCAAATTTAAAATTTTAATTACCAGGCTTACGAGAATTCTGCTCAAAAATCTTGTATTATACTCTTACTAGGTCCAATAGACTTTGAAATTGAAAGCTCACGATATTCCTCTTCCTTAGAGCACATGACAGTTTGTGGCAAAAGTGCATTTAAGATATAATAATGGAACAAATGGTAGTACCCGTGGCATGATGGGTAGTGCGTTGGATTGTCATGCCAGAGGTCTTGGGTTCTATCCTTGCCTATGCCATCTTAAGACTTTTCACGGGTACTGCCGCTTGCGAGGAATTGACAAATTATCTAAGAGTAACTCTTGTCATGAAAAAGTGCTTTCTCAAATTAGCCGTTTGGATTCGGCAAATAAAACTGTGGGTCAACTCCATTCCTTACAACATTACTCGCACTCAGAAATGGTTAAGAGTTTTAAGTCACTAGGCCCTAGTTCTCAAACGGCCTGTTGCGCCATCCAATTTATTTATTTTTTAATGGAACAAATTCTCTGGACTGGATACCACAAACTTTGCTCGTGTAGAGGTTTTATAAAATTAAGTTTTTATATGTAAATTTTTTCAGTATTTGTGTAATAATATTTTTGGTATGCAATTATTTACAATATAGTAATATACATTTTATATCTGATTTTAGTAAAAATATGTTAACCCGTTTTCGAGATATCGAATTTTGAATCCAAAACATTTACTTGGGTGAAATAAATTTATTTTGTTTGAAAGAAGCAAAGTTAAGACAAAAATATTTAGAGAAAATAAATACAAATTGATTTGGTCGTTTTAGAGAGTATTCTAAAATAATAAAAAAAAAATCTATTATTTTTAGTAATTATAAATATTTATATTTTTTTAAAACCTTAATTTCTAAATTTGAAGTCAATCGACATAATGGTTTTGGCTGTAGGGATCAAGGCCAGAAAATCGGAAGACCCACTTTTTTCGACTTCTCTACCATAGTAATGTCATGTTTGATTTAAATCTGGAGTTCGAAATTGTTTACGTATGCAAAAGTTGCCATATAGTTAATATATTATTCCCGGGCTTATTTCACAACTCTACCGTGTTCCATTTTGTGAATTCTAGACAATAACTTGCTGAGATAAGGTGATGCTCATCAAAAAGAATGATTTTTTTGTCCGAAGCGTCTAAGAACTGATTGGTTGCCCACCTTCAATAATTGCTGAGTCAATTTTACTTTGCAAGGAAATCATCCCATAGATCTTTGTGCAAAATTCTCCTCAGGTTAGTCCTTGAAATATTGAGCTCTTGAGATCGGTGGTAAGTTAATTTCCGTGCATTATTCAAAAATGCACTTCTTGGGCTAAAGAGCACTTTCTATCAAAATACGTTTTCAACATCTTTTAACTTTATTCATTTGTAAATGTAAAGCGTATGATTTCATTCTGCGGATGCATAAGGAACTGTCAATAATAACAGCTTACAACTTTTTCCAGTGATTTTCTTTTAAATGGGTCGATTTTTGTAATTTTTTTCAACTTGTTTGGAAGAACTCGGTTGTTTAATTAATAAAATTTTCATTTTCAATTTTGTATTCAAAGAAAAACACGATTACAGAAAATCTAAATCCCACAAAATTCTTGTAACTTATTAAAAAATTAAAATTTGAAAAATATTATAATCAAAAATGAGCAATTTACAACAATCGACAAATTAAGATCAACTTATTTCAAACATGAGGCTCTATTGCAGCTCACACAGTTAACTTCCCATAAGTGCCCATCTGTCGAAATTTTAAAAGTTTTACAAAATTTTAATAACAAAATATTGTGTAAGTTAAAAAATGTTGGAAATCAGTATCCATTATATTTTTCCAAGATGTTTTAAAGATGTTCAAAGCAATATTTTTTTTATAAGGTAATACAGGGGTTTTCATTTTGCGGTTTTAAAAGTAAACGTGTATAACATATACAATATCTTTTTCAAATACTACATCATTTAAATCACCGCCGGGCGAGTTGTTGCAAGAATTAATTTTTTGAGTTAATTTTCGACCACATTTTGACACATATTGGTATATCTCAGCCATAACTTGGAAAATGTTGATTTTTAAGTGCTTAAGAGTTAAAAGTTTAGCCTCACAAAAAAAAGTTCAGTGGTGTCAAATCACATGTCTTGGTGGCCAGCTGATATCGGTACGACGAAAAATTACTCGGCCAGGAAACGTCTCTTGCAATAAAACCATATGTCGTTTTCGGAAAATTAAGGTCCAATCACACCTCAGGACCAAAGAGTGACTTTTTGTGGATGTAATGGCCTCCTTTCAATTACTTGAGGATTCTCAGGAAATCAAATACGACAATTTTATTTATTAACTGTAGAATACCAGAGTTATGAAAGAAGATGTCCAGAGATTAAATAAAACGACCACGCCAAGTAAAGTTCAAGTAACAAGTATATTAAAGAGTAAAGAATCAAAAAAGGTTACAGGAAATGTATTTTGTATTTAAGTGACTTTAGATTTAATATTAGATTATTTGTGTAAGGGGGCGTTGAGTGTTATTAGTGTTGACACTTATTATTATGTTTTACATTAACATACCCACCGCGTGAGAAATTGCTTTAGTTGTTGTGTGAGCTGGACTTTATATGGATGTATGTGTTGGAGCCATAACGACGGAAAAACAATTCGTGACCGTATAGTATGTGTCTATTCAAATGCAAAATACGCCCTAATGTGTCGTAATACGTAAGACAGTCCCAACTCCTGAGAACAACAAAAAATCGACACATTTGAGTCTTTGGCAACATATTCACTTACAGCAGAGATATTTTCAGTGGTACGAGCACGCTGTTGATGCACAGGCCCTGCAACCAATCCATTTTCTTCAAATTTTTTTTACAATTTTGCCAATTTCTTGCGTAGTTGGACGATTAAGTAAACCATAATCTCCTCTTAACGATAAGTGGCTGTGGCAGAATCATCATTTTTGTAGTAGGTTTAAACAATTTGCATGCGTTGGGCGATAGTTAAGCGACCCATTTTCGTAAATGTCAAACCTTCATCTGAAATACGGAAATGGGTCTAAGATCTTAGATGTCGAACTCCAGCCCTACACTTTTGAAACCGCAAAATGGATAACCATATAGTTCTATCCTATAGTCTAACTGTATATTTCAGACCATGTTTTAAATCCGGTAATTCTTATTTTATGGGTAAAACTACTTGTTGCGATGTAGGCTTAGTTAATAATCCAAGTTTCCGACCTCGAGGTCTGAACGCAAAATTTCAAAAAATCGACAGGTATGTCCGTTTCAACCCTGACTAAAAAATTGTATAGAAGATGTAATTGTTTCCAATTTTCTGAAAGAAAATTTAGCTTTTCGGTGTTCAATCCATAGTTAAAAGGAAGTTAATAATTGTAAAAATGGTACTCAATAAAATAAACATTAAAAATAAAAAGCACGACTGGTCGCACGAACTTGCTCCTGTATTCAAAGAGTCTGTTTAAAGTACCTTTATAAGATTTAAGGATATATCTGTTAAATAAGTTTGTCATCAAGGATATAAATGCGATTTGACTTCCCAACAAAACCTCGCTATTCATCCCAAGACACAACTCATCCTAGGATAGCTCATCCCGGAAATGAAAAATGATTGTAAGCATACTAAACGAAAACAATTGTCTGTGTATTTAATAAGTTCGTTCAAAGCTTTTTAATTTAGATACATAGCTTTATTTTAGTTTAATATTAGAAGAACCAGGATGGAAAGTAAATTATCTGAAGATAAGAAAGAGGAAGAACATACATATATGTATGTATGTTTAAATTGTAAAGCGATCGCCTATTGGTTGTGTAGTTAAGACATGTGTCTAAAACGAATAACACTTGAAAATAGATTGTTGATTAAATATATCATATTCGTTATTCCGGTACAGTGGCGCTACATGGACGGCCATCGTTGGTATTTACAATAATTATTGTTATATAAACACAAAAATATGTACCAAATGCATTAATTTGGATAAAAGATAGGAATGTAAATACAATTTTGTCGAAATAATGCGCTTATTCGGGCTCATGCTCAGTTAAAATAATAAAAAAAAACTATTTTAAGATTCAAAATTTTGCCTGAAAAATAAGTTTGGCTTCAAAAATTTAAATTCCATTTTATAAATCAAAAATTTCTTGATTTTTCTAACTTTTGTGTTTAAATATAAACATATTAAGGGTACTAATAACCCCTTGAGAGCCTGTAAATTAAAAAAAAATTCCTTAGACTACATAGAGTTACAATTTGTCACAGGTGTGCGTTGAAGATATAATAATGAAACAAATTGTGTGTTCTCTTGACTGGATCGCACGAACTTGCTCCTGTATCCAAAGAGTTTGTTTAAAAATAGTACCAATAATTTAAAATTTTAAAATATGCCTGCAAAATAAGTTTTTCTTCAAAAATTTAAATGCCATTCGATTCCTCAAAAAAACTCTTAATTTCTTATAATTTGTTTGTTTGAAAATTAGTTTTATTTTTTAATAATTTTGTGTACATACAATTTTCAATTTTTAACTATAATATTACACATTTTATGCTTAATTTTGTTCAAAAATGTTGACCCGTTTACAAAATATCAAATTAAAAAAAATGTAATGCTTTTTTAAAATTCAAAACAAAGTCGTTGATAATATTTATCATCAAATAATATTAAGACAATATCACAGCTTGTGCAGAAAATAAATTACTGAAATCAGTTCATGAGTTTCTGACAAAATTTAAAAACAAAAACATTTCTATAGTGGGCTCCATTATGGAGCAATACAAAAATACATTTTTTATTGAAAATATCAAAATTTTGTAAGAAGAAATTTATAGAAAATTTAATAAAAATCTATTGGTTAATTTTTGAGAAAAATCGAATTTTCGATTTTTGACCAAAAAATTTGTATGGGTCTTCTGTTATTTTTGATCTAAAAACAAATAACAACAAATACCAAAAATTTGCAAGTTTTAACTTAATCGATTTGATGTTCAAATGGTAGACATGTGCATTCAAGAGGACACAAGCGTCCACAGGTTTTTCTCAAAATCAACCTCTGTCTATCAACTCCTACTCTCACCTCCCCGTGGTGAACATCGGGTGCCTAGTACCTCAACTGAAAATTGGGTTCCAACCCTAGTAGAAAGTTGTTGGGGGTAGCAAACGAGAGAGGTGGGGAGAGGTGTTTCCACTAAGGCAACCCTCCTTATCCAGACGGCAGCGGAAGAATTCCCGAGATGGAATCAACGGTGGCGTCTACAGTTCCAGTAAGGTTGAACTACTTAGTGAACACCTTATAGGGCTTCTTCGGCTTATTCGGAGCCCAGGTCTATAAGGAGTGGTTTTATCCCCCTCCCCATCCTTGGAGTTATACTTAGAATCTGGCCCTCCAGGTTGGGGGTTGTGCGTCGGGGTGACTTCCTGGCCACGTCAAAGCTTTAATAAATGCCAAGCACCAACAAGCCTCGGATACGGACAGATTTACTGTTGACAACCAACGCAAACGAATAAAGGACAACGAACTTCAGATATGCACGTGGTAGGTCCCTTAACAGACCACGTGCGGCCGAATAATTAGCGGAGGCCCTAGACCGCTATAAAGCAGATATCACCGCCATCCAGGAAATACGATGGGATGGGCCGAGTAAAAAGAGGATGAAAAACTGCGATATTTACTATGGTGACTGCTACCACGAAAACCAACAGCGCTTATTTGGATGCGGCTTCGTCATTGGAGCCAGACTTAGGCAAGAAGTCTTGAGCTATAGGTTCATCAATGAGCGCCTCATGACCATACGCATCAAGGCTAAATTCGGCAACATTAGCCTGATAAGGGTGCCCGCACCCACAGAAGAGAAAGACGACAACACCAAAGATATGTTCTTTGTGCTCTTGGACAAAACATATGAGCGTTGTCCTAGCTACGATATTAAAATAGACCTAGGCGATTTTAATGCCAAGCTAGGAAGGGAAGAAATCTTTGGTGAAATAATCGGGAAGAACAGCCTGCACAAGCACACTTCCGACAACGGATTCAGGCTCATAGATTTTGCTGCGGGGCGAAACGTCATGGTACCCAGTACGCGTTTTCCACACCTCAACATCCACAAAGATACTTGGACTTCTCCAGATCAATCTACCGTCAACCAGATTGACCATATTGCGATCGACGCCAGACACGCTTCCAGCATCATGGATGTACGAACTTTCCGAGGAGCTAACATCGACTCGGACCACTACCTCGTTGTAGCACTTCGGATTTCCAGACCCAAGGCAAAACAGGAAGGTGCTGGGAGAAGGTACAACGTCGAACGGCTGCAATTGCCAGAGATCGCTAAATCCTTTTCCCACCGAGTTACAAGCAACCTCTCTCGAAGTTCTCTGCCACCAACACAATGTATCGAAAACCAGTGGCTACATTGCCAAGATGCAATCAGAGAAGCCGCCTCTGATGTGCTGGGTTTCAAACAGCTACCAACAAGGAACCCCTGGTTTGATGAGGAATGTCGGCAGGCAAATGCCGAAACAACAAACAGCAGGCACGCAAAGCGGCGCTGCATAAAAGGACGAGAGCTGCTCGTAAGCTCTAAGAGCAGAAAAGGCGAAAGAAACGCCGACTTCTCAGAAGGAAAAAAAAAGGGCATGAGCGTGCGGTCGAAGATGTTGAGAGGTTTAAAAGCAGGAATGAAGTTCGAAAGATTTATGAACGGGTGAAACGAAATTCACAGGTACATAAACCCAGAACCGTAGGCTGCAAAGACGAAAGTGTAAACATCATAGTGGAACCGTAGTCAACTTCTGCAGACTGTATAACCGCAACGACGAACTGAATTCCGCTGTTAGGTAGGATGATCCATTCAACATAGACGACGAAAGCCAACAATCCCGTCCTCCCGACCTAGACGAAGTAATGATTGCCATATCTAAGCTGAAGTCTAATAAAGCCACTGGAGCAGATGGCTTGAATGCCGAGCTCTTTAAAGCAGCTGGAGATAAGTTGGTTAGGAGCATGCACCAACTTGTCTGTAAGATATGGTCGGAAGAAAGCATGCCATATGAATGGAACCTCAGTATTGTTTGCCCGATCCTGAAAAAAGGAGACCTTCTAAACTGCACCAACTAAAGAGGAATCAGTCTACGCAGAAAACAACACCAGCGCTGAGATCAAACGCAGAATAACTCTTGTTAACCGCTGTATCTTTGGACTAAGAAAACAATTCAGTGGTAAAGTCCTCTCTCGAGGGACCAAAGTGTTGTTATATAAGACCCTTATCATCCCCGTCCTGCTATACGCTGCAGAAGCATGGACTATGACAAAAGCGGATGAAAGCACCTTGGGTAGCTTCGAGAGAAAAGTTCTTCGTGTGATCTACGGTCCCGTATGCATCGAAGGGGAGTGGAGGAGAAGATGGAACGACGAGCTGTACGGGCTGTACAGCGACGTAGACTTAGCCAGAAAGGTAAAAGTCCAACGACTAAGATGGCTGGGTCACGTAGAGCGCATGGACACTAATGCTCCGGCCCGGAAAGTCTTCGAATCCACACCCACAGGACAGCGCAGTAGAGGAAGCCTGCGGATCAGGTGGCGCACACAATTGAAAGGTGATATCACCCAACTTAGAGCGTGAAACTGGAGACATCTAGCTAGGGACCGAGCTAGATGGAGAAGTTTGTTGGGTGAGGCCCTAGTTCACACAGGACTGTAGCGCCACCTTAAGTAAGTAAGTAAGTAACTTAATCGATCCAATGTTGTTGGTTGTGGAGGCATTCAGCTTGCCTATGTAAAAGCTGATCGTTTCGCACGACGCCATCTACGGCACTGGATAAACTACTTTAACTAACACCTCTTGTTGCACTTAGCAAATAAATAACTGCAAGCTCCTCTATTCCCCTCAAAGCTTCGTCGCCGTAGGTTAACAACAATATTGGCCACTCAGTAATTATTAAGTATTTAGAATGAACTCCAAAGCACACAGGCTACACCATCTCCCAACTGCAATTCTACAAAAAACTTTCAAGCTTCTATACCTTCCAAATCTTTCTGGAAGGATATGGCATTCCTGGAAGACGAGTCAGTCCACTTTTATGCAGATGGATCAAAAGCAAAAGATGGGGTTGGTGCAGGTGTGTACTCTGATAATTAAGTCTCTCATTCCGTGTTCCAGATGGAACTTTTGGCGATAAAAGAAGTCTTGTCCTGGCTTAAAGAAAACGTGATATCAACGTTCGATATCCGTATTTTATCAGATGGTCAGGCCGCTATTAAATCTCTGGGCTCTGTCTCTGCAAACTCTATGACAGGCCATAATTGTCGAGCATCTCTAATGGAGATGGAGCAACAGTTTAATATTCACCTTTGCTGGTTGCCGGGCCATAGAGTCATTTAAGGTAACTGTAAGGCAGATGAGCTCACGGATTAGAACGGTACAGTACCACGTTTGGCTAATGCTGGCATGCCAATCGCTACATGTACACTATTGCTAATGCAAGACGCTATAAAGAAGGCAAACATCAGGTGGAATAACATCACCACGTGTCAGGTCAATGAAAACATCTGGCCTAAACTAGATTTAAAGCGATCAAGGTGTTTGCTATCTTTAAGCAGATCGCATATAAGCTCGTTAATAGGTGTCATAACCGGGCACTGTCGAAAAGGAAAGCTGTGTGGTAGGCTAGGCGTTTTCTCAAATGACATTTACAGAAACTGTATGGATGAGGAAGAGGAGGGTTTTGTTCTTTACCTCCTCATCCATGCCCTACTCTAGCTTAAAAATGCAAGAATTACTTAGGAGAATTTTTCTTAAACGATCTAAACGATCTCATTCCTATTAACATAATCATTATTTCACGTTTCGTAGGGTTTCATTGAGCTTAGGAGGAGGCCTCAAGATTCATGTGGTATAAAAATAGGCCATTAAACTAGCCCAAGTATGTGCTACTCCATCACGGACAGCCACTTAAACCTACTTTCTATTTATAATTATTTCATGGTTTGTTTTTTTTTTCCAAAATTCTTAGATTTGATCATTTAATTTCTTTTCATCGTAAAGTTAAATCAAAACAACAATTTTATATTTGCTGTGAAAACAACTTAAAACATTTTTTTTCACATTTACAGGTCGCAGCTTACATGCGAACCATTTTAATTACAAACACACAAAATGGCTAAACGTCACTTTTTCGAAGTAAAAATTGAAAAGCTGATCCCAAAAACTGGGGAAAGATGTATAAGAAATCATCGTTGGAAGTGACAGTATTCGTAAGTACCTTGTTTTTATTTAGAACTAGCTTTGACGTTAAAATTCCATGTCATTATTTACTATACTCAAAATTGGCACTTTATTGCTTCTCAAAAATTCCTAGGCTTACACAGTCAAAAAAAAAAACACCTGTGACAAAAAAACAAAAGGGCTAAAACAGAATTAAACTAAAGATATAAATTTTGTTTTCTCCTTAGGAACACGAATCTATTGATTCGTATTTTCTTTTCTTTAAAAAAAAAATTGAGCAACCTGCACCATTTTCCTAAAGGATCAAACAACACTCCATTTAACCCCAATTTAACCAATACTAAATTTTTATTAGCAAATAGAAGGAAGTTACATACACATACTCGTATATTCGTGCAAAAGGAACAGTCGAAAAAAATCGATTAAGCTCCTCTGGTATTGGGAAGTAGGACAAATTCAGCAATTCAGCAAACGCTTTTTTCGTTGTTCATGGATTCCACAATATGTCGATGATGGTTGACAGTTTTTGTTGTTGCTGCTGTTGGTTTTTTTTGGATATAGGAAATGTGTGAGTTGAATTTTTTATTAGAAATATCTTAAAGATTAGCTTTCGAGACCACAAAAACATAAACTGAATAACAAATAAAAACAACTATAGGTCTTGCCTTTAAAGTAGAAAGATAAAAAAGAAGAATTCTTTTCATGAAAGAAGGAAGCAAAATGTTGTACTAAATGTTTTCAGGATAATTTTCTCCATTAAATTGATGTCGAAGAAAGTGACAGTGCGTGCAGAATGAATTTTCAAAAATTTTAAGTGGCATGCTGGAAATATACAATTTAAAGGTTAAAAATTGACTAAACAAATTTGCCAATTATCACACTGTTGACAAAAATTCGTAACTTACTTACCGTAGAACTTACATGAGAAACACATTGCTTGTGATCTCAAGAAAGTCACGCTTTCCATCGATGTTATAAGCTTCTTATTTGATAAATTTTACGCAATTTTAAACAGAATTTTATGTTCGATTATCAGCTTCTTCTAAACCGGATCCCGGTCCCTGGAGGGTCTCAGACTGATATATTGCGTTTTCCCATAGTTTGTGGTCTCTCCAGTCAAGAGACAAAACACTCTTGCAATAGAAACCGAAGATTTAAAGATATTTTGCGATAAAGCGTCGTCGTTGCCCATTTGGTTTTTTAGTCTTCATCCACATCTTGTCTTGATACAGCTCGTGCAATTGACGATTGAATCTTGTCCTCTCCATTCGCCGTTATCACAATTTCCGCTTAATAATTTTCCTCTCGAAAATGCCCAGTATCAATTCCCCGTTTTACTTATTGATATTTTTTCTGACGTAGGTGAGCTTGACTGCCTCGAAATTATTGCTAGCTAGGCCATGAAGAGATAACATATGATAGCATATATTCACTTGTTTTGCTTTTCTAGCGTTTGTGCCAAATAAATTCCAGACACAAGGTTTACTTTACAACTTATAATTTATTTCTCTTAAAATTTTAATGCAATTAAATTAGTTTAGGTTTAATCAGCGTTGCACGAGGCAGTCTAGACGAGATCAGAAAACAGAGTAAAGAAGTATCTCAAAGTGCAGCTGCTTCTAGAACGTTACTTTGGTTCATTTTTGTATCTTTCTTTTCTACTATTGCTGCGCCATCTGTCAGAAACTGGAAATTTGCAAAAGGTCGCCACACTTTCATTCACTTCAAGACTAAAGCGCTTCGTTCGTTCATCTAAACCTGTGAATGCATCCTAAACAGCTCGGTTGAGCCAACAAAGGTGTCAGATGGATTAGAGTGTCTAACGCTGCTGAGGGTGTGGTTCTCAATGCCCCGCTTGTGCAGAGCAGATACATGCAGTGCGTTGGACTCTGCTGATTTTGTCGGAGTATGTGGCTTTCTCCAGTGCAGTCCACAATACTGCAACCCCGTATATAAGTATTGGTCGGATGACCGATGTGTATAGTCAATAGGTTATGCAAGATGGAAAACACCATTTGCTTCCTTGCAAGTGAAAAGAACTACTGTAGATTTCTTAACTCTTTCCTAAATATTAGGTTTTCAATTTAATTGTTTGCCTAATATCAGTCCAAGATATTTGGCTTTAGTGGTAAAAATTAGTGGTACACCTTTTATTAAAGGAGGTACAATTACTGGGGTCTTATTTTTCCGTGTAAAAAGTAATATTAATTCTAAGTTCGTAGTGATCAGTAGATTAGGATGTACTCCTGTGACGGCGATAGCAACATCATCGGCATACGCAATCACTCTGTAGCCATTCCTTTCAAGGGTTTTTAGCAGTTCGTTAACCACTATGTTTCACAGGAGAGGTTACGGAACACCACCTTGCGGAGTGCCTCTACCGACAGACCTGTTCGTACAAAAATCATAGTAGAAGTGATAGCTAATGTGTGAACGTTGTTGTAAGCGCCCTCGATTTCCAAGAATGCAACCATAGTATATTCCTTTTGTTCTAGGGAGTATTGGATAGTTCTAACCAGAGTGTGCAAGGCTGTTTCTACCGATTTCTCTTTGCAGTAAGTATGCTAAGACATCCATAGTCTCATATAAATGCTTCTAGAGTTACAGAGCTTTGAGAATGAATGATGATAGGCTAATAGGCCTTATATCTTTAGGGTTGAAATGCAATCATTTGCCCGCCTTGGAAATGAAAACTACCTTTACTTCTCTCCATCGCTGAGGTATATAACTAGATCTAGACAACTTTTGAAGATCATCTCAATGATGGGCACAGTTATATCGATGGTATGTTGTAGCTCAGCTTGTATGATTTGATCAGTACCTGGAGATTTATAAGGTTCGAAACTGTTCAGAGCCCATGTCAATTTTTTTTTCTAACTAGACCTTGAGTAAAAGTTAAGTTAATGCCCGACCCAGGAAGGTTTGTTGTTTTAACGGATTTAGAGCTATCTGGGAAGTGGGTATCTAATAGCAGGTTACGCGTTTCTTCGCAAGCGTTAGTCCATGTACCATTTGAGTTTTGAAAAAAACTAGGCATGGTTGTATTTTTCGAGAGAATCTTCCTTGACTTGATAGCTCCGAGGATTCTTCTATTGAGCTACAGAAGGATCTCCATAAGGATCTATTGGCTATTGGCTATTCTCAATTCGTGTTTATTTTTTTTTTGAGAGAATCCTTATAGGAATCCCAATTTTGGTGCGTCTAGTCTTTTTGCAGGATTGAAAAGCATTCTACAATCTTTTTTGAGTATATCTAGTTCTGTGGCCCACCAATATGGTTTCTTCTTTCCCAGTACTGTAGTGAAAGGGCAGGCAGTTTCCATGGCTTTATTGAGGGCTGCTGTAAGCTCATCGACTTTTTGATCGAGCTCAAGAGCGTACAAGGGAAGATCAGTTCTGGTTTGATCGGACTTTTCACAGTTGTCATATACTCTGGCCAATCTGTTTTCCTATAATTCCGGAATTGGATAGGTTTTGGGGACTTTTCAATAAGTGTGAATTGGATGTATCAATGATTGGAGAACCAGTGCTCCTTTAATACTCTCCAATTCAATATTTTATTTGAGAGATATAACGAAACAAAAGTGATATCTAATACTTCTTGTCAATTTTTAGTAACGAAGGTTGGTTCACTATCTACGTTACCTACTACCAGAGTAGTTGTTATTGTCATTGATATCGGTGCTACCCCACGAAGTATGGTGCACATTGGCGTCACAACCGATAATTAAGTTAGTGCGTTTTTTGTATAGTCATGTAACATAGCTGGATCGGTTTATTTCGCTATGCTTAGTGTAGACATTTCCAATAGAAGCTCTTGGTGACCTATGCAATCGTTTGTGGCCTGAAAGTCGATGAAAAGATTTTGGCCCTCGAATTGAAATTCCTATGTCTTTTCCAGGATTTGTCTTAATGAAGTTTTAGCATTACATAGAATCGCCTTTTTTGTATTTTTTATAGATTGGTCATATCGTCTTCTCAATTCCCACAATTGGATGATAACCTGGTGCATGAACCGTACCAGTAAATGATTTCTTATTTGGAGAGTTTCTCAGGTAGGCCACACAAGCTGAAGGATTGATTGTTCTTATGTTGGTTGATTGCTCTACTCAATAATGGGTGAGGGGAATGGGTCTTCATTGACTGGTCTCAGAATTCTTTGCTCTTCAATTGTTTCCTTCACATAACGCCCATTCAGCAACTCCTTAAAGTGCTCCATAAACACGTCTCCAATTCCCTGTGCTGCTCAGTGACGAGGTTCTATTACCAGATGACATTTGTTTGTCATTTTTGTAGAACTGGCGTATGTTGATTGTTGTCTGGACTCTTTGAGATACCTGAGCTGAGAAGCTACGAATTCTATTTTTTCCTTCTTTATTCATGTTACTCTTCTCTAGCTGCTCTTTGTTACCGTTGCTTCCTGCTTCAGTATCACGCATTCATCCTCAAATCGCGTTTTTTTCCTTGGTGGCTGTTAGCCTTTGGTAGTCTTGGCTGCTTCCTAACTGGTTTCACTGGTTGGACGATTGTGGATGAGAGTACGGCTGAGAGTTTCCCAGACATTTGCTCACCTAAGTGTTTAACATTTTCTAGTGTGCTAAATCATGTGGTATTAAATTTCTTCTTTTGGACATCTTTGCTTTCTATTTGTTGGACAGTCAAGTTCTGAACCTTTGCACACGGTTCGCATACCCAAGATATTAGATGCGTGCACCAATCACGAGTAGGTAGCATGTGGTTGATTTTGTTTTATACTTCGTCTGGAAAACTTAGTGCTACTTATAACCGTATCAGGAGCTGAACCACAGACTATAAGAGCTACAGTAAAGTCGATTAGTCGAAGTGAAGGCGTTTTCTCATTTCGTTGTTTCGTGAAGTTTAAACTTTTCAACCAATTCGATAAGGAAATGTTCCTTTGCGATCTTAGCATTGAAGTCACCGAGCACGAATTTAACATCGTTCTCTGAACAGGCTACCAGGAGGTCATAAAACTCCTCCTAGTTGGACTTTTTAGCTTTGATGGTAGGAACAGATGTTTTCGATGGGAGCTTTGATGCGGATCACAGGAAGACAATCGCTAATCGGCTTCAAATCGATGCCCTTCGATCTGATTCCAGTTTCCACAACGAATCCTCATCTTAACATTAGCATTCTTTGATGACAGCTGTAATAAGTGTTACAATCTTTTCTTGTCATTATTCCTAATACTATCCTTAATATCTTCTGGTCTTCTGCGGTAATATCAGCCTTCTAACACGAGAGAACAGATTCAAGTTTTTGAGTAGCACCTGCGTTGTATATATTGTTCCTTCTTTCCAGGTTCATATTCACCTATCGTTGTCTATCTTAGTTCCAGGTTAATTCAAATTCGTCGTTTCCTGAGACTTCACGCGTCGCTGCCAAAACGTTTTATTTTGTTACTGCCTCCGGGGCGCTATTCTGACTCAATCGTTTCTAATCTGCAAAGCTATGTTTTTTTCTAGTTCAAACACCCGCGCTTACAAATTAAGCAAGTCATGACTTAAAGCCAAGACTTGTATTCGTCGATCACTAACGTCGAGGTATTGTAAGAACTTGATGCCTAGGAAAAGATAAAGGTCAAGGCTCGCTGGTCCTAGAACATCCAAAATATTGAATTCTTCTTAATTTGTACATCCCTTAAACTAGGGCATTAAAATTTCATTATGTCTGTCATATTCTGAAATTTGGTTAACAATTAAAAGGAAAAAAATGTAAACTTTCACATTCAAATAAGGCAGACAAATAGAAACTCTTTCTTATTTTTTTAACGCAAACTTTTCTTTAAGTGTAAATAAGCTTTATTCAAAAATTGAAACACGTTTAGTTTTTAAAGATCTGAACGATGTTACGCATATTGATGATGCTATTTTTTCTGGCAAACAATAACACCTCTTCAATTAAATCATTTTTGATTCTTAAAAAAAAAGGAATTCCAGTTATGTACATTGAGGCTACTTTCATTTTTAATTTTCTAATAATTGAAGGTTGACCTTTTGACACTAAGAAAAAGAAAATGACACGAAACAAGAGAACAATAATAATATAAATCTCAAACTCAAAAACATTTAAATGTCAGCATTTTCTTCAACAATGTCATCGCATTAGACGTTTTTATTACACACCAATTTCATTCATTCACATTCGTCCTGTTCCTTTCTTTTTGGAGTCCTTTTTGCGTATCATAAAATCACTCTCGTTTTTCTCATCTCGTCTTTTGTAAAGGAATTCTATATTTCTATACAACACGTTTTGAAAGGCGTCTAACATTTAACGTTAAACGTTCATAGTATATATGAATTTTATATTCTCAAGGAATTTAATATCCTTGAAGTTAAATACGAACCTATAAACGTGTTTTTAATGGTTAACTGTGAATTGAAAGGATTATTTTCTTTTTATATTGAATTCTTTTCGCCAAGTGAAAGGAGGCGGTAGGTATATTTTGACAAAAAGTCACATACCTAAAATTATTGATTGCATGACTGAATTACTGATGAGGATCAAAAATTAGAGTTTTATTTTTCTTTGCAAAAATTTTAGGGAAAAATATATAATTTTATCAACATTCATGAAATATATGAGTACTTTAATGTAAATTAATTTATAATAACTCTGGGCATGTCCTTTTGTACCTTCAATTCGGCAGTGTTGTTGAAGTAAATTAAGATAATCAAATTTTAAGCTCGAAAGAACATCCTTGAAAATTTTTTGTCGATGTTGAAGACCTCTCTTACCTATACACCCAAGAATAAATATCCCAATGAATACCCATATGTGATGTACATAATAAAGTTCATGATTAGATAATTTGAATGAAAATAGGCATTTTTTCTCATTTGTTATACATACATATGTAGGTATATATGTATCTACAATGAATAACTTTTATTTTACATAGGTACAAAGATTTAACCTTACCTTTAACTTCTATACTTGATACGAGTACTTGTGAGACAATTAAGCAATTTTGATATGAATTTTTAAAATGTTAAGAAACATCGGTGGATTGACCTTTTAAATTGGATTTTTATTGATTCTTTAATGCAAATTATGAAGTATACAATTTCTCTGTAGGTATAAACATTTTATAGGTTCCTTAAGGTTAAAATTACAAATTAATATTGATTGGAGTAACATTGAACATATATTGAAGGTCAATAAATGAGAAAATAAAACACTCATGTATTTTTTTTTATTATAATTTGTATACACACTGAAGGGGTTGTTACTACCCTTAACGTGTTGAAAGTTAAAAGACAATGTGAGCTTTAGGAAAATAGGGAACGATTTTTGAGGGGATACCGGTGCTCATTAGTCTTAAAGTGATAGATATAAAAATTAGAAGGAAAAACAGAATTGAGTGAAGCAATCCACATTCTTGAGGTACGGCTAAAAAAAGGAATATCTGGTCTTAATATTACGTTCGAAACTAACGTCAAGAATTATTGGTTCCTGAAAATCTTGGTATTACGTCTGTTTTGTTTTTTAAAGGGGGAGGGGGTGTTAGAGAATGCAATTAATTAGTGTTTTTGTAGAGTCAAATTGTTCAATACAATTATTGACCTTTCTTACTGTACATAAACAATAAGATTAGGAGGAATCAAGATCCAAGCACTTGAACTTGTTCTTGTGGAGATTCGTAAATAAAAACACCTTGGTATGAGTGGTTGTTACTGACGAAAGCTTTTATTGTTGACAATTATGTCTCTTTTATACTTAAACTATTCATTACACATAATACAATTTTTATTACAAAGTATCGATTACATATAATAATAATTTCCTTACAAATCAAAATATATACAAGTTATGTCAATCAATAACATTTAAATATGTCAGCATTAAAATAAATAAATAAAAACAATAACACAACTCGAAGTTGCGCTGGTCATTGCCTCCTGTTGTGTCATCAGTATTCGTTGTAGTATGTCATAGTTGCGCTGGTCATTGCCTCCTGTTGTGTCATCGCTATAGTAGGTCGTCAATGCGATGAACATTCTTCCCCGCGTTGAATGGGTACTCATTCAAGAATTATACCTCTGAGACGTTGTATTGAGTCTTGTGCGGTAAAGGAAGGGGAGTTTCGTTTGACGTCCCTTGCTTCCGAGCTCTGAACAGAAATATGATCCCAAGACAGACTGCTATGATTAAAGCCAGATAGCTGATTGCGTAATGGTGAATGTTGTTCGTAAATATTTTTTCGTTGAGGTTTGCGAGATTCTGATTTTGCAATGTCGACAGCTGAGTTTGGAGTGTTGTTAGTGAGTCAACGTGAGTGTTGTTGAAAATTGGGATTAGATCTAAAGCTGCGTGAACATCACTAGGCTTCGCTATTGCTGATAAGTTTCCAAAACTTATGAAGGATGAATGTACATTGCTTATGGTCATCTGGGTTCCTTGAATTGTAACCAGATTGTTCCGGATTCTGCAATCGTTCTCGATTGAGAGCAGTCCAGCTCCATAGAGCTCCATTTGAAGGGTTTCGGTTTTGCATACAGCTGTAAGTTGAATATTTTTAAGTGCTCCAAATATCCATTGATTTCTATTATTCAACTGGGTCCATAGAATGTTGTTGATGGATTTAACAATGTTACATGATGTTGCGGTGTCGTTGATAAAAAGAGAGAATTCACAGTTGAACGCTTGTGAACCGGAGTGATATTTTGCCTTTCGGTTTGAGCAGAAAAACTGCATTTCCTTTCCTTTGTTGCACTCCTTGAATTCTGATGAAGTCATTGGAAAATATTGGTCTCTATGACGGTTTATGGCCAGGATTTCTATGGCTGGATTAATTTTCAGAAGCGTGTTGTTTAGTATCAAAGGAACTGGTGTTATTTGGAATAGCTCAAAAGCTTCTTGTTCAACGAGTGGAATGGTGATTACGAAAATTAAGTGTTTTCCTGCGGAACCACCCTTCGTTGTTGATATTTTGTAGAATTGGAGCAAATCTTCTTGCTCGAATGGTAGTTTTTGTGACAGTGGTAAATGATTTTTTATGTTCATGATTTCAGCCTTAAGTTGAGTAGGTGAGAGCAGTAGAGGGTTGATGTTGCCATAGTGTACATCCGTTAGTGTCTTAAGAATCGTGCCTTCGATCCTTTGAAGATTAGATGCCATCATCATTAGTTGCATTGCGAGTGTAGTGAAGATTTGAAATACTCTAAGCTGGTCAGTTGTGTTTCCGATTCTTCCAATAATCTCGTTGGCTTGGTTTTGAAGCATGTTTATGCGATTTCGAACCTCCAGCTGATCATGCTTTATTATGTTGATGGTTGAGTCGATGACAGACGTTTGATTTTTTAACATCGATAATAAAAGAGCCTCATTATTGTTTATATGGTCGATTGTTTTAGACAATTCTTCTGCATAGTCAGAGTCCAGTAGCCCGAATAACGTATGAGCTATGTTTCCCACAACGTTTATTGCTGCTCTAGTACTTCGATGTCTTGAGATTAAGTTGGTGTCTCCTTGGAGTGATATCTTCATATTCGTTAGGTAGGTAACCATCGCATTACATGTTGTTCTAAGCTGTAGTTGATTACATAAGTGTTGGAGAGCCTTTGTTCCGTTGTTGAATGCCTCAAGCTCAGCTCGGATGGGTGCTAGGTCATAGTATGTGACTAGGTTCCATTCGTTTGCAATCAGGTTGGTGGAGCCAAGATTTTCGAAGTATAGTCCAGGATTGTTTTTGAATCTTGTAATGTTTATCGGTGATGCAATAACCATTGGAAGCAAGAATAATGGTAGAATTACCGTTGTGATTAATGAAGTATTGCATGTTTTCCGTCGTTTTGGTGATGTTTCTGCTTGTGTGTCCTCATCTTCCTGTTCCTGGTTGACATCTTCGCTATCGTCAAGGAGTGGAGCTAGACGATGAATAGGTCGTTTTAATATTCCTGACTGTGTTTTTACGTTAACCACTCGAACTATGTCATCCTGTCCCTTAAAGATGTCGACAGTTCTTCCCAACGGCCATTTGAGGGTTGGAATGTTATCTTCCTTTATGATGACTAGGTCACCAATTCTTATATTTTGTTGGCTCGTGTTCCACTTGTTTCTTTGTTGGAGTTGATTGAGGTACTCTGTTGACCATCGTTTCCAAAATTCGTGTTTAAGGTAGCAGATGGTACTCCACCGATTTCTTAGATTTTTGGTCTCTGAAACTATATCGGGGTCAATTTGTGCGGTAAGAGGTTCTCCTATTAAGAAATGTCCAGGTGTAAGTGCGGCAAGATCATTTGGGTTAGTTGACAGTGGAGTTAGTGGCCTTGAATTCAGAATTGCCTCTATTTCGATGACCACAGTTTCTAGTTCCTCATGGGTTAATGAGGCTGTAGATACTGTTCGGAGTAGGAGATGTTTCGCTGATTTGACTGCTGCTTCCCATAATCCGCCGAAGTGGGGGGCTCTTGGTGGAATGAACTTAAAGGTTATTACCTTATCGCTGCTGGCCTTGATGATGGATTCTCTTGCTTCTGTTGTGTGTAATATATCCTTGAGCTCGGCAAGCTGATTTTTGGCTCCGACGAAATTGGTTGCATTGTCACAATATAGCGTCTGGATTCTTCCTCTTCTACTAATGAATCTTCTCACGGCCCCAATAAAGGCTTCAGTGGTTAAATCTGTTACTATTTCCAAGTGCACTGCCTTAGTTGAGAAGCAGCAAAACACTGCTAAGTAAACCTTGTGTGGTTTCTTACCTCTGATTTTGAAGTGCACCCACAGAGGTCCACAGAAATCTACACCGCTGATCAGGAATGGTCTATTTGGAGTAACTCGGTCGGCAGGAAGATTACCCATTATTTGCGTCATTAGATTTGGTCTGGTTCTTGTACATCTAATGCAGTTATGAACTGTGTGTCGAGCTGTGATCTTCCCCTTAATTGGCCAAAATTGTTGTCTAAGAATGGATAATAAGGTTTGCGGTCCACAGTGATTGTGTGAGTCATGTTTAAATTTGAAAAGCAACTTTGTAATTGATTCGTTGTAGGGGAGTAATATTGGATGTTTTGCATCAAATGATATTGATGCAGCTTCTAGTCGTCCTCCTACTCGAAGAACGTTGTTGTCGTCTAAAAATGGTGCCAGAGTTATAAATGCACTAGATTTGCATAGGCCCTTATTTCTTTTAAGATCTTGAATTTCGCCTTTGAATTCAATGGATTGTATCTGCCTTATAATAGTCATGAGAGATTCGTTAAGCTCCTTGGGTGAAAGCGCCTTCTGTCCCTCCGGATTCACCTTGAGTTTCTTGGCCTTTTTGATGAACCGGAGCATATAGCCAATGGTATTTTGTAGAAACTTGAATGAATTTCGATGTTGTATCTTGTAGATGAATTGACTTGGAGGATCGTCTTGTAGTGCTATAGCAACAATGTGTTTTCTTTTTCGTTCAAGATCTGAATGAGGTTCTTGTTCCCTTGGAGATGTTTGTGGCCACGCTGATTCATTTCCATGTAAAAAGAAAGGTCCATAAAGCCACATGTGACAAGACATGAAGTTTCGTGCAGATATTCCTCGAGAGAGCAAGTCTGCGGGATTGTCCTTTGATGGCACATGACGCCACAGGGCTCCCCATGAGTGTTCTTGTATTTTTGCGATTCGATTTGCTACGAAGGTGTGATATGAAGATGACGTTGAGTTTATCCAGGAAAGAACAATTTGGGAATCTGTCCAAAAAAATACTGCCGCTTCTGGAAGTCGCACATCTTCTCGTACTCTGCGGGTGAGTTCAGCTCCTAATACTGCAGCGCATAGTTCGAGTCGAGGAAGTGTTTGTTGTTTTATTGGGGCTACACGCGATTTTGCACACAGTAGCCTGTTGATAGTTGTTCGATCTTGGTATGTTGAACGTAAATATACCGCAGCTCCATAGGCTCGCTCTGAAGCATCCACGAACGTATAAATCTGTATAGACGTAGGGTTTCCCTTGAAAACGTGTCTGGGAATTTTCGCTTGGTCGAGATCTGCTATGTCCTTCCTGAAGCTGAACCATTCTTCTTTGAGGTGTTGTGGAAGCTCGTCATCCCAAGAAAGTTTTGAATGACAAAGTTTTTGCATGAAGATTTTGGCTTGAACTACAACGGGGCCAAATAGTCCCAATGGATCGAATATTCGTGCGAGCTCTGAACTTACCACACGTTTGGTGATTGATGAAGTATCATTTATTTGAGCCCTTCCGCATAATTCGTCTGATTTAGGTTGCCAAACGAGTCCAAGTGTTTTTATGGTGCAGTGGCTTGCGTCAGTGAAGTGAAGGCAGATTTCCTGATCTTCCGGGCGAATATCATTCAACAATTGGGGATGGTTTGCACACCATTTTCGAAGTTTAAATCCGGCGTTGTCCAGGATTGACCTTAGCTGTTTTTGAGCTTCCTTTGCCTGAGTGATGCTGTTGGATCCGCTGATGCAGTCGTCTACATAGAAATCCTCTAATAGGATTTGGCTTCCTATTGGATGTGTTAGCTTGCTTTGAGAGGCTAAAAACTGCAGGCATTTGGTTGCCAAATAGGGGGCGGCTGAGGTTCCGTAAGAGACGGTTTTGAGCTTGTAGTATTTTATGTCTTCTGATGGCTGCTGCCTCCACACGATGAGTTGATAATTCTGATCCTCTTCATGAACGAGAATTTGTCTGTACATTTTTTCGATGTCTGCTGTAAACACATATTTATGCATTCGAAATCGGAGTAGGATCGAGAAAAGTTCACTTTGAACTGTGGGTCCAGTATGGAGTATGTCATTGAGAGATAGACTCATAGAGGTTTTAGCCGATGCGTCGAAGACAACACGTAGTTTTGTTGTGCTGCTATCAGGTTTAAGTACACAGTGATGAGGGATGAAGAAGTGAGGTTTTGGGATATCGGTTGGATTGATTTGTTCCATGTGTCCAAATGCTTCATATTCGTCCATAAATTTGATATAATCCCTCCTTAATGTTGGGTTTTTGTTTAGTCGTCTTTCTAATGACATAAAACGGTTGAGTGCTAATTGCCTTGAGTCACCCAAGGCTTCACCATTTTCTCGGAATGGTAGTCGAACTTCAAAGCGGCCGGTATTAGACCTGGTTACTGTTTGAGTGAAATGTGTTTCACAGAATTTCTCGGCTGTCGTCATCGATCTTGGCGAGTCTTCGAAGTCATCCAGTTTCCAGAACCTTTCAATGAGGTCATTAGTAGAATCGTCTTCGCAGAAGATTGCACAAGTGGCATTGTTGTAAGCTACGTTTTCAATTTTTCCTGCCACAACCCAACCAAGGACGGTGTTCTGTAACAATGGCATCTTGTCACCAATTCGTATTTGTTCTGGACGTATGAGTTGATGATACAATTCTGCTCCAAGCAGAACATCAATTTTGTCGGATTGATGAAAGTTTGGGTCTGCGAGATTGATGTTTTCAGGAATGGACCAGGTTGTTGTATCCAGATTCTGCGTAGGTTGAGGTGACATGATGCTTGGAAGGATGAATGCTTCCACTCTGCAGTTGAACTTTCCAATTGACGATTGAAGTTTGATGTTGACTCGTTGTGTGGAGCTTCGTGTTCTTCGTCCGATGCCTTCGATACATAGAGATGATGGTTTGGGTGATAAAGATAGGCGTTTGATAAGCCTCTCTGATACCAGATTGATCTGTGAACCTGAGTCTAAAATCGCTCTGACCACACAGGATTGCCCATTGTTTGCGGTGATGATAACTCTTGCTGTAGCCAACAGCACGTAGTCCTGGTTGTCATTAAGCTTTTGAATCGTAGCTACCGTCATTGGTGCCGAAGCCTCAGTCTTCGTTGTGCTAGGTTTAGCAGTTGTAATCTCTGAAGTCTTCGTTGTGCTAAGTTTAGCAGTTGTAGTCTCTGAAGTAGTTGCGCCAGTAGGTGCGTTGGATGGACGCGAAATTTTTGGTACCAAGTGCAACAGGGTGTTATGCTTGCCTGTGCACTTGGAGAAGCTTCGTGACACACATGTTTTTGCTGTGTGATCGGGCTTGAAACAATTCACGCATAATCGTTGTCTTTGCGTCCATCTTAATCTCTCAGCGGCTGACATCTTCAGGAACTTTTCGCAATAAAAAATTGGGTGGTTCTTATTGCCACATACCTTGCAGTTATCGATGTTGGAGGTAGCAATGTTGGATACCACCTTGGTTCGGTCTTTTCCCCCAACAGCTTCTAGGGCCTCAAAACGGCTCTTCAAGAATTTGAGGAATTCTTCTATTGTTGGAAGTTCTCGAGGGTTTTTGACGGATTGCTCATATAGTAGATGGCTTTGTCGATCTAACTTCTTTGTTAATAGATAAATGAGCAGAGGAGCCCACGAGTCTGTATCGATGCTGAGAGCCTTCAAAGCTGCCAAAGATTCATGAATTGTATCATGAAACTCTCTCATGGTTTTTACTTCGGAGTTTTGCTGCGGCAAACCCAAAATTTTTTGTATAAGGGACAAAGTCTGGGCCCTTTTGTTGCTAAATCGGTCTTGAAGAGTCTTCCATGCGATCCTCTGTCAGTTCCAAGTGCCTTAGCAGGCGTTCTGCATCACCAGACACATTTGTTTTTAAATACCACATTTTTTGTATTTGCGGTAAATCTTGGTGGTGTATCATCTTGGTGAAGATGTCAGAAAACGTCTGCCATTTTAGATAATCGCCGTCAAACTTCGGGATTGTCATCTTTGGGAGCTGCACTGACAGATGATCATTCCTTGTATTATTGGTAGGTCCTTTTAGTGACGATCGGTTCTTCAGAATTTTTATTTCAAACTCTGAATAAGAGTTCATGTCGTAACCCTCTGTAAGTGGGTTTTCGCACTTCTCCCAAATTGAATAATGTAGTTCTTCAATTTGGCTCCAGAGTTTATTCATTGCCCCCAGGCATTGAATGGGAACTTCTTCCTTAACTCGACCGTTAATGAGCCGGGATAATGAGTTCATTAGTGCCTTTTGGCGACGCATGAGAGTAAGCACCTCGTGCGATGTTTGTTCTTCTCCCTCAGGTGTTTTTACTTTTCCCTCGGGCGTTGTTTTTTCTTCAGGTGTCTTCTTAGTTTCGCTGGACTCTATCTCAGTTAGCGGCTCCTTACTTGGGCTGGTCTCTACTTTGGCTAGCGAATCCTTGAATATTTTTATGTATTTTTGAGTTATCTCTTTAATTTTATCGAAATAACTCGAAGCAAAATATTCATCATCGATTTTTAGATACGATAACCGAATTTCTTCGTCTCTGGCTTCAAAATCCTTCCAAATAGCTTCGATTCGGTTTAATCGTGAAGCAAAGTATTCCTTCGTCGTTTTTCGTGTAGGCGAATCCTTGTTGAAGTTCCTGATGATGGTTTGTATGTCTTCTCCGGCCTGACGTTGTTCAGCTGTCCAGGTTTCCATTGTGAACCTTCTTGTCAGATTTTTATGGATTGATGCTTTGTTTCAGCTGTTGATGCTAGTAAAACGTAATGTGTCGCTGACCAAATCTTTAGGTTGACGATTTAAAGTCGGGGTCACCAAATGTTTTTGTAAAGTCAAATTGTTCAATACAATTATTGACCTTTCTTACTGTACATAAACAATAAGATTAGGAGGAATCAAGATCCAAGCACTTGAACTTGTTCTTGTGGAGATTCGTAAATAAAAACACCTTGGTATGAGTGGTTGTTACTGACGAAAGCTTATATTGTTGACAATTATGTCTCTTTTATACTTAAACTATTCATTACACATAATACAATTTTTATTACAAAGTATCGATTACATATAATAATAATTTCCTTACAAATCAAAATATATACAAGTTATGTCAATCAATAACATTTAAATATGTCAGCATTAAAATAAATAAATAAAAACAATAACACAACTCGAAGTTGCGCTGGTCATTGCCTCCTGTTGTGTCATCAGTATTCGTTGTAGTATGTCATAGTTGCGCTGGTCATTGCCTCCTGTTGTGTCATCGCTATAGTAGGTCGTCAATGCGATGAACAATTAGGTTATTGGTTTCTAACAATATCGGCACAGCAATAAATGACATGATACATTGTGGCAGTGTTCGAGCTATATGAATGTTTCTTTTACAGTGCTATCGCTTAAAGCTCTATTTTGGATTCCGTCTAAAAGACTACATTTTTTTTATAATAAGCACACACTCTTATTATGCAAAGGCACAGTGTGAGCACTAGAAAGAAGATAGAGGGTTTAAAAGGAGATGTCGGTGCACATTGGTTTTGAATTCCTGAATATTGCAGTGACTAGGAAAGACAAGAGGGTGGTAAGGCATTCCACATTCACGTAGTACGGGCAAAGAACGAATCTATGTATTTGACAGTACGGCCAAAGTTGGACTCGAGGGTATACTGATGATCATTGCTAGAAGCGCTAGTATTACGGTTGAACTGTGTGTGTGCAACTGGCTATTTCTCTCTATTTCTGGTCGATAGTAGATTTTCCAGGTCTGAAGCCCCACTGGTAAGGGCCAATTAGTTCGTCAGTAAATAGCTTAAGGCGTTCACATAATACGCTGGACAAGATCTTGTACGCGATGTTTAAAAGGCTAATGCCTCTGTTGTAAGCGTAGAGAAGGCGGTCACCTTTTTTATGGATTGGGCAGATGGTGCTTAGGTTCCATTCGTCGGGCATGCTTTCTTTCGACCAAATTTTAGTAACTAGCTGATGCTAGCTCCTTGCAAGATCTGCTCCAGCGTACTTAAAAAGCTCCGCCTGCAGACCGTCATCACCGGCCGCTTTGTTCGACTTCAGCCTGGTGATGGCTAGTTTGATCTCACTATGGTCGGGTGGGTGGAACTCAAGATCATCAACCAAATGGATTTGACGTGGCTGCTCGATAACGAAATCGTTGACTTCATCACCATTAACCAGCTGGTTGAAATGATCTCTATATATTTTTAGCACGGTATTCCCCTCCTTATCTTTGCAGACTCCAGGGCGGCTAGTGAATCCTGTTGTTTTCTTTATGACTCTTTTGACTCCTGTTAAAATATCCCTGAATCTCTTCGATTCACACTGCTCATGGGCATTTTTCTTTGTTATGAGCAAGAGGTTCTCATCCCTTCTTTTGTCTACGCAGAGAGAAGATCGTGTCCTGCTTTGCTGCCACAATCTGTATGCCTCCGTTTTGGCTTTGTTTGCCTGAGCACATTCAGAGTCAAACCAGGGGTTCCTTGGTGGTGGCTGTGAGAAACCTAGCACCTCTTCTACAGCATTTCTGATGGATTGTTTGCAAAGCTGCCAGTGGGTCTCTGGGCACATCTCGTCCGTTGTAGGGTTTCTCGCAAGCTCTAGGGATACTCGGTCGGCAAAGGTAGCCTCCTGCTGCATTCTTCCAAAGTTGAATCTTCTCTTCGAGGTTGTTCGACTAAAAGTTTCGATGGATATTCGTATACACGCAGTTTAGCACCAACTAGCTGATGGTCGGAATCTATGGCTGATCTGTACGTACGAACGCCCAGTATGCTACAGGAGTGTATTCCGTCAATAGCAACATGATCGATTTAATTACTTGTTCGATCATCGGGGGACCGCCAAGTACCTTTGTGGATATTTGGGCAAGGAAATCTGGTGCTACTCAACACCTTGTTTTTCTCGGGTAGGAAATCGATAAGCCTGAGTCCGTTTATAGATGTGATATCGTGTAGGCTTTGTCTTCCGATTGACCTAGCAAAGATGCCTTCTTTACCAATTTTGGCGTTAAAATCTCCCAGGAGAATTTTAACATCGTTTTTATGACATTGCTCATATGTTTTGACGAAGAGCTCATAGAAATCTTCTTTGGTATTGTCATCCTTCTCTTCCGTCGGGGCATGCGCGCTGATAAAGCCCAAGTGGTGGAATTTGGCCTTAATGTGGATTGTCGTCACTCTTTCGCTTACTTCTCGAAAGCTTAAAACTCTTTTATTTTTCTCTTAGTTTCCCTCTGATAGCAAAACCACATCCAAATAAGCGCTTCCTCCCATCGAGTTGAAACTTCCCATAGTAGAAATCATAGCCATCAATATTCCTACTGCCTGGCCCATTCCATCGCATCTCCAGGAGGGCTGTCACATCTGCTTTGATTGCAGCGAGGGCATCGGCAAGCTGCTCTGCTTTGCGTGGTCGGTTAAGTGTGAGCACATTCCATGTACATACACGTAAATTGTTGTACGTTTTTCGTTTGCGGGGGGGGGGGTTGTCAACATTATTCGTCCGTTCATCGAAGGCTTTTACTTGTGTTTTCGTCACATTTCAAAATTTCCTTTCATGGCCGGCTTGTGAGGCCTGCAAATGAATCAGATCGTTAGAGCTGCTTCTTCAGAGCGATATCCGGTCTTTTGCTCCTACTTTCTGAGAAGGTTACCCAGGTGACACAGCTGTGGATCCGATGGATCGAACGTTCGTTGTTAGTTCACCTTTTGGCTATCCAGCGGGCACCACTAGGGGGTGACGATGCGATTTTGCACCACTCTTTTAAAATATCAAGTGCAATAATCTTACTTTTATTTGATTATTCCATTATAGGAAATCTGTGTTACAAATATCGAAAGTACCGAGCATAAGATAACTAACGTTCGGATTCGACATACGAACTGTAGGTGCCCTTAATCGCTGAAATTACTAACACACAAACATTTTTAAGCGTTGGAAGTGACTAGAATGACCGGTTCACTGCAAGCTTGGCATCAGCGAAACATTTTATTGGTCTACATATGTTTTAGTCACGTCAACAAATCGCTGAAATACTATATTTTCTGCAACTGTAGAGCCAAGACTACACTTTTAAAAATGTGGAAAAGAGCTTATGATACAGTCCAGGCATTTAACATTAAACAACAATGCAATTAATTATGTGGTACGTAAACGTGGCATGATGGTTAGTGCACTGGGATCTCATACCAAAAGTCTTGGGTTCAATCCCTTCCTGTTACATCTAAAGTTTTTTTTTTACGGGTTCTGCCTCTTGCGAGGAATTAACAAATCCTCCAAGAGTAATTCTTGTCATGAAAAGTGCTTTCTCAAATTGGCCCTTCGGATTCGGCTTGAAATTGTAGGTCCCTTTTATTCCTGACAACAAAACTCGCACGCAAGAACTTGTGAGAGTTGTAAGTCACTAGGCCCTAGTCCTGAACGGACTGTTGCGCCACCTTATTTATTTGTAAATTTTAGCTTATTTGTAAATCTTTTTCCAATTTTCCATGAGTCTGGTGTATAAATCCGATATATTGGCTACGTACGCTTGGGAAGCTATGGTTTATTACTTATTCACGTACAAATTTTAGAAAACATCACCCACATTTTGACAATACCATTTTCAAAAAATTGTGTAAGGATTTGGTTTGAAGCTCACTGATTTCTTGACCTGAAACGCTTGAATTAGTTTCCAAACGTGTTCATAATATCGGTCCTTCAGCGTTTTGTGGCCAATGGATAAAATTTCAAGAAGGCTGATAATACTGTTTTTGAATTTGGTGCATTATCCTACTCTAACCAAATGTCTTCCTAATCAGTTGAAAAATGTTGGTTGACATTGCTCTGTAGTATCGTTGACCGAAACGTTATTTCCAACATAATTTTCGAAAAAATAATCAGACAATTATGATTCCACATTACGTCCAAAACTTTTACTCTCCTTGCGCGTTTTCGACTTAAATGCGATTTTTTTGTTTGTTAACGTATGCACAGAGATTAAAATGAACCTGGTTAGAAATCGTTGTTCAGTACAGGCCCGAACTTTAAATTCATAACGAAGCGAATGGTCATAGGCCTGTAGCTGTTAAGTTAAATAGGCCTTTAATTATCTGTTTTTTTTTTTTACTAAAATTTCCTGATTTGACTTGGTCACCGAGTACTGATGCGAGTAGCAAATTCGCGTTTCAAGGATGCGATGGGAGCTTCATTTCAGAAAAAAAATGTATTTGACCAAAGCTCACTCACTTTGAAAGTAAAGGGTGTCCCAAAATTAACGCAAGATTTGAATTAAATAAAAAACGCTGTTTTTAGTCTTTTGATATTTTTATTGACTCGTAAAGTACATAGGATAGGGTTCTGTATGGAATAACACATCGGACAAATGGCCTCCACGGCTTTGCATGCACATTGCACATTGCGCACTCTTTTGTTGAAATTTTCCATGACCATTCTGCATAAATGTGGCTGAATTTAATTGGTGCAGCATTGAATCTCCTCCTTTAATGCACGGGTGGTTGTTGTCTTGTTGACATAGACTTGCGATTTCAAATAACCCCATAAAAAGAAGTCTAATGGTGTTAAATCACACGATCTAGGAGGCCAATTTTGATCACCGAAACGAGAGAGTACACGACCTGGAAATGTCTCATGCAGTAATTGAATTGTTTCACGGGCTGTATGACATGTGGCACCGTCTTGTTGAAACCACATATTGGACGCATCAATATCATCCAATTTTGGCAGAAAGAACTGTGTAATCATGTCGCGATATCGAGCACCAGTAACAGTCACTGCTTGACCGGCATAATTTTCAAAAAAATATGGGCCAATTATGCCTCCAGCTCAAAATCCACACCATACAGTCACGCATTGCGGATCAAGATGAAAATGTGCTTCATCGCTTAGGATGATTTTGCTCGAAAAATCAGGGTCCATTTGTTGATGTTCAATAATCCATTCAACGAACTCTCTTCTCTGTTCATGGTCATTATGCTTCAATTGTTGTGTTAATTGAATTTTGTAGGCATGAAGACACAGATCTTTGGTGAGAATACGCTGTAGAGAGGTTCTTGAAATTTGCAATTCTTGTCCACGACGTCGAATTGAGGTTCCTGGATTGTCAGCAACACTTGCACGCACTGCTTCAACATTCACATTTGAACGGCTTGTTTTTGGACGACCAGTGTGTTTGGCGTATCCAACGGATCCAGTCTCCATGAATTTTTCAATTAACCTCTTCACAGTTAACGAAGTTAAAACACTATTCCGAAAAATATTTTGTATAAAATTTTCGAACTGCAGCCGCCAAGCTTTCACTATTTTCGAAATATTCTTTAATAATGAAGACACGTTGTTCTATCGTGTAACGCTCTACTTTTAATAACCCTATACTGTTAGCTCTCAAATTGTTTTTTTCAGGGTTGCCAACACTTCACTGCACAAATGGCGGCAAATTCAAATCTTGCGTTAATTTTGGGACACCCTTTACATATTTTACATCTTCCACTGTTATTTAAGAGTAAAGCAGATCATTTGTTTCTGCGGAAGTATCACACTTTCCGTCAAGGTTTCTAGTAGGAAACAGCTTTCAGTGTTAAAATATTAAATGATTTATAAAGCAACCGTAATAATTTGTCGACTATGCACAAGGCAAACAAACCAGTTGCTAAAACTTCCACAAAAACCTAAAATCATGAATTTTTTAATATAGTAATTAAAATGCAGAGTTTTTTCTAAATTAAGAGTTCAATGAAACCACAAACAAATTACCTCATGTGTCATGTCATGTCTTGATATAAACCAAGAAAAAGTATATTTTGAAATTCCAGTACCTCAATAAATAAAGTAAACTTTCCCTCTTATACTTAAATAAATTAAATTTTATTATCATAATTTAAACTTTTGGGAAAGGACCTTGATTTTATTTTAATTTATACAAAAAGAAGTCTTCATTTCATTTCCCATTCCTTCTCTCCCAAGAACACATTAAAAAAAGGACTTGAAGTCAAGCTGAGTGCAATGACTTTGAAAATTTTTAAATGTTAAAAAACACCATTGAAAGGTTAAGGCGGTGCTGTTATCTTTTAATCTTTACGTCTGTCTGATAAATTCATCATTTAGGTCAAACTTTTTTTTTTGTAATGTGTCAAAACCTCAAAGAGATCGACTCTCACGGCGGAGGATTACAAAAAGGATTTAAAGCAATTTTTGTTTGTGTATTCCCACAAAAATGTTTCTTTGATTAGATTTTCCCAACATTCTATGGTACATGTATTTTGGCATCGGCACAATTCAATTTATCATATGGGTTTTTCATCATTCAATTTGGAAATTCAATTTTTGATAAAATAAAATGAAAAGAAAAAATAAAACACTGAAATAAAAAAGGACTATTCATTCGTGAAAACATATTCACTGCTCATTCCATTTTTGAGGTGAATGTACTCCTATATAGCACGAACACTCCCTTCAAAACTCATACTCTTGTTCTTCCTGAGTGTTCTTTATTTATGCCGTTCAAAGGAATGTTGTCTTTCGTTTGAATAAAACGAAAAGGCAATTTAATAGCCTAACACGATGGCTATAGTACAAGGATAAGGCTTTTAAGGATAATTTGAATGTCATTTGGTAATCTTCTTGGTTGTTGTCGTCTCTACTACGGTCTAATGTCCTTACGTTTACGTCTGTGGCTAAAATAAATTATGAACACAAAATTATTTGACGAAGAAGAAAATAAAAGAAGCCTCATTTCGTTAGTCGTATTTGTGTATACATATGTATGTACGTAGAGCCAGAACTTAACGCTTTATAAAAAGAATCCTACGCAGTTTACTGTTTTTATTGTGTGTCGAAAGTTTTTGTAGATGTTGTTAATGAGTCCATAAAAATAATAAATTTTGACTAAGCCAAGAGAACAGGGACATCCACAATCTACATTACCATAGACCATAGGTAGATATATTTACTTAGACTTTAGGGGACTAAGGAAAATAAATCCTAAGGGAATTATATGGTAGACCTCTGAGCTTTGTGGTATTTTTCATAAAAGTAAGAGTGTCTCAAGTAGAGAAAATAATGGCATCACTTAAAATTCAAAGGACACTTGGTCATCTCAATTGTTTGCATAATTTTTATTAATACGTTTTCTTAGGTAGAAAAGAAATTTTTTGATTACAACCTTGAAAAAAATTACCAACAATATTTTGAATTTAATGATATATTTTTTGAAATTTTTAGTCGAAAATCAATTTTAGTAGCGTTTTTGAAAAATGTTTATTTCTTATATAAACAAATTCAAATTGGATGAATGAAATTAATTTGAAGTCAATATCTGTTGTTCACGCGATATAGAAAACCGAAAATCAATTTTGCTCTAAATTTTATTATTTTAAGAAAAAACTGAGTGTTGGATTTTTGTAAAAAAAAATACTGAATGACGAAAACAATATTTTCTGTGAGATAAAATAAGTTTGCAGGAAATTTTTGTAATTATTGAAAAGATATTTGAGTCGAAAACCACAGTATACTTATGCTTTTATTAGTTTTTTTTTTAAGCTGTCAAATCGAATTTTATAGAATGTTGAAAACAACATTATTTATAAAATAAAATTAATTTGAAGCCTATTGCCCATGTTCTGCATTTCAATTATTGTTAATACACTTTTCGAAAGTGAATTGGTGTGTTCAATGCGGAGGATATGGAAGGACCACTTCTGTAGACTGTATAACGGAAAGCAGATAGAGAAAAGTTGGTTAGGAGCATGCACCAACTAATCTGTAAGATATGGTCGGAAGAATGCATACCTGATGAATGGAACCTCAATATCGTTTGCCCGGTCCTAAAAAAAGGAGACCCTTTAAACTGCACCAACTATAGAGGAATCAGTCTACTTAACATCGCCTACAAAATCTTCTCTGCCGTAATATCTGATCGTCTAAAGCCCAGGAAAGTCCACAGTTGATTAAATATTCACATTACGGCAGATCCTGGAAAAAACCCAAGAACACCAAATCGACACCCACCATCTTTTCATCGATTTTAAGGCCGCATATGAGAGCATCGACAGTCAGGGGATGTATGTAGCCATGTCTAGTTTTGGCATGGAGAATTCACGATGCCCCACGCTGTTTGGAAACAACTTAACTAAACCTTTCGATGTCAAAAAAGGTTTTAGACAAGGTGATGCGCTGTCATGCGATTTTTATAACTTCGTACTTGAAAGAATGGTGCAGAGCTCAAACGTCAACACTAGAGGCACTATCTTTCAAAAGTCTGTCCAATTACTAGCATATGCTGATGACATTGACATAATCGGAAAAACTCAGCGTGATGTCAATGGGGCTTTTGTGAGTATTGAGGCAGAGGCGGCAAAAATGGGTTTAATGGTTAATGAGGGCAAAAAAAAGTACATGCTGTCATCAAGAAAGGACATACAAGGCCGACGTCTTGGTCAAAACGTAACCATCGACAGACATAACTTTGAAGTAGTCAAGGACTTAGACTGCCTAGGCTCCGCTATAAACGCAGAAATCAACACCAGCGGTGAGATCAAACGAAGAATAAATCTTGCAAACCTTTGTTTCTTTGGGCTAAGAAAGCAATTGAGTGGAAAAGGTCTCTCTCGAAGAACCAAAGTGTCGCTTTTTAAGACCCTTATCATCCCCGTCCTGATATACTCTGCAGAAGCATGGACTATGACAAAAGCGGATAAAAGCACCTTGGCTCGGTTCGAGAGAAAAGTTTTTCGTGTGATCTACGGTCTTGTATGCATCAAAGGGGAGTGCAGGAGAAGATTAACGATGGATGAAGAAGGGTAAGAGTCCAACGATTAAGATGGCTGGGTCACGTAGAGCGCATGGAAACCAATGCTCCGGCCCAGAAAGTCTTCGAATCTACAATCACAGAACAGCACAGTAGAGGAAGACCGCGAATAAGGTGGAGCCTACAAGTGCACAGTGACCTCACTCAATTTAGAGCCCCCCCCTTAAGTAAGTAATTAAGTAAATGGATGTTCTGTATTTCGGTTTCATCCATTTTTTGAAACATTCAAATCATATTTTTTATTTCTGTGAATTGATATTTGATAGGTTCCTTCTGTTAGGAATCGGAGGGTTGCAGCAAGTTTTTGAATTGAAGAAGGTTTTTTTACCCTAAGAACATATAAAAAAGCGTTTTTGCTTAATCTAAAATTACAATGAAAGCTAAAAAGAAGAAATCAAGAATTGACTTAATTTATCAGAACAATTGAACCGTATATTTTGAAAGTGGCATAAGTCACTTTTTCAAAAAAAACGATTTAGTGGCAACACTAAATACAATTGAACGGTATCTTTTCATTTAAAAAAAAAATTGCATTCAATGAGTTGAGAACTATTGAGATTTCTTCGAGATTAACGGTGTAACAAATATCTTAAATATCTCGACTTAAAACAAAAGTGACCTATGCCACTTTCAAAATAAACGGCTCAATTATGCATAATTTTTACACCCTTATATTCTGTCAGATAAATCCAATATATTTGATTTGTCTGACAAAATTCTTCTTGTTATTTTTTCTCTTGAATTCTGTTTCCTTCCAATAACGTTGCATCCATCTTCACAACAGCAAAACTTTACTTCAGAAACAAAATAAAAATGGATGATCCTTCAGTTCTGACAGTTCAAAGCAAATTCGATTTCAATTTACTTTCGATCGAAATTCGGAACAAAGGCGTATCAAATCGTACAAACTTTTAGTAATGTTTTTTTTTTAGATTCTTATTTTATATTAAAAAAAAACTGTGAACTCGATTTTTCTCAAAATTTTATTAAATGTTGACAACAATAGTTTTTAAAAGATAAAATAAGTTTAAAGTTTTGAAAAGATATGTGGGTCGAAAATAAATTTTTACCAACTTTTATTAATTTTTTGTAAAAAAATGTCAATTCAAAAAACGTCATTCGTTGTTGCACAAAATTGTTTACGAAATAAAATAAATTTCTGTTCATCACATTTTCGAGGTGACAAATATTTTTTTTTCAGTTTTGATTAATAAAACAACGGTTAATTGGATTTTTTATAAAAATCTATTTGTTTAATAGAATGTAACACTATAAAATATGAGCTTTCATTCAAGCCGCTAGCGTTATTGGTTCGTAAGATATTATTACCAAAACTTTCACATTTTTAATAAATTGCTATGGTACAAAAAATACCCACGCAATTTTTTTTCGACTGAAAATCTAATTAAATAAAAATTGAAACCAAACTTATTTTACCGTATGCAAGATATCGTTACTAGTTTTTATTTATTTTATTTTTGAAAAATTCAATTGACAACTTTGTTTACAAAACTTGAAAACCTAAAAAACACAACAAAAAAACTGATAAGACATGATTTTAAGCCCAGGTATTTGTAGAGCAAAGAAAGATATTGCCCTTAAATTTGTATCTCACACTAAATGTTATTTTAATTTTTATAAAATTTATAGACAAATCGACAGATGGGATGGAAAGTTATCAGGGTGAGTCAAATCCAGAATCTTTTAGCTTTGACATGTTGAAACTATATGGAAAGTTTTGCATTGGTAAAACATTTTGAAATCGAGCTTTTAATCAAACATGACATTGCGATGGTAAAAAAGTCGGGAAAAGTGTCTGTTGTGCCTTACGCCCAAGTCACTGTGCCCTACGGCCAAAACGATTGGGTCAAATAAGTTCAAACATGGAAATTCATGTTTTAAGCATATTCGGGTTAGGGGATTTTCATTTTGTTTTAAGTTGAAAAATACTAGTAGTCTACATACAAATTTGTTTGAACAAAATTTGAAATCGAACCGATAGATTTTTTATAATTATTTTGTTTCTTAATTAATTATTTTTATTCTTTCAATACAAAATAAAATGCACGACTGGGTCGCACGAACTTGCTCCTGTATGCTAAGAGTATGTTTAAAAAAGTACTTATATAAGTTTTAAAAATATACCTATATTTGTCTTCAAAGATATAAATGCCATTATGTACAATTGTACATAATGAAAACCATAGTACTCTCATGAGCAGAAACTTTTAGGGCGACCAGATGCAGAGTCGTTGGCGTGGCGTTAGTATCGAAAGTATAGAAATTCAGCGGGAGCGCGAGAAAAATATTATTTCCATTCCCATAAGCAGCCAGTAGAATAAGGGAGGTAATTAATTTTCGACCCAAAAAGTCTACACAATTTCCTTGATTCTACTTGAGTCTATCCTTGTATATATTTTCACATAAAAGCTTCCATATGAAGGTTGATAAATATGTTTTTGTTTTATTTATATCAATGCACTTTATATAAAAAACAAAATGGCTTAATATTGTATCTAATAAGGGGATGAAACAAACTTTTGCATTCTTACGTCAGCTGTTTAGGATCTTTTACCGATATTTGTTTTTATTTACATTCATAAGTCTGCTTTTACTTCGGTACGATCTTTGTATATGAAAAATGGTTTGTATTATGTATGTATAAGGCTACGATGCGATTCAAAGCTTTTTTCCTTTAGATAGAGCTTTATTGTAATTTCATATTAAAAGAATCATGATGGAAAATAAATAAGATAAGAAAGAGGCAGACCATGAATGTTTAAATTGTAAAGCGATCGCCTATTGGTTGTGTAGTTAGGTAACAGGTAGATGTCTAAAAAGAATAAAGAATAGTTCATTGGCGAACTTAGCTTTATGCAGATAGATAGATAAAACCATGTTTATGATGATAATGAAGGGATGTTATTGGTAGCTAAAAGGTACATACTACATCCCTTCTTTACTATAAGTTTTTACGTTCAGTTTATTTATTTTGTTAAAGTTTAAAAAAATAACAAGCATACGAACAGGTACAAGAAATTGCTATTGATGTTTTGTTTACAGTCAGGCTTTTGTGCGTTTGGGATTTTAGTTATGAAGTGACACGTAAGCAGTAGTTGTAGAAGCCGTACGTACTTTTATAAATAGGTATAATGTGTATACGTTGGAAAAGTGATTCTAATAGTAAATACATATACTCTTTCTGGCCCGTTTCTTTAACTTGTACTAAGTTTATATAGGCGAAGGAAAGTAAATCATGTGTGAAACAACCTTATTCGTAAAGAATAATATTTTAAAATCACATATACAAAGTTACCAAGACAATACTTCTTGATAGACACTTTAAAATAGACTGTTGATTAAATATATCATATTCGTTAATCCGCTACAGTTGCGCTACATGGGCGGCCATCGTTAGTATTTACAATAATTTTAGTTATAAAAATACATAAATATGTACCAAATGCACTAATTTAGATAAAAGCTAGGAATGTAATTACAATTTTGTCAAAATAATGCGCTCTTTCGGGCTCATGCACAGTTAAAATATTAAAAAAAAAATATTTTAAGATTCAAAACTTCGCCCGAAAAATAAGTTTGTCTTCAAAAATTTAAATGCCATTTTATAAATAAAAAAACATTTCATTTTTCAAATTTTTTTTATGCAAATCGTTAGAGCGATTTTTTTTTAAATTAATTTTTTATATATAAAATTTTTCAATTTTGTTCTAAAAATATTTTTGGTACGCAGTCGTTTAGAGATTGTTAATATACGCTATGCGTTTGAATTTCGTAAAAAAATGTTGAAACGTTTTTGAGATATCGAATTTTGAAAAAATAAAATTCAATATTTTTTTAAAAATCCAAACAATAAAAAATTGCACTTTTGATAATCAAATATTGTTAAAGCAATATGAGAGCTTATTCCGAAAAAAAAATTATTGAAATCGGTTTATAAATTGCTGAGAAAATTAAAAAACAAAATAACGGTACTATGAGCAGTACCTTTCCTAAGCAATACAAAAATTTGTTTTTCTTATTATAAGAAGCCAAGTTAAAAAATTAAATTTTAGAGAAAATTTAAAGAAAATCTATCGGTTTGTTTTTGAGAAAATTCGAATTTTCGTTTTTTGACCAAAAAAATTGTATGGTGGCCACTGTTAGTTTTGATCTTAAAAAAAAAATGAAAAAAACGCCTAACGCGAATCTGCTCAAAACCTTAACTTCCAAGTTTGAACTCAATCGACCCAATGGTTTAGGCTGTAGGAGCGTGGACAGACAGACAAAACTGACCGGACGGAATCGCGGGACCCACTTTTTTCGACTTGTCTACCATCGTAATATCATGTTTGATTAAAATCTCGAGTTCGAAATTTTGCACGAATGCAAAACTTGCCATATAGTTCCTATATGTCGCAAGTAAAAATATATTTCTGTATTGCGCCAGACGGGTACACAACCATTCTTTTGTTTTTAATTGTTTCTATTTTATTTATTTATTCTAGCTATTTAACCTATTTCAATTTTTTTTTATCGTACAAGCTATTATAATGTTTTAATAATATTTGATGATCAAAAATGACAAATTTTACCGTTTGGATTTTAAGAAATATATGGCTTTAATTTTCGAATTTCGATATCTCGAAAATTGGTCTTCAATTTTTGACGAAATTCAAATGTAAAACGTATGCCCTAAATAATGTACTTAAAATATTTTTAAGTTTTTTGAAAGCTCGCTCAATGGTGTGTATGTGCTGGTTCATTCAATAACACATGGATTGTAGATTACAGTTTTGATTGTCAGGGTCCGGACCAATTCTACGTCACTACTAAGGTTATAACACTAGTAGTGAGGTCATATTGTAAAGACCTTTAAATAATCTTATGCAGTAATATACTTAGAAGTTCATTTGTTTTGATTTTAGGATTTTTTTTATCTTGCAATGACTAGTAATTTTAGAGTAGATTATAGTAAGGTTAGTGGGCTGAGATCGAATTTTCTGTCTGTATCTACATTAATTCTAACAGACCAGCTGTATTGGTATGAGTGAAACCCAAGTATATGAAGATTCCGATCCTGCTGAATTTTTTATTCATAGGTATTGCTTGGCGCCACTATTCTTCTCACACCATGGTCTCGTCACATATATTAAGAATGATGTTGCATATCAACTTTTACCACAATACGGTCATTGTACTAACTCCCTTATTAATTTCATGTGGTTAAAACTTTCCGTGAATAAGCACATCATTCACTATTGTTTTCTTTATCGCACCCCAAACCTGGACAGACTTTCAACTTCTCAGGAATTTAATGCTCTGTCTAACTCCATACAAAGAATTGTCTCCCTGTATCCAAACACTGAAATCGTTATTACGGTCGATTTCAATGTTCACAATTCTTCGTAGCTTCGCCATTCGTGCTAGACAAGTCCCGAAGGAATGTGTGCTTAGATTTTTGCTGAGTTTAACCATCTTACTGAGCTTGTCAATGAGCCTACTATATCAGACTTTAACGGCCGAGCAGAAAATACACTGTAATTGTAATTGTAATCTCACTTCTGATCCTGATAAATACACAATCAGTGTAATGACGCCTCTAGACATATCGGACCACAGTGTCATATCTGCTTATTTCTCGTGTCAAACAAATCCAGTTAAAGAAAGAGCTCCAAAGAGAACCGTTTGGCAGTACGAGAAAGCCAACTGGGACGGTCTCAATAATTACTTCAGGATCTTTAACAGGTCGCTATGCTTCCTCAGTAGCGACGTAGACTCTAGTGCAGATATGATTTCTTGTATGATTCATCTGGGAATGGAAACGTTTATCCCAAATAGGGTTAAAAGTATTAAACCCAAGGTTAAATCATGGTTCGATTCGAGCTGCAAAGAGGTTATTAAGGAGTCATTTGTAAAAAACATGGGGAATTCTTCCTTGTCCTCGGTTCCTACCCTTGTTGTCAATGAAACTCCTTTAGTTAGCTCTATTGATAAAACCAACTTATTTGCAAGGCAGTTTGCCAAAAATTCCACCTTACCAGATAGTGTCATGACTCCCCCAGTTCTTGAACGCGTAAATGGTTCTATGGGACCAAATTTGTTCGTACTCGAACTGTGGTGAGAGTTCTTAAAGATCCCAACAATTATAAATCCGCTGGGCCGCTATTATTCTGAAGAGGTGTTCTTCCACGCTAGCGAAACCACTGCGTAAGCTTTTCCATCTATCCTATTCTTCTGGGCTCGTTCCGAGTAGTTGGAAAATTGCATTTGTTCAGCCAATTCCGAAAAAGGCAAATCTTCTTCTCCCACAAATTACCGACCGATAGCACTAACGTCCCTTCTTTCTAAGGTCATGGAAACGCTGATTAATTATCAGCTTAAGAAATATCTTGAGGAACGGAAGCTTCTTAATGACCGGCAATACGGCTTTCGTAGCAATAGGTCCACTGGTGATCTCATGGTTCATCTCACCGAACCGTGGAACAGATCTTTACATCGTTTTGGAGAAAGTAAGATTATTGCACTTGATATTTCAAAGGCATTTGATAAAGTTTGGCATCTTGATCTCTTATCGAAAATGCGTGCTTTCGGTATCGACGAATTTCTTCTTCGTTGGATTAGAAATTTTCTTTCGAGCCGTTCAATACAAGTTGTTTTGGACTGTTTCAAGTCTGAAACTCATAAAATAAACGCTGGAGTGCCCCAGGGCTCCGTTTTGTCTACGACCCCCTTCCTCATTTTTATAAATGATCTCCTGTCTGCTACTTCTAATCCAATACATTGTTTCGCTGACGATAGGACTCTTAGCTTTTAATATTCGTTTCCAGACTCACAACCCTCCTCTTCGGATGTGGGACTGCAACGGCAAAATATGATAAGCTCATTAAATTCCGACCTACACAGCATTGTACAATGGTTAATAAAAAATCGTGTGAAATTTAATGCTTCGAAAACGCAATGCTGTCTTGCATAGTTAAAGCGAGATAAACCGTCTTTGCCACTATCTATGAGTGGCACTTGCATCAACGAAACAGAAAATCTTGACATCCTCGGAATGTGCATCAGCAACCACCTTTTGTGGAGCGATCACATAAGCGATGTTGCCAAAAATGACGCAAGATGTCTAGGTTTTTTGAGACGTTGCAAGAAATTTTTTTCTCCGTCTGATCTGGCTACAAACTACAAAACCTATAGACGTCTGAAACTTGAATTTAACTCTCATCTCTGGGCTGGTGCTCCAGTAACTTATTTAAGCCTCTTGGTAAGTATTCAAAAAAGAGCTTTTAAAATGATTGGTGACATTAACATCATCAACTCGTTTACATCACTCGAACATCGACGCAAGGTTTCTTGCCTTACCCTTTTTTACCGTTATTTTAACGGACTATGCTCTAGTGAAATAGCCAGTTGCATTCCTCCCCTTAAACAATTTAACCGTAATACCCGCGCTTCTAGGAATGCCCATCAGTTTACCCTTGAGCCCAACTTCGGACGTACTATGAAGTACAGAGATTCTTTTTTTAGCCGTACTACGCGAATGTGGACCGCCTTACCACGCTCTATCTTTCCCTGTCATTGCAATGTTCAGAAATTTAAAACCAATGTACACCGACACCTCCTATCCAACCCTTCCCTCTTTTCCTAATGCTCACACTGTGTCTTTGGCATATTAAAGGTATAAAAAACCCTTTTATTGTTTACTAATTATAAAAAAAAAATTGAGATTATGGATTTAAACAAAATTTTTCTTTTAATAAATACCGTTTTCAACATTCGTTTAAATTTTAATAAAAATCAAATCGACAGTTGATCCTTCAAACAAATAAAAAACTTAACCTTAATAAAAGTTGGTAAAAATTGACGTTCGACTCGAATATCTTTTTAAAAACCTAAGATATTATGTTATAAAGTTTTGAGTAAATTCGAATTCACGGTTTTTTACAAAAAATAAAAACCTACAAAAAAAAAAAACATTATTAAAAGTTGGTAAAAATTGATTTTCGACTTAATTATTTTTACAAAAATTAAAAAATTGTCTTCAAACTAATTTTATCTTACAGAAAATATTGTTTTCGACAGTTGGCAACTTTTTTTTTGTAAAAATCCAAAAGTTTTTACTAAAATTAAAATTTATAAAAAAAGTACGCAAAAATAGTACGTTTCTCGATATTTCTTGAATAATAGAAAATATTAACATCAAATCTATTTCATTCATCTTATTTGTTTTTGTTTATAGAAGAAATAAAAATGTTCAAGAAATGGTACTAAAATTGGTAAAATTTGGTTTTTGAATAAAAATCTCGTTAACCATAATAGATTTCGAAATCAAATTATTTCATTATATGCAAAATATTGTAGGTCATTTTTTATTTTCTTAGAACAATTCAACTGACTTTTTAACAAAACTCAATAACCTTTAAACTTATTAAGCAAGATAAATAGCCAGACGGGATGGGATTTTTTTTTTATTTTTAATTTTGACATACATTATTTAAATTTCAGTATCAATTACAATATTATAGGCAAACATTATTTAAAGTTCAATATTAGGACCCATACAATATGAGGTCCTTATTAGGATTATCGTCTCTGTCGTTATCACAAGTTCAAAAACTAATTTCCAATTTTACAGTGTATTTTTTTTTCATATTATTGCTGAAACGTAGGTTAAAAATTGTGTTATAACGAAATATGCAAAATTCTTGGAACGTAATTCAAAAGATTTTTAATGTTTCCACGTTTTTTTAAATTTATGTATGAAATGATAGATTTAATGAATTTAAGATAAATAGCCCAATCTGGCAAGCCTGATAAATAGCTCTACCACTGTGAGTTAAAAGTTGAATATTAAGCTTTAAGTAAAGTTTACATTTTGACTTTTACTGAGAAGAGGTTTAACTTTTCCTTTTGTATTTTGTGTTGCAATTTTTTCCTGTCCTGCACTTTTCAATTAAAATCCTTTTTTTTCTGTCTGAACTCTAAAATTCCTTCGCAATAATAATAAAAAAAATATTATAACGATAAAGTTTCTCACCATGATGATGTTGTTGATGATATTGTTGTATGTATTTTAATTCATATTTTTTATACCTTGTTCCACACATGAAACGAAACGTAAAACAAAATAAAAACAACTAAAAAGAAGATATCACAGGATCAAACATAAAAATAATAACACAAAATGTAGAATGATACGATGTCTGTATTGAAACTGGAAACTGGATGAACTTTTTAAATTGTTGCCTTTGTCTCCAGGACCAAGACTTGGGCTTAGATGGTGTATGTGTGTATGTGTGTTTGTGTGTTTTTTTTTTTTTGATTTATGACTGTGTGTATATTTCAAAGGATAATGGTAACATTTTTGTGAGGGTTTTTTTGGGCAAAAAGTTTTTGAGTCGTTTATGTTTTGTGCGGTTTGTTTTGGTTGTGTTTTATTAGATCCAGCAAGTTTCAAGGATGTCTATTAGTGCTTTGAAAGTTATATTCGTGTACCTATAGCAGCTATATTGTGGGATTATTGTCAGGCTTTGGACGTAAAAAACAGAATAAAGATGGAAATTTAAATAATACCAAGAACTGTTATTGCAGAAGATTAAAGGTCATTGGTTTTATTGGAAAATAAAAGTCTGAAATCTTTAAATTATTATTTATTTTAAGCCACAATTGGTGGGATTTTGATAATAATGAGATATATTATTATTTAAGGTTTTACGAGACGCATGTTTAATGGTTCTTAAAAAGTGTTTGTCTTTTATTTATTATTTTGTCCGACCATTTACTTTGTCACACAAGCATTTAAATATTGATTTCTAAATTTGTTCGATTTAAATTAGAGAGTTTGGGATACAACTCAAACCGATACTTATTACTTACTTAGGTTCGCAGACCTATTAAGTCCGTTTAGAACCCCTTAAGGGGCATATGGGCTTTACTATATGCCTACGCGCCAGCATGTGCGGTTTCCGGAGATGTGTTTTAGCTCCCTAGAACTCTTGCGTAGTGACGCTGCTGATTCCTCCTCCACTGCTTTGCCTTATGTAATTTTCGGCCGTAAAGCTCTTCTTCATTCTTGTCTCAGCGGATTCCATTGCATTGTTAGTAGTTACCTTTTTGAAACGTATATCCATTTCCACTTACGCCTTCATATACCTAATAGAGTCCATAGGCTCTTTACCTGTCCTTCTATGAAGGACCTCATTGGATATTCGGGTAAGCCAGAAAATTCTTAGAATGTTGCGAAGACACCTATTCACCTAGGTTTGCAGCTTTCTTGTAATGGATGAAGTAACCTTCAAGGTGCTACACCCATAAAGAAGCACAGATTCAACATTTGTGTGAAACAGTGGTAGCTTTGTTCTTAAGCTAACAGAATTATTCGACAGCGTATCGATGACGTCTTGTTCGGTTCCACCTTCGACCGAGACGATACCTCAAAGTTATTGAAAACTCTCCACTTTTTCCACCGGTTGCGAGGAAAAATTTATTTGAGAGAATGGTCAGGTTTTGGGGCTGATCATTTTTGTTTTGCCGGAATTCATTTTATGCCAAACGACTTCTGCTTCTTTCTTCACACTTGTTGTCATTTGATGGAGATCCATAATCCTATAAGATAGTAAGCAAACATCGTCCGTGTAAACAGGATGTCAAAGTTCATTAGGTCCCTCCGCCTTAAATTTGACACACCGTACTCTACTCTGAATCCTTGCTTTGACAAGCCTTTCTCCAAGGGGCTCCGATGAAATAATGCTCATGATAGCCGGTTTTGTTATGAGCAACCCGAGTCCAGCTTCTCGAGCGTAACCAGCGAAAAGCAGGACAGTGTTTCGCCTCCGTGATTTGTATGTGCCCGATCACAACCATCGCACTTCGCTTAACCCTATCCTGTACCGCATAAATTCTCTCTCTAATTGGAGGAATCTGGCAGTATGGGGACCTTAACTCGTTGCGTCCAGAAGCGTTCTTACATTTCAGATATCAATATTAGTCCGGGTACAATCACACAAAACACGTCAACGAGGTATTATTAATTATCCGAGGCGTAGCTTCCTTTTTCATAGTAGGATTGAGTTCAGTTACGAAGTGTGCTAATCTCCATAGCTTATCTTGAAGAGTCAGGAAACTTCGCCCTTGCAATTTTAGCTAACTTATGTATATAGGGATACACAAATCATTGCCCAGATCTCTAACGTAGACCACTTAGTCTGTCTAATGTGTCAAATCAAGTCATATCTACAAAACATTAAGTCTAATGCTATTTGTTGAAATGTATGTAACTTATGTGAAAATATTACTGTATACAAATAACAAATCAAGTATCTGTAGGACAATATGAAAACTCATTTTGTAAATATCTAGAATATATTTTTCATTCGCAAATAAACTCTTCAATCGTTAAGACGCCTTTGTTTTTCTTTTTCCACATTTTTCTCTTCGCCGAATTTCTGCTCAATATGTTATGGGCCCAGGCGACCGCATGTGGTAAAAAGAAAAGATTTTAATCGCAGCAATAGTTCGTCACAATTATCAAGATGAGTGCAATGTACCAAATAGAGAAGTTGGAAGAAAAGAATTATGATTCTTGGAGCATTCAGATGCGAAGCGTTTTGGTACATGCGGAACTATGGAGTGTTGCATCAGGTACGTTGAAGAGAGAAGAAGTAAAAGAAGAAACAGGAACCGATTGGCCAAGCATAGACGAGAAAGCGTTGGCCATGATCACCCTGAGTGTAAAACCTTCGCAATTAGGTTACATAAAGGATTGTGCTACGTCCTTTGACGCCTGGACGAAACTTAAAGAAGTTCATCAGCCAAGTGGACCTCAACGCAAAGTATCCCTTTACAAGAAATTATTGAGTTTGCGGATGTCAGACGGTCAGAGCATGTCCAGCTATTTGAATACATATGTTGAAGTATTGGACAAGCTTGCCGGTGTCGGCATAGAAATGAACGATGAATTGCGAACAATAATTCTTCTTTCTAGTTTGCCGAAAATGTACGAAAGTTTTGTAGTGGCTATAGAGACGCGTGACTATTTACCCAAATTTGATATTCTGTGTATCAAGCTGAAACAAGAAGGGGAACGCAAAGGCAATGAAGATTCATTATTCGAAAAGCAACAAGCTTTCACAGCTAGTACAGTTGGTCATCAACGGATGAACCCTCCCGGAAAACACAATACAAATGCAAAAGGAAAATTGCGAAAAATTACTTGCTTCAAGTGCGGGTGTCGTGGACATGTGAAGGCACAGTGTAGAAACAAAGAGAGCTCTACTACCATAAATGAACAACATAAGCAATGTAGTTTGTTGGGGGCGATGGATGTGTGTACATTAAATCGGTCAAATTGGTGTTTGGACAGTGGGGCAACAAGCCACATGTGTTGTGACAAAAGGTTTTTCATAAATTTCGAAGAACATAAAGAAATGATTGGTTTGGCCGGTGAAGATTTTTTGTATGCAGAAGGGAGATGTGATGTACAGCTACAAACGGATCTTTGTACTGTGAAATTATTGAACGTGTTATATGTACCAAACATGAAGTCAAATTTTATGTCCGTCAGTCGAGCAGTACAAAATAATTGCGTTGTGCATTTTGGAAAAAAGCACGCTGAAGTTATACAGGATGGTGAATGCATCTTGAAAGTCAATAAAGTTGGAAATCTGTATATATTCGAATGTCGAAACAGTAATTGTTTTGCTGCTGTTCAAGATGAAGCGGATTTGTGGCATAGAAGATACGGCCATTTGATACACGTCCATCCTTTCCCAAATGCAACTTCGAACAGAGCAACGGAATTATTAGAGCTGGTACACACGGATGTCTGCGGTCCTTTTGAGCCAAGATCAATTGGTGGTTCGAAATACTTTTTGACGTTCATCGACGATAGATCCAGACGTGTCTTTGTTTACTTCCTAAAGACCAAAGATGAGGTGTTCAGCAAATTCGTGGAATTCAAGAATCTGGTGGAGCGACAAACCGGCAAGAAGCTTAAATGTTTACGCAGCGACAATGGTCGTGAATACATCAATAAGACGTTCGACCTTTACTTAAAGACGAATGGAATCGCAAGACAGTTGACAATGGCATACACACCGCAACAGAATGGCGTTGCGGAACGAGCAAATCGGACGTTGGTAGAGATGTCAAGGTGTTTGTTAGTGCAGTCAGGACTATGCGATTCATTGTGGGGCGAAGCAGTCAACACATCGGTTTACTTACGCAATCGTTCACCGACAAGTGCGCTGGTCAATATGACACCTATGGAAGCGTGGACAGGTAAGAAGCCTTCTATTAGCCATCTAAAAGTTTTTGGTTCTTTTGCAGTGGCACTTGAGAAGGGGCATAAGAATAGCAAGTTCAATGCAAAAGGGAAGGAATATCGAATGGTTGGTTACTCAGTTCAAGCAAAAGATTATCGACTGTATGATGTCAATACGAGACAAGTGGTTGAAAAACGTGACGTCTTATTTGATGAGCTAAAAAACAGAGAATATGCTGATGGCAGCACTGTTTTCAAGACCCCGGACACGATTTCATTTGATTTACCCTCTAAAGTTGTTGTTAGTGGCGATGAAGCTGAGGCTTACGAAGATGCTCAAAGTTTTGATGACAACGACTGTTTTGAAGAAACTGTTAATGAGCGAAGTGGTCAAACAGAGCCAGCTGTTGAGAACAGCAGCGAAAATAATCTCGAGGAAGCGGTCAACGATGTTCAAGAGGACGATTTGAGGATTGGCCCTGGAAGGCCAAGATTGCTTCGGTCAGGTAGAATTGGTCGCCCTAAGAAGCAATACAACGTACTTAGCGCACTGGTTGCAAGTGATGTCCCCATTCCGTCATCTTACGAAGAAGCGACAAGTAGTGAATACGATTCATACTGGCGTGATGCTATGCAGAAGGAGTATGAGGCTTTGTTGGCGAATCAGACCTGGGTAGTTGCTGAGTTACCAAGTAATCAACGTGCTATTGGATGCAAGTGGGTGTACAACCTGAAAAGAGATGCCAGTGGCGAGATAGAACGGTTTAAGGCCCGTCTCGTTGCGAAAGGGTGTTCACAGCAATATGGTGTGAACTATGGTGAAACATTTTCACCTGTATGCCTACTGGAGAGTGTACGTTTCATTTTGGCGTTAGCTGCAGAGTTGAAACTGTTTCTGCATCAGATGGATGTTTGCACGGCATATCTGAACAGCGATCTTACAGATACCGTTTACATGAAACAACCACCTGGATACGCCGATAGTTCTCAACCTGACAAAGTTTTATTGCTGAAGAAGGCAATATACGGTTTAAAACAATCAGGAAGGGAGTGGAACTTTAAGCTTGATGGTGTCTTACGAGAGATGGGATTTGTACCTTGCGATAATGAGCCATGCTTGTATAAACAGCAAAAAATGGGTAATTTGTCACTGATTTTAATATACGTTGATGATATTATTATAGCATGCCAATCGAAACAAGATTTGTTAAACATCAAGGCAGATATTTCAAAATCGTTTAACTGCACTGACAAGGGAACGTTGAACCTATTTCTTGGTATGGAGATTCAACGTGAAGGCGAACTAGGCGAGATAACTTTGGGTCAGACCCAATACATTAAGGATCTATTGCAACGACATGACAGTCAAGAATGCAGGCCAGCAGCTACGCCTTTAGACGCCGGTTTCCAAGTAGCTTGTGATAACGATAGATGTCAACAGATAAATACAAGATCCTATCAGTCAGTTATTGGGGAACTGATGTGGTTGGCGTTAACGACCAGGCCAGATATTTTGCATTCAGTTGCGAAATTGTCTCAGAGAAATAAGGATCCGCATTTTGAGCATCATGCAGGCGTGAAGCACATTCTTAGATATTTGGCATCTACGGTAGAAAAAAAAGATACACTACAAGAAGTGTGGAATGGCTTTTACGGGCTATGTTGACGCTGATTGGGGCGGAGACAAGGTCGACCGTAAATCCTATACTGGTTACGTGTATTTCTTGGCAGGTGGTCCTATATCTTGGAAATCGGAGAAGCAACGCAGTGTGGCACTCAGTAGCACCGAAGCTGAGTACATGGCATTATCAACAGCATGCAAGGAGGCAATAGCCATGAGAAGACTCATAATTGAAATTGGCTGTGGTGAAGCGGGAAGTCCAACTGTCGTTTATGGCGATAATTTGAGTGCTCAACAACTTGCAAAGAATCCGGTGCATCATGCGAGAACTAAGCATGTTGATATTAGATATCATTTTGTCCTGCAAATTGTCAATGAAAGTGATATCGTTCTTAAATATGCTCCTACAGATTTAATGATAGCAGATATACTTACAAAGAACCTTGCAAAGAACAAACATCAAGAATTTACAAAAATGTTAAATCTTAGTTAAATTTTGTTATAATTTGAAAATATGTTTGCTTTGAGGAAGGGTGTTGAAATGTGTGTAACTTTTGTGAAAATATTACGGTATACAAATAACAAATCAAGTATCTGTAGGAAAATATGAAAACTCATTTTGTAAATATCTAGAATATATTTTTCATTCGCAAATAAACTCTTCAATCGTTAAGACGCCTTTGTTTTTCTTTTTCCACATTTTTCTCTTCGCCGAATTTCTGCTCAATACTATTTAATAAGGATGCCCATTTGTTTTATCTTAATACTTTTTTTTGGACTTCTTCTCCCTTTTTTTAAAAGGTCATCAAAATTGGTTTAAAAAGGGCTAAAAAATAATAAATTTTGATCAAGGTTATTGTAATCGGTCCGATTTGTGGAACTGAAAATGTTGACACTTCTACACGTTTCAAAATCCCTAGAATCTGAATAAAAAATTTTTAGTATACGTTTGTCGTCCACATTTCAAGAACCAGTGGAAATATTGATTTCAAATAAATTATTATATACAGATAATAATGCAGAAGGATGCAAAAAGGACTCTCAAAACAAAATGAGTGGGTGCCTTTCTTATTTGGACTGAAAATCTCGTTACCAAAAATAGATCTTGAAATCAAATTATTTCAATGTATGCAAAATATTTCTGTCAATTTGTTAGAAAAATTTAACTAGCAACTTTTTTTTAACAAACCACGAAAAACAACACAAAAACTCTTGTCACACTCGGGATTCTACTTTCTACTACTTTCTGTCCAGTAAGTTCTTCTAATAAGCGTTATAGCCACATGGCTTCTTTAGAATCTTCACTTGCAGCCATTTACTTCCACATTAGGTAGTTGTTGATAATATCACAGTAAGTTGAAGTTGACTTGTTCATGACACATGTTCCACTTTAAAATGCTGAAACTACTCCAATTCTAAATCGTCTTGTTTGCAAATTACCTGAATAGTGAGCATCGCTATGCATTTTAAGTTTGCATTTTCCTTGGAAATTACCATTTCCAGTCACTCTGGGTAGAACTTTTCATCTTCTTTGCTCCAGAACTTACTGCAAAAGTGTTATCAGGTCTAGTAAATGTTACCAGGTTCATCAAGCTCCCAACAGCTTCTCGGAACTGAGCTTATTCTTTAATTTTTTTAAGCTGTGAATTTTTTTATTTTTGGCTTTAAATACTCTTAAATCTTGTTCGTATAATTTTCTTGACTAAGTTTAACATTAACACATTTTCAACCCGAATTCTAAGGCCGAGAAAATTGTCCAAAGATTTTATTGTAATTTTAAATTCAGTTTTGAGTTCATTCACAAAATTTTTAATTTCGTTTTCGTTAATAAAAATAACCAATCCATCGTTAACATAAATTGCAACGTAAAGAACACTGTCAATACTCTAGCAATAAAATAAGCAGCATTAATTTTTATATTTCGTCGTGGAGTTTGTTTAAGTCCGTTTACGGTTTCTGTCATTTCATGCTGATCCCAGTATTCTTCCTCTTGAAGAATACCTTACCAAAATTATGTTTTTACATCAAATTTTTGAAATGTCGGTCCCTTGTTTGCAGTCATAGCTAATACCCTGCGAACATTATCGTAACAGGCTACAGGTCTTAATGTTTCATCGTAATCAATACCTTTTTGTTGAATATATCCTTTTGCAACAAGCTATGATTTGTATCTCCGATTCTTATATTTTCAAAAACCCATCAGTTTTGGTTTGCTATTTTGCAACCTCTTATGTTTTATTTTCTTCGAGAGATGATAAATCCTCTTCAATTACTGAGAGGTAGTTTTGATTGGGAAGATTTCATAGCCTCCAAGTATGATTTCGGCTCTTAACCTGACTTACCTTCTTCCGCTAACATCAGATATTCTCCTTTTTTTTCTTTTGTGTTGTTAGAAATTATGATATCTTTAGTTTCATTTTGATGGCTTTACTTAACATTTACACCTTCTGTAAAAACATAAATTTCTTAAAGTATAACTGAATCCTATTATCAGGTTCGAAAACAACAACGGGACCAGTGTCAGTTGAACTTATTTTGATTTTTACCAAAATTTTAACATTTTATTTGTGAAATACTTCTGTGGGATTATATAAAAGTTGTGTACTTTTTTGAGTAAATTGTAAGATATTTAAGAATTTGAATGTATGTACTTATAAAATATACAGTTTTGAAAGTATTAAAATGAAATTTAATACAAGTTAGTAAAGATCTATAAGGATTTAATAATGGCACATGTCTTTTAAAAGAATTGAAATCACTAAGTAACAATTAAAAATAATTATTAATATGTAATACTGGGAGATAACACTATATCAGACTTCATAACAGCCTTTTAACATTTGTATAATACAATGTTATAATATTTAACTTTTATTATTTTGAGGTAATTTAACTTAACAGTGCGTATTTTTGTAATAAATCAAGTAAATATAATAAGCTATGACTTAAAAGCATCTAAAGAGATAGTAATACTTAAAATTAAATAAGATCTACAAAAAACGTATTTCAAAAATATAGAATTCATTTTCGAAAACATCAATTTTTTCGTTAAACTGGTAAAAAACTCATTCTTTTTTAATAAGCTTTGGTACGGGTAGTTTTTTTTATTGTTTGATTCATGGAAACTTCTGACACATCTTTTTCGTCTAACCAGACGGACGAAAAAAACAAAATTTAAGGTTCGAATATCAACAAACTTTATTTTAACAAATCATAGCCTAATATGTAAACCTAAATAAAAATAAATTTCAGATTAACAAACAAATAACGACTCACTTTAAGACTAAATGTTGACTGGTGAACGATCCAAAGACTTGACCGTCAACCCGGAGATCTCTATTAAACCCTTTATCGAAAGGATAGGTAGATCCTGGTTGATGCGTTGATCGATTTATCAACGGTAGCGAAAAAAACAACTTTCTTTAATTTGACCTTACTTACTTTGTCTTAATACAACGAGGACTTTGAATGACTTTCGAATAAAAGCCATGAAAGCGAGCGAAATACAGCGACGAGATTTGTTAAAAGTAAAAAGACAGCGATTTCAACTAAGGGTTGTACAATAAGAGTCCAAAAGATTTTATTTCGTTAACAGGCATTTATACAAAAATTCATGTAATTTCGAAAAAGAATTTACCTTACATTTTCAGTTAAACTTTCAAGGCGAATTTAGAAATATAAAAAGATGGCGTTTGGTATAATGTGAGTGCCAGATTTGAATTTAAAAAGTAAATTTTGACAGTTACAGAATTTGAATCCAAGATATTTAAGAATTATTAAAACATTTAAAAATAAAGTTAATGATGATTAGTAGTAATATTTTCTTCTTCAACAACTGGCTTAGAACAACAAACATAACCCAAACTCTGTTACAATTGCGGCTGCCGTCAAATTGTGTGATCCCCAAATACCTTCAATGTTAACATTAAAATTCAAACTTAAATAACAAACAACGGACTGACGAATGAAACTGAACACAACATTTTTTTTTTTTTTAAATGGAGAACACTGCACTATAAAATTTGTAGTTCCTTCAAGAAATATCTTGAAGATCGAAAGCTTCTTAATGACCGTCAGTATGGCTTTCGAAGCAATAGGTGCCTCATGGTTTACCTTACCGAACAGTGGTGCAAATCTTTACATAGTTTTGGAGAAAGTAAGATTATTGAACTTTATATTTCAAAAGCATCTGATAGGGTTTGGCATCAGGCTCTCTTATCGAAAATGCGTGCTTTTGGTTTGCATGAATCCCTCCTTCATTGGATTAGTAATTACCTTTCGATCCGTTCAATACAAGTTGTATTGGATGGATTCAAGTCTGAAAACCACAAAATAAATGCTGGTGTGCCCCACGGCTCTGTTCTTTCTCCAAAACTCTTTTTTATTTTTATTAATGATCTTCGTATGCAACTTATAATCCAATACATTGTTTCGCTGACGATAGTACTCTTAGCTTTTCATATTCGTTTTCAGATACACATCCCTCTTCTTCGAATGCGACTGCAACTTGAAAATATGGTAAGCTTATTGTTGGCCCTGCGTTATAACACTTCTCAGCCCATATGAATTTTAGTTACTTACTTAAAATTATCATACATCTCGTTGTTTCCACAATTTTCCGGTTTTGTTTTTCTGTGGCTTCAATTTGCTGTATTAAATAAGGATGTCCAATAATTTCTTCTATTCCAAAACAGTAAACTGGTAACTTTTTTACTGTCAAATTCTCTACCACCATCACTTCCTAACTTTTTGCATTTTTTCCAACTGAACTTGCATTACAAAATTCTTCTCCAGTTTTAGAAATATTGATATTTAACTTATTCAAAATCTATGTTTTCTGATGAAGACTGATGCAAGCATACCTGCACTGGTTTCATACCTCGCATCTTCAAACCATACAGTACTTGTTGTAGATAATAAATATCCTTCACTATTAGACTTTTCCGCCATCCAATGTTTTTGTGCAACCATTTCAATATAGAATCTTCACCATTCCTGGATCTTGAGATATAATGTACCTAACAAACTGTTTTAAAATTTAAATTCGATAAATCGAACTGATTATTGTAGGATAGAATGATAAAAATATAGTTCGTATTTGTATTCCCTTTCAAAGTAGATGTTTAAATTTAAATAAACTCAAATTGTATTTTATGTGCCAAAAGAAACACCTTCGAAAAAATCGAATAATGAATTTAAGAATGATGAGAAATTAATACAGTTTCAAATGTTTAATCAATTTGAACTTTTCTTTCGAGATTTATTGATATCATTTATCAAGTAGGAGTATTTGGTTGTTTATTTCTTTTTATTGACTCGATTTAGTTTTCCTTTTTTCCTATAAATAAACTCCACATTTACATTGTTTAAAGTAATAAGTGGTATGGGTCTTCAATTCAATTGATTTTGGATCTTTTCAAAATTAGATTTGTGGTGAAAAAAAAACAATTTAAATAAAATATTGGAATTGAAAAGTTTCTCGAAGATTTATGATGTCTTTTCACAATCGGTTCCTACGATTTGATCATAAAACAATTTAAGAAGAGTTTATAGCTTTTGATTCTTAAAGTCTTAAATAAGTAATTGAATCGAAGCCTTAAGCTATAGCCGTACACAGTATTGAATTGATTGATACGTAAAAAATGGAAATATTTTTTGACTTGTTTTCATTTTTTAAGGAAGCTCGATGGATGCCGTGAAACTCTTTTTATATTTCTTTGCAAATTTGTAAACATTTTGTAAAAGGACAAATTCATATAAAAATGACTTCAAACTTTTCTTCAAAATTTTTTGAGGAATGGAAATACATAGTTTAATTTTTCGAAAAGCCCAATTTATGACGAAGCCTTTGAAGTACTTTTTAAACACACCCCTACCAATTAAGTATGTCCTCATGGATAGGTTTAGGTCCTTGTATTTAGAGTTTGTACTCTTAATAGGCAAATTTACCCCCGTTTAGGTTACAATAGGTACATTTTTTTTAACAATAATAATAAATGTGTCTGAATGCATGTCACAATGATCCTTAAGCATGTACAGGTATCAGAATAAGTGTCAATAAAATTGTGTGACGCTTCCCTATTTTCAATTCTAGTCTTACGAAATGTCCTTATTTATTATTTATTTTGTAAGATGTTATAATCCATTAAACTTCTAAACATGTCATAGACGAATGTATCTTTTTTTGTGACATAGCGGCGGAATGATTGTCGTATTTACGTGCGAAGGACGAATTTTTGAGAATTTTTATTGACTAACGAACTGAAAAAAAAGATTTATGGTTTTATCCTCTGTGAAGTCATTTTACAATACAAATATGAATCTAATGATCAGGTGGAGAGAGATGGGTGGGTAAGGGTCTGGAGGTCATAATTTTGTATTAAGTTAAATTGTAGGTGACATTTTCAAACACAGGATGAACTTAGCATTATAGAAAAATCTACCTTTTCATGGACTGAAACTGAAACAAATTTAACAAATGAGGTGTGAAAAGAAATAAAATCTTATGTACATTACGTAAATTGTATTTTTAATATACATAAAGTAACAATTCTTTAAAAAACATAAAATTATCAAAGTTGTAATATGAAATACGAAAAAAATGGTTTAAATATTAGTGCGTAAGAGCGATTTTTTGAAGAAAAGAAGTTTATATTTTTAAATCATTTCTTTGATGGAATGGATGGAATGTATGAGCTTAATTTTTTCTATTTGACTAATTTCAGCGAACTTATAACAACAAATAAATAAATAAAGAAATAATATAAATAACAATAATATAAATTAAATAATAAATGTTTATGAAGGGCGATTTTTTAAAAGGTATATTAAAAATTTTAGAAAACAAACACATACAGAAAAATGCATGAAATCTTTATTTGAATCCATAAAACAGTCCATATAATTTAATGATTAAAGATTATTTCATGCAAATGTTGATCTTGACTGCGCCTCAAATGGCCCATCCGCTTAGTACAATATTGGCATACTCTTTCCAACACTTGGGCCAGTGTCTTTTTCAGATTGGTTAAAAAATCAACACGTGTTCCCCAAGGCTGCTTTCTGGGTCCCATACTATTTACTTTATTTATTGACAATATCTGCGATGTAGTCGGATTTAAATTCAAACTTTACGCTGATGACTGGATGACGACCTTTTTCTTTGGAGTTGTATATAAACAGACTAAACACCTTTTTCGATAAATGGAAGATAGTCATTAATGAAGCTCGTGGGGAGAGAAGGCAGTCCGAAGAAAATTGGTCAGTCAATAATGTGAATATTGAAATTGTGTAAGATTTCAAGTACCTGCATAGGTGTTTTAATTACTTAATTTAATTTTTTCAGAACAAGCTAAACTAATAAGCTATGAGCAAAACTGGCTGTGATCATTTTTTAATTTTTATTTTATCAAAATCTTAAAGCTATCTTAAAGCAGGTTCTCCTGCCTCAACCTATCTTTTCGGTCCCTAACGGAAACAGTCCTATTGAACCGAAGGCCCTCGGTTACGTCCAGTGCGAAGACGTCTCGACTTTAAAGGAGTCGCCTATCTACAGCTTTACAGCAGACATGGTAGATTAGCGGAACCGCCTCCCTATCCTGTATCAGCCCTCGATTGTCTAAATAGGGGAAAGCTTCGGGCGAAATGTTGCCACTTAAACGTGCACTTTCGTAGTACTCATTGTTGGGGTAGTAAACACCAAAAATTAAGCTGTTAGTCGACGACATCTCTCTCACAATGTGACCCCTACCAAGCTTCAGCAAGAAATTATTTATTTTGTTTATATTGGCGGTGTTGTATTGAACCTGGTTGGAATAGTGTTCTGTGTAGTCCAAGGCAACGTCGCAGACATTGTCTCTCAAATACCCGAAGCTTTTCCATTTGAGATGAGGCAACGTTGAACCATAACGGGCACCCATAGGCAATCATCGGCCGGATAAGGGCCATTAAGCAAATCACCTTCACCCTGCTGTCAAGACAGTGGAAAAAACAATCCTTTTGTCAGGGCAAGGGTTCCCCTAGCTCTAGTCAGAGCAGCACTCATATGTCTGTCAATATGCAAGTACTGATCCAACAAGATGCCACGGTACTTTACTACACTTTTCTTTTTACTAGTGGCTGTTGATTTGGTCCAGGTTAGGTTAGGTTAGGTTAGGTTAGGTTAGGTAAGGTTATAGTGGCTGTCCAAGATGGAAACGGACACACTTAGGTCAGTTTAATGGCCCATTGTGATACCACATGAATCTTGAGGCTTCCTATTAAGCTCAATGGAACCAGCTAGATTCCCTTACGAAACGTGAGAGGCTGATTATACTGATATGATTTAGATCGTTTAGATCGTTAAAGAAGAATTCTCCTAGGTAATTCTTGCGTTTTCGAGCTAGAGCAGGGCATGTGCAGAGAAGATGAAGAACCGTTTCTTCCTCTTCCTCGTCCATACAGCTTCTGCAAAAGTCATTTGAGAATACGCCTAGTCTCGTGGCGTGCTTTCCTATTAGACAGTGTCCGGTTATGACACCCATTATCGAGCTTATATGCGATCTGCTTAGAGAGAGCAAGCACCTTGAACGTTTTATATCCAGTGTTGGCCAGATGTTTTTTGTGGCTTGACACGTGGAGATGTTGTTCCACCTGGTGCCTGCCCTCCTCGCAGCGTCTTGCATTAGCAACAGTTTACAAGTAGCGATTGTTATGCCAGTACTTGCCAAACGTGGTAGGATAGGCTGTACTGTACCGTTCCTGGCGGGTTCATCTGCCTTACAGTTACCTGGAATGTCTCTATGGCCCGGCACCCAGCAAAGGTGAATATTAAACTGTTGCGCCATCTCCATTGAGATGATCGACAGTTATGGACTGTTATAGAGTTTGTAGAGACATAGTCCAGAGATTTGATAGCGGCCTGGCTGTCAGAGAAAAAAAGACAAGACTTCCTTAATCGCCAAAAGTTCCGCCTGGAACACGCTACAATAATTGGGAAGGCGGAATGAGAGACTTTCAGTCGTTCAGAGTACACACCTCCACCAACCCCTTCTTTGAGGTGTAAGGTAGAGCAAGGTGTCTAGTGCTGCAGACGGGGTCGTGCGAAGCGATCCACTTATACATAGGCAGGCTGAACGTTGGACTTTATTTAACTTATCGATGTGGTCCAACGATCACTAGATTTTTCCAGTTTTTTCTCGCATTCCTTAAGGCTCCATACAGCGGAGTCCTGAACAGAATACTTTCGCATTTTTGAATGTTGATTTTCAACTTCCAGTCATCGCAATATTGCTGAATCTTGTCGAAGTCACCCTGCAAAAGTGTCTTGATAACCTCAATTTTTGCGGCCGTTCTATTCGCAAATATGTCGTTGGCGTACGCTATTGCCTGAGTAAGACTTGCTATCAGATCATTGGTGTATATTCTGAATAAGACCGGCGAGTTAGCCGCTCCCTGTTGAAAACCATTTTTAATATCAAATATTTTGGTAGATGTTGCATTGACAATTTTGACAATAGACCGTTTAACATTAAGCATGTCATAAAGCATATACAACAGTGGTTTACTTATGCCAAGTCTGTTTAATTTTAGATACAGACCCTCTAACCATATGGTTTCGGAGGCCTTCTCCAAGTCAACCAGACAAGCACCCGTCCATTTTCTTTTAGATTTGTTCCACTGGATATCAGAAACAAGCTTAGACGCAGCATGAATAGAGTCATGTCCCACCTTAAGACCGAACAGACTATCCGGAATTATTTTGTTGTTCTCAGCCAGGACAGAGCTCTATTTATAACCTTCTCGAATACCTTACTGATACTCGGCAGCAGACTTATCGACCAAAGGTTTACCGAATTAGAGTTGTCCTTTCCCTTTTTCGGGAGAGGTTGGCTCTGAGCATAATGTGGCCTTAATTCTTTACTAAACAGAATATCGATCTTCCTTAAAAATATCGTGTTTTTAACGCAACGTTTAACACATGTATATAATATGTACCCGGGATTTTAGTTATATGTTCATTAAGGTGTTTGAGAAACAGTGTAGATACATTATTTAGTTTTTAACTTTAACCTTATGCCTCATCAAGTTGAAATCTGTAATCTTCAAGATGAAAAGCATTTTTTATTGCCACTTGTCCTACGAGTAAATTGCAGGAAATCCGAAGGCTGTATTTTGATAAAAGTTAACTTTCTCCGAGTCAACTTTATTTAATAAAAAACAGAGCAAAAGGGTGGTCTACTTTATATACGTATTGCAAACATGTCTTAACTTTTCGCAACAGTTTTCAAGCCTAAGCCAGTTTTTAATTAAAAACTTTACTTTGAAAACTTAATAAATGTTAGAGTGTTTCTAAGACTTATACGAAAAATTCATAGGAATCATGAAGACTCAAGTGTACAAAGCTTAAAATCTAGCATTTAACTATTTAACAAAGCAATTTATAATATGTGACACCTATTGTATTTATATTTGATGCACGTTTTGAAAAAATGACACGTATTAGAGCTTTTGGGACGAATTAAATAGCTCTATCTAGCCCTCTTGAAGTTATGTTATGCTCCAGTACTTGGGTTTAATCCCTGGCTGTGAGGCATAAAGATTTTTTAACGGGTACTGTCTCTTGCGAAGAATTGACAAATTAATAACATATTTCTGAGAAACTTTTGGTTTGCAAGGCAAAGAATTTAAAAAAAAAATCAATAATTTAAAACTAAAAGTTTTTTTTTTTTTTTTTCAATAATTAAAAATTGTATTTTATTTTGTGCAAGACACTGCGTTTGGTCTTAATCAATGCTTCCAAACCAATAAAAACTGACAAAAACTTTCATGATGATAATTTTAAAATAACTTCAATTGAAAAACGTAATTGCTTAAGGAAGGTTACTTTATTTTGTGTATAAGGAGTCATAAAATTCTTTAAAAATGCTTTTAAAATCAAAATCTATTCCTAAGTTTTTGGTCGTTCAATCAATAAATACCTCTCATCATGGTGCTTTGATACAATCAAGCATAATTGTGAATTGTTCTCGAACATCCGAATACTTCTGTCTATTTAAGCTCCATTCTTGAAAATCTTCTTTCGAATAATGAGTAAAGTTCGTTCGACCAAAGATCTCTATAACTACATACTTATATTGCAGCCATGTTCATTGTTCACGTTCCTGACAATTATAGGCGTCATTCACCTTTAATCGTCACGTTAAAGTGTGTGACAAGAAAGTTAGCTATTTTCAACAAGTTTTTACCTACATAAGAATTCTGGACGAGAATTTATTTCACAACTCATGTTTCAGCTCAAATGAAAAGGGCTCGCTTATCACGATTGAGGGACGTGGTCGACCTTTTTAGACAGTGACATGAGAGCGCCCTCAAATTCTGGACCATAGAATCTGTCAATTTGCACAAATAAAATCTAAAAATATCAACTTTCAAAGCATAAACTATAGTACTCTGGAAAGCTCTATTTAAGAATCTCTATTTCCTCCGATCATGTTGGGTTCCTTAACACAAACATTAATAACCTTTTGGACAAGCATGTGTCCTTCAAAATTTTAAAATGTTTGAATTCTTTACCTTATGAAAAAACGGCGTCTAGGATATAAGCGTTAGGGTAGGTTAGGTTAGGTTAAAGTGGCTGCGGATTCATAATCCACACACTTAGGTCAAAAGAAAAGGCCTATTGTAATACCATATAAGCGTTGGAAACTATGCCATATTAACATTTTCATACAAAAGTTTTCAAGATATATGAAAACCTAAACCCAAATATAACTCGAATCAAAATTTCACTTGGAAGTAATCAAATATGCCTTTGATTGTTTTGCCAATATGTCGAATTAGCCATTTGCATTTCGCCCCTCAAACAATTGAGCCATAATGCTGACACTTCTTAGAATGCTCATCACTTTATCCTTGAGCTCAATTTCGGATGTAATTTCAAGTAAAGAAATTCTTTTTTTAACCACGCATCGATGCTTTACTGAAATCTGTTTTTCCCTTCTATTTTAATATTCAAAATCTTTAGACCGGTATTTCCTCTGAAATCCTTCCATATTTTCCTAAAGCTCGCCCTGTCTTCAAACGTAAATATGTTTAGGGGCATTAATAACCCCTTGATTGTCTGTAGACTTAAAAAATACTATATATAGAAAAACTCATTAAAAATTGTTATTGAAAAGGTACGGGGTGAGGTACCTTAAGAATTAAATATGAACAAAAGAGTTCCAGCCCATTAACTTTTTTCAGGAAGTCATTCTTCAACCCGAAGCTAAAATTCAGCCTGCCTTAAATTAAGCTCTATCACAGATAACGGTGTGATTGAAGTACTGCTTTCTTTCAAATCAAATGCAATAGGATTGGAAAACATGCACCCTTCTTTTCTCAGAATCGTCTTACCCATAATTTAACCATTTACAACATAATTTCAACTTTATTGTAAAAACATTCAAATGAATTTCGACTAATTTAAACATAACCATTTTTTGTCAAAAGTTTTCGAAAAATTAATTTAAAACCAAATTAACTAATTTCTTACTTACTTCGTATAACTGAGACTCGACTCCCTAACAATCAGGATTTCAAAAAAAATATCTATATTCAGTGTTTTAAAGGACTTTTAAAAAAATTGACTCAGAGAAAATTACTTTCTTAATACTTTTTGAATTTTCAAAAGGTAAACCACACCACTCTATTCTAAAATGTCAGTAATCAAACATTTCCTTTTCTAAAGTCAAAATATTCTCCTAATGTATTCAATAAATGGAAAACAAATTGTTGAATTGAACAGAGTTTACAAACTTCACCGGTACGTAGTGGCGTGATACAAGGGTCTATACTTGGACGCTTGCTTTTTTAACGATTTTTCTGTGTTAGTTATACCTTAGCTGTCCTTTAGGACATCTAAATAAATGTTAAACATCTTTGTAATGTTAACCCTTTTTTGTACAATTTATCTAGACTGCAGGGTGTCAATATTCTAAAGAATTTTCAAAAGGACCTTTCTCTGGACAAACATGGCCATTTGCTCAGCATATCAACTTTTCAAAGAAAATTTCTAGGAATTGGAACCATTATCGGTTCTATCATGAACAAACACTTGTAACTTCTGATTTCTTAAAGAATTGCTAAAAGTTTCTTAACCTTGAGACAGTAAAATGTTTGACCTTGTAAAGTTACAATTAACCTTTCTAAAGATTCTTTTAGAACGTCCAAAAAGTTTGTATATATCGGCTATAAAAAAAAGTAAAAAGATTCTATCGCTAATGATTCCTTGACTTCTATCTTTTTTGTTTTTAATGAAATGAATACTTAACACCAATCAATTTTTTTACTGCATTTCCACTAGGACATCCTCGCAGAAACCTTGAAGCAAATTAGATAAAAGTTAACAAGAGCAAAGAAAAAAGGACGAGCTAAACACAGACATTATTCTCTTATCGTCTTCCATGTTCATATATCAGAAACAATAACGATTTAGAAACACACACATAATTTGGTAGCCGCAATAACCGTTTCAACTCAAGGATACGATTTATGCCTTTTATGTGTTTAATAAAATTGAATTGAGTATAAGACCGGCTATAGCGAGGTCTCATATAGTCATAGTCATCCTAGTCGCTTGTCGGTCTTGTCGGTAGTAGTCGACGTAGCCGGTCGGTGGTAATAACATAAAATTCTCTGACGTCACTTATAATCTTTTGGTCCTTTGTTGTCTCGGTTCTTGGGGTTTCTAGGAAACCTATTAAGGCACATTATGGAAGTTTCCTTTTATAGTACCAGTAAGTAGTACAACATGAGCTACAGCAAGACAGAAGTTCTATCGAACAGAAAGCTAATAGTTCTGTTAGAGCGGCAAGAAACTAAACAGAAAAAGGATACATGCATACAAATTGTAGCGGGTTACTGGCCCGGAACAACATCATGTTTAGTAGAGAGAGAGAGAGTATCTTGTGGCAGTTCCTTTTAACGAATACGGGAATAAGCTGCACAAGAAGTTGCAATATTACGAATTTCTTTTTTTATCTTTTGCAGTTTGAATTTGTTATGAAAGGTAATGGGTTTTGCTGGCAGGACTAGGAGACCTATGGTGGATAATAAAAGGATTCACAAGAAAAGAACTCGATATAATTTTATGTAATTCATGACTGGGTTTTTCTTTGGTGGATGACTATAATAAGAGTTAAGGTATTGGTGTCACTGAAAACTCAAGGTTAACACTTACTGGCGATAAATTGCAGTTTTATTTTAAATCCAACTTCAAAATTAGTGTATCCCGTCAGGTTTTTGAGACATTACTTTTTAAAATTCGAAAGTATTGTCCAACAAGGCTTTTTGATGCTTTCTAAGTGAATGGAATAGAATAAATTACATGATGGTTTTCTAAATATATTATAACTTTTTTTTTTTGATATTATATCATTTCATATGATATTGTAAAAATCTTCATAAGTTTTTAGATTCCATCTGTCTTTTACAATTTTGAAAGACACGCTTAAAAATGTATGCTAACATGGTTTTTAACAGAAGAATGTTAAACGGTTTGAAAAAAAAGTGTTTGCCCTTAACGAATCGGTTAACAATTCATTTATTTCAAGTTTTTGTTTAGATATAAAGGGTGGTGAAGAGGGCCGATGTTGATTTTGAATAAATCACTTATTACTTAGAAAATTACTGTGAACGATTAAATTTAACGAAAAAGTCACGGCGTGCATTTTGATTTGAACTCCAATTTTCACAATATGCCTTAATAACTTAATCAATTGTAAATCTTTTCAGGGTTCCAATTGAGTTAGTCTGAAATTGAGAAATGTCAAATAAAATGAAGGAAAAAACTTGACGTTTAGGTGTGGTTCACATTCAAAATCTCCCCTTAAAATTGAACTACCCTTTATTAAAAAAAAAAGAGGCTGGGATGCGACCCACACTGATAAATTCCCATCTTGTCTGTCGATTTGTCTTGCTTAAAGGTTTGTCTATATGTACTCGTATCAATTTTTACCAATTTTGCGCACTATTTTTTGTAGATTTTATTTTTTATGAAAAAACGGACTGTTGGATTTTTTATATAAAAATTACTAAATATCGAAAACAATATTTTCTGTGAAATAAAATAAGTTTCAAGCCAATATTTTTAATTTTTGAAAAGCTATTTGAGTCGAAGTAAATTTTTAACAACTTTTACACATTTTTTTTTTAGGTTTTTATTTTTTGTAAAAAAACTATCAATTCGATTTTTTTCAAACTTTAACTGAATGTTGACAACAAGATTTTTTAAAAGATAAAAGTAAATTAAAGCCAATATCTCAAAGTTTTGAAAAGATATTTGATTCGAAAATCAATTTTTACCAACTTTTATAAATTTTTTTTTTAGGTTTTTATTTTTTATAAAAAAACTGTCAATTCGATTTTTTTCAAACTTTAATTGTATAATGACAACAAGATTTTTTAAAAGATAAAAGTAAATTAAAGCCAACATCTCAAAGTTTTGAAAAGATATTTGAGTCGAAAATCAATTTTTACCAACTTTTATACATTTTTGTTTAGGTTTTTATTTTTTGTAAAAAAAACTGTTTATTCGATTTTTTTCAAACTTTAACTGAATGTTGAAAACAAGATTGTTTTGAAAGATAAAAGTAAATTAAAGCCAATATCTCAAAGTTTTGAAAAGATATTCGAGTCGAAAATCAATTTTTACCAACTTTTATACATTTTTTTTTAGGTTTTTATTTTTTGTAAGAAAACTGTTAATTTGATTTTTCTCAACATTTTTCAAAATGTTGAAAACAATATTTCTTATAAGATAAAATAAGCTTAAAGCATAAATTTCAAGTTTTTGAAAAGATATTTGAATCGATATTGAATTTTAACGAACTTTGAGTAATGTTTTTTTTTTAGATTTTTATTTTTTTTTAAAAAAACTGTCAATTCGATTTTTCTCAAAATTTTATCAGATGTCAAAAACATTATTCTTCGTTGCATAAAATTGTTTAAGAGATGAAATCATATTTCAGTCGTAAAATGTTGGAGGTGACAAATTTTTTTTTTCAGTTTTATTTATTTAAAAAAAAACCGTTATATTGATTTTTTTCAAAAAATATACCTGTTTGGTATCACGTTACAATCTATTATATAAAATTTAATTCAAGTCTCTAGCGTTTTTTGTTCGTAAGATATTTAGGGTTAACCAAAATTTTCACCTTTTTTTCAAACTGCTATGGTAAAAAAACTACCCACGCAATTTTCTTGAGAGCCCTTTCTGCATCTTTCTGCCTTATTATCTGTATAAAAAAATTTATTTGAAGTCGATATCTCTTCTGGTTCTTGAGCTATGGGCGACGAAAAAAACGTCGCGAACGTACGTACAAACGTACGTACACACGCACGCACAGACATCTTTCTAAAAATCTTTTATTTCGACTCTATGGACCTTGAAACGTCGAGAAATGTCAGACCCATTACAATAACTTCCTATGGGAAGTTAAAAATTTGAAAACAGATTCTTTTTCAACTTGAACAAATAGTTAAAACTGAACCAAAACTTATTTTTCAGAACTATGAAAATATTGAATTCAAAGTTTTCTCAAAACTTTGTATAGAACTTTTAGAAACTAAAGTAAGGTTAGGTTATAGAAGCTCTCCAAGGTGGAAACGGACACACTTAGGCCAGTTTAATGGCCCATTGTGAATCTTGAGGATTCCTCATAATCTCAATGGAAGCAGCTTGGGTCCCTTACGAAACTTGAGATTATACCGATATGATTTAGATCGTTAAAGAAGAATTTTCCTAGGTAATTCTTGCGTTTTCGAGCTAGAGCAGGGCAGGTGCAGAGAAGATGAACAACCGTTTTTTCCTCTTCCCCGTCCATACAGCTTCTGCAAAAGTCATTTGAGAATACGCCTAGTCTCGTGGCGTGCTTTCCTATTAGACAGTGTCTGACAATGACACCTACTATCGAGCTTATATGCGATTTGCTTAGAGAGAGCAAGCACGATGAACGTTTTAAATACAATGTTGGCCAGATTTTTTTTGTGGCTTGACAAGTGGTGATGTTGTTCCACCTGGTTCCTGCCCTCCTCACAGCGTTTTGCATTAGCAGCAGTTTACAAGTAGCGATTGGTATACCAGTACTTGCCAAACGTCGTAGGATGGGCTGTACTATACCGTTCCTGGCGAGTTCATCTGCCTTACATGAGCCTGGAATGTCTCTATGGCAGGGCACCTAAAAAAACAGTTATGGACTGTTATAGAGTTTGTAGAGACAGAGTCCAGAGATTTGATAGCGGCCTGGCTGTCAGAGAAAATACGTATATCAGATGTCGATATCACGTTTTCTTTGAGCCAGGACAAGACTTCCTTTATCGCCAAAAGTTCCGCCTGGAACACGCTACAATGATTGGTAGTCTTTCAGAGTACACACCTCTACCAACCCCTTTTTTTGTTTTTGACCCATCTGTGTAAAAATGGATTGACTCATCCTTCCAAAAAGATCTGGGAGGTATAGAAATCTGGAAGTTTCTGTCGAATTGCAGTTGGGGGATGGTATAGTCAGTGTGCTTTGGAATGGATTCTAAACACCTTAGAATTACGGAGTGGTCAATGCTGTTGTTAGTCCACTGCGACGAAGCTATGGGGTGAATAGCAGAGCTTGCAGCTATTTGTTTGCTAAATATGTCAAGAGGTGTAAGGTACAGCAAGGTGTCCAGTGCCGTAGACGGTGTCGTGCGAAGCGATCCGCTTATACATAGGCAAGCTGAACGTTGGACTTTATTTAGATTATCCCTGCTCATACCTTTCACTAAAGCAGTCCACCATACTGCCACACCGTACGTTAAAATCGGTCTAATTACCGATGTGTATAGCCAATGCGTGATTCTGGGTTGTAAACCCCATTTATTACCAATAGCTTTTTTGCAAGAAAAGAGAGCTACAGTAGCTTTTTTGACTCTTTCCTGTACGTTGCGTTTCCAATTTAGTTTTTTGTCGAAGACAAGACCTAGGTATTTGGCCTCGTCTGAGAATTTTAATTGGATTCCTTTAATGAAAGGAGGGTTGACAAATGGAATTTTGTATCTCCTCGAAAATTAGACCAGATCGGTTTTGTGTGGGTTAACACCCAGTCCACATCCATCAGCCCAAAGTATTAGTCTGTCCAAGGCATTTTGTAAGAGTTCTTTTATGATGTTCAAATGCTTTCCTGAAACTGCTATAGCAACGTCGTCCGCATATACTATCACTCTGAAGCCCTGCGCATCCAGACCAGTTAGGATATAATTCACCAGCAGGTTCCAGAGGAGAGGGGATAAAACACCACCTTCAGGTGTCCCTCCCAGTTTTGAGTTAATTATTCTGCTAGTAAGCATTAAATGAATTAACTCCCGAAGCGAACTCTCTACATTTAGAGATGTCAATGCAGATGTGTCCACGTTCTTAAAGGCACCTTCGATGTCAAGGAAAGCAACCATAGTGAATTCTTTATGATTTAGGAATTATTCGACGGTGCGTACTAAAGTGTGTAACGCTGTTTCCACCGATTTACCTTTACAGTAGACATGTTGAGACGAAGACAGAAGTCTTGTATCGATACTTGCCCTTAAATGGATATCAATCAATTTTTCCAAGGTCTTAAAAGGGAATTATGATAGACTTATAGGTCGTAGATCTTTAGGTATAAAAACAACTTTAATTTCTCTCCTTTTAACTTAAGTAAGAGACCAAAATGATTTAAATTGTATCTAGATGAGAGAGATTAATATTTCACAAAATTATCATACAATTTGTTGTTCAGAGAAATTTTGAGTTTAACTTAGCCTTAAATTACAGTTTTTTTACTGAATATTTAAAAAACCTGATAAAAAGTTTAAGTCAAAATTCGATTTTGGAACATCTTAGTCCTTTAAAAAAGTATAGTTTTGTTTGTGTTCCCAAAAAAAAAAATAACATGATTTTGCCGACCAGTGTTATAAAGGGTGAGCCAAAAAGTAAACAAGATTTAAATTAATAACTATTTGTGTATAAAGCTTTGTTTTTTTTTGAGTGGTGAAAAATTCTAAATTGGCAAAACTATTTTTTAACGTATAAAGACTGACAAATCTTTAAAATTATGCAGATATATTTTGCAAATCATACGAAATAATCGAGTTTTGTTTAGCTATGAAGTGCTCACTTTTGGCCAAATGGATATGTCAATAAACAGAGCTGCCGTATTTGGAGTAATGATAATATAAAATAAAATAATGATGATGATGATGATCTTCAAATATAGTTTTAGACACATTTACATTGTTGATTGGTGATATGATTGGTCCGTAGTTCTTCAAAAACGATGTAAGCCAGATCGTTACAATCGAGACACGATTACTGACAAACCGCTCCTCCCACAGAATATTTTTCAAAGGATACGTTTGGTCATCATCTCTACCATCATAATGTCATGTTTGATTAAACGCTTCGAAATTTTGTGCTAATGCAAACCTTGTTATATATTTCCTAGTCACAGTCACAAATAAAAATCACTTCAATGTTCATTATTTATTTGTGTCAAACAAATTTAATAATTAAATTGAAGGCTAGTTTTAGATATTTAAAGGCAACTTAGTATAAAATTGATGAATTCTTATTCAAGGTTTCTTCTTAAGAACCTGAATATTTGCTCTTTTTCTTAGAAACAAATTTTATTAAAATAATAATTTTCCAAATTCTTTAAGTTGTTTTTGACAGAAAACCACTTTTTGTTATACATCGTTTAATTACCAACAAATCTTAAGATGAATTCTTTAAGTATACAACTGTTTAAGCCTTATGGCTCATATGACCAATAAAGAAAATTTGTAAATTTTCCGAAAGTGGATGGTAACACCAAGATGAAATAGCTAACCCAAAGTTTAAAGCAAATTTATCTGAAATTTCGTGTATATTTTAAAAATGCTAGTGGCTTACGTACGAAAACTAACTAGCTTTTTCTATCATCATCTCTTCATGAGTTCGATATCATTATCATTGCTGAAACATGGCTGAATTCAAATTTCACCTTATGTGAGCTCTTTGCTTCTTCGTACAATGTTTATCGTAAAGATCGTTCAACTAAGACAGGATGGGATCGAGGAGGTGGTGTTTTGATTGCCATCCGAACAACTTTCAACAGTACTCAACACAAATTAAAGAATGATGCAAATGATATTGAACAGCTTGGTGTTTGTGTAAGTTCTGAAGATTCTGCTGAAATTAAAGATTTGTTTTTAGTTGTAAGTTATATCAACGAGCGGAGTAGGTTTACGAGTAAATACCGAACATATTTCTAATGCTCAAGCAATAGTAAGTGAATTTACGCATAACCAATTTCCTTATATACTTGGCGATTTAAATATTGGTGATATCGACTGGTGCAGGTACTACATGGAAGAAGATCATATTTTGATACCTTTCAATGCAAATTAGGATGTAGAAATGGTAGTAGTTGATTCATTTTCTTCTATGGGCCCATTTCAAATTAATAGTGTTAAGAATGTTTAAATAGAATATTGGATTTAGTTTTTATTAACAATGATTTAAAGTATTGCTTAAAAATTTCTGATTTTCCTCTTTTAAATAACTCTTTTCATCATAAGGCTATTTCCTCTCTTTTTAAAATTATAATTATGCTTCTGCCGCTCTCGAAAAACAAAAACAAATAATTTTGCTAAGAAAGATTTCACGGCATTAAATAATTTTTATAATACTGTTAACTGTAGGGATTTATTGGAAGGCAAGTCTCTAGATGATATGTTTAATAGTATAAAAAGTATTGTTAATGAAGGCATTGATCGATTTGTTCCTATCTTAACTAACAAAATGTCGTTTAAGCTTCCATGGTTTAACAAAAGCATACAAAACTAAGAGAATGCTAAATATAAGGCATTTAAGCGTTATAAAGTACCAAAGATCGGAAGATCGTGCAGTATTTTTTCAGTTAAGAAAAGAATTTGATTTTCTCAACAAGCTTTTGTATAGACATTTTATTCTAAACACTGAATCAAATATAAAACATAATTCGAAATCTTTTTGGATATTTTTGAATTCTTAAAGTAATTGGTCATCTTTTCCTCAATGTATGGAATACAAGGAACTTAAAACCAATGATATTCAGTCCTCATGACTTCGTATGACTGTGATATTTAACAAATTTCAGCAGCTTTCATCCTGATATAGTAACTGCTTTGATTGATTTTAAACTACATAGTTTTTCAGAACAGGAACTTAAAAGAAATTGATGTATCAAAAAAACCTGGCTTTGATATAATTCCTCCTATTCTTTTGTCAAAATATTCGTATTTACTTTAAGTGTTATTTTTAATAAATTTTTAAAACTGGAATTTTTCTTAACAAATGGAAAATATCTTATATAGATCCCATTTATAAGAGTGGTCTTAAGCACTTAGTGAAGAACTATAGATCAATACAAAACTTTCAGTTATTCCAAAACTTTTTGAAAAAATGGTCACCCAAAGCTTGATTTTGCTGTCAGAGATTTCTTGTCTCAAAAACAACATGGGTTTGTAAAGGGTAGATCAACGTGTACTAATTTAAGCCTATTTGCAAATTATTGTTATAATCATGTTTAAAAGGGTAGACAAGTTGATGTCCTGTATACTGATTTTGTTAAAGCCTTTGACCGCTTTCGTCTTCTCCTACAAAAGCTTAAGATGTTAGAATTGATTGCTTCATTTTTAAAGTGTTAAGCTGTTAAAATAGATGATTGTGTTTCAAATCTTATAAACGTTGTGTCGGTTCTTCCACAAGGCAGTCATTTGGGTCCTATTCTTTGTATAAGTTTTATAAATGATTTAACTTCTGTTTTTAAATTTTGTAACTGCTTGATGCATTTGATGTCAAAAAAACGTTTTAGACAAGGCGATGCACTGTCATGCGACTTCTTCAACATCGTTCTGGAAAGAATTGTGCAAAACTCAACCGTCAAAACTAGAGGCACAATCTTCCAAAGGACCTTCCAATTACTCGAATAGGCAGATGATATTGACATAATTGGAAGATCAAAGCGTGATGTCAGTGGAGTGTTTTTAAGCAATGCGACGAAGTGAAGAAGATGGGTTTAGTGGTCAATGAGGGCACGACCAGGTAAATGCTCTTATCAAAAAAGGACATTGAACGACTACGTCTTGAACAAAACGTCACCATTGACAGATAAAACTTTGGGGTAGTTAAGGACTTTGTCCACCTAAGCACCGCTATTAATAAAGACAACGACACCAGCGCTGAAATCAAACGAAGAATAACTCTTGCAAATCGCTGCTTCTTTGGACTTAGTAGGAAATTGAGAGGTAAAGTCCTCTCTCGAGCATCTAAAATCACCATTTATAAGACACTTACATTACATCCCGGTTCTCATTTAAAGCTCTGAGGCCTGGACCCTGTCAAAGAAAGATGAGAGCGTCTTAGGATGCTTCGAGAGAAAAAGTCTTCGGGTGATTTTTGGTCCCGTACGCATAGATGGAGAATGGAGGAGAAGATATAACGACGAACTATACGGGCTGTACAGCGACAATGACCTAGTTTTAAAGTCCAACTGCTTAGATGGCTAGGTCATGTAGAGCGGATGGACATCAACGCTCCAGCCCGGAAGGTCTTCGAATCCAATCCCGAGGGACGACGCAGTAGAGGAAGACCGCGACTCAGGTGGCGCACCCAGGTGGGAGAGGAATTCAACCAACTTGGCGTGTGAAACTGGAGACAGCTAGCTAGGGACCGAGCTGGCTGGATACGCATGTTGGTTGAGGCCCTGGTCCGCCCCGGACTGTAGCGCCACCTTAAGTAAGTAAGTAAGTAAGTAACTGCTTGATGTACGCCGATAATGTACAAAATTTTCACACCAACAACTTAACTTGAAGATTGCTTATTAATGCAGTTGGATATAAACAATTTTTTAATTGGTGCAACTACAATCATCTTCAGCTGAATTACTCAAAGTGTAAAATTTTTAGTGTATCTAAATCTTTATCCCTTATTGACTTTGAATATAAATTCTATGATGTTAGTCTTCTGATCTTGGGGTGGTTTTTGATTCAAAGAGTGTCTTTAGATCTTATGTTGATTGCATTGTATCTGTTGTGGACCTCTGGTCAGGAACCGCATCCTCAATCCTAAAATAAGAAAAAAAAAGAATAATGAAATAATAACCAAATAAATTTCGTACTTACGCAAATGTTGTTTTGTATTTTGTAAGTGTAATACCATGCAGCTGTTATTGTCTCATTGTTGGCCTCCATGGAAACTCTCCATACCTCAGTGGAGAGAAATTCCATGATAAAGCAATGAGTACGTTCCGGAGGAGATCTGTATTGTAGGTTGCATTTGAATGAAACTTTGTTTTATGCCCGTGTTTATTCATATGTTTTGTTGTTACTTGGTTATTATGTGTTCTGGTTTCATGTGGTTCGGTGTTACAGGTCTCCCCGATTTCGACAGTGGAACACACCCTTGGTTCTTGGGACACTGATTGCGTCTTGGATTAATAAAAAAAAATCCGAAAAGGGTACGTCTACTCAAAGGTAGAAATAAAGACGTAGGGCTACCAACCTGGCTTTTTTTGTTACCATTTTTTTTTTTCTTTTTCTTGTTGTAATTCAACTATGACTACTCTGTCATTTAAATAAAAAAAACTTCCGACCAAACGCCGGTAACGAAAAATGGAAAAAAACAGTTTTTTATGTTTCGCCCAATCGAAACGATGAAAGATTAATTTTCTTTTCAGGCGTGTCACTGGTAGCGGAGTGGGAGTGAAACTAAGATGACCTGAAACCGATCATCGATCAACAATTTTGGGTATCCAAAACTGGACAGAGATACCTAAAGGTATAAAGGGTAATGGCCTCACTGCACAACATCCGCAGTACCCTGATGTGCCAATAGTCGACTAGCTGACGCCGTGCACCGCAAGCAGGCCGCATCCCCCGGTGCACAACAATCCCACCTAACCTTTTCCAAATCTTCCTATCTCTTTTTCCTACCTCATCCTTATTCTACTCTTCCACTTCACCCACCTCCACACCTCCTCTTGCCTCGCAACATATCTAAAGGTAGTTCACTTTTAGGTTTCTTGAACCGGAACTCAAAAAATTTTAAGGATGCCTTTACTTTGAAGACCTTATTTATGTCTTTAGAATATTGTTGTATCGTCTAATCTCCTTTTTTTGAAAATAATATTTTGAGAATTGAAAAGTTTCACTCTTTATGCACTTCGCAAAACTTAACTGGTTTGGGTCTTTACCAGATTATAAATCAAGATGCGCTCTTATTGCCTTAAAAACGCTTAAATGTCGGAGACAAGTTCAAAGTCAAATCAAAACAGAATAAATTCTTTTGATTTGCTTTCATTAATTCTATTCCATGTTCCATCATGAGTTTTTCGCAACATAAATGAATTATTTTATCCTCCTCTTCATAGGCCTAATTATGGGTCTAAATGAACCAATAACGTGTTCTCTGAATCTATTTTATATGATTTATAATGAAATTGACCATTGTAAGAACGAGATTGTTTTAAGAAAAAAACTCTAGAAATATGTAATTGATTAATCATTCAATTAAATGTACTTGCAAATATGTATTTATTTTATTAGCTTAAATATTTTATAATTATTTTATAATCAGCAGATCTTGATGAAGTAAATAAATATGTTTGACTAGAATACTACTATATTTATAACTTACATAATATAGCTTTAAATTCAGAAACCTAAATTTTTCCCTTCAAAAATATTTGTATGTTCTTAATTTAATTTAAAAACAAAAAAACCTTTACAGCAAGTAGCAACCACTCAGTTGTCACCTTTAAAGTTCTAACATCTAATGCTTCTACATGAAAAAAAGGATAGGTACAATCCATAAATCCTCACAAAACTAGAGCTAAAGGTGATGCTTATAGAAACATTTAAGACGATGTACGAGCAGGTATGCATAGATACGAGTTTATGGAATATGGCGAATAAATGGTCCGACGATAAATTTTTACATTTATGGGCAAAAAAGTATTTTTTTCCTTTGGCAAAGTTTTGGGTTATCGTTAGGATATTATGTCGTCCAGTATATAGGCTACGTGAAAAGGCTTACAATATGTTATGTTGTTGAAAGTTTGAATTTATATAAAAACTTGAAGACATGAAAAATAAGATGTTTGGAGCTTGATAAATGTTTAAGAGAGTTAATTTATCAAATGTATTCTGAGGAAAACCTTCAACTAGGTCCTGCAACTCTATTAAACGGTGCAATCATCATAAAAGAACAAGTGATTCACATTAGATATGTGCTTTGTTTTATTTAATAGTTTGTATAGGTTGATTTTTTAAAAGCTATAAGAAAGTTTTTCAAAAAAACAAACATATGAAATTCAGAAAAAAGCATACAATCTTTATTTGAATCGATATTATGGTCCATATAATTAAATGTTTGAAGATTATTTCATGCAATTGTTAAACTTGACTGCGAATCAAATGGGCTAAGCATTGTGGATTGGACGTCAACCCACATAAAACAGAATCAATACTCTTTTCGAGAAGATATAAAATTCCTCAGATTAGCCCACCCAAGATTAGAGGAATACCATTAAGCTTTTCCGACCAAGCTAAATATTTGGGCCTCATTTTAGACAAAAAACCAAATTGGAAGGTAAATATTGATGAAAGAGTAAAAAAGGCTATTGTAGCGCTTTTTACTTGTAAAAAGGCCATAGGATAAAAATGGGGCTTCTGCCCAAAAATAACCCACATTTATGGAGCTGTCGTATGGTGGACTGCACTGGACAAGATCGTTAATATAAATAAGCTCATCTAAGTCCAGCAGTCAGCAGGTATGTGCATCACAGGAGCACTTCGCTCAACACCAACCGCAGCACTGGAGGTGCTTTTAAACCTGACACCACTTGACATCTTCTCCAAAAACGTGGCTGCCAACTCATGTGTAAGGCTAAGAACCACCTCTCAATGGACCAGTAACAATACTGGACATACTAATATTCTAGACAATTTCAGATCTATCCCAGATCGCTTAGACTATACCACCCCAAAAATGGTATTTTGTAAAAGCTTCCATGTGTCAAGATCCACCTGGGAAGAAGAGAGATCCCTAGAAGACGATGCGGTACACTTCTATACTGACGGTTCAAAGACCGATCACGGAGTTGGAAGTAATATCTTTTCAGAACAACTGAATTTCAGTCTATCCTATAGACTTCCAAATCAATGTAGTGTATTCCAGGCAGAAGTAATAGCGATTAAAGAAGCACTATCCTGGCTAAAAGAAAACGTTATATCTTGTAAGGTTCAAAGACCGATCACGGAGTGATCAGACAGCCAAGCCGCTCTTAAATCTCTCGCGTCTGTCTCCACAAACTCTCAAACACTCCACGATTGTCGATCATCTCTGAATGAGATGACGGAACACTTGAACATTCACCTCATTTGGGTGCCGGACCACAGAGACATTCCGGGAAATTGCAAAGCCGATGAGCTCGCCAAAAACGGAACACTTCTGCCTCATGTTAGACAAAAACATAACATAGGAACACCACTTGCTACATGCAAATATCTTCTCAAGCAATATGCTCTAGAAACAACAAATGCTAGATGGTCACAAAGTACCACCTGCCTAGCAACCAAGCAAATATGGCCAAGTATTGACTTAAAACGGTCAAAAGGCTTGATATCACTGAGCAGACAAAGTATAAGCTCTACAATTGGAGTAATAACGGGACACTGCCTCAAAGGAAGACATGCTCTGAGGCTAGGGGTCTACACAAATGACTTCTGTAGAAGCTGCAGGGACGAGGAGGAAGAGGAAATGGTACAAAACCTTCTATGTACATGTCCAGCACTCTCCATTAGAAGGAATTACTTTCTCGGTAATCCCTTCTTCGATAACACCAGTGAACTGGCAACGATTGACACAAAACGTCTCTCTAACTTTATTAAAAGTACAAAATGGTTTGTTAAAGTTCATTACTCTCCCATGAGTAACCTAATTAGTGGTGTCACAATGGACCCTTGAGGTCTACGTGCGTCAATGACATCTGTACAGCCACTCCAAGTCTCCAACCTAACCTAGCCTGTATTTTTAAAGGCATCACACCTAAAATCCGCAAAATTTGCTACGTTGTTGAGAATAGAGGCCCAATTTCAGAGAACTGCGACGAGTCGATAATTGATGGTCACATTGACGCTGGCTGATACAGCTGCGATATATTCTTCATCTCTATTCTCTACTTAAGCGTGTTGCTGTTTTAAAGTCCAAGAATGTAAATTTAGTGCGAAATTTAGTCACAAAAGCCCTAATAGCAGCTTCAGTGGGTCGATTAAACAGACCATAAAATGGAAGAAACGCGGGATTAACTTTTTGAACAGAGCATGCATTTTGAAAATAAAATTCAATAATTTGCATTTGTTGTTCCTTTGTAAGACGATTCATAGTTGAATTATAGACCAAACTGAAGATGTTCGATAGTGAAACAAGCCAAAAAGCTAATATGTAAAAAATCACCCTTTAGTAAGTTTTCCAAAAAGACTTTTTTTCCATTATTTTTCGCAGACTGTCTTGTTCCAAATTTTAGGACAAACATTTCAATAAAATATGTTAAATAAAAAAAATGGTTTTTAGTGTATACCAAAGTGCTGTACATCTTCGAATTTTGTATCACAAAATACCTGTTCTTGTTTTGCGTTAAAACACAAGAAACTCATATTTATTTTTAACAAAAATTAAGAAAATTTTAGTATCTTAAAATTCGTTCCGAAAATACGGTTGATAAAAATATACTGCGCATAACAAAGCTGTACATAATTTTAAAAAAAGTCGTGCTGATAATGTAAAGAGTGCTCTATCGGACTTCTAACAACACTTCGGCCAAGGAGAATTTTAGAATAGGGAATACAGAATTTTATAAAACAGAATCTCAAAAAACTGAATTATGACGCATACATTATTTCGACAAAAACCTAAGAAAAATATTTAAACTTTAAAAATTAATTTTTAATTTTAATTAAACAGGTAACCCCGTTTTCTAATGACTTACTTTTTCTTTGTTGATAAAAGTACTTATTTTGTATCTCTTTCATAAAAAATATTATTTTTTTCAGGTTAATGATGTTATGTTGGCCTCAAAACGATTGTGCAAATTTGTCTTACTAATGCCGCCGGACTCCAGCCAGAAATGTTGATGAAACATAATATGCCAATCTTCCTTTTGGGTTTCAACTTTTAACTTTACCTGCCACCTAACTAACTAGAAACAAGTTTCTTCTTAAATTTAATATTAAGGGGCAAAATTTAAAATTATAGTTTCCAAAAATAGTTATTTAAGGACATAGATAATTAAATTCCAAAAAATAAAACAAAATTAATATTTCTTTAAAAAAAATTGTCTTTAACGTATCTTAAAGCATTTGAAAATAAAATAAAAAAAGGAAACCTTATTTGTTTCTTTAAAATGTATTTTTAAAGGATCACATAACAATAAAGCTCATTAAAAACGGTGTCAAATGTTTTATTTGTAAACTAATACACGTAAGTATAAAGTTAAACTTAACATTTAACTTTAAAATTTCTGTTTAAAAAGATGTATTTAATAAATTAAAATCTTATACAAAGTAAGGACAACCCTTTTATCAACCTTTACTAAAAAAGCGTCATTCTTTATTACATACAAATAATTTTAAGAATAACGTTTCGCAAAGATCGAATAATATCCTTGTTCGGAAGTATAGAATTTTTGTTTATATTTTACATTTATTTATATTTTTATCGACACGGAGTTAATTTTGATTGAAATGTGCATTTCGTTGAACTCCCATGTCCCATCATACGAACAAAAAGTTTAAACGATCAGACAAGCAACAGCTTTCATCCTTTCTGATTAATTGTTTGATCTAATTTGTCACCATTTTTTTGGGTTCCCGCACAATCAAAACAAAGTCTCATCTGAACCTTCTATACAATATGACATGACTATTAACCATCAAGAACGCATGAGCGGCCAACATATTTTTATTGAATTTCTCCATAGCACCAGGCGATCAGAATTTAAAGCAAGAGCCCGTTCCCACAGCTTGTTTCGTAATATGGTTTTTTTTTCCATCCCCTCTATCGGTTACTCCTTTCGATGCACTTCACAGTTTTAATAGATAAGCTGGTGGAGGTGGGAGTGGTATCAGTGGAAAAAGTGTAGGTTTAAGTGTGATCAGTTTTTTTGCTAAGCTTTCTACTTGAAGGCCAACAAGACTCAAGAAATAAAAGAACCGTTGTAAAAAGGCGGAGCCTACAAATAAATAACAAATAGTAGCTACAGAGAAAAAGTGAAAACAAATGAAGAAATTAAAAATGTTAAGACGACATAAAACGAGGAATATAGGCACAAGTAGGTACCTCTTACTCTTCATGATCGCCTAGTATTTCGACGAGTTTCACTAGACGAACTTCGCTTGACAAATTTTCTCGTACTTAGGAAGGATTGTGGAGCACGTTTTTTTATATTTTTTCTTCAGTCAGTCTTAAAGTGTCTTTGATTAATTTATGGAAATGGAATTTATAATTTTAAACCAGGTAAAGCTATCCGCAAAATATATCTGTAAAAATGTAGTTTTTGATTTTTGAACATATTAGATCAATTCAACAATAATAGAAACAATTTATTTGTAGACACATTTATTTATTTTACATTTTAAATATAAATTTTAGTTTTTACTAAACAGCTGACTACATAGTGTCAAAATGATTTAATTAGGACGGTCCAATAATTTAATGTTCCGATAGCATCAATAAATAAAATACCATTGCACGAACTTGCTCCTGTATCCAAAGAGTCTGTTTAAAAATAGTGCCTTTAATTTGAGGTTTGAAAATATAGTTAACAAAATTATATTTGCAACAATTAAAATGCTATTTGATTTTTAATCAAATTTGAAAATCGTTACAATTGTGTTTTTTTTTTTAATTCTTTTTTTTTTAATTCTTTTTTTTTTAAGGTTAGGTTAGGTTAAAGTGGCTGTCCATGGTGGAAAAGGAAAGTTTAATGGCCCATTGTGATCCAACATGAATCTTGAGGCTTCCTCCTAAGCTCAATGGAACCAGTTTGGGTCCCTTACGAAACGTGATATGCAGTTATTTCGAATATATTTATTTACATTTGATTTTTGTAAAAAAAAATGTTCACCGTTTTCAATATATCTTGTTTAAAAAAAACTGAGTTAATATTTATTTATAATTCCGAAGCAAAAATGTTAACATATTTGATCATCAAATATTATTAGGATAATATTAGAGCTTGTACATACAAAACAAATTATTGAAATCGGTTCATGAGTTCCTTAAAACAATTTATATACAAAACATAGGTTCTATAGGGCGTACTCTTCTGTAGTAATACAAATACATTACTTATGTATTGAAAGAAGTCATGTTAACAACATACAAACAAAAATCTGAGAAAATTTAAAGATTTTATACCAAACATTGAATGGGATCTGCTGATATTTTTATTTTAAGAGCAAAACAAAAAAAACAATAATCTTCAAGTCATAAGCTGTACTTGTATGTCTTAAATTCTGTTTTTAAAACTGTAAGCTTAGAATATTTTATACCTATAAGTTGTGTGAATAAAATACTTTATTTTATTCCTTAAGTAAAATAAATTCATGTAACCAATTTTGTACAAAAACACTTTCTAAAAAATAAGCAAAAAGTCAAAATAACGATATGTTCATAAGAAAAGACTTCTAAAACTCGAAAATTGACAACTTTATAGGACCAAAATAATTCATATTAAAGAATTTTATTGGAAAATGTTACTTTCCTAAAATGTTCTGCTTGAGTAGGGTTGATTAAAATTCTATATTTCAAAATGCTTCTTTACATGATCGAAATAATTTTTCTCTTTCAAACTATTTGTAACATTTTGAAGTACAGAAATTTGGTCTAAGCAGAGTCTTGAAATACCTAATTTTGTTCCACAGCATTTTGGATAGGGACCAAGCTCGATGGAGAAGTTTGTTGGGTGAGACCCTAGTTTACACAGGACTGTAGCGCCACCTAAAGTATGTAAGTAAGGATTTTGACAATACCGAATTTTTCTGATACGGAACATATATTACATATTTTAGAAAAATAGTACTTTAATTACTAGATTACGCATACATTATTTTGATACAAAACTTCTTTATGGTATTTTTCAGGCCGTAATGGCTATCTTAGTGAAGTTAACAATCTTGTTTGTCTACGAAGTATTTACTAAACAGACGAATAACAATAATAACAATAATTCGCAAACCATTTTTTTTTTTCAAAGTACTTATTTATTATCCTTTTTATCAAAACTATTATTTTTTCCAGCTTAAGTGTAATATTGGCCCCAAAAGGATTGTCCAAACATTCCTTACAAATGCCGCCAACCGACAGCAAGAGAAGTTGTTGAAATGAAATATGGAAATAACCCATGTGGTTTCAACTTGTCACTTAAGCTTCCAAATACAATTTTGTTCTCAAATTTAAAATTTAATGCACTTTCCAAAATTTAAAATCAAAGTTTCATAAAATAGAAATTCGAGGTACATATGTAGGTGACTAAAGCTAAAAAACATAAATTAAAACCGGAATCTCTACTATTCCAAATTAAATGAATATTTTCTTATACCAAATATATGAAATTTTATTGTAAAATTCCTTCAACTACAATATTTATAATTATAAGCATTAAAAAACATTTTTAAGGTATTGAAAAACCATTTTTTTATTTCAAAATTTATTTTCAAAGTAGAATAGGATAATAGCTTTGTAGAAAAAGATGACATTTTAGTTAAAAACCAATACACGTAAGTATTTATGTTATTGAAATTTAGTAATTGATAACAACATTTTGTATTGATTTTATAATAACATATTAAAATATAAAACAAAATTAAGGCAACCGCTTATCAGCTGTTGGTTTTTTATTTAATTTGAAATATCTTAAAAATATACTATTTTCCCCATTCAACTACATACGTGTATGTTTTTCCTAAGTTCTTTTTACCAAGCAGTGCTAAATACATTTAAAAGTTTTGTTGAGTCTATGTTCGCCCGATTAGTTTGACAAAAAGTTCTAATAACAACATTCGACAATTACCGAGTCATTTTACTTGAAAAGTGCTTTTCCTTCAACTCTTTAGTTGCTCCCATCATAGAAACAATATTTTAATAGAAATATAAAATGATCAAAACACAAAACTATCAGCTAGGAATAGATTTGGGCTACACTTACACGTATTAATTCTTCAACAACTTTTTAAAAATATATAGCTCCATTTCTGGTAAATAAATATAAAAACCAAAATACCATGACAACATTGATTTTGTATCAACATTTTTGTACTGAATTCTCACCTAGCACCAGGCGATCAGAAATTAAAGCAATAACCTCTTTTTTTTGTTTTACTTTAATTTTCATTTTTTTCCTTCTTACAATTGATTTAAAAGTTTCAATAGGTGGTGGTGGGTGTGGTTAAATAATACATTCCAAAAAGTTCATGATCATCTGTTTGAAGAAAAAAGCTTATATGGGGAATTGTTTTTGTTCTAAAATGGATTTTGGTGGAAAAAGTTAAAGAAATAGGAGACTGCTTAAGCGAAAAAAAAAATCAAAAAACAAATGCACCGTTGAAAGAGGGCGGATCCTTTAAAAAAATAATTAAAAGTAGCAACGGACGAAAAATGGAAACAAAGAGAGAAATTAAATGTGAAGGAATAACACAAAGATTATAAGCATAAGTACCTCTTCTGTGCATGGTCGCCTAGTATTTCAAAAAATGTTGCTAAACAAATTTTCTCGTACAAACGTTTGAAGAAATGTACATAGTAAATTTTTACAATGAAAAGCTTTTTTTAAAAAAATTCTAAGCCGTTGAAATAATTATTTTTTTACAATAAAATTATAAAACTTTGATGAACATAAAATACAACTTATAGTCTTTTTACAAGGACAATCTTAATATTATTGACCAATTTTAATATTTCGCTATTTTCTTGATAAAAGTATTTATTTATTATATTTTTTAACAAAACATTTTTGTTCAGCCTCAAATGGAATGTGCCAATAACCCTTTTGGATTTTAACCTGCCAGCTGAGCCACTAGATACAGTTTAGTTCTTAAAATTAAAAAGGCCATTCTCAAAAAATAGCTATTTAAGGACGTAACGTTGATGATAAGCTTCAAAACATACGAGTACAACTAAAATAATGTTTTTTTTTTGTTTTAATTTTTATACAAGAAGCTTGTTTTCAGTACCTAAAAACATATTTATTTATTAAATATATTGTATTTTATTCAATTTTTATCAACTACTAGCTTTTTACCCGCGGCTTCGCCCGCAGTGGAGAAATTAAATAAGTATGAGAGATAAAGGGTAAGGGTATAATAATAGAAATGAGTCAATATAATAACTAAATTTTATTGCTTGGCTGAGATCAACAATTTTTGCAGTTGCTGCAGTTGATGTAAAATATCTTCCAAAGAGTTTGAGGGTTAGAAAAACCGCAAGAAGATAAAAGCGTAGCGTAAAGTTCCCTGATTTTATCTGGCGATCGGCATTGTACAGCTTCCTCCATAGTTTCATCCCAATGATAGTCATTTTCTAATAGTCGCCGATCTTCACATGCTTCTCGGTAGGTTTGACATTCCAGACCATTGACAATTTTAAGTTCTGTAGAGCTAATTGGACCTCTAACATGATGCAACAACATGCGCAGACAAAAGCATTCAAAATTCGGAACATGACAGTAATACAGTGGGTTGGTATTACAGTATTCAGGGTTGAAACTTCATTACTATGATGCTAGATGGCGTGGAAGTAGCTAAATTTGACGATATTTTGACAAACAATTGTATTATTTTTCGTAATTTTTTTTTAGTTTTTTTTAATAAAAAGTATCCTATGTTACTTCTAATACCTTCAAGAGTGTATGTGCAAAGTTTCATGATGATCAGTTAAGTAGTTTTTGGGTGAAAGCGTAACAAACAAACTTACATTCGCATTTATAATATTAGTATGAAGTATGATGATACTCATGAGAGTAATTAACAGTATTCAAAAAATATTGAGAAGTAACGAAATGTCATTCGTTGATTTAAATTTATTTTCATAATATAATCCGATAACAGTTTTTTAATAAATGATGATAAAAATAAGAACATTTTATTAAAAAAGCAATACAAAAACTCGTAAATACATTTATAAAATTTAAATACTTGCATTAAAAGATATTTTTAATAAAATAAAACAGAAAACCGAATTTGATTTTTTATTAACTTCACATAGGAAGTTATTGCAATGGGCCCGATTTGTCAAATTGAAAATTTTGACATTTCTCGACGTTTCAAGGTCCCTAGAGTCGAAATAAAAGATTTTTAGAAAGATGTCTGTGCGTGCCTGTGTATGTACGTTTGTAACCCTACATATTTTACGAACCAAAAACGCTAGAGGCTTGAATTAAATTTTATATAATATATTGTAACGTGATACCAAACAGACTGAAATATGATTTCATCTCTAAAACAATTTTGTGCAAAGAAGAATAATTTTTTTGACATCTGATAAAATTTTGAGAAAAATCGAATTGACAGTTTTTTTTACAAAAAAAACTCAAATATCTTTTCAAAACTTTGAGATATTGGCTTTAATTTACTTTTATCTTTCAAGAAATTTTGTTGTCAACATTCAGTTAAAGTTTGAAAAAAATCGAACTGACATTTTTTTTACAAAAAAATAAAAACCGAAAAAAAATTTACAAAAGTTGGTAAAAATTGATTTTCGACTCAAATATCTCTTCAAAAATTTTAAATATTGGCTTTAAACTTATTTAATCTTATAAGAAATATTGTTTTCAACATTTGGTAAAATTTTAAAAAATTCGAATTGACAGTTTTTTTACAAAAAATAAAACCATTGAAATAATTATTTTTTTACAATATTATTTATTATCTTTTTTAACAGCCTCAAATGGGACATGCCAATAAACGTTTTGGGTTTCAACCTGCCAGCCACTAGAAACAATTTAGTTCTAAAAATTAAAAAGGCCATTCTCATAAAACAGTTATTTAAGGATGTGATGATTGAGCTCCAAAACATAAAACTAAATTAATGTTTTTTCGTTTTAACTTGTATACAAGAAGCTTGTTTTCAGTACTTGAAAACATATTTGTTTATGAAAAATAGTGTATTTTATTCAATTTTCATCAATTATGATACTCATGAATCAGCTAAGTGATTGTTGATAAATGACAATCAAAATTTTCGAATTTGATTACGTAAGGTGATATTCAAATTGATAACTACAAATTTGTCACAACAAAAATGTTATAGTCATTTTCAAACAAATATGTTTATTCCAAATTACCGACACAAACGACAAGAATTTTTTTTTAAATCGCTTTGTTTCGTTAAAAAAAAACACATTCCTGTGACCGAAAAAGCTTACGAAATTCGAAAAAAGCAAGAAAAATAAGATTTTAATTCAAACGCAGCCAATTTTATATTTTTATTTAAATATTTTTAGGAATCAATTTAAAATTTCACCAAGGCATCAATGAATTTTGACAGTTTGAATCTGAAATTGTTTAATGGAATTGATTGATTTAAATTTATGTTCATAATATAATTCAATTACAGATTTTTAATAAATCATGATAAAAATAAGAAAATTTTATTTAAAAGCAATACAAAAAAGTAAGTACACTAGTCAAATTTAATAGCTTGCATTAAAATTTGTATTTAAAAAGATGTTTTTAATAAATAAAACAGAAAACTCTATGCTTTTTTCTGAAATTGTTATGATTACCATTTCATAATAATCCATTGTTCAATATTTTTCAGCTTTCTGGGACTAAAATAGCGTCATTATTTATAATTAATTAATTAATTAGTGGTTTTACGTATAACATTCACTAAACATCAGGTCATCTTCTCATTCAGATGTGCAAAATTTACCAAAAAGGAATCATTCTTTTAATGTGCTTTTTTTATCACTCCCAAGACCCATCATTTAAACAAAATTGTAGAAAATTAAAATGGTCAAACCACAAGTAAAAGACTCTATCCATTCAGAAAAATTGATATTGTTTGTTCTATTGTGTCGAAATACTTGTCATGCTCAGAGCCAAAAAGTAGCCTAAATTCTGTACAGTAATCTGGTAGATTCAATTAAGACTTTATTTTTTGTATGAAAACAAGCAACGGAAAATAAAATATACACGCTTAAAGTTAATAAATTGATAACAAATATTTTTTTCAAGTACATATGTCAAATATTGACCACGGTAAGATTTGGACTACTTACAGCCCAATTATTTTTGCGCTGTCAAACTTAATTTTTTCAGCAATTGTAATAATTATATCCCAATTGTTAATAAATCTGGCCAATATGCCAGAGCTTTCTAACACTAACTATCAAAATAAAATCTGAATTCTCTGTACAAAATACCTTCTATCCAATTCCAATATGAGCGCTATTGATTCCACATACGCATAGGCATTGTGTTTGCAAGAAGGTTCGGCATTTTTTATATTGATTCTCACCAAACACCAGGCGATCAGAACTTGAAGCAAGAACTTGTTTCTGTTAACTTTTTTTCGCAATGCCTTTTGTTTTTCTTTCTTTTAATTCCTTCCCTTCTTTTGTTTCCACCTTTCGATGGGATTACCACTTTAAATATTTAAGCTGGTAGTGGGTGTGGTTAAATCAAATATGTTGGCGAACAGATATCAGAATTAAAAGTGTGTTTGTAAAGTGATCATTTTTTCTAAGCTACGTGAAGGCAAACAAGAATACAAAAACAAAATGCACCGTTTAAAGATTGCGGATCCTTTAAATAAATAACGAATAGTAGCTACGGACGAAAAGTGAAAAGAAATAAAGAAATTAAAATTGGAAGAATAACATGAGCACAATTGCCTCTCTCTCTACATGATCGCCTGGTATTTCATAAATGTTTGCTAAACAAAATTTCTCACTCTTAGTTTTTTTTCTTTAGTAAATTGGAACAAAATTAAATTGTATATTTAATTTTAAATGGAGTAAGCATTTTGGATTGGTTATCAGCAAAATCCATCAGAAAAAATTCAGTACTTTTTTTTTACTTTGATATTCCAAATTTGTGGAATCTTCGTATAAGTTAAAGTTTCATAAAAAAATATTTAAGAATGGTTAAGCTGGAAAACATACAACAAAATTAATGTTTTTCTTTTATACTTTTAAAAAAGAAACTTTGGCTTCCGTATTTAAACAAAATAAATATAATATTAATCTAAAAACAGCATTTTAGGAAATACTTAATAAATATATTAACATTATATTTAAAACCAATACACGTAATATTAGTAAATTTTGATACTTGGATTTAAAATTATAATTTAGTCAACCGCTTTATCAACTTTTTATCATTGGTTTTAAAATGCATTGCTAAAAAAATAAGCTATTTATTCCTGTGTTTTTTTTTAATGTTTGTAATTTCCACTTAAAAAAAACCATTCTTTTATATTTTTTAAAGGATTTTTGTGTGCTTATATGTTTTTCATTGTTTATAATTTAAAATAAATATTTAAAATAAAAAAAAATAAAAAAATTGCCAAATATCGACTCATCTCCTTATTCAGAAGTACAAATTTTACCAACACAGAAATCAATTATTTTTACTAAGAATCTCTATATTTTTTCGAGGTCCAATACCAGGGCAACCATGTTCTGGAGTAGCTCGATAACCATTTCAAAAAGAGGCAGGGATTTGACCCGCAAGATTCTCGTGTTGGGTTAAAAAAGTTGTTAGTTGAATTATTCTTCCAAATTATTAAATTACCAAAAATATTTTTCATATAAAGAAATAATTTAGATTAAAAATCTAGTTTTGTCCAAAAGATTTTTAGTGGAAAACAAATTTTTACCAATTTAGACAGCATTTTTCTTAAATGTTTTGTACAAAAACTGTCAATTAGATTATTCTCAAAATTAATTTTTGTTTAGGTTCTTATTTTTGGTAAAACAAACTGTCAATTCGATTTTTCTCAAAATTGTTCAGAATGTTGAATACAATATTTTTATAAGTTAAAATTAGCTCGAAGCCATAATCTTAAACTTTTAAAAATATATTTGAGGCGAAATTCAATTTTTACCAATTTTGAGTAATTTTTTTTTAAGTATTTTATTTTTATAAAAAAAAACTTTCAATTCGATTTTTCTCAAATTTTACCAGATATTTCGATGTTTATTTTCGTTGCACACAATTGTTTTGGGGATTAAATCTTTTTGTTCGTAAAATTTTCGAGGTGACAATTTGTTTGCTTTTTTTATTTCTTGTTTGGTATCATGTTACAATTTACTATCTAAAATTTAATTCAAGCCTCTAGCGTTTTTGGTTCGTAAGATATTTAGGGTTAACCAAAATGTTCACCTTTTTTTTAAATGCTATGATAAAAAACCACCAACGCAATTTTGTTAAGAGTCCTTTCTGCATCTTTCTGCCTTATTATCTGTATAACAAAATTTGTTTAAAATCGATATCGCTTCTGGTTCTTGAGCTATGGACGAATAAAAAAACATCGCGAACGTAAAGAGGTACGAACGTACGTATACACGCACGCACAGACATCTTTCTAAAAATCTTTTATTTCGACTCAAGGAACCTTGAAACGTCGAGAAATGTCAAAAATTTGAAATAAACAAATCGACCCATTACATTAACTTTCTATGGGAAGTTAAAAATATTTCGAACCCAAAATGGGAGCCGAAAAATTAGGTTTATTTCAACCCAAACAAAATCTGATAGCTTTAATTTTAACTTATTTGTATGATGAAAAAAATAAAGAAAAGAATGCGCTTAAATTTTAAAATTGTTACAAAATGTTATGTTCTCTTTATATCATTTTTATTAGTGCGAAGAAAAAATATCGGCCAGGATTATATTTGTACTACTTACAGTCTAATTATTGGTCTGTGTACAAAATAATTTTCATCCAATATGGCCGCCCATAATTCATTCAAGGTTTTGAATGTGATCCAATGTTTATAACTTTTTCTATTAAATTCAACCCAAGCACCAGGCGATCAGAAATTAAAGCAAGTGCCTGTTTCCTATAGCTTTTGTTTCTAATGTCTTTTGTCCCTCCTCTTTTTTGCCTCCTCTCGATTGACTTAACAGCTTTAAGAAATAAACTGGTGTAGGGAGTGATATTAGTGGAAAAAGTGCAGGTGTGAGAGTGATCAGCTGTGATCAGTGCTAAGCTACGTGAAAGCAAAAAAGAATCCAAAAACAAAATGCACCGTTGTAAGATTGCGGATCCTTTAAATAAATAACGAATAGTAGCTACGGACAAAAAGTGAAAAGAAATGAAGTAATTAAAATTGGAACAATAACATAAGCAATTGCCTCTTTCTCTACATGATTGCCTGGTACATATTTCATAAAATATTGCTAACAAATTTTCGTACTTTTTTCTTCAGCGTCTATGATTTTTTTTTGTTTAAATTACAATAAAATAAGATATATTTTAATTTTAAATAAAGTAAGCATTTTGGGTCTGTTATCAGCAAAATGTCTGTACTTTTTACTTTAGATATTCGAAATTTTTGGAATCGTCTTAGAATTAAAGTTTCATAAAATAGTAATTATTAAGGACGCAGATGATTAAGCTCCAAAACATAAAACAAAATAAGTTAATTTTTTTTTAACTTTTATAAAAGAAACTTAGCTTAAGTATTAAAAAAAAAACTAAATATAACATTAACCGGAAAACAGCGTTTTAGGAAATACGGTGGAACTTCCAAAATCCGAACTCTCAAAAGAAATGACACAAGAGTTAGTGAATTGCAGCTTTTCCAACTAAAAAAAATAAACAAAGTTAGGAACTTTTCCCATAAACACTAGTAACCCGTTCAAAACCAAAGTTCAAATGAAAAACAAGTTAGGGCAAAGAATGTAGAATGTATCAACTGAAACGTCTAAAATAATTAAAGTAGCCTTAGTAAATTTAGAAAAAGATGTTAAATAAAACGGGATTAGCCCAATAGGAGAAAAAGCACGAGTTAAAAAGACTATTTGGCATCAAACAGAATCTAAAAAATTCGATTTATAGCGAAATTCGACTCACAAAAGTTCGAATTATGAAGGGCAAAATGCATGAAAATAAGGTTGAAAAATCAAAGTTCTCAATAAAATGTTGAGTTATAAAGAATTCGACTTAAGAAATTTCAAGTAAAGGAAGTTTGACGTAATAAAAATAGGAACATTATTTTCAAAAATTAATAAACGTAATAAGGTATATTAGTAAATTAATTTTTCTCTTTCAGAATAGTTACAGCATTTTGAAGTACATAATTTTATCCCAAAGCAATTTGACAATACAGAATTTTGCTGATACGGAACATATATTAAAGAATTTCGACAAACAGTATTTTAATTACTTCTTTAAGCTTACATTAATCTGACCTCAACACTTCTTTTTGTCTAGGGAATATTTAGTAAATAGACCAATAACAATAACTCGCAAACCATTTTTTATTTAAAAAAGTACTTAATTATTATCGCTTATGAAAACTATTTTTTTTTCTAGCTATGGTGTAATATTGTCCCCAAAACGTTTGGGCAAATGTTCCTAACAAATGCCGCCAACCGCCAGCAAGAGAAATTGTTGAAATGAAATATGCCAATAACCCATGTGGGTTTCAACCTGTCACCTAAGCTTCCAGGCACAATTTTGTTCCTAAATTTAAAATTGAATGCTTTTTCTAACATTTAAAATTAAAGTTTCATATGACAGAAATTCAAGCCCAAAACATAAACCAAAATCGGAACCTATTGTTCCAAATTTAATGAATATTTTCTTATAAGAAATATATAAAATGTTATTTTAAAATTTCGTTAACTACGATAATTATAATTATAAACATTGAACAAAATTTTAAAGGTATTGAAAAATAATTTTTTTATTTCAAATTTATTTTCAAAATAGATTAGGATAATAGCTTTTTAGAAAATGATGATTAAAATGAGAACATTTTAGTTTAAAACCAACACACGTAAGTATTTATATTATTGAAATTTAATAAGAGACATTTAAATTAAATATAAACACAATTAAGGCAAACGCTTTTTAGTCGTGAATTTGCAATATCAAAAAAATATACTATTTTCTCTATTCAGCTCCATAAGTGAATGCTTTTCCTAAGTTTTTATACCAAGCCAACTTCTAATAACAACATTAGCTTAATCAATACCGAGTCATTTCCTTAATTAGAAGTACAAAATTAATCAACACGAAAACCAATAAATTTTACTAGAAAAGCTGTTTTCCTTCACCTCTTAAAAGTCCCATCATAGAAACAACATTTTAGCAGAAACGTAAAATGATTAAAGCACAAAAATATAAGCTTGGAAAAGATTTGGGCTACAATTATTATTTTCAGGAACTTTGGAAAATATAGCTCCATTTTTAATAAATAAATATACAAACCTACCAATTTTATAATACAAAATCTGAACTACGCTGTACAAAATACCTTCTATCCAATATGACCGCTATTGATTCCAGATACGCTTGCGCGTTTTGCATTTTTTCTATTGATTCTCACCAAACACCAGGCGATCAGAATTTAAAGCAAGAACCTGTTTCTCCTAACTTTTTTTCCCAATGCCTTTTGTTTTTCTTTCTTTTAATTCCTTTCCTTCTTTTGTTTCCACCTTTCGGTGGGATTAAATATTTAAGCTGTTAGTGGGAGTGGTTAAATCAAATATGTTGGCGAACAGAAATCAGCATTAAAAGTGTGTTTGTAGAGTGATCATTTTTTCTTAAGCTACGTGAAGGCAAACAAGTATCTAAAAACAAAATGCGCCGTTGTAAGGGGGCGGATCCTTTAAGTAATTAATAACAAATAGTAGCTATGAACAAAAATAAAAAGAAATAAAGTAATTAAAATTGGAAGAATAACAATTGCCTCTTTCTCTACATGGTTGCCTGGTATTTCATAAAATTTTGCTAGCATGTTCGTACTAAACTTTTTTTTTTCAGTCTGTCTTGTCTTCGCTTTGCCTATGATTTTTTGTATGTAAATTAAGAATGATAAAGCTCCAAAACATACAACAAAATTAATGTTTTCTTTTTATACTTTTAAAAAAGAAACTTGGCTTCCGTATTTAAACAAAATAAATATAATATTAATCTAAAAACAGCATTTACGGAAATACCTAATAAATATATTAACATTATATTTAACAATACACGTAATATTAGTAAATTTTGATACGTGGATTTAAAATTAGAATCTAGACAATCACTTTATCAACTTTTTAAAATTTTTTTTAATCTGCAATGCCTAAAAAATAAGCTTTTTATTCCTGTGTTTTTTTAATGTTTGTAATTTCCAGTTAAAAATAAGACATTCTTTTATATTTTTTGAAATGGTTTTTGTGTCAAAGTTCTTCATTCTTTATAATTTACAAACTATTTTAAGGAGAATATTGGCAAATATCGAGTCATCTCATTCATATAAAATAAATTGGGTGGCGCAACACTCCGTTTGAGAACTAGGGCCTAGTGACTGACAACTCTCAACCATTCCTATGTGCGAGTACTGTTGTCAGGGATGGAAGGGACCTACAGTTTTAAGCCGAATCCGAACGGTAAATTTCAGAAACATTTTTTATGACAAAAATTACTCTTGGAGAATTTGTCAATTCCTCACAAGAGGCAGTAGCCGTGAATAAAAACTTTAAGTGGCATAGGCAATGATCGAAACCAAGACCTCTCGCATGATAGTCCAACGCAGTAACCATCATGACACGGGTACTTGCATTCCTCATTCAGAAGTACAAATTTTTCCAACACAGAAATCATTTTTTTTTACTTAAAATATCTACATTTTTCGAGGTTCAATACCAGGGCAACTATGTTCTGAAGTAGATGGATAACCTTTAAAAATATTTCAAGTTCAAAACGGGAACTAAAAATGCCTTAATTCAACCAAAAAAAAAACTGCTAGCTATAATTTAAACTTATTTTTACGATGAAAAAAAAAAAAAATAAAAAGTATACGCTTAAATTTAATAATTTCATACAAAAAGCTTCATTACATTGTTTTTAGAGCGCAGAAAAAATATCGGCTAGGGTCAGATTTGTAGTCTAGTCTAATTATAATTGGTCTTTCATACTTAAATGTTTTGACCAATTTCTAATTAATGTCCTGTTAATAATCTGACTGTCCAACTATAAAAATCTAAAACCATACAAATCTAAACTGAGCTGTACAAAAAACTGTTCTCCAATATGGCCACCCACCTTCATTCAAGATCCCCATGTGCATTGTGTTCGAATGTTTAACTCTTTCTATTGAATTCTCCCCAAGCACCAGGCGATCAGAATTTAAGCAAGAGCCTGTTTCTCATAGCTTTTTTCCTAATATCTTTTGTTCCTCCTCTTCTTTTTCTTCTGTTGATTAACTTAACAGTTTAAATAAATAAGTTGCGTTGGGTATTAGTGGAAAAAGGTCAGGTGTAGGAGGGATCATTTTTTTCCCAAGCTACGTGAATGCATACCAGAACTTAAAAACCAAATGCACCGTTGTTAGAGGGCGGATCCTTTAAATAAATAGCTTACCATAGCTACGGACAAAAAGTGAAAAAAAATGACGAAACTGAACGTGAAGAAATAATACAAATATTACAAGCATGCACAAGTACCTCTTACTTTACATGGTCGCCTAGTATTTCATTTAATTTTGTAAAACATATGGGGAAAGTAAGCAGCAAGGATTGAAAAAAGAACATATTTGTAAAAATGTTTGTCTACGATTTATTTAATTAAATTTTACTGTGGAATATGGAATATGCAATTAGATGAATTCTATCTTATGTCTAGTATTTTATGTTTTATTATTTTATTAATGAGACAGTGCATTTGAAGATATATTTATTTATTAACATATTTAAAAAAATTACTGGAATCCAACAAAATTCAATTTCGCTCTACTTCCAATAATTTGCTGGTCCGATGGAATAAAAAAATTGTTAGAGTCGCGAAGTTCGTGGTTATTACAAAAACGGATTAAATTTACTCCTCCAGCACAAGGTCTTAAAAAATATGTTCTTCGAAATGTATTAAGTACAAAAATTGACAGCTACACCCATACCATAGTTTCAAAAATACCAAAATAATGACCAATCAACAAATAAATACATTTCAAATCGTATTGCATACAAAATTCCACGAAAATTAATTATTTTCAAAAGTTTTTCTAATGTGCTAATAGGTAATCAAAAGTCCCATTCTAATTATAGTGCAAATATTATACATGCTTCAAAAATAATGTTTCCTTATTAACAGGCAACCATAAAACAATTATAAATGTTTTTTTATGAAATATGTACCAGGCGATTATGATTCATTCACTCCTCTCCCACATTTCGACAAGAAATCGAAAGAACTTATTAGTCCCCGCCCAATTACAACAGTAAATTTAGCTTCAGGAATGGAAAAAATACAAACTAAACAAACAGACTCTTGCTACCAATTCTGATCTCCTGGTGCATTCGATAAAATTCAATAAATTTTGCATTTGACGGCTTTCGCTGTCAGCTTAGCAACTTGGAAGGATTAATAGAAACAATTCACCCGTTTTCAATGGGAGGAGCCATGTGTTATTGGTCTGACTCTGATCTTAGGAGTGATATTTAAGATAATAAAGAATCAAAACAAGGAACCTCCTATTCAGCATGATTGCCTGTTAGATAGAAACAAAGTTGTATTTTAACAAAAAACCAGTGCTGCCTTCTAACTACATAAATGACGTATTCCCTAGATGTTGCTCACTTAATACAAAATAAAATACTTACGCCTTTTTTAAAAGAAGATATTTTTCAGAAATAAAAAAACAAAAGGACACCATTTTTTAGCAATAATACATTCAATCCATTTTTTATTTTTAATAAAATATATATTTTATATTATAATTATTATCATTATACATATTGTTAAAAATACAAATAAATTTATTTTGTTCTTTGTTATTTTATTTATATTTAAAGAAAATGCTCCACCTCCTCCTTCTTAAACAATTAGCTTTGAGCTTAATTTTTCGGTTTTCCTTAGTTTTAATTTCCTTGAATACAATATTTAAAACTTATGATTAATTTTATTTATAAAAAAACATTTTACATTTTATATTTTTATCATGTAAACATTATTAACCAGCGAATATATATGTATATATAATTTTATACATAATAAATATTTATATATATAAATTTAATTTGATTTCAAATGCCTAATATAGGAATTATTAATAATATAGTAATAAATTTTTTAATGCAAAGCTTATAAGTAAAATTGTATTTATTTATTTATATATTTTGTTTTTCGTTTTTGATATTTCATATTTGTATGCAATTTTATTTTAAGGAGAAAAAATGTTTACAAACTACCGTAACAATTTCTTTTCAAACAACTTTTCTTATTTTTATTTCATTGTCATTCATGGTTAGTGTAGAACGAGGAAGAAGGAATAAAACTTTGCTTACAATATTCTCTGAAGTGTTGAAAAAAAGAAAGAAACAAAAATAAGGACATTTTGTATTTTCTTTGGTAGAATCCTTTCATGGGAAAAATAAAATATTAACAGTTCAGTACCTAGAGATAGGAGGGAGATCCTGATCTCTGTGCGGTCCTCTCGAGGTACCTATACTCTATCTTGAGAGGTGCATTTTCTTCCTTACAAACGAGTATATACAAACCTACAACACTCGTTGTTATATCTTTGTCATTGAAATTTACAGCTCCTGTAGGGAGATAAGAAGGACAATTTCTGTTTGAATTTTCTCAATTCTTGGTACGTGTTAAACGAAAAGGATGTCTCATTCTACATTTTTATTTTTGTTATGTCCTCTTCAGAGAAAATACAAAACTATTCTAAAACTCAGAAGGACTTGGACAATAATTCTGGAAGCAAAATATTTTTGTGTTTTTATTCTTTTCACAATGTTAAAAAAAGGACACTCTATCTTTCTCTCAGTTTGTTTCTATGAAAATACAAGAAGAGACAAAGATTGGACAATTTAATATGGACTTCTTGGCCCTCGCTTGATGGTTTCAATTCGCCTCCGCCATACTATTTTGTATTCAGCTTTTATTCTTAAGATAGATAGGTAGTTGGGTAGTTTCTAAGCTTGATAGTATTATATTCTTTGAGATATAAATAAACCTTAACATTAATTACTGTTGAAAGACTATTTCTTAGCTTCTTCTTTTACTTGTGTTTTGTTCTTAGTTTTATCGTCATAGGATGAGAGGGTAATTGCACAATTATCCAAGAGCGGAAGTTCACGTTTTGTTTTTGTAAAAATGTGTGCGATGACTTTGCAGCACTTATAAGTGACTATAAAAATGTCGTTACTTATAGAAATTCCATAACCGCACAAGGACACCAGACATCCACACTTGAATTTTGTTGTCCTTTCTAGTCTGTGGCGTAGATGATGGTGTGTGTCTTGTGTGTGGGGCATGGCAATGTTATTAATTTGTTTTATTTATCTTCCAATTAAATGGGATTTCTTATTTTGCAATCGGGATCATAGTTGGTCGTTTCCAATGTGTGTTGAATCCGTTGGCAAGGATTGTGTCTGCAAAAAGGACAAAATCAAACATAAGTATTTCAATTATATTTTTATAAAAATTTAGAAAATTATTTTAAGCTTCATGCATGAATGTCCTTTATTTAGATGTTTTTTTTTGTAAATTTTAATTTTTTGAGATTTACTATTTATTTGAGTGAAAAAAAAAACCTTTTCGAGGGTGCGTGGTCGAGTTGGAAATATCCTTCAAAGAGTCGAAAGTTTGCGGAGCTGGAGATGAGAGGGATGTATATTTTTTTCATTTTTAGTAAATCAGAATATACCAATATTTCTCATCAAACTCAAAACAAAAATATGAAAGAAAATGGTAAAAAATGCGGTGAACAAACTTTTCAATTTAAAACCTTTTAGTCTACCACAAAAACCTTCAACCAAGATTCATGTTTCTATTTAAGAGATGTGTCCTTTTTTGTGTGGTGTATCAGGTTTAGGACCTAATGAATATTATTAATAATAATAATTTAATTTTTGTTGTTGTTTTCCAATGGCAATGCTAAAAGATAAATTATGTTTTTCTATAAAGATTTAAGTATATTGTTGATGGAGAAAAGTTTTAACAAGTCCCTGACCTTAATGGTAATTTGTAAGACCAATGGAGCAAACAAATGTAACCTTGTTGATTAAAGTCATCTGGGTTGGTTGTGGTTTGGAAAAGTGTAGAAGTTTTGATGAGTATAAGTTTAGAAGCATCTTTTGTATGGAGATCATTTTTAATGATGTGAGAGGCCAAATAGGGTTAAAAAAAGTAAAGAAAATTAAGGATTTTTTAACAATCCCAAGTTTAAGAATTTAAATATAATTGTAGGTAGGAGTTTGGTTCATTAATTAAAGTTGAGGTTTTTTGGTGTAATTTTAAATGCAAATTTATCATAAATATGTAAATTTGGTTTTTGAAATCTATTAATAAGTTATCTTTTTTAAGTTACCCTAATTATTAATCCATAACGATGGGAAGACATGATTTCATGTTTCGAGTAAATATTTCGACTCCCAGGGGTCAATTAGGTTCGAAATAAATATAAACAAGAGGCTTATATGCGACCTTTCCCAGTAAAGATACAAAACTAGTATCAGTCTTCTAAGTTTCTTAAATGCTTCTGAATACTTTTTTTTCTCAATATCATAAACTTAATCAATAAAATTATTTTAGAACACTGTTGTCCAGTAAGGTATGGTTTAGCTTTTCAATTTAAACAACTCACTACATTTGAAAGCATTCCAAGATTCCAACAGTTTTCTAAATATTCCATATGCAAGAGCTAAAACACAATATTTTAAAGGGTTTTTGGCGCATTACACGCAGAAATGTTAGAAATTGTTTTGAAACGTACCTTTTTTTAAAAATAATATACACTTTTCTTGTTCCCATTTCTAATCATGGGAAAAACGCTACAAAAATTCAAAAACCCAGAAAATGAGAGAGAATCTGAATGAAGATTTTTCGGGATTTTTTGACGCAGTTTTCTCAAATTCATTTCTCGGGAGCCTATTATTAGTATAGCTATCAGTTGATTTTAAAGAAGTCAAACAAATTGTAGATACAAAATGCTTGGTTGTTGAATTTAAGAATAAAGGTGCATTTAAGTACATAAGATCTCTAAATCTAATATATAAATTTCTCCTGTCACAGTATTAGTTGCCATACTCCTCCGAAACGGCTTAACCAATTTCAATGAAATTTTGCATATACATTCGGTAGGTCTGAGAATAGGTTTTTATCTATTCTTCATGTTCCTTATGGTATGGTTTGATTGCTCTAACATCGTACACAGTGCAACGATCTTACGATATTATTCAGAGACGCTATGTACAATGAAGTATTGATTGTTATTGAGGATCTTTGTTGTCATTATCAATGCCAACTTACCACTCAGTCATTTCGGTTCACCAAATCAAAATGCATCTGAATCGTGAACTACAATACAATACTGTAAAAATGTCCCACTAATGAAGAACAACGAACCATATATGACCACATCATGCTCGCAGTTTCAACAGGACAAGGTGGATTCTTTTTTTGATGTACCAGGTGGAACTGGCAAAACATTACTTATTTTGCTTATTTGTGCTAAAATACAGTCATCCATGGCCACAGTGCTGAAACAGTGTAAAATTATCATCTGGGATGAATGCAGTATGGCTTGAGGCGTTGAACAGGACATTGAAAGATATAAAAAACAGCGACAGACCATTAGGCAGCACTTTTTTCAGGTGATTTCAGGCAAACACCTCCCCTTATTCCGCGTTCAAGGTAAGCTGATGGGATCAACGCGTGCTTTAAATCATCGCCACTCTGGCGATGTTGAAAAAGTAAAACTAAAAGTTCAAGATCCATCACCTGAAACATTCTCAAAGCACCTGTTAGATATAGGCGACGGAAAAGTATAGATGAAACTGGATAAAATTACCGGCCGATTTCGGTACGATTATTGATTCACAACATGCTCTCATTTACCAGATATTTCACGATGTACACAGACAATATACAAATCATGAGTGACTGGCGCAAGAAAAATTTCAGCAGCAATAAAATTTGGATGTCAACGAATTAAATCTCAGGATACAACAATTAGGAGACTTATTATCTATTGGTACTGTTTGTGATGCTACCGAAGCTTTAAATTATCCAACTGAGTTTTTGAAATCATAGTATTTACCAGATATTCCAAGGCATAATTTACAACTGAAGATTGGATCTCCGGTAATTTTGCTTCGTGATTAGTTATTATGAAATTGATGAAAAATGTTATCGAATCCATTATTCTAAATGGCAAATTCCAAGGTGAAAATATGTCATTACCGCGAAACCCTATTATAACCACAGATGTGTCAAAAAAAAACAAAGACCTTCAATTTCCATTTAGATTGGAATAAATAAATTTAAATAAAATGTTTGTTGATTTGTTATTTTAATATTCTGTCACCGATTACAGTGATCTATACTTCTCCCATACTTAAATACAACATCCTTGCACACTTACATTAAGTTATTTATTTCTATCAAAATATTCTCTAGAAATTATTTATATGACAATACAACGTTTTTTAGGTCAGCTAGCATAATATAAAAACAAATTAAGGTAAAAAAATAAGTTGTAAAGAAACTTTTGTGTGTACTAGAGTGACCGCAATAAATCGATTTTCGGAATTGGGTCGGGGGAACCCCATAAAATGATCAGTCCTTGCAGATTTTTAGATAGCCAAAATTTCAGCTTGATTGGATAACGGTAAATGGTGCCGACACACGCTCAAAGTTTCAAAAAACTCTCTCTTTTCTCTGTTTTGCGAAGTAAACCAGCCCTAGCTCCCAAACAACTGTGTACTCACAAATTGCACGTTTTAGAATCTCTTTCCACTTCAAATTTCAAAAGATTTAAAGCCTTTATATCAATAGAAATAGCTAGAGAAGGGCATGCACAAAGGAAGAAAAGAAGAAGGATTTTCTTCCTCTTCTTCATCCATGCAGCTTTTGCAAAAGTCATTAAAGAATATGGCTAGCTACGTGGCGGGCTTTCCTATAAGGTATTGTCCGGTTATGACACCGGTTATCGAGCTTAAATCTTTTAAGAGATATCGAGAACACTAAACGCTTTAAACCTCTAATATGACAGATATTTTTTGTAATCTGACAGGTGGTGATTTTATTCCTCCTGATTTTGGTTTCATCACAGCAAAAGCTTACACATAGCGATTGGTATGTCAGCGTTTGCCAAACGTGGTTAAATGTAATATTGTTGGCGAGTTTGTTTGCTTTACAATTTTCTGGAATGTCTCTATAACCTGTCACCCAGCAAAGGTGAATATTAGACTGTTATGCTATCGTCCGTTAAGAACTGTTATAGAGCTTGTAGAGACAGAGTCCAAGGATGAAATGTTACCCCGAATATCTGAGCAAATCCGGATATCAAATGTTGATACCAACTTTTCTTTAAGCCAGGACAAGACATCTTTTATGGACAGAAGTTCCACTTCGAACTTGCTCCAATGGTTGGGAAGTCGGAGTGAAATGAGAGACTTAAGTCTTTCGGAGTACACGTCTCCACTAACTTCCTCATTATTTTTTGATATTTGTATAGAAGTGGATAAACTTGTCTTCCCCGAACGCTCTATCCAATAAAGGATAGCATACTTATATCTCTGTCTATATATAAGGAAATTTTGATTATATTTAACATACATACTTAATAGAATTTATATTTAAAATAATAAATAAAATTCCCTCTTTCTATATCCTTAAAGAATCGATTTCCTGAACATTCCCCATCCTTGTTAAAGTGTTCTACTTGTGGTAATCCGAGACCGTGTAAAACATCTATCATACGATGCATGTAGTATGGGATTTTCTCATCAAATTCCATGGAAATCCTTAATCAAATTGAATCAACACAACACACAAATAAAATATAGTATCTTCAAATATAGAACCAGGTGTCTTGTATCTACAATGTTTTCTCTGGAATATTATCATATTAGGATATCCTTAACACGTTGTTGGCGTCCTATACACGTTCTACCAATAAAACACTCTAATATACCCCAACACGATGCTCGTAACTAAGACCAAAAGAACAAAATGAAGACGTCTTAATTCCACAATGTAACATGAAAATTATTTTCTTTCTTACCAAACCCCTCACTCGTCCCTTAGTAAAAACAACAAAATTATTTTGTAGGCAACACAAATTTATTAGCCTTTTATATTTCGTTGCAATACTCCTTTTCTGCCAAGAATAAATCTTTGCCAAATTGAGTGAATATAATGTTCCTTCATGTAGTAAACTTAATTACCTTTCAGCTACTTGGTATACAGTACATATAAATTGATTAAAATTGCTTTACACATAGAATGATATACAATTATTTATTTATATGCGAACCAACTTTAAGGCTAGAGCATCTTTCGCTCATAGCTTAAAGGGTTTGGGATTTGTTGGTGTATATGAGAAATGGACATTTATTTTCAAGACAAACTTAAGAAACTCTTGGAGTATGGATGATGGTTTAATTTGTCTGTAAGAAGGAAATTTATTAAGAACTCTTAACGAATGAATTCTTTCTAATTAAGAGAGAAATGGCAATTATATTTTTAGGAGAATTTTATTATGCTTTTCGTTTCGAATGACAAAGAATTAAAAAGTGATTAACAGGAGTTATGACCTGATAAATTAAATACTTTGTTATAAGTTGTGAAAGAAAGTGCTTTTAATTCGGAACACAAGGCAGTAGAATTTTCTGTTTTGTTGTATTTTAATAACTTCTTAGAGCTTTGACACACATTTTTAACATCCAACAAATTACGGAAACAGTCAACATTTTTATGGAATATTAAGTGTTCTTCAAGAAATTCCAAATTTACTTTTTCGTCAATCAATGTTTTCATATTTTTACGGTAGTAAAGTTCCTATTCAAACCTCTCCTCTTTGATCTTCGTGACAAAATGTCTTAGCAAATATGGTTTACCTTTTTTATGAAGGCTTTGACATACGTAACAAAAATGACGTGAAATTTGAATTTCAAAAAACGTATACAATAAGCAAATGGTGCGTATACGCCCAAGTGAACCTTCCAGAATTTTATAATTGCAATAAAACAAGATCATGTTTTTTAATATATATTAAATTTGTAAGACCCAATCAGAGTTGTTACTTTTCAGTAAAACTTAATTTTGACTAATACTACGGTTTTGGCTTCTACAATCCTTAAATTTATTAAGAACTTGGTGTTATCTGCAGCATTGCCCGCGTTGTAAGAGAAAATCGAATTATCAAATTCCAGGGACAATTGTACATAAGTTAGTTGGTAAGATTTCTATAAATAAAAAGAAATAAAGAGAAACAGAAATTTTAGCTGTCTATTGTGAAAGTGATGAAACACCGCTTTCAAGCTTCAACCGTTACTTTTAGATATTGGGAAACTAAACTTAATGGAAAATTCAAGCCTTTTGAATTGAAATGGTAAATCTATAGTAATTATTAAGATTTGAGGAATAATTACATTTTTATCCTTTCTACTGCCGTTTAAAATATAAGCACTGGCGTTAGGTAGAAAAACCACATTACCCAGAGTAAGAATATCATAGCACCCGAAGCAATTTTATTGACAGTTTGTTGTTGGACGATTTGAGCAACATTACCGATCCTTTAGGCGCTAAATCTTTTTTGTGTTTATAAAATATAAAGCATGTGTTTCAATATTTAGAAATCCTGACAAAATGTTTTTGTTTGTTATCACACAGGCGGGGAATGAATAAATACCTCTGACATAGTAATCCTACACATTAAATATCACGACGGGTACTGCAACAAACAAACTTACTTACCCCCTTTTATAATAGAAGGTGCTTAAATTTGAAGGACCAATGTTCATTATTAGATGTTCAAATGGTAGATATTTGCATTCAAGAGCACACAAGCGACCACAAGTTTTTTCAAAACCCACCTCTGTCTATCAACTCCTACTCTGACCTCCCCGTGGTGAACATAGGCTGCCTAGTACCTCAACTGGAGATTGGGGTCCAACCCTAGTGGAAAGTTGTTGAGAACAAGCAAACGAGGGAGGGGGGAGAGGCGTTACCATTAAGGCACCTATACTCATTCAGACGGCAGCGGACGACTTCTCGAGATGGAATCAACAGTGGCGTCTACAGTTCCAGTAAGGTTAAACTATTTAGTTAACACCTTATAGAGCTTCTACGACTTATTCGGATCCCAGGTTTTATCCGGCATCCCCTCTTTGGAGTTATACTAAGGTATTAGGTCCTTAACAGACCACGTGTGGCCGAGGAAATTGTGGAGGCCCTAGACTGCTTTAAAGCAGACATCACCGCTTATTTGGATGCGGCTTCGTCATTGGAGTCAGACTTAGGCAAGAAGTCTTGCCCTATAAGTGCATCACGAGCACCTCATCATTATCCGCATCAAGGCTAAATTCGGCAACATTAGCCTGATATGTGCGCACGCCCCCACAGAAGAGAAGGATGACAACACCAAAGATATGTTCTTCGAGTTCTTAGACAAAACATATGAGCAGAGTCCAAGCTACGATATTAAACCTGTACTTGGCGATTTTATTGCCAAGCTAGGAAGGGAAGACATCTTTGGTGGAATAATCGGGAAGAACAGCCTGCACGACAACACTTCCGACAACGGATTCAGGCTCATAGATTTTAATGCGGGGCGAAACGTCAACTTAGAGTTATCCAGATCGATCTACCGTCAACTAAATTGACCATATTTCGATCGAAGCCAGACAAACTTTCAGTACCATTGATGTCCGAACTTTCCGAGGAGCTAACATAGACTCGGACCGCTACCTCGTTGTAGCCAAGGTAGCACTTCAGGTTTCCAGACCCGGGGCAGGACAGGGAGATTCTGGAAACAGGTACAACGTCGAACGGCTACAATCGCAGGAGATCGCAAAATCCTTGTCCGACCGAGTTACAAGTTATCTCTCTCGAAGTTCTCTGCCACCAACAGAATTCATCGAAAACCAGGGGCAACATTGGCAAGATGCAATCAGAGAAACTGATTCTGTTGTACTGGGTTTCAAAAAACCACCAACAAGGAACGCTTGGTTTGATGAGGAATGTCAACAGGTAAATGCAGCCAAACAACAGGCACGCAAAGCATTGCTGCATAAAAGGTGAAACGAAATTCACAGGTACATAAACCTAGAACTTAAGGCTGCAAAGACGAAAGTAGAAACATCAAAGTGGAACAGCAGCCAATGCTAAGGCGACTGACCGTAAAACGGAGATGACTAACCGAATTCCGCTGTCAGCTAGGATGATCCATTAACATAGACGACGAAAGCCAACAATCACATCTTCCCGACTTAGACTAAGTAAAGATTGCTATATTTGAACTGAAGTCTAAAAAAGCCACTGGAGCGGATGGCTTGAATGCCGAGCTCTTTAAAGCAGCTGGAGATAAGTTGGTTAAGAGCATGCACCAACTTATCTGTAAGATATGGTCGAAAGAAAGCATGCACGTTGAATGGTGCCTCAGTAGCTTGCCCGATCCTGAAAAAGGAGACCCTCTAAACTGCACCAACTATAGAATAATAAGTCTACATAACATCGCCTTCATGTCTGCCGCTATATGTGAACGTCTAAAGCCCATCGTCAACAACCTGATAGGTCCTTATCAGTGTGGTTTTAGAAAAACCATAGTTGTCCAAATATTCGCATTATGGCAGATCCTGTTAAAATAACCCAAGAACACCAAATCGACACCCACCATCTTTTCATTGATTTCAAGGCTGCATATGACAGCATCTACAGGGATGAGCTGTATAGAGCCATGCCTAGTTTTGGCATCCCTGCCACACTCATCCGTTCGTGCAGGATGACCATGGAGAATTCACCCTGCTCAGTAAAGGTTGGAAACAACTTAACAGAACCTTTCGATGTCAAAGAAGGTTTTAGACAGGTGATGCGCTGTCATGCGATTTTCTTAACCTCGTACTTGAAATAATAGTGCAGAGCTCACACGTCAGCATTAGTGGCACTTTCTTTCAGAAGTCTGTCCCATTACTAGCATATATTGATGACATTGACATAATTGGAAGAATTTAGCGTGATGTCAATATGGGGCTTTTGTGAGTATTGAGCCAGAGGCGGCAAAAATGGATTTAACGGTTAATGAGGGCAAAACGAAGTACATACTGTCGTCAAGAAAGGATCTACAACAACGACGTCTTGGTCAAAACGTCACCATCGCCAGACGTAACTTTGAGGTAGTCAAGAACTTCGTCTAACTAGACTCCGCTATGAACGCAGAAACGAACACTAGCGCTGAGATCAAACTAAGAATAACTCTTGCTAACCGCTGTTTCTTTGGGCTCAGAAAGCAATTTAGTAGCAAAGCCCCCTTTTGAGAGACCAAAGTCTCGCTATATAAGACCCTTTAAATCCCCGTCCTGCTATACGGTGCAAAAGCATGGGATGGAAATATACGCAATCTAGCAAAGCGTTAAAGTTCAAGCTATTTGTGAAAATGGGCGTTCAAATCATAATGATTATAGTTTCCTTTGTGGTTTTGTCGGTCAATGAACATTATGAATGATGAACATGAACATTATACATAACGACTTGTATTCATGAGTTTACAAGATTCAATTGGCTTAAGAACTAAAGCCCCTTTACCATTGCAAGGATCATCATCTGAGGATTGGTCAATGAGGAGAATTGCCTCATTTGGGAATTTTAAGCAAAAAGTGATTGTAGAAAGACCAATACATCCACAAAAAGTATATGCACTGGAATAATCATAGGTCTGTGATTTTTCTAAAACGAGGCCGGGCAGGTAGGCACATTAGAGTTGACTATCGTGGGAGGATTACGAACTTTTTATGGCCTAAATTGGAAGATATGGATGTGGTGTAGTCCAACAGGACGGTGCCACTTGCCTCACTGTTTACGAAACAATTGTTCTTTTGAGCGACAGAGTCAATGGCCGTGTCTTCTCACGTGGTGGCTTTGCAATTGGCCGTCAAGCCAATATCATGAAACTCGACATTGTTGGAATTTTTTTTTTGGAGTTACTTGAAAAAAATGCGTCCGTCTAAGGCCTTTAATAATTTAACAACTAATGATTGACATAATTCTTCACATTAATTGCATAGAACTTCAGTTATACTCCAGCTTTATACAAAATTTAGAACATCGGATGAAAGTGTTCCACTGAGGTCGCGACAGTCACTACTACGATATTTTGCCTCATACATAATTAAACCATACCAATATTATGATCATACAAAGAAATTACAGTAATATCGTTAGTAATTTCTGGTCAATTCAAAGTTAACATCGGCCACTAAAATTTAATCACCCCTCATTATAAAAAATGTCTAATGATTGTTATCGACGATAGGTCCAGAACCTAATGATATGCAAGGAAATTGTGTTCTAAAAAAAAGAATATAAGGAATATCTAGTTATAAGTGCTACTGGCGGATTTGCTCGAATCAGCTGTGAATGAGATATTTTACAGCGGAAAAATTTGCTTAGTACCCTTCCAGCCTTGAAACTAGCTTCACACAAAGAATAATGTTATAATATTTCTCCCTTGCGGCGTGAAGAACGGACAAACAAACAAACATAGTTTCTCATTTATAATGTTAGTATAGATTTTGACAGTTCGTGTGATTCATAAAAACCTTTGCTTTGACACTTAACCAGATGAGATTTTAATGATTATACAGTAAAAACGCTTAAGACACAATTCATTAAGAAAAGTTATAAATTGAAGTTAAATAAAATGAATTGACAAGTTTTAAGTGTTCCAAGTCAACCATAAACTTGGTGAAATTCAACCAAAAATAAATGCTTGTCCAAAGGGAAACCCATAAATCGAGTGTAAAATATTCTCCCTAAACTAAAAAAAAAGCATTTCGGTAAAACAAGGATCTAAATATATCCAAGAGAGAAAAGGAAAAATAATCACATAAATTAAAAACCAGAATTTATTGATAGCATTTTTATGGTCAATTTAAATTTGATCCTGTGGCTCTTATTTTTTCAAGGATATGCAGCATTGAAAAAAAAAATATAAAACACAAAAAGAAAACATGGAATGAATAAAGATAGAAAAATTGAAGATTTTAAAATATATAATTTTGAAAAGTATTAAAATGCATGCACTTACACTCACCTGCAGGGCAGCTCTCTTATGATGCACCGATGTCGATGAAGATTTGCCTTTGCCCTTTTTCAACGAGCACATCAGCAGCTCTTTCATGCCTTTTCGAAAATTTCGACTCAGGAATGCATAAAGCAGGGGATTCACTCCCGAATTAAAGTACGTGATGAGAAATGTTAGTGGTGTCAGCAAGGCGTTAAAGTTTGAATCGCCTCGGTAGGAACGTGACCTGCAAGAAACAGACGAGGAAAAAGTTTATTTTGTTTATTTTTGGCAAAGAAGGATTATTTTTTGTTGTTATTAAGGATAAATGTATTTAAAGTTAAAAAAAAGACTTTATTTTTATTTTCGTAGGACTTCAGGACAATTATAATTGTTTATATTTTGAATAAAGGTTAAAGCTTTGTTTTTTTTTGGCAAGAATGTGTATATTTCTCAATTACGTAACGCAGGCAATGTTTCGTTTTCGACTTTGGTAACATTTTATTGGATTTATTTGTCTGTTGGCGTTTTTACGACTTTGATAGGATTATTGAAGGGTGTTTTATGCCAAAGACGTGTTCTCTATGAATTTGATGATTTACTTATTCAAGGTAACCTCTGTTTTTGTGTGCAATAAAACAAATGTAATAAATTTATTCAATGTTATATCGAATCAAAATATCTTGAAGTCAAGGACACAATCAATCGCTGAATCAATGAACAGAAAAAACACGTACAAATATTTACATATTGTTTTCTGACATTTGAAAGGTCGATCTATAGATGTTTTTGGTGTAAAGGAAATTTTTATAATTTTGTTCATGTAAAACAAGATTACATACTGAATTCAAAGATATGTAGTTTCTTATAAAATACCTTGATATCGCAATATTACATCATGCTTTAAATTTATATCAATGATTTTTAAATTTTGAAACCAAATTAAGAGTTAAATGATAGAGAAGTCGAAAAAAGTTTGTCCCCCGTTTCATCTGTCTGCCTGTCTATTCTCGACTCAACAGCCCAAACCATTCGGTGCATTAAGTTTAAACTTTTAAATTAAGACTTAAGTAGATTCACGTTTATGGTTTTTTAACTTCCCATAGCAAGTTATTATAATCGGTTCGATTTGCCGAATTGAAAGTTTTGACAATTTACGACGTTTCAAGATCCCTAGAATCTAAATAAAGGATTTAAAAATGACTGTACGTTCGTTTGGAAAGCTGTTTACGTCGTCCATATCTCAAGAACCAGTGGAGATATTGATTTCAAAAAAAAAAATATGTGTTATACAGATAATAATGCAGTAAGACATATTTAAGTGGGTGTTTTTTCGCCACAGTAAGTAAAGAAAAAAGGGAACCCAACATATCTCACGAACCAGTAAAGCTAGCAACTTAAAAAAATTGTAAACTATTCATTGTGACGTGATACCTAACTAATTTAATTTTGAAAAAAATCAACCAATTGTTGTCACCTCGAATATTTTTTTTATTTTAAAAAGTATTTAAATTTTATTTTAAAAATTCAATACATCAAAAATAGCAAGACTTAAAAAAATCAAACTTAAAATGTGTATTTATGTTCAAATGGTAGACATGTGCATTCAAGAGGACACAAGCGACCACAGATTTTCTCAAAACCCACCTCTGTCTATCAACTCCTACTCTCACCTCCCCGCGGTGAACATTGGGTGCCTAGTACCTAAACTGGAGATTGGGTTCTAACCCCAGTGGAAAGTAGTTCGGGGTAGCAAACGAGAGAGGGGGAGAGGTGTTTTCACTAAGGTGACTCTCCTTATCAACACGGTAGCGGACGAATTCTCGATATGGAATCAACAGTGGGGTCTACAGTTCCAGTAAAATTGAACTACTTAGTAAAACCATATAGGGCTTCTACGACTTATTTGGAGCCCAGGCCATTGGGTTGACTTCATGAACACGTACGAAATACCTAAGTTGCGAAGTATCAACAAGCCTCGGATGCGGACGGATTCACTGTTGACAACCCAAGCAAACGAAATAAGGACAACGAACTTCGGATCTGTACCTGAATTGTCCCTTCCAAGATGTGCAATGGGATGGACCAGGCAAACGAAAATTAAAAGACTGCGATGTAGCCTTTGGCGGCTGCTACAGAGAACAAAGACAGCGTCTATTTGGGTGTGGATTTGTTATTAGAACTAGACTCAGGCAAATAGTCTTGAGTTTCAACAATGTGAGCGAGCGCATCACGACAATCCGCATCAAGGCTAAATTCGCCAACATAAGCCTAATATGCGCGTATGCCCCAGCAAAAAAGAATGATGAAGACACCAAAGACATATTCTTCAAACTGTTGGACAAGACATATAAGAAGTGCTCTGGCTATGACATTAAAATTATCTTTAGAGATTTTAACGCCAAGCTAGGTAGAGAAGTCGTCTTTAGTGGCACAATCGGGAGATACAGCCTGCACAACACCACCTCCGACAACGGATTCAGCTAATCCATTTCGCTGCGGGGCGAGTCGTTCTATTAGTTAGTAGGCACACATCTTAATATCCACAAGGGAACATGGAAATCTCCTGATCAATCAACTTGCAAACAGATTGACCACATTTCGATCGACACACGATACTTCTCCAGAATACGAGATGTCCAAACATTCCGAGAGGCCAACATTGACTCGGACCACTATCTCGTTAAAGCCAAGGTACGGCTACGGATATCCCGATAGAAGCCAAAACAAGGATGTACTGTGAGAAATGTCGACGTCTCTAATAACCTTTTAAGGAACCCTATGCTGCCTGCATTACCCATTGAAAAAGAAAGGCAACATTGCTAGCAGCCATCAGAGATGCCACTCTGAAGTACTGCGTTTCACACGGCCACAACAGCGAAACCGTTGGTTTGACGATGAATGCCGGCAAGCGCACGCAGCGAACCAAGAGGCTTACAAAACTGCGCTGTACAGAAGTACTAGAGCTGCTCGCGAGCTCTACGAGCAGAAGAAGAGAGAGGAACACCGGCTTCTTAGATGGAAAAAAAAGGAAGCACGAGGAGCGCGCGATCGAGGAGATGGAGGGATGTCACAACAGGAATGAGGTGCATAAATTTTATCAAAATGTAAAAAACAAACCTCCCAAGGGTACCAGCCATGAACCGAAGCCTTTAAGGAAGATCAGGGGAACATGATAGTAAAACCGCAGTCTATGTTGATAATATGGAAATACCACTTTTCCAACTTATATAACAGCAATGACGAACCGAATCTCGCTGTAAGGGAGATGGAACCACTCAAGCTAGGTTACGACACAGATCAAAAACTCCACCTACCCGACTTCGGCGAAGTGAAGATAGCTAAATCTAAACTATATAACTATATTTATTTTAAAGCCGCATACGACAGCATCCATAGAGAAGAGCTCTACAGAGCAATGTCTAGTTTTGGCATCACGCTGCAAGGTCGGAAAAGATCTCACCGATGCATTTTATGTCAAAAAAGATTTAAGACAAGCCGATGCACTGTCATGCGACTTCTTCAACATCGTTCTGGAAAGAATGATGCAAAACTCAATTGTCAACAGTCAACACTAAAAGCACAATCTTCCAAACGTCCATCCAATTACTCGAATACGCAGATGATAGAAACTCCTGTAATAGAATTGAAAAAGTTCAAAGAAACTTTACTCGATATTTAATCTTTAATCTACATTGGCGAATTGATATGCCAACCTACAAAACAAGGTGCTTACTATTCGATATTAAAACTCTGGAAAGTCGGCGTAGTTGCTTCTCTGTTATATTCATCAGAGATATTTTAACGTATCACATAAAATGTCCTAATTTATTAAATCTAATAAAACTTCGTGTTCCTCAGAGGAATGTTCGTGAATCTAACCTTTTATATGAATATTTTCATCGCACAAATTATGGACTTAATGAGCCAATTTCTCGTTGCATCAGGGAAACTAATGCTGTATGTAATAAAATAGATATTTTTAAAAGTTGTTCAAGAGATACCTTCAAAACATATGTTTTAAATGAATTAACTATTCAATCAGCTGAACTTTAATATTTTTGTTAATTGTTATTATGTTATTGTTGAGTTTTTGTTTTTCTCATTCATATAAATATTATCTATATTATTAATAAATTAAAAAAATTATGTAAATCCTAGTCTGTAAGAGTTAGCTCTCTGCTTGATGATAAATAAATAAATAAATAAATAAAAAAATAAATAAATAAATAAATACATAGTTGAAAGATCAAGTGATGTTAGTGGAGCGTTTTTGAGCACTGCCACGGATGCAAAGATGATGGGTTTAGTGGTCAATGAGGGCAAGACCAAGTATATGCTGTCATCAACGTCACCATGGACAGCTATAAGTTTGAGGTAGTTAACGACTTTGTCTACCTAGGCGCCGCTATAAACACCGACAACGACACCAGCGCTGAAATCAAACGAAGAATAACTCTTGCAAGTCGCTGCTTCATTCGAATAATAAGGTAACTTTAATGCTTATTTTGGTAAAAATCCTTCCATTAGGAAGGATAGAGATAAGATACATCTTTGAGAAAATCGAGAAATCTTTACCTATCCCATACCCTTGCACTTGTCGATGACAAAAGATTTGAATATGTTAGATTTAAATTAAATTAAAGCCTGTCTATTGACTTTGTTTATTTCTGCTTTAAAATCAACAAAGCAAGTTTCATCTCAATAAATTTCCTAACGATGCTTGAAATATTAAATATATGGTCCAAGGTCGAAAATCCTGAGAAGAAGCTTGGATTATCATGAATTCTTTTTGCAAGTTTTTCGTATAGAGTATTAAAAAACATTTTTCTTATTGTATTTAAAATCGAAATATCTACCCCTATTTTAAATTAGTTAATAGGTATAATAAATTAGAACTAATAACTCAGCAAAAAGTACCATGAAAGGTTAAATATTATCTTTAAATTCTTATTTTGTATTAGTTGCAATTTTTGAATATGTGCTTTTCAATTCTTTTTTCTGTACTCATTTAGGAATTTTCGATTGATAAGGGTAGATTTATATTTAAGTCACAATATTTGTCCCGTTTCAAGTTTGCTAAATGTTAAGCTAAAGGTCAATGACCTACCTTAGATACTTTGCACTTAATTTTCCCTCAATTTCTTGATTTGAAGGGTGTTATTAGGCAATAAATAAGGTTTCCTTTTTTCGGAAACAAAAGAACTCACATTTGAATGGTGGTGGTAGGATATAGAAAAAAAAGGTTTCTATTTTATTTAGTATGTATTTAATAATAATTCAGTTGCTTCAAGTTCTTTCATTGTTGTTTTAGGAAAATATTAAAATGAAAAATACACTTCTCCAGTGAATACAAAATTCCTTGGAAAATTGTAGAATTTAAAAATGGTTTAACTTGTTATCGTTTAAAGCTCAAATTATTAACTAATTTGCTTATTCCTAAAGTTTGTTTTAAATGTGGGCCAAAAACTAAAATATAAATGAGGTTGTGATGCGACCAAAACAGATGGCTGACATTCTATATATTTCTAAAATTTGTAAAATATATTAATGACAATATAGAGTGTGAAGTAAAAAAAAGTTCGAAATCAATTTTTTCCGAAAATCATTATTTAACAGTTTTTAGTTGTTCTTGTAAGTTTTCGTAATAAGTAAACAAAATTGGTAATTGAATAAATTAACTAAAGGTTTAAAAAAATATTTCGCATATTATAAAATAAGCTTGAATTCAATGTCTGTTTTTGTTTCCGAGATATTTTTGTCGAAAATAAATAAAATAAGTCATGGTAAAAATTGGTTTTTGAATGAGATTTTTTTTTGAGTATTTATATTTCTTGAAATAAAAAGGAAATGTCGATTGTATTTTTCTAAAATTAAGCTCTTTTAATAATTTAAATTTAGAATAAAATATTTTTGTAGTCAATTCATGTATTTTAGAAATATACTTTTTTTTTTTATTCGAGAAAACGAGTTTAAAGCTTTTTGAGGCTGTCTTCATTTATGAAGTAGTTTTTTAACCCTTCCCAGAGGAAGTTGTTACAATGGGTCCGATTTGTCAAATTGAAAATTTTGAAATTTCTCAACTTTTCAAGGTCCCTAGAGTCGAAATTCAAGATTTTTAGAAAGATGTCTGTAATCGTGTGTGTACGGACGTTAACGGCGTTTTTTCGTCATCCATAGCTCAAAAACTAGAAGAGATATCGACTTTAAATACATTTTGTTATACAGATAATAATGCAAAAAGATGCAAAAAGGCCCCTCAAGACAATTGCTTGAGTGTTTTTTTAGCCATAGCAGTTTAAAAAAAGGTTCAAATTTTTGTTAACCCTAAATATCCACACTAAATAACCAAAAATGCTAGAGACTTAAATTAAATTGTATTATACATACTGTAACGTGATTTCAAACAAGTATATTTATTGAAAAAATTCAGTTAACGGTTTTTTTATAAATCAAAAAAAAAAAACTGAAAAAAAAAATTGTCACATCAAAAATTTTACGAATAAAAAATGATTTTGAGCAACGAAAAATAATATTTTTAACATCTGGTAAAATTTGGATAAAAATCAAATTGACAGTTTTTACAGAAAATATTAAACCTATACAAAAAAATAAAAATTAAAGCAAATACATATTTTTAGAAATATTTAAAATTTTAGGACTTTTATTTATAATATTTTTAAAAGCTTGTGCCATAAACAATTTTTCAATTTCATTCTCATTGCACGTATTTTGAAAACAAAAAAGGACTGCATATAAAAACATCCAACAAAAATAATATTAGTTTTCCTTTGTTTTGAAATTTAGTATCATAAAAATAAGTAAACCGATGTCTTTCTTAAAATTTTAAATTTTTTATAACTTATTTTTAATTTTTTAATTGTATGTTTGTGTTCTTTTTAAATATGAGATGAAGTCTCATCCTTTCCATGAGTAGAAAAAACTTTGTTCAATTGTTTGTGGACTCGAAGATAGATGTCATTTCTGTGCCTGAAACCTGGTTTCAGAAAGAAAGAAGTAATGACTTCTATTGGTCGAAGGTTTTAGGCTGAAAGGAGTTTTTCTTCTGGTGAAGGCGCCGCGCGCCGCCCTATCGTAAATCGGATGATAACTGTCCTTAAGAATACTGTAACACTGAGAGTATTTCGGTTGGATCTATTTACGGACCTTACAACTCAGCACCATACTTTTTTCTTATTTGTTTTCCTATACTATAATATGTGGTGATTTTGATTGTAACCTGTTGAATTCCCGTTTAGCTGAAAACCCACTTTACTAAAGAATCTTGTACATTACTAGACCTTTATTTTTCTACTGATGTTGGTAAGGTAATTCTCTGCACCCAACTTTTGGCACCTTGCTTCTCCAACCACGAGATTGAAACAACAAAGGTTTCAATATCGAGACTACAAAAATATAAATGCAATTCAATTGGTGCATGACTTTGAGTGCATAGACTGCGTACTCGTTGTACGCCATGGACATCACTGCTGCGATGGCACGTCGGGATGCAACCTACAGTCAATGAAGGCGGTACAAGCTGGAGGAATTCCACAAATCTTATTGCATACTTCGAAATCAAGTCGTCGTAATGATCAGACTGGCAAAAAGGATTTACTACGAACGCAAACTTATAAATTTTACATCTGGCAAAAAGTTATGGAATAACTTGCGGGAAATCGGCATAGGGAAACCATGTAAGAGGTTAGCTAACGACATTGATTGTGATGCTCTTAATACAAAATTAATTACATCACCTCCGTCCCTGGATGTAACTTCAGTTATTGATTCTTCTATCAAAGAGCAATTAACTGGTATAAACAGCTTCTTCAACTTTATTGGAATATTGGAGGCAATAATATCCATCAAAACAAACGTTACAGGCCTGGATTTAATGGAACCTAAGAATAAGAAGCGCAATGGACAGTTATTATATGAAACAACTGACGCTTTTAGACTTTTCAAAGGTCTTTGACACTGTTAGCCATCCAATTCTGTGTAAAGAGCTGCGAAGAAGTTTTGGTTTTTCCTTAGAATCCTGTAAGCTTGTTCATTCGGATCTTAGCGGAAGACAACAAGTGAACGTTATTCTTCCTTTCTCAATATCTTAGCTGGAGTGCCTCATAAATCTATCCTCGTACCAATCCTTCTCACTATATGTAAACGAGGTTCCACATGTTGTTAAAAATTGTCTGATTCATCTTTATGCTGATGATGTACAGCTCCTTATGAGTCGACCTTCTGTAGCAAGAAATGATGCCTGAAAGCTTAAAGGTCATTGATTATGTCAATACTGCGAGAAATTTAGGGATAATTTTCAATCGTACCCTTACATGGAACGACCACCTTGATAGTGCCATTGGAAAAGTCTATGGTAGTCTTCGTGCTCTTCAGTTGACTCGAAGTATGACCACATTTCGAACTTTGCACAACGTTTATCTGGCTGTAGTCTTGACAGTTTACTAAACTTCTGATCGGTGAGCTATCTGCATGAAATCATTCAAACAAAACAACCGCATTATCTACATAACAGGTTGAACTTTCCTAGTTCATCAAGGTCTTTTGTCCTTATACAAAATCGATTTAAGAATCTCATTTATGAGCGTCCATTTTTTGTTTTTTGAACTCCCTGCCAACCCGATGAGAAGTATAAGAAGCGCTAATAGGTTTAAATCTTTAGTTTTCAATTATTTATCATATCGTTGATAATAATTATTAGGTAAGTCCTCAACTTTATCTTTTTTCTTTTTTTTTATTTTATCATTTTTACGTTTTCATATTTAAATTATATATTTGTAAATAGAACCTCTCTTTTTTTATATCAAATTCAAATTCCTAAATTCATTTAAAAGCTGCAAAACTTTATAAAACTTAGGTCCTACTTTGTAATCGATTTTGAAATAAATAAATACAAATACAAATACAAATACAATAGAAATGCTGTTTTCTTTCTGTATAAGATCTTTGAAATTTTCGATTTAATTTTTAATCATTTGAAGCTCAAAGCTTTTCAACTAAACTCAGTAGGAGCTGCAAGACATCTTAAAAACAAAATAATTATTGACCTTAAAGTATAATACTAAATAAATTCTGTGTATGCTAAGTCGGTTTCGAAATAATTCTGTGTAACTTTAATTATAAATTATTATATTAAATAGTATAAATTATTGCTGAACGGATTTAAAAATCAAATCAATCTGCAAACTTCGTCGGAGATTGTAATACAAAAACTAATTTATTCCAACCGTTTTTTTTTTTAATACTGATTTTCTAAAATCAAAAAATAAATATTGATGATTCTTAAAATCCATCGGAATATCAAATTTTCCTTTTTTGTTGCATGTTTTTTTCTTTCCACAATTTGGCAAACCAAAAAGTAATTGTTTTGAATCCGAATTCAATCAGTTTTAAGAATTTCATTGGTCTTAATTCACTATTCCTTAGGAAAACAAATTGGATTGCTTATGATGACTTAAAACAAAATGTATGCTCTACATTTAGAGATTCCCTTACACTCAAAATAATTTTTAATTATTCGTGCTTTACTGTTTGTAAGTTCGTGCGTTTTATTTCAATATTTATTTCAGTTTAATTTTAATATTGTTTAAGGACAAACATTAATTGGAACACGTTTTTAAGTTTAAATAGATTCTCCGAAAGGGTCTCACACACTTTCAAAAGTATCAAAAAACTTTATAGAAAATTATAGAACGAGGTTAAACCCGCCAGCTATGTACTGCATACACGTCCTGTCTATATAAATCCTATCTTCAAAAACATGAACATTTCCAGGAAAAAAATTAAAAGTAAACTTTTACTATTTCGTGCTTCTTGGAATTAAAACAAATTGAAATGTTCTTTAGGCAAAAGCTAATTATCGATTCAATTTTTTTTTTAACAAAATCTGATTTTAGATTCTTTGGTCTTAAATAAAAAATAAGGACATCTGCCTTAATGGCTCTTTGATGTTAGGTTTACATATACAAGCCTTGGGAAAAATATGTAATTTAATCAATATTTAAATATTAACATGTTTGCATTGAAAAGTATAGTCAAAAGAACATCTTTTTATTTTTAATACAAAGAAACATACATATAAGCAAAAGTAAATCTTAAAGTTCACTTAAAAATTCTAAAAAATGACACACACTTTCATAAACTACAGCTACGGCAAAAATAATAGAATCAAGACACAATTGAAAGTAATTATGTCTTTACCAAAAAACTAAAAAAGCAATTTTTGAAGCAGATCTACGAAATGTATGACGACGGTTATTGTAATGGGAAGCAGCTAAGCGTCTAAAAAGACACAGGCAAGATTTCAAATGGATCGAAAATATAAAACCAATAGCTTATCTTTTTCCTGAACACCTCGCTAATGTTTTAAAACCTTTCACAGCAAACACGGCTACAGATCTCTAACTGCTTTTTGATAGAAACTACTTATGTGAAATTTTCCAACGAAGTAAGAAGGAACATAAGTTAACTAATAAAAAAAAACCTGCGAATGATTTCATCACTGTTCAAGCTTTAAAAGCAATGTCCTAGATAGCCAATATTAATTATTAGAATATTAAAGATGTCATTTGTTGTAGTTATACAAGGTCTAATAGACCAGTATTGCTTAATCCATCAAATCATTAAAAAAGTTTTAACTGTTAATAATAAGGCTCCGCTAAATAACAGTTTGACCGAAATTACTTGGCATTAAAGAAAATAGAAGCCTGTGTACGGCAATGAAGTGTCCTAATACTAAGCCCATATCAGGCCCCCTTTGCTAATTATATACATCAATATTGGTGTCAAATAGATCCTTTCAAAGACTTAACCAAAGTTGCAAAAGGTAGTCTACAAAGTTAATGTTTGCACTCAAAATGGAGTATCAAACTAAATGATACAAAACCGATTTACATTCTACAATCGAAACATAAACAATGTTAAAGTTTATGTAAACAGTACAGGAGTACCATACTAAAATACTGCTAAAAACCTTGGAGTAGAGAAGAGCTTTATTGAAATTATAGACAAATTAACGAACTAATGTTAAGCATATACTCAAACCCGTTTAGGCTCATGGCATCCAAGTATGAGACTGCATAAATAAAACTTTTGCTGAACCTATCAAAAAATTCCAAAATAAACTGCTTCGTGCAACATCGTGACTATCAAATTAAAGTGGTTACAGAAATGGTTGAAAAAACACGTGGGATCACATAATCAGCGACATAATCAGAAAACCCAACTCTGAAATGGAGATCGCCTTGAATTTACGAGACAATGTTGGGAGATTAAAAAAGAACTAATCCTCATAAACTGAACCCTAAAAGCTATAGGAACGTATTGCAACTATTCACTTCCCTTTAAGTACATTTTAAGTTAAAAAAGGAGAATCATGTGCTGATCATTGCAGTGCACAGTGCAGTGTTTCAGTATTCGAAATTTAAAGAAAACTAAGACATCATTTATGGGTAGACAACAATTAAAGAAAATATGTTGAAGTCTTTGCTGGGTTAAATCAATTAACTCAGCTTGTTTCGAACCCGACCCTTGACTTTCAAAATTTTTCATGCCAAAGCACATAGTTTAAGAAAAACAGGTTACAATTTTAATTAATTTTTGAATGAGAAAGTTTATTCTGAATATGGTATAATCTTTTAAACCCAAGGACAACTCATGGTTTGATTCAAGCTGTAAAAAAGTGCTAGTAAGTAACTTCTGTAACGATCATATGCGACAAGCGAAATGTTTACATGACTAGATTGTAGGGCAAAAAAATAATACAATGTCCCAGAGGTAACACAATATTTCTGGTCATTTGTAAAAAAACGTTCTTAAGTTCATTCAAGCAAATTTGCTCTCTATGTTAGATCGTTTTTTTTTTATATAATAAGCGCTCACTAAACACTGTAGACACAGTGTAAGCACTAGGAAAGGGAGAGAGGGGTTGAAATGAGGTATCTTTGCACATTAGTTTTGAATTGGAATGCATTCGACATTCGCGAAGTACAGCTAAGGAACGAATCTCTGTACTTGACAGTACGACAAAAGTTTCGATCGAGTGTATATTGATGAGCATTCCTAGAAGCGCGAGTATTACGGTTGAACTGTTTAAGGGGAGGAATGCAACTGGCTATTTCTCTAAAGCATAAACCGTTAAAATAGCGGTAAAAGTGGATAAGGTAAAAAAACATTTAGACGATATTCAAGCGACGTGAAAAATCTTATGATAGTATTTATTATCACCAATCTATCTAAATGCTCTACGTTCGATACTGTCCAAGAGGCTTTAGTAAGTTGCAGTAGCACCAGCCCATATATGGGAGTTATATTCAAGCTTTGGACGTATAAGTCGTGAAGATAACTGCCAGATTAGAGGGTGAGAAAAACTTTTTGCATCGCTTTAGAAAACCCAAACATTATGCGGCATTTTTGGCGACTTCGCGTATGTGATCGTTCCACAAAAGGTGGTTGGTGATACACATACCAATAATATCGAGATGTTCATCCTCCTCGATGTAAGTGCCATTTATGGATAATGGCAAGAGGGGGTATATATGGCTTTAACGATACAAGACAGCATTGGGTTTTCGAAGCATTAAATTCCACGCAGTTGTTTAATCTCCATTGCATAATGCTGTTTAGGTCGGAATCCGAAGAAGGGGGTGTGAATCTGAAAACGAATATGAAAAGGTAAGAGTACTATCGTCAACGATTGTTCCGCATTGGATAAGAAGTTGCAGACAGGAGATCATTAATAAAAATTAAAAAGTGTATTGGAGAAAGAACAGTGCCCTGGGACATACCAGCATTTATTTTGTGCTTATCAGACTTGAATTCATCCAATACAACTTGTATTAAACGATTCGAAAGGTAATTACTAATTCAATGAAGGAGGGATTCATGGGAACCGAAAGCGTTTTCGATAAGAAAACTTGATGCCAAACCCTATCAAATGCTTTTGAAATATGAAGTGCAGTAATCTAACTTTCTCTAAAGCAATAGTGTAATGACTTTTCCAGTACTTGAGAATGCAAAGCGATCTTATGCGATTATTCTTCTTTAGAACTCGTGCAGTTGCAAGAATACTGAAATACCTTGGCATACACAAATCCAGGGGCCCGGATTTTATCCCTCCTAATGTGCTGAAGAGGTGTTCTTTAACGCTGGCTTAAAGAAGGCAAATCCTCCTCCCCCTCTTTCTATCGTCAAATTGCACTAGGTCACTTCCTTCAGAGGTAATGAAAACACTGATAAATTTTTATTTTGATGTATTATCTTGAAGAAAATAAGCTTCTTAATGATCGGAAGTATGGCTATCGTAGCAATAAGTCCACTGGTTATCCCATGGTTTATCACACCGAATAGTGGAACAAATCTTTACATCGTTTTAGAGTAAGTAAGATTTGATATTTCAAAGGCATTCGATAAAACTGTCTTATCGAAAATACGAGCTTTTGGTATTGATACCTTTCTAAACGTTCAAAATATGTTGTATTGTTTAATAAAAGTTGTATTGGAATATTTCGAATATGAAAATCATACATTCGTGCTTTACTTTTTCACTGATGACAGTTCTCTCAACTTTTCATATTTGATTCTAGATTCACATCCTTGTCCTTCAGATATAGAACTACAGCATGTTATAAAATTATGGAGTTGAATTCCGATCTTAAAAAAATTGTCTAATGAAAAATTCAATGTTGTCTCCTGTTTTTAAAGTGTAATCTTCCTCTGATGCCTCTATCAATAATTGGCACTTGCAGTCTTGCCCCATGCTATCAATCAACTTTTGTTATTCGGCAGGTGTATTACAGATCACCTCAATTTTAATAATCAAATATTCGACATCTACAAAGGCTTTCTTATTTCTCCAAATCGTTATGATAACTCGCATATTTGGCTAGGTGTCTTAAAAATGTTTAAGTCTTTTGGTTATATTTAAAAAAAAAGCTATAGAAGTGTAACCGAAATTTATGCATTACTCGAACACCGCAGCAACCTGAGGTTGTTATACTGATATTTTTAAAAAACATGTTCTATCGAATTAGGCGCTCGCATTTTCAGGAATGTTCATCAGTTGGTCTTTGAAATCAAGTATGGACGTATTTGTATTGTATTCATTTAAAAAATCGATTACAAGGTAGGACAAGCGTCTTATAAAGTGTTGCAGGCCTTTACATTTATTTCAGAATTTGAATAAAAATTATATACCTAAGACTTTTATTTACATATTTATATAAAGAAAAAGAAAATTATTTGCCAAATAGTTAAAAAGTAAAAATTTAAATCTACTTATGCTTCTTATTCTTCTCATAGCGATGGACAGAGAGTTCCAAAGGCGTACAATATGAATACAAAATTGACGCTCAGTACTTAGAAAATTGTATCGGGGTAGTATTAAAACAAAGGACCTTGTTCAATGAGGGAAATTCAGCTTACCGTATAGATAATCAGGTTGTTGTGTTTGGATGATTTCATGCAGGTAACTCAGAGAGCGAAAGTTTATTAAGCTGTCTAGGCTACAACCAGTCATTTGTACCGCAAAAATTGATATGTGATCATAACGACATAGATTATAAATATAGCGGGAAAGCAATATTCAATTTGCGGCTAGTCACACAATTCTAGTTTACAAAAGATTTCACACCCATACAGCACAGTTGGTAGTATAAGGGCCTTAGAAATACTACTCCTAGGCTCCTAGGTTTTTAGCAGTGCTAACATATTCAATCGTTTCATCGTCATTTCCAACAGGTTTAAACCCAATAGGTCGAAGTTTGTGCGTTAGATGGGTGGGATGTTGATTTGACAGGGTTAAGGCCGAAATCATTCTTTTTCGACCTTTGTGAAATGCAGAGCAGATCCTCGTTCATTAAAGCTACGGCATCATTTTTAACCTCAAAAGGTCGACTTATCAGGAGCTGCACATCGTCAGCATAAAGATGAATTAAACAATGTTTAGCAACTTGTGGTAACTCATTTATGTAAAGTGAGAAGAGGATTGGTCTAACGATAGATCCCTTTGGCACTCCACTCAAAACATTGAGAAATATGGACGAATATCCATTGGCCACCACCCATTGTTGACTTCCGCTGAGATACGAAAGAACAAGCTTACAGGACTCTTAAGAAAACCCAAAGTTAACTCACAGCTTTCTACAGAAAAATTGAGTGGTTAACAGTACCAAAACCCTTTGAATAATCTAACAGTGTTAGAAAAATATAACATGATCAATGTCCATTGCCATTCTTCTTTCATCAGTTACAAAAAGTAAGGCGGATTTGCAGCTGCTCTTATGTCGGAAATCAGACTGACAGGTACTTAACAGGTCGTTAATTGTAAGATATTTTTGGATCTGTGCCAGAATAATTTTTCAAACACTTTTGAAAGAAACGGGAGAATGGCAATCGGCTAAAAGTCTGTACAAGTACTTGTTTGCTTTTTGGGAATGGGAAAAATATATTTCCTCTTCCATTGTAAAGGAAACTCGGAAGTAGTCAATATGCTGTTAAATATGTATGTAGGTTATAAAGCGCAGTATATATGGAAGCAGTAGTCTCAAGACCTTAGGGTCCATTCGGTCCATGCCAGTAACATTAGGTTTAATCGACATTATTGCATCTGCAATATCTTTCTCTTGTATTCTTATAAAACACAGAGAGCTACTGATAGCAGTTGGTTCTTCTCAGTAAGGGAATGAACGGGTGAAGCAACTTTTAAGGGCATGGTCGTAAACTTTTTGTTGAGTGCATGACAATCGACGTCACCAACAGGCTTTTGAGATTGCTTGCCAATACCGATTTTTCGCAGGTTTTTTCATAATTTGTTGCCAGAGGTTAAAGAATCAAATTTATTTTCATAATAAAGTCTTTTTGCCGTTCTGACCATTTCACCCAACTTGATTACGCAGTCTGCAATACAATTTGTAGAAGTGCTCAAGTTTGTAAGGTCTCCATTGCCTGTAGGAGGAATCTCGTCGTGACATCAGAGAAGAGATGTAGGTATTTAGCCAAGGCGGAGCCGTATGCCTAACAAGAAGGGTTTTAATATTAACATGCCTCTCAAAAAGATGACTGGCGTTTTGCCGTAAAAACCTGACTTGATCGTTTACATTTTGCATATGGTACAGTGAGTTTCATTCTACGCAGTCAAAGTCACGCACTAAGTCAGATGTGTTTGAAAAATTAAATCGAAACATACAAAAAGTAAATCGTGCTTGGAAAAACCTGGTGCTAAAAGCTGGCTGTAAAGCATAACCTTACCATCATCGCTGGCAAGATACAGACCTTATAGCAAATTAGACTCTTTGGTGAAGTGGGTAGCAGTGGAGCAGTTAACGGGACTTAGATTCAGCATCTTAAATACAGATTACAGTTGAAATCCCCACACAGTAAAATATAAGAATAGCTAGAAGAAATTGTCTCTTACGTCGTAACCAATGGTATTATGTTAATATGGTTGTATGGTCTGTAAAATGATCCATCTAAAACATTTTCAGTGTTGAATGTACAGAGTAGAGAACACAGCACCTTGAGCGACTAGACTATGTAAGGTGATAACAACACAAGCCATTAATACAAGACAGAAGGACAGAAGAGAAAGAACAACAGACAGAAAGAACACATGACAACAGCACGCGGTAGGTTTCAAGACGGTCCCCCATCTTTCAACGTTCACTGATGCTTGATTTCGGTGATCGATGGGAACCGAAGCTTTATCAGTGACTAGGCCGTTGCCAGAGGTTATTTTTTTAACCGCACATTAAGAATGTAGGTTGATTCACCTAACTCAGTTTTTCCCTCCCATTTTAATATTCAAAACTTTGAAGCTAAAGTGCATCGGTATTTCTTTTTAAATCTTTCTTCATTTTATTTACGCCGGCCCTGTTTTTCAACTTTAAACATGTTAAGGGTATTAATAAAACATCTCGTATCCTATCAAAAATGTTACTTTTTTAAGCAGTTTTTGCGTTAAAGACGTATGCAGTGAATGCGACATCTCTTTTCTGCACTCAAATTTTTAATAAAATCTAACTTTTTCATGTCGTGTTAACTTTTCTTTAGTGAAACAAACAACAGTCAAATAAAAACTAAGAAATGTAACCATTATTTTGGCCATTGCTGTATGTAAATTGTATGTTATTTAAGTAGTATCTCTTTTTTTTACAAAGAAAATTTCATGGTCTTCGTCTGGATTTAATACAAAAAAAAAAGAATACTTTTCATCGCTCCTTAATTTATTTTCTTTTTACGTGATATTTTTTAAACGAAGGTTTTTACATACAATACAAACATAAAATAAATGTTTTCTTATACTCACCAATATTGCCACATTTTTCGTGCGTGATATGGTAAATTGCACAATGCAAATGTTAAAACGAATATAATAAGCATTCGAACAACACCACGTCGGGCACGCAATACGTTATTTGATGAATGTGACATGTGAGATACACGCTGCGTATTTTGACGCTGATGATGGTGAAAACTGGCTTTATTTCGACAGGTGGATATAATTGGACGATCTGATTCCATTGATACCTGCAAATTAAAAAAATACAAAAACAAAATTATTTTAAAAGTCAAAATGAAATTATTTCAATACTAATTTTTTTCCAATTGAAAATTTAAAATGTAAAATGCAAAATAAAAATCAAAGCTACTTAATAATAAAAATGTGAGGGATGTTGCCAGGATAAAATAATGTCAGAAATGTGTAAATATTGATGTGTAAATGTAAATGATGTGAATTGACTTTTAATAATAATCTATATAAAGGATGAACCAGAGATTAAAGTTGAAAGCGGGAGTAGTATGGACACTCTCAAAGGTTCCATAGACATAGTACCTACATACATATGGTGTTGACGTATTTTCAAAACTCTCTATTCATTCTTCACATCATAACCGTCATCATCATCCATCAGTAGAAACAAAGAAACAACAAAAACTATTTCGAGTCACTGGGGCGTATGTGGAACATTTTTTTTTTTTTTTTTTGTTTTTCTTCACTCAATCAACTTTTGCTCTTGTCAAAACTCATTGTAAAGTTTCATTACTTACTCTTCAAAAAACCACTTAACTTTCACTCTGTGTTCCTGGGTTCATTCTCTTTTAGCCACTGGCTCTGAAGTTGGATATTTTGGAAGTTTTAACAAAGACGGACACATTTCAGATGAGTAGGAAGGTACATATGTATGTAGTTGTAGGTAGGTTCTTTTAAACACACTCTACAAACATTTAATACAAAATTGTACGGTATTCGTCGGTAGGAACAATTAAGATTCATTTATAGTGAAGCACATAGCTTCTTTCACAACAACATCTATCTACTTCTATATTTTTGATGGACCAGCTTGCGGAAAATTTACTGAAATTGTTGGTTCTCCTCTCTGATGGCAAACAGAAAAATGTCCTATATCTATGTATTTATGAGTGCTTCAAGTGTCTTTTTATGAAGTCCTTAATTTGAACATTCAGTCATGAGGTTTTGTAATGAAAAGGAAGCAGGGAAAGTATTTAATTTTATTTTTATTTTTATAGGCAAGGTGATGCTTTCTGGCTGCCACCAATGATAAAGATTTTAAGAAGTTTTTAAAATGGGTTTCATTTTATTATGTTGGTTTACTTATATAAATTATATGTCTTCTTTATGAACCATGACAATTAGTAAATACGTACGTAAGCAAAAAACGAACAGAAAATGAAAAAGCTAAAAATTCAAAATTTTGGAAAGCGTGAAATCAGCAAAACATAAATTCAAAAATATAAGTTAAGTATTTTTTTATAGCCCACCTTTAAATGGTCATTCTTTATTTACATTTGGTGTTGTTAAATAAGTTATTTTTAGAAATATAAACATTTTTTTTTTTAATTTTATTTGTGTTGCGTTTTGAAGTTGTGTAGATTCATGAAAATAAATTAAGAAAAAGAAAACAGAATAGATAAGATTAAGATAGAAGTAGTAGAAATAAATAGATAATAACAAAGAATTCGTAAGAAAAAATATTTAAATATAGTGAGATGTGTTATATTTAAGAAATGAAGATATTTTGTATTTAAATTTTAAGATAAATGTTTTCAATAAGCTTTTAAGTGTGGGTTTAATCTTCCTAGCACACGTTTTATAAATGTGTTTTTTTTTTAACAAGAAAATCTCACTGCCAAAATTGTTTGCAATGTTGGTAGTATTATAAATATCAGCGGTAAGGTGAATTCTTAGAATTTCAAGACTTATTTATATTTAAAATTTGGTGTATAGATACTTAACAAAAATATATGAAATGTTCCCAGCAAAACTCAAAAACATTTTTTTTAATGATTCAGAAAAGCAAACAAACAAGTTTATTTCAAGATTTATTTATTTTTTTTAGTTAACTTGTACTAAGAAAAAATTTAAATCTAAGTTTGGCTTATCTTTAATATTTTTTTTCTATGAATAAATTCTTAGACCTTCATACTTAGGAAAACCTCCCTCCCGAAAATCTAAGAAAAATAATTGCTTTAAAAGTATGAGGAACTTATTTTAGTTACTTCAAAATGAATTTACAACTCACAGAGATTTTTCAAATTTTTCTTTTAAAATTATTTTAATATTCAATAGTTTTTTTCTTTGGTATTTATAAAACTGCTTATATTATTTTCAAAATATTAACCAAAGCAAAATCTGTTTAAAATATTTGTTATTAAATCTTATGATAAATAATAAACAACTAAATTTGTGTCTGATTTTGTTTCTGAGTTGAAAAATCACGATGGCAGAGTGGACAGAAATAGTAATTTAACCTAATTTTAGTGAAATAAATATGTCCCGAGCTTTCTATAGTTAGTCTGAGTTTTTGTTGCCTTTTATAAAGTTAGCAGAACTGGTATTTGATATTTGATATTTATTATTTTGAATGTCAACTGTACATCAAGTGAAGCTTATAAATAGTACAGGATTTAAAACATTGATTTAAGATACAATTAACAAAAGAAATATTTACAAACGTGTGAGAACAAAATTAACAACAAATTAATTAAAATTAATTATACATTTAAAACGGACTAAAATTAGGAATTAAACATTTCAGATAAAAAAAAACAAAAGACATGTTAATTAAAAGTTGTCTGAATCAAGACGCAAGGAAAATAAAATTGTAAATGATTAATTTAAAAGTATGTTCAATTCAAGTTTATTTATTCAGATTAATACAAGCTATAACTTAACATAACTTAAATAAACACTAACTTGACATTTTTTTTAAGTTCTTGTTATCGGTTTTCAACATTAATTCATGTGGGTCCTAAGGCCCACATAAAGGCTTTTTAATGTACAAGAACTAACAATTTTGATTCTATTAGACAAAAAGGGTAAAAGGAAATGGTATCTTCCAGATGGAATTTGGAAAAGTTAAAGTCGAAGACTAGCATAGCAGAAGAATTCTGGACATTGGTTCAAAGTGCCCGTAATTAGTGCGGTGATAAGGGATATAGAAAAGGGAGACAGATTGCAGATTTCGAGGGTTGGTGTTAAAATGATTTTCAGCGTTTTTGCGTCTTATATATGTATACGGACTGCGAGCCTATCAGTTTTAGTTGATCGGCATAAAGAGTCAAGTTGGATATATCATCCCAGGGTAGGCCACGTAAGGCAAATCGAACCAACTTTGAACATTTTCAATTCTAAGTGAACGGTCTTAATATGCATATTCAAGATGAGGACGGACTAGGGAAATGTAAAGCGCTTTAGTTACATAGGAAAATTCTCAAACGAGGCTAAATAGCTGGGTCTTGTCTCAGATAAAAAACTAAATTGGAAACGCAACGTACAGAAAAGAGTCAAAAAAGCTACTGCAATAGCAATTCGAGAGTTGTAAGTCACTAGGCCCTGGTTCACAACGGACTGTTGCGCCACCCCATTTGATTTGAATAGCAATTTGACAGAAATTTCAAGATTTTTATACCTCCCAGATCTTTCTTGGATGGTAGGATATTTCTGGAAGATGGGTCAATCCATTTTTTTACAGATGGTTAAAAAACAAAAGAAAGGGTTGGTGGAGGTGTGTAATCTGAACGACTGAAATAAAGTCTCTCATTCTACCTTAACAATCATTGTAGCGTGTTCCAGGCGTAACTTTTGGCGATAAAGGAAGTCTTGTCCTGACTTAAAGAAAACGTGATTTGAACATCTGCTATCTGTATTTTCTCAGATAGTAAAGCCGCTATCAAATCTTTGGACTATGTCTCTACATACTCTATAACAGTCCATAACTGTCAATCATCTCTAATGGAGATGGCACAACAGTTTAATATTCAACTTTGCTGGGTGCCGAGCCATAGACACATTCCAGGTAACTGTAAGGCAGATGAACTCTCCAGGAACGGTACAGGGCAGCCCATCCTACCACCAAGCACTTGTAAACTGTTGCTAATGCAAGATTCTGTGTCAGGTCATAAAAACATCTGGCCAGCGCTGTATTTAAAACGTTCATTGTGCTTGCTATTTCTGAGCAGATCGCATATAAAATCGATAATTGGTATCATAAACATACACTGTCTAATAGGAAAGCACGACATGCGACTAGGCGTATTCTCAAATGACTTTTGCAGAAGCTGTATGGTCGAGGAAGAGGAGGATACAGTTCTTCATCTTCTTTGTACATGTTCTTTTTTGGATCGAAAACGCAAGAATTACCTAGGAGAATTCTTTTCCAACGATCTAAATAATCTAAATCATATCAGCATAATCAGCCTCTCACGTTCAGTAAGAGACTCAAGCTGGTTCCATTGATCTAAGAGGAAGCCTCAAGACCCATGTGGTATCTCAATGGGCCATTAAACTGGTCTAAGTGCGTCCGTTTTCATCTTGGACAGCCTTTTTAACCTAACCTAACCTAGTTACATAGGGGCTGGAAAATTCTTTTGAATATCTCTTAATAAAACCGAGAGATCTATTAGCTTTATTAATAATTTGGTCAAAATGGGAATGGAAATTCAGGTGTATGTCACGCGTAATAATAAGATCTCTATTAGAATCGACTACGTTGACGGCGGCGTCATTAAGGAAGTAGTATACTCTATGAGATGGGATTTGTTTGCGTGAAAAGGTCATTTGTTTACATTTACCTACATTTAATTCTAGGAAATTATTCATGCACCAAAAAAAAGATATTAAGAGCATTTTGTAAAAGTAAGGATTTAGATATAGTAGAGATAATCTTAAACATTTTCTTATCATCCGCAAACATCAGGATATCGGAGTTTTTTTTATTTAATACAGACATTGTTAACTGATTAGACGAAGAGAGGGGGGCCAAGGTGACTACCTTGTGGGACTCCAGAAGTTGCTTGTATATTACTGGAGACTGAGTTACGGAAAAGGACTCTATAAGTTCTATTTGCAAGATAGGAGTTTATCCAATTTATAGATATAGATGGAAAGCCTAAGGCTATTGGTTTGAGATAAATTATCTTATGGGATATTTTATCAAAGGCTTTGCTGTAATCAGTGTATACAACATCAACTTCATTGCCATTCTCGAGGGCTGACAAAACTTTGGATATAAGTTCAATTAAGTTAGTCATAGTTTATCTACCTTTAAGAAAACAACGTTGCGTTCGAGAAATATTCAAAAGAAATTCCTTAAAGCTTTCTGTTTTCGATTCTGGACCTCATACGACTGGTAAAGTTATTCCACATTCTAGCAGGATGGACGAAAAATTGCAAGCGCGATGGCAAACACGTAAAGGTGGACGAGCGCAGCAATATGGAACGGTTAGAAACACAAAAATTAAGTCTGTTACATATGTAGATAACAAGGAGTCTTTTTAGCAATCAATTTGAAGAGTAAAATACAACAACGATATTTGAAAAAAGCTACCAGATCGCAATTGAATAGCTGAAGAGCTTGAAAAGAGACATGATCGAACCTACGTAGGTTTAAAACAAAACGAGCTATTGCATTAAATGCCACCTTTAGTTTGTGAGCTAATTGAGAATCAAGATCAGCAAACAGCTCACACCGTTATGTTATTATAGGTAGGACAAGAGCTTTTACCAGCTTTAATTTAGTATGAGTATATAGGATGGATTTAGTAACAGATAGTCCTCTAAGTGAAGCATAAATCTTTGACACAACTGTATCGACATGGTTATTCCAAGTTAACCCGTTGTTAAAGACCAAAGCTTAATTTCTAACTTAAGCAACATATTCAATAAAACAGTTATTCAAGATAACGGGAGAGAAATTATATGGGCTATGTTTGTTTATTGAAATTGAAAGATCTTTCGTTTTTTCAGGATTGAGTTTAAGTCCGGTTCGTGTAGACTAATTATATTATATAGTCTGAAAATCAATGTTCATTTTAGATATTGCATCCTTAAGCATCATCTCAGGAAAAATAATATATATTTGGACATCATCTGCATAGATATGAAACTCACAGGAAGACAAAACAGAGGGCAGATCATTAATGAACAATGAAAACAATAAAGGTCCAAGGATTTTTTTTTTTTTTTTTTTTTTACACTTCAGAATTTCAGAAAGTAGTAAACTTATAGCAAGCGTTAAACTACGATCAGAGGCTCATCATAAGTGCATGTGTTAGTTGTTAGTAGAAAATAATACAAATATAGCCTAACACACGCACAAAATACAAAACAAAATTAGCATTTAACTATTACAGAACAAAAAATAAAATGAGAACGTTTACGATAGTGGAGCACTGCTTCTAAACAATGATTTTAATCCCACCTTATTTAAATTTTAATCTATCGATGAACAGTTTAAGTTATATAAAATGCTCATTCGACCTAAAGCTTCATTCTTGCCATAGTTAGTTCTATGGAAGTCAATATGTATAAAATCAAATGTGCGCAGGTGATAAGTTCCGCCCCGGTAATTCAAATGTACACAAGATAGCAAATAAGGTGCATCAATTTCACCATTAATGAGTTGATGAAAAATTACTGAGTCATTATTAACACGCCTTTGATGGAGAGATTGCATTTGAAGAAGTAGAATACGATGTTCATAGGGAGGCAGATCATAGGGATCTTCCCAAGGAAGACCTTTTAGGGCAAAGCGAATGAAATTATGTTGAATTGATTCAATACGTTTTTTATGAATTTCGTAATAGGGAGTCCTTACCTGCGAAGCATATTCGAGATGAGGACGAACATGACAATTATACAAACAAAGGGAAACATAGGGATCATTGAAGTCCTTTGCCCAGCGTTTTATAAAACCAAGCATAGAACTTGCCTTATTATCAATAAAATTAATGTGATGTGTAAACTCTAAGTTGGAACAGAAATGTACACCTAAATCTTTAAATGTGGAGACACGACAGAGTTTTTGCTGTGATATACAGTAGTCAAATACGTTACTGATTAGTTTTTTAGTGAAAGTTATAGTCTGGCATTTTAAAGGGTTGAGTAAAAGGCTATTTTTCCCGCACCAAAATGTGAAACTATCAATGTCGGCTTGTAAAAGAATACGATCATGGTTGGACTTTATTATTTTGAAAATCGTCAGCAAAAATGAGAAGTTCACTTGAGCGTAGACATGACGATACATCGTTAATAGACACGATGAACAGAAAAGGGCCAAGATGGCTTCTCAAATAGAGCAAAAAAAGGTTAAGAATGACAATTTCTAAATTTTACCTCGTAGGATCTGTTTTCAAGGTATGACTTAATCCAAGCTAAGAAAAATGGTGGAAAACCATGAGCCTTAAGTTTAAATAAAATAATTCCGTGGCTAAGTTGGTCAAAAGCTTTAGAAAAGCATTTGAACATATGTTGGAGAATGTGAGGAGATTAGTAACGGTTGATCTTTTTTTCACAAAACCATGTTGCTGTTGGCAAATGAGATTTTTACTAAAATATGCTACGCTTTCACAAACAACTTGTTCAAATACTTTAGGAATGCAAGAAAGCTTTGCAATGGGCCTGTAGTTTCATATATCCGACTTGACTTCTTCCATATACTGGGAAATTTGCCTGTTTTTAGAGAAAGTTTAAATAAAAACGTAAGGGGTTCAACTAAAGCATTACTACACTTTTTTAGTACTATCGGGGGAATACCATCAGGACCGGCTGAGCAGTCATCATTCAACGCAGATAAAAGATCAAGGACCGTACTCTGTAGCACAGGTATGTGACTACAGCTAGTTTGCGAAAAAGTGTGAAGATTATGAAAATATACTTCATCAACTTCTTGAGGGCTATTAACAAATGATTCACGGAAATTCGTTGCGAAAGCGTTACAGTTTACAGATATCAAAAGTTTTATCTAACGAAAGGTTCTTGTAAGTGAAGTTAACTGGAAAGCCATCTGATTTTTTCTTTGAGTTTACAAAATTCCAAAATTTTTTAGGATTCTCTTTCAAAAAGGTGCCCATATCAGTAACATAACAAGCATATAAAAAATTAGAAAGAGATTTAAATTGGTTAAAGAGTTCAACATAAAAAGAGAAGTTGACTGGGAACAGAGTTTTGAGATACGTTTTCCATGCCTTATTTCTTTTGTTACGCAGTAAACGCAATTCTTTCGTGTAGCAAGGATGGCTAAAGTTTGTAGTTCTTGATTTCTTTATCGGTACATTTTTTTCAAAACAATAATTAAGGATCCTATAAAAAGTTGAAACTTCTTCGTCAATGTTAGAAAATGCTAGTGTATCAGCAATTCCAGAAATGGTTAAGTTTTTAATACAGCTTGTTTGCTGTAAGTCATTAAGAAGGACTTTATCGAGAAGAGATAGTTCCATTTGTGAAGAAGAAGGAGATGCTTCAAGGCAGGATTCGTCTTCGGATGGAATCCAGTCAATGTGTGGTAAATTAAAATCACCTAAAAGGAAGATATTGGTGTCAGAGCTGGACAAATTTATAAGATAGTCTAATGCCAAGGAGAGATCGTTATAAACAGACTCCAAACTTTTTGGAGGAATGTAAACGTTTATAATGAAAAAAGTCTTAGTCTGTACCATTATCTTTACACATACAAGTTCAATTGATAATACAAATGGAAAAGATACAGAAGACGAGAAATATGTATTTTTTACCGCTATGAGAACACCTCCACCTAAATCCTTTGCATTACCAACATGACGATCGTTTCTGTAAACTTCTAACTCTTGACTAAAAAGTTCTGTGTCGGAAAAGCTTGAATTAAGCCACGTGTCTGTCAAAACGAATACGTCGTGTGGAAATGATTGGGAGTTACGAAAAATGTCAGTAGTCTTGCTACGAAGTCCCCTTACGTTTTGGTACAAGAGCGCAAGCCTATTAAGTTTTTTGATTTGTTTTTTAAAAGAAACACCCTGTTTTTGACTTTGAGTAAATTCTTTGACTAAAGTCTCTGCGGGCCTTATATTTGGGTTGCAAATAGAATCAAAGTAAGTGGGATTCGTTATTAATTTAAAAGAGGAAAGAAAGGAAGAAATTGATCCTTGAGGAACACCATTATTAACAGGGAGTAACGAGGACATTCTACCATTACAAGGCACGACTTGCATACGATTGGACGAATATGAGTAAATAATTTTTTAAGTTGTGTCAGATTTATCACAGCGAAGATTATGGTGTACACAGTGAAATGCCTTTGAAAAGCCAAGTAAGGTTATTACAGTTGTAGATTTGTTGCCTAAGGCATGTCTTATGTCATCAGATACGTTGAGTTAAGCTGAAACACAACTATGTCCAGACCAAAATCCGGATTGCAAAGGATTTAATAATTGCTTGTCTCTAATATTATATTTTTGTCTGGTTACTTATCAGACTGGATGGATAAGTCCGGTGCATTTAGATTCTATCGAGAAAATTTCTTTACCTACCTTTTAATCATCTACGACACTCTTTTCAGACGGCGGAAACTAAAAAATATTCACTCTAGTGATTTTTCCAACCTAAGCTCAGTTGTATCTTTTACCTTCCTGAAAACAATTGGCTGAATACATTTCTAACTACTTTTTTTATTTTATTTATTTATTTATGAGTTGCTTACACAGTAAGATATAATATCTTATTTTTAGTGAAGCATTATAAATCATACCAAAGCTACAAAAATGTTTACAAAATGGGAAGTTTACAAATTATTTTGAAAGATACCAAATATTTAATATTAACTATTTTCTATATATTCTTAAAATGAAGTTTAAGTTTTTGTTTAAATAGTACTGTACTATCTATTCTTCTAATTTCCCGTGGTAGTGTATTCCAAAGACGTGTTGCGTTGACAAAAAACTGGCGTTCAGAAGTAAGACAACTGAAACGAGGGTTCACTAAGAGGCTTGATCTAGTTGAACTGAAAAAAGTTATTTCTCTGAAGAGATCGGCAGGTTGTTGTGTTAGAAGAATATCCGATAACAAAATTAAGGTCCGAAAATTGAGCAGATTTTCAAATGACATCCCAAGAAAGTTGTGTGCGTGTTGTGAAATTCTGTCAAATCGTCGTAGTCCGTGAACATATCGTATTGCACTATTGAAAGCAACAGTGAGCTTTCGTTTACTTTCATAGTCAAGTTTGCAGAATATTTCACAACCGTAAGTGACCAATTATTATAAGTGTTTTTACAAGTAATGCACGGATTTTTAAAGGAGTGTAATACTGTGTAGACCAAAGGGTGCGGAGGACACCGTATGTTTTACCAAGAATATATAAAACGTGGTTTTTCCAAGTCAGCGTTTGGTTGAATACAACTCCTAAATTTTTCGCTGAATCCACATATTTGATAGGTGAGCCATTTAACAAAATTAATGGGAAGTAAGATACGTCTTTATTATTCCTTGACAACACTAAGCATTTAGATTTTTTAGGATTGAGCACTAAGCTATTTTGGTGTGACCAACGTTGAATTTCTAACAAATCTTCATTTATACAGGTAGCAAAGTGCTCAATTAATCCCAACGGACAACTAAGATATAACTGAGCATCATCAGCGTATAGCCGAATGGAGCAATGCTTAATAGTTAATGGAAGCTCATTAATGTAGAGGGAGAACAACAGAGGTCCAAGTATGGACCCTTGGGGGACACCGCTTTTGTTTAATAGAAAATTCGAGAGGACTTTTTTAAATTCAACAGCTTGTGTTCTTCCAGTTAAATAAGAAAAAATCAACTCAATTGCATCAGAAGAGAAGTTATAAAATAGGGAGAGCTTTTGGCAAAGTGTTGAATGATTCACCATGTCGAATGCTCTCGAAAAGTCTAAAAGTATCAAAAAAGTAACATAATCCTTATCGATAGATTTTCTTATGTCCTCTGAAACACTTATTAAGGCAGTGATGCAGCTATTTTTCTTACGGAATCCGGATTGTTTTGATGTTAATATATTTTCGTGATCAAGAAACGTACTAATTTGTTTTTGAATAATTCTTTCGAACACCTTCGAGAGAAAAGGTAGTATTGCGATTGGTCTAAACTCGTCTCCTCTTGAGGTTTTTGGAACAGGTATTATTTTCGCCTTTTTCCATTGCGTAGGAAATTCATTTGTTGATATGATTGAATTGAATAAGTGGGTAATATACGGCAAAAGAACTGGCAAAAGAAGTTTCAAGAACGATGGATGCATTTCATCCAACCCAATAGCGTTTGATTTAATAGACAGGACACCTTCAACCACATCCTCAGGAGATATAATGGAAAAGGAAAATGAATTATAAGTTGGGGAAATACTATTGAAAACATTGGATACAACGGGACCTGGAGTTATATTATTGGTAACAAAATTACTCGAAGATACGAAATTTTGATTCAGATCATTGACGTTAATATCTACAGTAGAGCCACTGCGAGATTTGGTTACACCTATCCTCTTAAGATTTTGCCATGTTTGTTTACAATTTAGTGTATCATTAAAACGACTGGAATATAAGGCAACCTTTGCATTGCGAATAGCTAATACAGTTCTATTTCGAAGAGCACAAAATTGTTGATGAAAACTGTCAAGGCGAAAAGTTTTCCAGCGTTTATAGGCGATATCGCGTTGTCGCATTAATGATAGAATCTCATTGGTGAACCAGGGTTTGTTTTTTGGAATACAACATTTAGTTTTTAATGGCACATATATTTCAAAGAGCCTAGATACATTGGAGTTAAGAAATTCTACTTTATCGCTAGGTGAGGGCTTTGAAAAAACTAAATCCCAGTAAATATTGTGCACATCTGAGTGAAGCAAGGTATAGTCAATATTTTTGAAGTCTCTGTATACGAAGACATCAGTTTGATTCTCCATTTGAAAGTCGAAGGTCATATAGATTAAGTCATGCCTCGAAAAAGCTGGTGCCGATAGCTGATCATAAAGAATGACCTTAGTTCTGTCAGTGACGAAAAAAATATCCAACAACGAGGGATCCGAATTGGAAAAGTGGGTAGGGGTGGTAGTGTTAACGGAGTGGAGATTAAGAGAGAGGAATTCATACACAAAGTTATTTTCCTGTAAGAGGTTACAGTTGAAATCCCCACATAATAAAATATTTGGATAAGAAGCTGAAATTTGTTCAATGATAGATATAAGTGGAGAAATACAGATGTTTCTGTTTGGTCTATACACAGCACCAATCAAAAGCTTCTCATTTAAATTTGACAACTCAACAAAAACGAATTCCACTTGGCTATCGTCAGGAGAAGAGTTCTTAAGTCTGCATTTAAACCCTGCTTTTACATAAATAGCGACACCCCCACCTCTGCAGCGCACCCTATTCAAACGAAAAATCCTATAACCCCCAAGCGAACACAACTGATCATTTTGCTCATCGGTAAGCCAGGTTTCAGATACGCAAATAACATCAACCTTAGATTCCTCAAATACATAACGAAATTCATCCATCTTAGCCAGCAAACTCTGTGCGTTTATGTGACACACCCGTAGGCCAGCTTCTTGACAACCCAACACGTTAACCATGGTGCGTAAGCTAAAATCACCCATAGTACGAATTGAGAGAAAAAAAAGGAAAAAATTAAAAGAAGAATAGTGAGCACAGAATGGAAATATGAAAGAAAAATAAAGAATGAAAAAAAATTAAAAATTAAAATTAAAAAATAAAAGCAATAATAATTTAAATTGAATTTGATTCTAAAAATGAAGTTTAATAAAAGAAGAATGAGATAAAAAAAACTATTATTTCTAGTATAATTTATAGAGAAAAAGAAAAGAAGATGAAATTAATAATTGGCATATAAGGTATAAAAGTAGTTATTTGAAAAATGAATTAATAATAAAAATAATTATTTATGTAGGCAAGCTAGAGTTGGCATCCCTGTCCAAGTTCTCGATGCAGTCGATGGGTTCAGCTGTTTCATTCAAGTGACGTTTTACATACACTATTCCACGAGATGTGTAAACAGAAGATAACCGTTTTTGTTTTTTTAAAGCCAAGGCATGTTGAAGGATGGTATAGTTGTTCTTAGTTAATGATTCGCGCATGTGAAAAGAGTTTGAAGAATTTAAATCAACATCTAGTAGGCTCAGTTCCCTTTGTTTTTGTTTACGAAAATCCGCAATTGACCTCAAAACGAAATTACGATCATACGGTGTGTGAAATTTGACGAGGATCGGTGTGTCTTTTGACTCTGTGCGGGCGCGCGTTCGATAGATGTTTTTTATTGTTGGTGGTTTGATTTGTAGTGCATTACACAGAAGATTAAAAGTGGTCTTAAGATTTTCGTCGGGTAAAAATGGTAAGCCGAATATAAACGAGTCGCATGCCACAGTACGATTTTCCTGTGCGTTTTGAAGTGTTTTTATTGCATTTAATTCAACTTGGGTGACGGTGGATTGTTTGTTTACATCCGCGAGAGTGTTTTTAAGTTGCGATATCTCTGATTCAAGAGTTGTGATATTAGATTTAGCGTTGAAAAGGAGTGATTCAAGTTCATTTACTTTTACTATAGTGTTATTAATAGAATTTTGCAATTCTTTAATTTGATTACTAATTTTATCAGAAATTCTTTTTTCGGAGTCGGTAATTTGTTTTGAAAGCAGGTCAATTATGTAGTCGGACTGTTCTTTAAACCGTTGGTCCGTTATTTGTTCACTAAGATTTGTGTCGATTTGTTTAGGAGGGGTCGGAACGGATCTAGCGGGAGAGTCTGTTGTTTTAGTGTTGGTGTTTTTGTATTTACTCCCGAGACGTGTCGCCGACTGTGACATTATTATTTAAGAGTAAGTGGAATCGGAACACTGAATTTAATTTTTTGATTTGATTTTGTGATTAAATTAATAACACTTCTCAATGCAAAAATATTCAAGACGTTCAAGGAGTCTGTAAACAACTTTTAGGTAAGTCTTTTATAATTCTTGATCTATAAATACACTCGAGAATTTAAACAAGATTGCCGGACTCAAATGTGCGTCTACTCTGTAGCTGTCATTCGATGATGTGTATGATACTTTTATGTTCATAATATATCTGCATGAATCAATGATATAAAGCACAGATATAATTAATTTTTAAGACCTTTTCTGCTTTCTATAATAATATAGAACATTTTCATAGTTGAATTCTGTAGCAAAATCCCCTTTTACGAAATATTTAAAAATAATTCAAATTAACCTTAATCCTAAACGGGCATAGGAAAGGTGCAAACCATTTATCTTCGATTACAAGGATTAATTTTTTCTTGCGTTGAGTTTTTGTTTAAGGTATGAGCTGATATGGGCTGGGTTCACATCGCCCCCAAAAACATTTATAAAAACGGCTATACGAGCAAGGGACCATTTTAATTTATTTATAGCTGCGGTACAATCTGTGGCTTGAATGCCGGCAAGATCAAGCAGCGAAACAACAGGCATACAAAACGGTGTTGCACAGAAGGAGCAGAGCTTACTACAGAAGTATCAGTCTCCTTATCATTGCTTATAAATTCCTCTTTGCCGTATTGGGTAAACTTCTTACACTGTTCGTCAACAACCTTATCAGTGCGGCTTCAGACCATGAAAGTCCACTATCAACCAAAAATTCACACTACGGCAGATACCCAATATCTGCCGCGTATGATAGCATCTATAGGGAATAGCTCTACAGAGCAATGTCTAGTTTTGGCATCCCTGTCAAACTTATCCGTTTAAGCAGCTCTATCAAGGTTGGAAATGATCTCACCGATGCATTTGATGTCAAAAAATGTTTTAGACAAGGCGATGCACTGTCATGCGACTTCTTCAATACCGTTCTCGAAAAAAATGTACAAAACTCAACCGTTAATATTAGAGGCAAAATCTTCCAAAAGTCCATCCAATTACTCGGATACGCAGATGATATTGACATAATTGGAAAATCAAAGCGTGATGTCAGTGGAGCGTTTTTGAGATCTGCGATAGAAGGGAAGAAGATGTCAATGAGGGCAAAATCAAGTATTTGCTGTCATATATGCTTGTCTTAGACAAAACGTCACCATGGACAGCTATAACTTCAAGGAAGTTAAGGACTTTGTCAACCTAGGCACCGCTATAAACACAGACAACGGCACCATCGCTGAAATCAAACGAAGAATAGCTCCTGCAAATGCTGCTTCTTTAGACTCAGAAAGGAATTGAGTAGTAAAGTCCTCTCTCGAGCATCTAAAATCACCATTTATAAAACACTCATCATCTCGGTTCTCATTTATGGCGCTGAGGCATACTGCCAAAGAAAGATGAGAGCATCTTAGGATGCTTTAAGAGAAAAATGTTTCGGGTGATTTTTGGTCCCGTACGCATATATGGAGAATAGATTAGAAGATATAACGATGAACTGTTCGGGCTGTACAGCGACACTGACCTAGTTAGCAGAATTATTGTCCAAGGGATTAGAATGCTAGGTCATATGGTCGGTAACGAATGGGCATCAACGCTCCAGACCGAAAGGTCTTCGAATCCAATCCCGGGGAACAGGTGTGGTACAGTAGAGGAAGACAGCGAATCAGGTGGCGCACGCAGGTAGATGAAAACCTCAACCAAATTGGTGTGCGAAACTGGAGACAGCTAGCTAGGGACCGAGCTGGCTGGAGACGCATGTTGGTTGAGGCCCAGGTCCGCCCGCACTGTAGCGCCATCTTAAGTTAGTAAGTAAGTATTCGAACTGCTCTTGAAAACAAAATGCAAAGTTCGATTATTTAGTAGAGAACTGCAAAACAAAAACTATAGTTTTAAATTTACAAAATTCGCTTTAATTTTATTAATTCTATAAAAATGATAGATTCAAATTTTGCATTTAAAACTGTCCTTTATAACCAGTTTTTCGTTATTTGCTACATCGTTTAAAAAGATATTCGATAAGTACAATTTGTACGAATCTTTACCTTGACTTAAAGTTTAGTTTTTGCTATAACTGATATTGGGTTAAAGCAATCTAGCTTAAAAATATGTAATTTATCGTGAAAACCCAAAAATAATATTTTTCAAGATACATGCACAACACATACTCTTAATTTGAAAATTAATTTTGGGCTTTAGATATTTTCAACATTTTCTCTCATTGAACTTTAGAACAACAATTGATTGTCAATCACTTCAATTTGTCTTTTTAGTTAAAATAAAAAAAAACTATTCATGTTCATCAAACAAAATCAGAAAATCCACTCGAAATAATTTTCATATAAAAGGTTTTTGAATAATGGCGGGTAGATGTTTTGTGGTGATGTCGTGGTGATTGCTGTGTGGCACGTAGCGCCGTCCTTTAATTCAGGCCATAAAAATTAGTTATCATTGTTATGTAACGCTTTTGGTTGAAGGTGACAGTCTCACTAACGTCGTTTTTAAAAAGTACACACCAATTACGCCACCGCGCCGGCCAAAAATCCACACCAAACGGTATTTTCTTCAGAATGCTTATCACCTGGTGAACATTGCGTGGCTTGGTGTCGTCCCATACTGCTTGTAAACACAGCCTCATACCCAAAAATGCGCCTTGTCACTAAATTTTACTTTTCGGTCAAAATTGGGGTCCTCTTGCAAACAAACGGCGGCTATGTCTTTGGCCATGAACATTGAAGTCCTTTGTCAATTGGATCTTGTATTGGTGTAGGCCCAAAATGTTTCATAATGTTGAAAATAATATTTCCTATAAGATAAAATTACTTCGAAGAGGAAATCTCAAATTTTTGAAAAAATATTAAAGTCGAAATTCAATTTTTACCAACTTTGAGTAATGCTTTTTTAGGCTCAAATATTTTTTTCAAAAATTAGCTTGAAAACAGTAAGTTTTTTCATACAAATTAAAATCTTAAATATGTACTGCACACAATAAGTAAAAAGTGTCATTCGAATCTTAACATCACGTGAATAAATGTCAGTATTGAATTCATTTTGTTCTTAACGGAAGATAATGCTCTCGAAAGTTAAAAATGTTAATTTAATTGATAAAAATTGGTTTTCGACTTAAAATTTTGGGAAAAACAACAGACATCAAATTTAAACTTATTTTATCATATGAAAAATATTATTGGTAACTAATATTGATTTATTTTTAAAAAATCATTTAACAAGTATTTGGAAAAAAGAACCTTAACCTCAACCTCAAATCTCACACAAAATATTGTTATTAATACTATATTAAATTCTTTGAAAAATTGTTGGAAGGATACGGAGGGAAACTTATCAGTGTGGTTTCAGAGAACAAATCTCAATGCTTTAGCATTTAAAATTGCCTACTTTATTTACAATGAAAAGATGTTAATTTGATATTTTAAGGCGCAATATTTACCACGGTAATGAGCTCGAACAATATTTAAATAATTTCTCATGTCATAACCAAAAATCGTTATAATATGATTGACACAATCTTGTAAACTAATAAATTATAATCCATTCATTTTTGTATTTAAGTACAAAAATAATACATAAATCTCATCAAATCATATTATTGGTGATCTAATTCTGATGGACAACAATTAAGACCTTTGAATTTTCGAAATTTCCTTGAATCTTTGTTTTTCTTTTTAATAAATGTAATCAATCTTCAACAAAAGGTTCTATCCCTTTTCATTATCCATATTTTACATAAACTTCAAAACAAATACCTTATAATTCAAAAATGCGTATAACTTTTTCATTTCCTTCCACCAACCAATATCTCTTCCCAAGCACTCATAATAATCTTCTTATATTTGCAAGGTTAAATTTTCGTTTAGTCCTTGATTAAAAGAAAAAACAAAAGCAATCCCATCCACCTATTTATGAAAGTATAGGTATATCGTTCCTATGTTTGGTTAAATATATTAAGCAATTTCCTATCTTAAATAATCTAATTTGTCTTAACTTCCCTCTTTTTTGTTCATATACTAAGACCAACCTATTCCCTTTGGTGTCTTTGACGCTTTAAAAATTATTCTGCCAACGGTTAGTATCCTAATTGGTCTTGACAATATTTTGTGTTCTTTTTTTACCTCTCTGGGGAAAGATATATAAAGTTCAACTAATACAATAATAAAATATATTAAAATGTATTTAAACAAAAAAATGTCTGATAAAAAGGATTTTGTTGTTGAAAAATGATGTTGTCTAAATTTTGTCATCAATTGATGTTTTTAAAGTCAAATATGCGATGTGTATTTATTTTTCATTTCAATTATTTTCATCCTGAAGCTGGAAAAAAATCAATTTCTTTGAAAAATACCCAGCTGACATTTCTCCCAAGAACACACAAAAGGACGAGACTATATTGATGTGGGATATTTTCATTTAATGTCTCTTTTACCTGAAAATCTTCCAAGTTCAAGAAGCTGACTTTTTTCTTCTATCATTCGAGGAATCAAGTTCAACAAAACTTTTACTCTGCAACGTAATATATACAATGGCACAGACAGATGAAAGCGAACATATATTTCAATCCTTGGAAGATGAATCAAGGCAAGGAATCAAATTTAATACTTCGCCTGTTTTGTCCTTTTTTGCCTTGCTGAAGTCGAAAAGCGGAGAAACGTAGATTCTAATTCCTTTTGCAGAGGTCTCTTTAATTTGTCTCCTTAATTCGATTTCAAAAAGTTTGTGTCTCTCAATCTCAGTCCCAGTCGTCGCCGTCTTAATGTCTTCAGTGTTTTGGTTTAGATTGGGTAAGAGTTTCAACATCAAGGACTTGAGCATGTTTTTTTACACATTTAATTACATTTTAAAGGAAAACCAATTGATGGACATTTGGAGAAAGAAAAAAAAAACACAGAAATTCTGTCATATAAATTTAAATGAAAAATCCCATAAATTTATTTTGTTTTTTTTCTGAATATGTTTTCGTACTCCACAAACTTTTGTAAGCTATAAATCAACATTTGACGCATTCAAGTCCCTACCTTGTAGATGTATGGGTAAAAGCCAATCAGAGTTAAGTTCAAAAATACAAGAACAATAAAAACAGAATGCAAAACATCATGGAACATGGAACTTGAACAACAAAACACAATTGCTGCAGTTCTGGGTTTAATAAGTCACTTTGAGATTTATGTTCTTGATCCTTTATACATCAATTCTCAGGGAATGCAGCAAAGCATCCAACTAAAACTTTACATTCAACTCCAACTAAACTAGCAAGCCATTGGCTTTAGACTTAGCTTTAGTTATAGTTAAAGAAAGAGAACCTAGAACCATCAGAGCAGCAGCAGCTGCTGGACGGACTAAAACTACAAAGATCTCTATTTTACAATAAAATCTGACGCAGAACTATAAAAAGAAACGCAGGCAAAAATAATAGATTTTAATTGCATTTGTGACAGCAAATGCTCCCTACAGTCACTACAACAATCTCTATAGGGGTCGTGGTGCATATAGAAGAAAGAACAATAGGTTGCATTTTCAAAGGACGAAATACAAAACGGTATAAAAGAAGCATTAAGAAAACCCCAAAGTAAAATTATAATGGTTTCTATTTTCATTTTTATTTTAAAGCTTCATCCTTGAAGTTAGTGCAATGTTATGTTGGTAGGATGTTATGTAGATAGGTATTTTTGAACCAGATGTTTGCCTTAAAAAAGTTGTACGTTGCACTTTAGGAACCCATAAGAAATGTTGACAAAAATTGATCTAGAGAGAACTTCACTAATTGTTAAAATAATTAAAAAGCAATTTAGACACTACTTATTTATAGTCAATTTGATTTTCTTTAATGTCTGCTCTAAAAGAATCAATACATTAAAATAGTGTAACGTTATATTTATATAGTGCTATGCTAAAAATTTATCCTTTTCGCTAGGGAATTGTGTATGTTCCACATTCTTTGAAATTGAGTTAAATAAAATAAACCCAAAACGACCATAGCGGAGAAAACATAAAATTGGGTGACATTTTGGAGTTCAAAGTTTTACACAAAAGTCAACGTTTTTTTTTATTAAAAGAGCTTAAAATATCTCCCTATACCTTTCTTGGACGAAAATGCCAACACACTTAGTTGAGTACTTGGTCTGTCTTGAAGCCAGAATTGATCTAGGAATCTTTTCTACGACGTGAAACTATACGTTTACCAAACGTTTCCTTCAATAAATCATTTGTTAGATGTATTCTTTTTTTCGTATAAGATTTGCAAATAGTAAAAGGGTTATTAATAGCCTTAAGATGTTCTAAGTTTAAATACGAATTTAAATTGAGCTCCACAATAAGCTGGAAGTCCGAGTATTACAACTAAATTGCTTGAGTGATGTAAAAGTTTCTAGTTCTATCGTCTATCACTAACAAAACTCTTTTTAGGATTCTATCCTGAAGACTTAAACTAGTCTAAGGGCAACTGCAAGGAGTTAAATTAAAGTTTCGGATGAATGATGGCGAGCCTGCGGCATGGCAGATCGGGTAGTTGGTGATTGCCTAAAACTTGGTTTAGGCCAGCAATGCAACTTTCTTGCCATGTTGAAGTTCTTGTTTTACCTCCTCATACTGGTCACCGGGTAATGATCCCTGTGTATCTCTATATACATAAGTTAGCTTAAATTGCAAGGGTTCAATTTTCCTGACTCTTCAGGATAATTAACAGAGATTAGCACTCTTTGTACTTAAACTCCATCCCGCTATGGAAAACGAAATTACGCCTCGGATAATTAATGATAACTCGTTAACGACTTTTGGCTACGGTACCTGGACAAAGATTAGTTTCTGGAATATAAGGACGCTTCTGGACGCGGGAAGTGAAGGTCCACACTATGCCAGATTCCTCCAATTAGAGAGAGAATTTATGCGGTACAGGATAGATATCTTAAGGTTAAGAGAAGTGCGATGGTTGAAATCGGGCAAATACAAGTCACCGACACGTAACACTGTACTGCTCTACTTTGGTCACGATCCAGGAAACACTCGAGAAGATGGAGTTGGGTTGTTCCTTACAAAAGCGGCAATCAGATACCTTTTTTTATGGGAGCCCCATGGGGAAAGACTTATCAAAGCTAGGTTTCAGAGTAGATTACGACCCTTCACCATTATACAGTGTTGCACCCCTACGGAGCTCGCATCTAATGAAGAGAATGAATACTTTTATAGTCAACTAGGATGTTTTGATCATATCAACATCCTGCGGATCATTATTGGACAGTGCGTTGACTATCGATCACCACTACACCTGCTGATAATCGAATCCGAGAAGGTCTTTGATAGCGTTAACAGGGAGTATATCTGGTTAGATTTGAGGAAGAGAGGCATCCCAGAAAAACTAATTGCTATTATTAAAGCAACACATGATGGATCAAAGTGTCACGTTCTTGTAGGTTGTCAGATGATTTTGAAATCCGTAGCGGAGTCAGACAGGGCTATATTCTGTCGCCAATATTGTTTTTGTTGGTGATCAGCGATGTTCTGCGCGCAGCTTTGTCAGGTAGCGGAAGGATCCAATGGACTTGGATAACGCGGACAATGTTTGCTTACTCTCTCATAAGGTCAATGATCTCCTTTAAATGACTACAAGTGTGGAGAGAGAAGCAAAAGCTGAGGGCCTGAAAATTAGTTTCGGCAAAATACAAATGATGAGCCCCGAAACGGCAGCCTTCGGTATGCTGTCAAAAATTTGGAGGAATAACTCTATTGTAGCACATTTTATTTTATTAAACCACAAAACATAAGATTAATGTCATAATGAAAAACCCTTTAGAAAATCACATACAATTACATTTATGTTTTACCTAACTTATAGAAACTTGTTGAACTTTTATGTGAATATATTTTATTTTAAGTGGAACTATATCGAATGTTTGTTCTTTAAATTAATCCATGTAATACTTTTCTTTGTTAAACCAAGATATCATTCAATAGTTTTAAGGAAAACCAAATCAATTTGTAATAAATTGTCGAAACGAAAACGTCTCTTTTATTTCTTTTGCTTATTTTTTATGTACGCGGCATCCTACACTATAAGGTTGAGAACAAAGCTTAGACTTTTTCGCAGAAATGTCGAATCTGGGCTTCTTTAAAGGTGCAGCACTGGGAAGATTACTTAGAAAGAAAGAAGAAAGAAAGAAAGCTGCAAACCTACGTGAATAGATGTCTTTATAACATCCTAAGGATTTTCTGACCAAACCGTATATGAAATGAGGTCGTTCATAGAAGGACAGGTCAGGAACCTATAGACTCTATAATACGAAAGCGTACTCGACAACTGAGAAGCACATGGCGCAGGACAGTCGTGGTGAAATCAGCGTCACTAGACTAGAGATGGAGGGAGCTGAAACACATCTCTGGAAACGTTACACGATGGCGCTTAGGCGTAGTAGAGGCCTTATGTCCCTTAAATGGTTCCCAACGGACTTAACAGGTCTGAGGACCTATGTAAGTGAGTAGGAATAAATGCTTTGTAAATTACAGCCAGAAGGGGTTATATATTTTTTACACTATGGTTAGAAAATTCTAAGGACCTAGGAGCATTTTTCATAGTGTTGAATATTTGAGCATTCCATAAGAGGAATGTAATTATTCAGTAACCTTCTAGGGCAAACACATTTAAAAGAAAATTTGAAGCAATTTTTGAAAAAAAATCTTAAATTTTGCACCGACCAACTTTTGGCTATATAAACTGTGTAGGTTACTTTCGCTTTTGTGTCAATACCTGCTCCTTCTTTTAGCATATAATCCAGTATTTATATTTTTAATTACTGTATGTACTATTATTTAAGCACATTCGATGATGATACTGAAAACTAAACTTTGATTGATTCCGAAACGTTGATTGGTCAACTATTCTTTGAGTTAGGTATCTATAAATCTTGAATAGCAGAGATCATTGATTCGATGGCACACAATTATTTCCATTATATCAACGACATACATATATGTTTCACAAGCACTTCTTAGCGTTCTTTTTATTCAAACGTTAATCAAGCGAAAGACTATGACAGTTTGATAAAAATCAAACCAATGTTTCTGACCTCCTACATCTTACAAATGATTTGTTAGGGTTGATGTATCGGAATACTGCATTTTAAGATCCCGCAATTCAAAACTCCCACAAAAAGGTTTACAAAATTACTAGCAAAACTAAGTTTTGAAAATTCTGTCTTCTAAAATCTCGCTTGTTAAATCAGAATTCCGCTTTTAAAATTCTGACAAATTCCACCCAACCCGTCTCATTTTAAAAATTTAATAAAATCGGAAAAATAGACCCAATAGAAACAAGATATCGAACCCAGACACGACTTGGTCACGCTATTTTGCTCCTGTATCCAAAGAGTGTTTAAAAAGATATATTTATAAATTAAGATTAAAAACCATACTTGCAAAATAAGTTTGTCTACAAAATTTGTACTGCCATTTCATTTCTCAAAAAAAACCTAAATATTTAGAATTTCTTTTTTAACATCGTGAGATAGTTTTTCTTTTGTGAAGGTAATTAATTTTGTATATAAAAAATGTTTCAATTTTTGTTCGAAAATATTTTTGTTATGCAGTTATTGAGAACATATTTGAATATATTTTATAATATAATTTATAAAAAAAATTGCATCCGTTTTTGAGATATTGAATTTTGGAATAGAAAGAGGCTGGGTTTTGACCCCCACTGATATCATCTTAACCGTGACTTTCAGTGCATTTAGTGCATTTTTCTTAAACTTTTACAAAATGTTAATAAATATATATAGATACAAAATTTGTAAATCAATATCTTTTTTAGATCCTCTGTATCAAAATCTGTTTTTGGTAACAAGATTTTTAGTCGAAAACCAATTTTTAACAATTTTAGTAACTTTTTTTGAAAGTTTTTATTTCTTTTCTAAAAAACTACAGATTGGATTTTTATAAGACAATTTATTTACGTAAAGAACAAAATTAAGCATAAAATGAAATCATTTTCTAGTCTGTACTTTCATTCATGAGATATTGAGAATCGAATATCAATTTTTACCATTCTTGTGTTATTTGTTTGCTAGATTAATTTTAATGAAAAATCTTACTGTTAAATTTTTATTTAAATTCTACTTAATGTTGACAGCAATATTTTGTGTATGATTAAATAAGTTTTAAGACAAAAACTCTATTTTTCAAAGTTCTATTTTTCAAAAAAAAAACTTCATCTTCTTATTTTGCAGGTAGAATCGTTTTTCGTTTGTACAATATTGGATTGATGACAAATTTATATCTTTCTTTCAGCTTTTTTTATTTATAAAAAATAAAACAAATTTAATTTTTTTTAAACGCCACATAATAAAGGGTGTCCCAAAATTAACGCAAGTTTTGGATTAAATAGAAAACGCCGTTTTTAGTCTTTTGATAGAATTACGTTTGTGGTCGAACGTTTTGATTAAAAAAAAACTTTTTCGTTTTCTTTTCTTTTTATTTTTATTCTTTATTAACTTATTTCTTTGATTCTTATATTATATTATAATTATTTGAACGAAAGAAGCCGCTGTCCAAAGCTAGGCTGCACTTCTTAAGTCAAGAGGAAAATTAAGACTGATCTTACAATTATAATTTATCTATAAGCTAAATTCTGTATTGGGAAAGGAATGCACTTCTTGTGCACATTGGTTTTGAATTCCTGAATATTGCAATGATTAGGAAAGACAGAGTGTGGTAAGGCATTCCACATTCGCGTAGTATGGCTAAAGAACGAATCTCTGTATTTGACAGTACGACCGAAGATGGGCTCGAGGGTATACTGATGAGCATTCCTAGAAGCGCGAGTATTACGGTTGAACTGCTTAAGGGGAGGAATGCAACTGGCTATTTCACTAGAGCATAAGCCGTTAAAATAACGGTAAAAAAGGGTCAGACAAGAGACCTTACGACGATGTTCAAGCGAAGTAAATGAACTTATGATGATATTATCACCTATCAATTTAAATGCTCTACGTTCAATACTATCCAAGAGGCTTAAGTAAGTTGCAGGAGCACCAGCCCAGAGATGGGAGTTATACTCAAGCTTTGGACGTATGTAAGTCTTGTAGATAACAGCCAGATCAGAAGGGGTGAAATATTTCTTGCATCGCCTAAGAAAACCCAAACACCTTGCGGCATTTTTGGCGACATCGCGTATATGATCATTCCATAAGAGGTGGTTGGTGACACACATACCGAGAATATCGAGGTGTTCAGTCTCATTGATGCAAGTGCCATCCATGGATAATGGCAATGGGGGTATATCTCGCTTTAACGATACAATACAGCATTGGGTTTTCGAAGCATTAAATTCCACGCGGTTTTTTAATCCCCATTGAACAATGCTGTTTAGATCGGAATTTAATGAGCTTATCATATTTTGTCGTTGCAGTTCCATATCCGAAGAAGAGGGATGTGAGTCTGAAAACGAATATGAAAAGCTAAGAGTACTATCGTCAGCGAAACAATGTATTGGATTAGATGTTACAGACAGAAGATCATTAATAAAAATGAAAAAGAGTGTTGGAGATAAAACAGAGCCCTGGGGCACACCAGCATTTATTTTATGGTTTTCAGACTTGAATCCATCCAATACTACTTGTATTGAACGATCCGAAAGGTAATTACTAATCCAATGAAGCAGGGATTCATGAAAACCGAATGCACGCATTTTCGATAAGAGAGCCTGATGCCAAACCCTATCAAATGCTTTTGAAATATCAAGTGCAATAATCTTACTTTCTCCAAAACGATGTAAAGATTAGCTCCGCTGTTCGGTGAGATGAACCATGAGATCACCAGTGCACCTATTGCTACGAAAGCCGTATTGCCGGTCATTAAGAAGCTTTCGATCTTCAAGATATTTCTTGAGCTGATAATTAATCAGCGTTTCCATGACCTTGGAAAGAAGGGACGTAAGTGCAATCGGTCGGTAGTTAGAGGGTGAGGAAGATTCGCCTTTTTTGGGAATAGGCTGTACAAATGCCGTTTTCCATCCGCTCGGAACGAGAACTGAGGAGTAGGACAGATGAAAAAGCTTACGCAGTGGTTTTGCCAGCGTTGAAGAACACCTCTTCAGAACAATAGCGGGGATACCATCCGGACCAGCGGATTTATGTGTGTTTAGATCTCTTAGGTCTCTTGCCACAGTACGAGTGCGAAAAAAGATTGGTCCCATAGAATCACTAACTCGCTCAAGTACAGGCGGAGTCATAACACTCACTGGCAGCGTAGAATTGGCGGCGAACTGCCTAGCAAAGAGATTAGCTTTCTCTAAAGAGCTAACAAAAGGAGTGTCATTATCAACGAGCGTAGGAACCGAAGAAGAGGAAGAATTCCTCATGTTATTTACAAATGACCAAAAATTTTTACTGCCTTTGGGACATTGCAGTATTTTTTGCCGTAAATTTTGGTCATGTAAAAAGTTGGTCCGTCGAATATGGGCGTTGCAGGCCTTCCTGGCTTGTTTGAACTTTTTCCGGCTTTCCTCAGTACGGTTGGCTTTATAGCAACGGAAACTAACCTCTTTGGCCCTAATAACCTCTTTACAGCTCGCATCAAACCAAGAGTTTCCCTTGGGTCTGATACTTTTAATCCTGTTTGGTATAAAAGTTCTCATTCCCAGGAGAATTTAACTTGTGATCATATCAGCGCTGGCGTCAACGTCACTATCGAGGAAGCATAGTGACCAGTTAAAGATCCTGAAGTAATTATTGAGGCCGTCCCAGTTGGCTTTCTCGTATTGCCAAACGGTTCTCATAGGAGCTCTTTCTTTAACTGAACAGTTTTGACACGAGAAATTTGCTGATATAACACAATGGTCAGATGTGCCTAGAGGAGATAGAACACGAACAGTGTACTTATCAGGGTCAGAGGTAAGAAACAAGTCAAGAGTGTTTTCTGCTCGACCTTCAACGTCCGATATTCGGGTTTGCTCGTTGACAAGCTGAGTTAGGTGGTTCAACTCAGCGAAGATTTCTGCACACACTCCATCGGGTGTTGTCTGGCCTGAATGTTAAAGCCATGAAGAATTGTGTACATTGAAATCGCCCGTAACAACGATTTCAGTGCGAGGATAGGACGAAACAATTCTTTGGATGGAATCAGACAAAGCATCATATTCACGAGAATTTGATACTCTGTCTAAATTTGGGCTTCGATAAAGGAAGCAGTAGTGAATGATTTGCTTATTCACGGAGAATTTAAACCACATATAATTAAAAAAGGAATTGGTGCAAAGACCATATTGTGGTAAGAGCTGATAAGCAACATCATTCCTAATGTATATGGCGAGGCCATGGTGGGAAAAGAATAAAGGCACCAAGCTATACCCATGAATAAAAAATTCAGCTGGATCGGAATCCTCACCTACTTGGGTTTCACTTAGTGCCAAAACAGCTGGCCTGTATGAAACAGTATGGCGGTATGCTAACAAAAAATTTGCCCTTAGCCCACGAATATTACAATAATCTACTCTGAATTGTCCAGTCATTGCAAAATAAAAAAAAATGTCTAAAACCAATACAGATAGAGATGAAAAAATAAAATTCACTGAATTGAAACACAGAATAATTATCAATACCCTTCACTGCTAGTGTTATGCCTTAGCAGTGACGAGAACCGATCCGACCCTGTGATGCAAAACAGTAAATTCAATTCAAATAATCTGCTGAAACACAGATTAGCAAATGCACCAATTCCAGTTGTAATTGATACATAAACTAGGCTGTGCAACTGTGGAAGAAGGGGAAAGTAAGGATGGGATGGTACTCACTGTGAAGTGCTGTGCTGCGTGGCTTATCATTTTTTGTTTTTGGTGTGTTTTTGTTGTTTTTTGAGTGGCGTGATTTCTATGTTATTTTATTATGGGGTTGCACTATTGTTTTTTTTTGTTGTTTTTTTTTTGGAACCACTAATATTAATTTATGTTTATTTTTTTGTTATTATTATTATTGTTAGTTTTGGTTGTTTATAAAACTGTTTGTGTATATGTTTAATTGTTATTAAATTTATTTGATGACAAAAAAAACCGCTCCACGACACGTTTACGAACAATAAAAATAAAAAAGAACGAGCACAGACAGAACGGAGACGCACAACACAGGGGCAACCTTCCCCAACAAAGGTTCACTGACTTATACTATTATCTGTATATTATTATCTGTATAATACAATTTATTTATGGTCGATATCTTTAGTGGTGCTTAAGGAATGAATTACGATTTACACGAACGCGCAGACATCTCTCTAAGAATTTATGGTATTTATATGAGAAATGCCAACATTTTATATTTGACAAATCAAACCGATTAAAATAACTTCCTTTAGAAAGAGAAAAAAGGTAATATTTTTTTATTAATCTTAACATAATTGACATTTTTGATCATCAAATTTATTATTTAGACAATATGTTTTAAGGTAAATTCGAATTTAAAAAAAAAAAAAAACGCATAATGCGAATCGGCTTAACACCTTTATTTCTAAATTTGAAGTCAAATGACCAAGGACAGAGAGACAGATGGAAGGAATCAGGTTACGTAATTTTTTCGACTTCTCTACCATCGTTATGTCATGTTAGATTAAAATCTCGAGTTAAATATTTTTACTAATGTAAAATTTGCCGGATGTTTATAAGAACTTACAAAAAAATCTAAGCTGCCTTTTCCTGTTTACTCAAATTTCTTGAACTAGTTTTGTGATAATTTGTATTTCAAATGCATAAATATTGGGTGAAATGAAAAACATGGTCTTATGTGAAAAGGTTTGACAATTATTAATATAATTGCGTTATTGCATAAGTGTTCAAATATCCTAGAACTCGGTCAAGAGCTCGATTGAATTTACACTGATTATTCTATGGGGTTTCCGTATCTTTTCTTTTCCTTCTTTTCTTATAATTAAAAATAGGTCTTATCAAATTAATTTCGAATTGCCAAATCAGGAGTTCCCCAGGGTAGTCATTCAGGACCTCTACCTTTTATCTTAGCTATCAATGAGTAATATTTTAATCTATGCGGATTATTGGAAAATCTTTAAAAAAATAAAATCTAAAAACGATCGATAACAACTTTAAGAGGATATAAACAGTTTATGTTATTTGGTGCAAAACGAATGGGCTCAACCTTAACCCAATTGAATGTCAGGGAATGATTTTCTCTAAAAAACGTTCTTCTAGTTTGATTGATTATGAAATTTCGCAGAATTTTATGCAACGCGTTCGTAGTTCTAACGATATTTTTTTAAATTATAATCTCGATTTCACAGAGCATTCTAGCATTGGCTTTAAAGCCAACTTTATGTTAGGATTTGTTAAACATTGGTCCAAAGAATTTCAGGATTTCTGTGTTATTCTTGCATTATAAATACGAGATCCACAAGAATAGGGCAGACTTTGTTCAACGCAACTTCATAAGTTTCGTCGTAAGAGGGCTACCATGGTCTTAACCTTATATCTTTTCTTTTTATAAACATCGACTAAAGTTTCTTCAAATGCATCCTCTATCGCAAGGGAGGGTAATAATTGATATTGTCTTTATAAATTAACTTTTAACTGGTGTAATTATTGTACATGATTTATTAAATTGTATAAGTTTAAACTAACATGGAGGTAATCATAATATCCGTAGTTTCCATTAAATGCATTTTTCTCAACACCGCATTAATAATGGCATACATGAGCCATTAACTCCCATGTCTAAACTCCCATGCTTTTGTTTTGATGTGATGTAATATAGTATTCAACTTTATTTTTGGCAATTAACGAACATAGTTTCAGCGGCAAATTTCTGATAAAATCCTTGTACAACATTGACTTGTAATTAAAGAGGTTTAGGTATTTACTTAAACACCAAATTCATCAAGAATCACGCAGTTTTCAATAATTTCCAAGTACTTCTGAACTGCATATGGCAAGAATGTGTAAATAGCTGAAGGTATTCGGGATGCACTCAATAAGATTTTTCTTGGAACCAAGTGTTAACTCAACATTTCATACGAACATAAGACCATAATGAGTATTTGCCAGACAGAATGTGCAATGAATTCCAAAACAGAAACACATTGTCTAAAATGCTAAACCCTCAAATTACATACATGAAGCTTTATTTTAGGAGAAATCGTGCTAAACCTTCAAAATCTGTGAAGAAGTTGTGTTGTTTAAAAAATGAAAAAAAAAGTATTCAAAAAATTTTAATACAAATATTGAAGTCAACAATACATAAGTGTTATATGGTGAGGTTAAAAAAGAACTATACGCGTACGTGAAAAATGTGCTAAGCAGTGCCGGTTTAACATATTCAACAAAAATCATAAAACATAAAACCCTTTCCCCCTTAAAACAGTTTAATAAAATATTTGAAAAATCCCAGCACGATTATTTTTGGTGACAATAAAAATAAGCAAAATCGTTTCTTTATCCTTTTTTTTGTATTTTTATAAATGTCAACCCTTCGTATTGTGTGTGTATAAAATCAAAAAAAAAAAAGGATTCTTCCTTGTTGTACGTTTTTCACATGGTTTCAGTACCCACAATTTTCTGCTGGGTGTTAAAAAATATGCAACTGAGTTGTTTTACTTTCGTTTTTGTTTTTTTTAAATTTTATTACACTTGCTCACATGCAATTTAAATTTCAACCACCAACTTTTTGAAAAAAACAAAAACGAAAACAAAAAAGTAAAACAAGGATATTCAAGGCTTGCTGGGGTTGACTTTTTGTCAGTGTGTATGGAAAATAAGTTTATTAAACCCAAAAATGAAAATAAATAAATAAAAACGTTAAGCGTTCACGACTACGACGACGTGGACGGACGTTCGTCGAAATTGTTAGTTCTTTTATAACGTAGGTTAGTTTTGACAAAAATAAAGCCTTTCTTACCTGAGTGTCCTTTATGTTCACACCCCTTTTATCATATTTGCTGCTCTGCTTGCGTGCTAACAAACCCGTTGAGTTGTTCGATGATGGGCACTTGCTGGTATTGGTATTGTCCTGTTGTGCAAAATGATGGGTTAAGCCCCGGGAGCTACGCCAAAGAGCGATTGCAATTTTGCTATAGAGTACCTGTTTTCCACAAAAGAAAGAGAGAATAGTATAAAGTGAGATAGAGATCCTTTATATATTTTGTATTGTTTTATCGAATGCAGCGTCGACGCTTTGGGTGTCGTTAGGGATGAAGGAAAATTGGAAATTAAATGGAGAGGATAAAATTGTTGGTTTGAGGATTGAATTGAATTGTGAGTTCTAAGAATGGGGATTTGCGGGTGAAAGTCCTGCTGATGGTCGAGCTCTTTTTGATGGGCTTGTTGGCTATGGCTAGTTGAGTTGGTTGATGGTGACTCTACTAAATTTATATATTGTTTTAATGGAATCACATGGGTCAATTGTGCTCCTTTATACGCACAAGAGAAAAGAGAATGATTATCTTTTTGGATTGTTTGGAAATTTGTCACAATGTGGTACGCCCGACCCCCCTCTGAACCCAGAGAGAAAACAAATGAAAAATTAAATTAAGGTTTTTCTTTTGATGATAAAATTTTTATAAATCCGAGTTTATGGTTCCATCTAGACCTATTATTTTAAGCCAGCAGCATACACAACACAAAAAGGACATTTTTTGATGACTTTTTATGAAGGCAGACAGGTATAAAGGTTGGAAGAGGAATTTAATATGAAAAATAGTAAAAATAAAATACAAATTGATTGGACAAATTGTTTTGAAGGTATATTTAAGGGACAAAATAAAAATAACAAAGCTAGGTCAAACCTTGTGGGTACTTGTTGTTCAATGGAATATGTTATTGACCTACATTTTATGATTGGAAAAGCAATTAGAGAAGAGAAGTTCCTAGGGTAGGTTATTTTTAAAAATCGTTTCAATCCATTGGAATAATTGAAGTTTCATGCAGTGGAATAAAAATAATAAGATGATTCTTTTTGCGAACTTGTTTTTGTTTTTACTACAAAACCTCAAAAAACAGCAGAAGTTATAAACTTATGTCTAATTTTATTTTTATTATTGTTATCATATTTTAATATTCTCTGTATTACATGTTCTCAAAATTAATACGAAATTAGTGAAATGTAATTCAAAAAAATTAAATTTTGTTTGGATATTTTGGAAATATTAAAATTTAATTTTTCATGTTCTATATATTGAATATTGGGACCATAGAATCTATTGCTGCAATCGGTCCCACGAAGGTCATATTAATACAAAATAAATGTTATTAAGTCCTTATTGGAAAACTCAATACATAAAAACAACCCCACATTTCTAATCTAATAACTTAGAAGTCTTTGAAAATGGTGTTATTTGAAATAATTTTGTATTATTGATATTTTGAAAATCGATGACGGCATACCTTTTTTTGGTACCAAATTTTATTGCACTCAAGACAATAAGAATATTCCTGAAATGACTAAGCACAACAATTAGGAAAGTGGAAAAGCAATAAAAAGTATATGTATTTGTATATGTATTTGCTTTTATTATGTCTGGGAGAATAAAGTTGGATGTACTCGAGTAGAGATTTTTTAAATTGAAGACAAATCTTAAGGGGTAAGAAACGTTTCGCATTGGCGGATAAAATGTTAAAATTTAGCAGGGTACTCATACCACTGAAAGTATATTTAGTAGTGTTCGCGCTGAGTCCTAAGAAAGACACTAGTGGTTCCATTGGCTTCTACTTATTGACTGCCTCTTACATACGGTAAGAACAGATATCAGCAAGTTACAAAATAAAACAGCACGTTTAAATGATAAAACTTTAATATAAAAATGAGTGTTCGTTAACGCAATTGAGTGCATTGCTCCTATTTTACGGTAGACGTGGTAGCTCTTCGCAATCGACTCTTCAACATTTGGTGGCCAAATTAGCCAACACCCGTAAGTTCAAGGAACTCAAGTCTATTCCTCACAGTGCACAAGAACTCGGTCTTTCGCAGACTTCAACTTGGCGAATATTGCTTTTGCGTCGGGACTTGGGCCTACACTCGTACAAGATTCAACTGACCTAGGAGCTTAAAGTTCATGACCATAGACAACGCGGTTTGTACGCTGAATGGGCTTCAAATCGTTTTGTAAGAAGACCCTCATTTCGTGCTAAAATCATCTTTAGTGACAAGGCACATTATTGGATGAATAGCAGTGTAAACAATCAAAATTGCCGTATATGGAACGACACCAACTAAAGCGAGGTTTACCAGAGGTGATAATGTATCCTCAAAAAGTTACCGTTTGGTGTGGATTTTGGGATGGCGATGTAATTGGTCCGTGCTTTTAGGAAAACGACTTTAGTGAGGCGGTTACCGTCAACAGCAAGCTCTACATAACGACGATAAATAATTTCTTATGGCCAAAACTGAATCATTATCAGCAGGACGGGGCGCTACCTGCTACACCAATGCCCGCTATCGCTCAAATTAAGCCGGATCTATGCGGGAAAGTCATTGAAAATGGTACCATTCGAATCCATGCCATTGTAAGAACCCGAGGCGGGCATTTGAATGATGTCACATACCAAACTTTAAGGCACACATGCGCCTTTCAAATTAAAAAATAATTTTGTTAGCTTGTTATAACCGCCCTCCATTTGAACAATCGTGATGTGAAGATCAGAGTTCAATGTTAATATAAACGGTGATTTTTTAAGAGCTTGAGAACTTAAAAAAAAAAAAACGCATACAATTAGCAAAATCTCATCGATTCTTTATTTGAAACGTTAGATTGGTCCATGACATTTACTTTTTGAAGATAATTTCATTTAAATGTTGACCTCGGCTGCGTCTTAGGTGGTCCATTCGGAAAGTCCAATTTTGGGTAACTTTTTCGAGCATTTCGGCCGGAATAGCCCGAATTTCTTCGGAAATGTTGTCTTCCAAAGCTGGAATAGTTGCTGGCTTATTTGTGTAGACTTTAGACTTGACGTAGCCCCACAAAAAATAGTCTAAAGGCGTCAAATCGCATGATCTTGGTGGCCAACTTACCGGTCCATTCCTTGAGATGAATTGTTCTCCGAAGTTTTCCCTCAAAATGGCCATAGAATCGCGAGCTGTGTGGCATGTAGCGCCATCTTGTTGAAACCACATGTCAACCAAGTTCAGTTCTTTCATTTTTGGCAACAAAAAGTTTGTTAGCATTGAACGATAGCGATCGCCATTCACCGTAACGTTGCGTCCAACAGCATCTTTGAAAAAATACGGTCCAATGATTCCACCAGCGTACAAACCACACCAAACAGTGCATTTTTCGGGATGCATGGGCAGTTCTTGAACGGCTTCTGGTTGCTCTTCACTCCAAATGCGGCAATTTTGCTTATTTACGTAGCCATTCAACCAGAAATGAGCCTCATCGCTGAACAAAATTTGTCGATAAAAAAGCGGATTTTCTGCCAACTTTTCTAGGGCCCATTCACTGAAAATTCGACGTTGTGGCAGATCGTTCGGCTTTAGTTCTTGCACGAGCTGTATTTTATACGGTTTTACACCAAGATCTTTGCGTAAAATCTTCCATGTGGTCGAATAACACAAACCCAATTGCTGCGAACGGCGACGAATCGACATTTCACGGTCTTCAGCAACACTCTCAGAAACAGACGCAATATTCTCTTCTGTACGCACTGTACGCATTCGTGTGGTTGGTTTAATGTCCAATAAAGTAAACTGAGTGCGAAACTTGGTCACAATCGCATTAATTGTTTGCTCACTTGGTCGATTATGTAGACCATAAATCGGACGTAAAGCGCGAAACACATTTCGAACCGAACACTGATTTTGGTAATAAAATTCAATAATTTGCAAGCGTTGCTCGTTAGTAAGTCTATTCATGATGAAATGTCAAAGCATACTGAGTATCTTTCTCTTTGACACCATGTCTGAAATCCCGCGTGATCTGTCAAATACTAATGCATGAAAATCCTAACCTCAAAAAAATCACCCTTTATTACTAACAAGGGACAAGTATGTGAATCTTAAAAACGAATACAAATTTTGAGGGTACCATCGCCAGAAAAACAAATTTGTTGATAAGAAGATTTAGACAAAAGATTATTTACTAAAACGAGACAGTGTGGTGGAGACAAAACGGAGCCCTGTGGCACATCAGCGTTTATTTAATGGAGATTAAACTCAAGCTTATCCAGAACTATTTGTATTTTATAATCTTACTTTTTCTAAAGTAATGTAGAAATTTATTATGCAGTGTGGTGAAATCAATAATGAGAATACCAGTGGCCTTATTTCTACGATAGCCGTGCTGCTGCTGTTTTTTATATACATTTGTTAAGCTCGTAAAGAAGAGACATTAAGAGCAGCAGGAAAATTCCCAGCACATGGTGTAATCAATAAAACCAACAATTGTGATAAATTGAAGACGGAAGATTGGATTTTATTGATTATATTTTTTTTGGTTCAAAATACATGTTTTTTATTGACAGAAATAAGCTGATTTCTAGAAAAATAAATAAAGCTCTAATAGTCATGGACTTAAGGCTCTTAGTGACAATTGTCTTCATACGACTGTTTTTCATGTACAAATGTTATTGGCTCAAGCCCCTGGCAATTTCTCACTAATCTTTTCGAAGGAAAATAATTGAGTAAGGCGGCCAATTAATTTATTTCTTTTTTTTTATTATATAGGCAAACAATCATTTAACAATAATTTTCAAATTCAGTCCATTGCTTCAAAACCTCAAAAAATTGGGTTTTGTCTTTATAGAAAAGGCTGATTTCTAAGACGTTAAAGGGGCTTTCAATAACGTACAAAACAGTGCAGTTAAAAAAGTCCTCACAGATCTCGAAATAGAACAACACATTATAAAATGGATTATAATTTGTAACCACTATTAGCGAACGATAGAACCAAGATTCACAATTGGGTGTAACTTTAAACGGACCTAGTTACCTAATCCCTAGTATAAACAAACCTAAAACTATCAGATCAAGCTAAATGCCTAGGAGTTATCCCAGATACTAAGCTCAATTGGGTCCTAAATACTGTGGTAGAGAAAGGCAAACATTTAAGAACCCATACAAAGTACGTAGGCATTGAAGAAACGAAGTGTACCACTCCTACTACGGAAATGGAAGCAAACTCGTTCTTTTTCTACAGGGGACACAATGTGCATATGCTGCATGATACTCTGTCCACACTTCAACAGACAATTTAATACCATCTTTTCTAATAGGAACAAATGTTTAGGAAATGATCCAAACATCAATAATATCCATATATACTCACGGCACGAAAACGGATGCTATAGTAGAAGCAGGTTTTTTCTCTGAGAGCTGAGACGCCCAATCTTCCTAAGAAGCTGACTTATAGAACAAAATACAATTCTAACACATTTTTTTTTAATTTCTTTCTTTCGTTTCTTAAAATTTCTTATACTTTTCAATTTCTGTGGTAATTCATTAATTATTTTTGAAACAATGTATATGAGCTCTCTGTTCCCATATAAGTTGAAAGTTGACGGAATTTCAAGCATTCCAAGTGCTTTTCTTCTGGTATTTAGATTATGACTTATTGGCTGTAGGAATCTTTGGTCATCCATATAATGTTGTAAAGTTGTCATAGGATATATTGCGTTTACATCTAGAACTTTGAGGTGTGCATAAGTAGGTTAAATGAGTTCAATCAGACCATGTTGGAGATCAGTATGTTATCGAGATGTGTTTTTGAAAGCATTTCCCCACGCGAGGATTCTATATCGAATTCGAGATTCCGGGAGCGAATAATAAACTTGCTTAAGTACCATTTCTGACAACAGTACTCGCACACAGGAATGGTTGAGAGTTGAAAGTCACTAGGCCCTGGTTCACAACGGACTGTTGCGCCACCCCATTTGATTTGATTTTTGAAGTACTTTGAAGTTTAAAAATCTTTTAAGGTAAACCAAGGCAAATAGGGTTCTTTTTAGTTGAAGGCGTAAAGTTCACCCCAAAGAAGATGTTCTTCTATGATAACTCCAAGATACTTTACCTTTGTGACGATTTTGATTGGTTTGTTGTTGGATGACAACGGACAGTGATCGTTTCATGATATATGTTGATAAGTTCTTTCCGTTACAATGGGCGGCGTATGTGTTTTTGAAGTATTTGTACTGCTGAATTCATACTTTTGTCTTTGACTATAATGGCTATATTGTCTGCATATGCATATGATGTATTAGTTTTTATGAACAAAATCGGTCCTAGTTTTGAGCCTTGTGGAACGCCATATACTATAGGTTTTTCTTCACTCAAAGTTGATGTTACCTTAACTTTAATAGACCTATGAGTAAGATAGCTTTTGATCCAGTCTGATAAACATATTCTGATATAAATTTTGTTCAAGCTTTCAAGAAGTTTTTCTTGGCTGAAGGTGTCAAAGGCTTTGCTGAAGTCTATGAACAAAACAAGAACGTGGTGATTACGATTACGGCCTTCATGAAGTGTTTTTGTAAATTCTCCTTACAGCTTGTTCGTACTCTTTCTTTTTTGAAATCCCTATTGGTTAGGGTGCAAGATTTGATGTTTGTTTGCAAATAAATTGAGTCGTTTGACAATTACTTTTGCCAAGCACTTTTCTACGGTTTTGCTTTTATTCCCTCATTTATAAATAAGGTTTCATAAGTTTTGGTACACAACCGTGGATTATGCTACGATTTATAATGGTTTGTACATTAGGTGCAAAAATATCGGCGTTCATTTGGAGATCAATTGGTCTTATGCCCCGGGTCCTTTTTTGGTGTTTATATTGCTCATAATTTGAAATATTACTTCTCTGCTGGCCTCTTCAATGAAAACCATTTGTTTTTAATGTTGCACATATGAATAATGTTCACTACTTGGTCTTCAAATTGATCTGCAAATTCTTCCACAATACTTTTTTTACCATTAATGTTGGTTGCAAAGTTGTTTTGTATAATGTCATCGATTGAAGCTTTTTTTCTTCCCAAAAGCTCATATATCACGCTCCATGCCTTCCTTGGGTTGTATTGAGCATTTATAAATGTTTGTTTATAAAAGTTGGCTTTTATGATTTGGATGGTTTTGTTTACAAAATTTCGAAAGTATTTGTATTCTCCCTCATAACTTTGGCTTTTTGGACTATTTTTCCATCTTCTATTATTTTTCTGCTGATCCACGGATTTTGTTTTCGATTTTTCTTTGTTTTCTTATATTTGGTTGACTCCGTATATATGTTGTTTATTTTCCGTACGAATATCTCTTAAAGAGATTCGATATTGTTTTCTTGAAGCATGATCTCCCGCAATTTTTTTGTAAGTATCTACCCCATCTTCAAAATTAAAACACATCGTTGGTAACAAAACAATCCAATACCAACCAATAACAAATGATAATGCCTTAAAATCTGTGTCACGGCCAGGAAACGATTTTCTAATTAGTAATTTCTCACTCGATTAACACCTGGAAAAAAAGTCTGCATACAAAAATGTCACAACCTGCTGTGTTAAGGTTAGAAGAAAATGCGTCTTACTACCAATGAATTGTGCAAAGGTTGTAGTAATAGGGAAGAACAAGAACTTCCTATGCCACTAGCCTGCACTTTCCCAAACTACAAATAGGAATATGGAAAATGGACGGGATCTACAGTTTTAAGCCGAATCCGAACACCTTATTTTAGAAAGCACTCTTCATGACAAGAAATACTCTTGGAGGATTTTTCATTTCCTCGCAAGAGGCGATATCCGTGAACAAACTTTAAATTGCCCAGGCAGAGATTAAACTTGCATTAACCATCATGCTACTACAAAAGCAGCCTATTCGGCTTCATAAATACATCTAAATGACTAAAACAAGACAACTCATAATATTATAGATTTGAAATCTAAATTTTCAAAATATGAAAGCAGCAATATAAATTGTCAAACGAAGTATATTTTCCAGATATTTAAGTTAACTTATTTAAATAAGACATAAACTAAACGAGAAATGCCTTTAAATCCTTCCAAACAACGGTAATACGTGTCTAAGAACCAAAAACAAAAGTGTTATGCCTTTTAAGGAAAAATTATTCCAATCACGGCATCAACGATAAATTGTCGTTTTAACTCTTCTAAAAGTTAAGAGGCAAAAAAATTCTAAATCAATACCAATATCAAAACTCCAGACGCCATAGACCTAGAAAATAAAGGATTCTACGAAATATTTCAAGGCATAAAAAAATTCATGTCAGGAACGATTTTGTCAATATTGCACGTAAACTTTCTATGGATTTAGGTAAGAAAATGCAATTTTTATTTTTTACTCTTTTTGCCCAAGAGCCAACAAAAAAAATAGTTTCGCATTTACATACAGCTTTGTGTTCAAGTCATTTAAAAACGATACAAAGCAGCATGACATCACTGCCACTATAGCTACGGATACACAATCAGCAGCACACTTTATGGGTCAATTGAATTGAATAATTTGCATATAAAATTAGATTATTAATACAATAAAGGCGGTAGAGGTATAGGCGAGAGCACAAAAAGCCATTTCAAATTTCGTTGGTGGTATACCAACGACGAGCGACCGGCGCGGCCGGCGCACGTTGACGCCACGCCACCCACCGCAAAATTGATAGGTTTACAGTGGATACCTATATGGGATGCATTGTGGACAATGAACATGCACAGCTACATATTTGCAATAAATTATTATTCTAAACTTACCGTCATCACCAACAATGGCGTAACATATAATAAACCAAAATTTATCATATCCAGTAATTTGGAATTGAACATTTTCCTATCGAGGACACAAATATCCTCCTCGGCTCCGTCGCTTGTGTGCACGTTACGTATAGTTTTACTGAATACAAATTTTGGCGTTGAATAAACGGCTGATGTTATCCATACCGTAAATATGACCATCTGTAAATGAAATTGACAAGAAAACAAAATTAATACAAACAAAAATTAAATTTAAGGACTAAATATTGTCCTCGTAAATATAAAAAGGATTGCGATAGATTAGGGGAATTTTTTAAACACAATGAGGTATGAAATACAATTCTAGAATGTCCTTGCGAAATTCAATGCCAGCGAGTTTCTACAACACCAATTAGTGAGTCGGTCTTTATTAATTGATTTCTTCTCAATTTCAAGACCTTATCTGTTTTGAATTAATATTTCCCAAAAAAAAAAAGGATTTTTCGTCCTATACGATGAACCAGCGTGTAATCTTTGTTGACAGTTTCACAACCTCCTGCTATTAATTCAATTTTGTCATCGTGTTTCTGCATTTGATGGGTGCACTCTATTTGAAAATTGCATTTAATCTGGCGTTTTAATTAAAAAATCAACAACTACCAAACTACGAGTGTTTATCGAAAGATATGGATAGCTAGACAGTAGACACACATAAAGAGACGCCAGATGGGGTATTCTGTTCTGCTGTTCTGCTATAGTTCGTCTTATATCCGAGGTTGTCCTAAATTATTATAAACACAACAGAGGCACATTGAATTCAATTTATTTTCCAAAGCTATTTTGATTAGAAGCAAATAAGAGAGCATTACTAAAGAAGCAAGAGAGTTCATTGAATATTATTTCACTTGATGAACTAGCATCTCATTATGACTAAGTATAATGTTAATTATGATAATTCAAATTTGTATCGAAAATAGTTTTAGAAATGACACCCTGTAGTTTTGACATTTATTGCAGTAGCCTTAAGCGAATAGCATGACAACTGAATATAGTACCAAATTTTATTTTTTTAAGAAATTTGAACTTTAAAAGTCGTCTCAGAAAATATTTTAAATTCCTTTTTTTTCGTTTCGATGAGGCCTAATGTTAAGTCTGATCCTCTTAACGTTAAAATGGTTTTAATGATGGAATTTTTATATTCGCTGGTGAAATAGTTTATGTCCTTGCGATTAAACTTTGAATAATATTACCATTTCGTTGATTAGCAAGCTCTTTCAATATGCGCATTTTCATCTGTGACGGATATTAATTGGCAAAGCATCTTCTTCAATTGAACCTCAATCATTCTTCAATTCAGGGTCAAGCCAGAGTTCCCATCTTTTGCAGACACCTTTCATGGTTCTCTAACTTAGCACTCTCCCTATGTATTCAGCATTCAGCTTAAGGGTTGAAATAAAAAGTGACGGAAGACCACTTTGAAAAAAACAACATCAATTTTGGTGCGTTTATGGGCAAACAAATATTTTTCTTTAAAAAAAAGCGTAATAGGCTTTCAACTAGCTCATATTTCTATACTCCCCATACCTGTGCCCATAAAACAAGATTGATTGGACAGTAGCATTGAAGTATTAAAAAATTACACTTTAAACCTTTTTTTAACTTTTTTTACTTAAATTTTGAGTTTAAAATTATTATTTTAAAAAACTGCACATAGTTTTGACTAGATTTAAAAACTGGCTAATAGAACAGAATGTTGGCTTGAAAAAAAAAATGTATCATGCTTAATTGTAAGCGCTACTGTTTTTTTTAACTATTTTTTCCATTTTAAATAATATTTTTTTTAAATTGCCCCTCCCACAAAATGCTTGTTTTTAACTGTTGTATACAAATCCCTTATTAAACTTTGTTGCCTAAGTTATCGTACTCTAGCCGTTTCTGTTAATTTGAACTTAAACTAAATTTTGCTTTTTTTAAAGAACTCAGCTGGTATACCATTTTATCTGGAAGTTTGTTGATCTCCAAGTAATCTAACCTAACACTTGAAGTTTCGTATCTTCTCAGGAGATTAAGAAGAGCTATTGATCTTTTATTTAATTGATCGCATGAAAAGTCATACCACTCATTTTTTTACTTAACTCGTTGATATTTTTTATAAATTTCAGTGCTTCCCATATAATTAGTTCAGGATCGAAAATAACAAATATTCAAGGCGTTTAAGAGTTAAAGCATCAAGACAATTGATTGTTTGGGAACAGATTGTCTGAATTCTTTGACTGCAGCAAGGGAAAAAAATTAAGGCATTGGCAAACACAATGTGGTCCGACCGAAAAGAAACAACTTCCCCGTCGAGATCCCTGTCTTATAAAAAAATTATAAGTTGTTGGTGCTGTTAAAAATGGAACACGACGGATAAAATTTAAGTTGTAAATATTTACAATGAACGGGACTTACTTACTTACTTAAGGTGGCGCTACAGTCCGGGGCGGACCTGGGCCTAAACCAACATGCGTCTCCAGCCAGCTTGGTCACTAGCTAGCTGCTTCTAGTTTCGCACGCCAAGTTGGTTGAGGTCTTCCTCGGGATAAGATTCGAAGACCTTCCGGGCTGGAGCGTTGATGTGTATTTGCTCTACATCTAAGCCGTTGGACTTTAGTTCTGTTAACTAGGTCAGTCAATGAACGGAACTCTTTTAGGTAATTCTTCTTGGAACTAAATGTCAAGTTTTAAATTCGTAAAAAATTTCGAACTCGAGATTTTAATGAAACATCACATTACTACGGTAGTAAAGTCAAAAAAATGGGTCCCTCAATTCCGTCCATATATCTGTCTGTCCGGGTATTAGGTCGATTGACTTCGAATGTGGAACTTGAGTTTTTGAGCCGATTTGCGTTAGTTGTTTTATTTTATATTTATTTGTCAAAAATCGAAAATTAAAATGTTTGTCAAAAACAGAACAGATATTTTCCTTTAGTTTTTTTTTTATTAATTTATCTTTTTTTAATATAAAAAATACATTTTTGTATTGCTCCAAAGGGATACCACCCATAGAATAGTTATTTTTTTCAGTTTTCTTAATTAACGTATTTAATCTTAATAATATTTTTGATTTTTAAAGAATTACTCGTACTTACTAATTTTTTTTTTAAATTCGACATTTCTTGTAGTAGGGTAGTAATTTTTTACGAAATTGAAATATAAAACGCATATAAATATACTCTAAATAACTACATACCTAGATTTGAAAAAAAATTATTTAAAAAAATCCCTCTAAAGAGTTTCAAGTAAAAAGCTTGAAAATTTATGGTTTTATTTTGAGAAATCGATGGATGTTTTAATTTGTATTTTTAAATATTAAAACACAGGAAATATTTTTAAATACATTCTTTGGATAGATGGTCAAGTTCGTGAAACTTAGTCGTTCATTTTATTTATAGTGAAGTTTGGAAAAAGGAAAGTTTTTAAAAATCATAAAAGATTCAACAGAAGATGGTAAGTATTGAATTGAAATTGTTTCAGTAGCTTATTAAGATCATAAAATATAACTATAAATAAATAAGGTGCCAAAATAGCCAATAACCAAGGGCCTAGTGGCTTTCAAATATCAAAAATTCTTATATGCGTGTCATGTCATGTGAGGAATGGACGGGACATTTTTATGCCGACGACTGATTTAGGAATTTGTCAATCCCTCGCAAGAAGCAATAACAGTAAAAATCACAAGACCTTTATCATTTCCGGCCCACTCACTGCCTATCAAGAGACGGGTACTACCTAGCTAACTGATTTAAAATTAATAAAAAACATAAAAAGTATACATATTTTACGTTTTTTATGAATTTTGACCTTTTGAACTAACGTCATGAGTAACTCAGAAAAAAATCGGAACTATATCGAACTAACCGCAAGATCGCCGTGTATTGAAATCGCAATATTTTTAGTATTTAAGAATGTGTTTTTTCCAAAATAATGTATCAGGTTTTCAAATTGCTAAATGCAAATGTTCATATTTAAAATTCTAGAAAAACTCTTGGTTCATCTAATCCATTCTTTTGCGGTAAGTTTTATTTACTGGTAAAAGGCCTAAGAACTGTGACTGTTCTTATCAAATAAATTGGTTAATCCTGATCTTCAAAAATGGCTCTATCGTCTATTCAAAATTAACATGAAACTTTACTATACAATACTTAGGTATAATAATTGTATAATTTCGGCTGGTAATGGTGACAGAGGTTTTATGAGACAATAGTCACTTGAACTAGTACCTTGAAATTGAAGCCGAGCCAAAAATCTTATATTTTTGGATAAGTTTAAGGTTGTCTAAATAAATGATATAAAATTATTTTGGTCAAGCTGACATTTCTTCACTAAAATCAGCACTAATTATTTTCTCAAGAATAAATTACTTAATATTTCAAATTCGAAAAGATATAATGGAATTTGAAATGTTATACGGCATAGTACAAAATTTCAAAAAATATTTGTCCTTAAAGTCAGTAAGAATGTATGTAACATTCCTACACATACTTTTGCTATTAATTCAATGCTGTCACTGTGTTTCTGCATTTGATAGCTGCTTCTGTCTACTGAAAATTTCATATGAACTGGCGTTTTTTAATTAAAAAATGATAAAAATAAAAAAACAATATACACGTCAAGCTATGATCTGGCGTTAGTGTTTTTTTTAATTTATGATTTTCTTTGTCAATTATTTTCAACTTTAGAAGCTCAGTTCTTATTTCAAAGTAAATGCTGCACAAAGAACAGTAGTAGCACCATAAGCAGCGTCAAACAGTTCTGTTGAATATAATTTATTATAAAAAGGACTTGAATTTCAAAATTAAAATGTTAATTATGATAATCTCAAACTATTTTCGTTTTTTTGAGTCCTTATCTTTGACTCTGTGTGAGAAAAATGGCCCTCTGAGGACTATGTTATGCAAGAGAGTCATTAATTTCAATATTTTTTTGTCTTGTCTAAAGCATTTTTTAATGACGTTTTTCATAAAGTAGTAATCACACAAATGGCATTAATCTGAATTTACTTAATTACAAGTTTAAAATAAATTTTGTATGCAGCTTCTTGTGTTTTCCATGAAATCCTCTTAACAGAATAAAGGAAATTCCATGCTCTATAAATAGTTTTGAAAACCAATTTAAATGTCCAAATGTGCTAATATCACACGATATGCTGATATCCTAAGCCCTAATTACTCTCTTGACATTATAACATTAATCAGAATACTGACTGTGGCGTATGAGTAATATTTTGTTTATGTGACATAAGTGAAAAATTAAGCTTATTTAAAATGTTTTGGGAAATTATTTTTGTCTAAATAAAAAAACGTTTGATATTCAATTAATTTTTGTATGGATTCACAACGATAATAACTGTCATAAAGTGATATAATCTAAACACACAAAAAACAAAATTACACAACTTAAAAAAAAAACAATAATAAACCTTTTTTTTTTTAAGTTGTGTAATTTTTCTTTTTTTCGGGTTCATAAAACAAATTATATTTTTGTGGCTTACGTTAACTCTGGCAATTAAATTTTATGGGTTTGGTAAGTTGGTATAACACGCATGCATTAAATATGGTTGAAAAAAATATAAATTCGAGGACAATTTTTGTCATTATTGTGATAAACAACGTGTCAACTATTAAAACAGAGCATAATTGTAAACACATTTCTTTTTATTTTATTAAAGAATAATACCCGAGTATTAATAATGATGTTAAATAATTTTATAATAAATCAAAAAAAAAAATAGATAAGTGGGATAAAAAAATGTGATAATAATTAAGTTTTGAATTAACACAGAGCGATGAAAATCAAATAAACACGTTTTTTATTTAAACAAAAATACACACATAAATAAAAGCATTATTTTTTCTAACACTAACGTCAAAATACCACAAAAATAAATGTTCGTGGTTCATGATGTGTTTTTTTTTTTCTTAACCATTAAGATTAAGTCGTTAATTAAAATAAATTATTCAGATTATACGAAATTCATAGAATCCTTTATAATTGCCTATGCTGACTACGTTGCAATATACGTATCTAGGAAGCACCCCAAGTTCTCTCGGAACTCCTACAAAATGCCCTAAACAGACTAACTAAATGGGCTAAGCAATGTGGAATGGGCGTCAACCCACATAAAACAGAATTAATACTCTTTTCGAGAAGATATAAAATTCGTCAGATTAGCCCACCCAAGATTAGAGGAATACCATTAAGCTTTTCCGACCAAGCTAATAATAATAATATTTGGGCCTCATTTTAGACAAAAAACTAAATTGGAAGGCAAATATTGCTGAAAGTGTCAAAAAGGCTACTGTAGCGCTTTTTACTTGTAAAAAGGCCATAGGATCAAAATGGGGCTTCTCCCCAAAAATAAACCACTGGCTATACACTTCGGTAATCAGACCGATACTCATTTATGGAGCTGTCGTATGGTGGACCGCACTCAACAAGATGGTAAATCTAAATAAACTCATCAAAGTCCAGCGGTCAGCAGGTATGTGCATCACAGGAGCACTTCGCTCAACACCAACCGCAGCACTTGAAGTGCTTTTAAACCTAACACCACTTGACATCTTCTCCAAAAAGGTGGCAGCCAACTCATGTGTAAGGCTTAGAGCCATCTCTCAATGGACCAGTAACAATACTGGACATACTACTATTCTAGACAGTTTCAGATCTACCCCAGATCGCTTAGAATATACCACCCCAAATATGGTATACGGTAAAAGCTTCCATGTGTCCATCCCTTCAAGATCCTCCTGGGAAGAAGAGAGACCCCTGGAAGACGATGCGGTACACTTCTATACTGACGGTTCAAAGACCGATCATGGAGTCAGAAGTGGTATCTTTTCAGAACAACTGAATCTCAGTCTATCCTATAGACTTCCCAATCAATGCAGTGTATTCCAGGCAGAAGTAATGTCGATTAAATAAGCACTATCCTGGCTCAAAGAAAACGTTATATCTTGTAAGGCTATACGAATCTTCTCAGACAGCCAAGCCGCTCTTAAATCTCTGGCGTCTGTCTCCACAAACTCTCAAACAGTCCACGATTGTCGATCATCTCAGAATGAGATGAAGGAACAGTTTAACATTCACCTCATTTGGGTGCCGGGCCACAGAGACATTCCGGGAAATTGCAAAGCCGAAGAGCAAAAAACATAACATAGGAACACCACTTGCTACACGCAAATATCTTCTCAAGAAATATGCTCTAGAATCAACAAATGCTAGATGGTCACAGAATACCACCTGCCTAGCAACCAAGAAAATATGCCCAAGTATAGACTAAAAACGGTCAAAAGGCTTGATATCACTGAGCAGACAAGTATAAGCTCTACAATTGGAGTAATAACGGGACACTGCCTCATAGGAAGACATGCTCTGAGGCTAGGGGTCTACACAAATGACTTCTGTAGAAGCTGCATGGACGAGGAGGAAGATGAAACGGTCCAACATCTTCTATGTACATGTCCTGCACTCTCTATTAGCAGGAATAACTTTTTTGGTAATCTCTTCTTCGACAATAACAGTGAACGATTGACACAAAATGTCTCTCTTACTTCATTAAAAGTACAAAATGGTTTGTTTAAGTTCATTACTCTTCCATGAGTAACCTCATTAGTGGTATCACAATGGACCCTTGAGGTCTAAGTGCGTCAATGACATCTAGACAGCCACTCCAACCTAACCTAACCTTTATAATTCGTATCGTTTTAAATTTATTTAAAACAAAAGCAATTTAATACAAAGTTTTTCCTAAATCGTACAAGAAATCATGTTTTCAATTCTAACTCTTAAAGTAATTTTTTATTTTTAGATGTTTCTAATTTAAAATTGTCTTTTTAAGTTGCAAAAATAATTTTTACAGGGTATTTGTAAATCTTGGATTTAAAAGAGGTTTTTTGTAATTTAAAGAAAAAATAAATAATACCAATACTTTTAAAATTTTTCGAATTATTTCAAATGGTGTTCCAAAACAATAATTATTTATATCAGTTGGTGCATAAAGAAAAATAGTAATATACTTTTAATTAATTAAAAATTAAGTAAAATGATGGGTTTCTGGTTTTTCAAAATGCTATAGCATGGCTTTGTATTCGAACCTGATGTCTCAAAAATGAGTCACCATTTTCGCACAAAAATGAAATTTAATATATTTACTACAAACTTTATACAACTGCATAACAAACATATTTTTTAAATTAAAGTGAAAAATTGTATATATACAAAACCAATTGAAAAAAAACTGCTCTAACCATTTTCTTACAGATTCATTTTAATATTTTAAAATGCTGGAAATATTTTTAAAATACGGAAGATATTGTAATGGGTCGGATTTTTTCGAATTGAAAATTTCTCGACGTTTAAAGGTCCCCAGAGTCGAAATAAACTTTTTTAGGAAGATGTCTGTACGTGCGTCTGTACTCGTAGTATGTTTGTACGTCCCCACGGCCGTACGTCCGTACGTTCGTCGTCCATAGCTCAAGAACCATTAAAGATTACGATATCAAATAAATTTTGTTTTACAGATAATATTGCAGAAAGATGCAGAAAGGGCTCTAAAGAAAATTGCGTGGGTGGTTTTTTTTTACCATACCAGTTTTTGAAGACAAAAATCTTGAGAAAAATCAAATTGACAGTTTTTTTTATAAAAAATAAAAACCTGAAAAACCGTTCTCTGATAAAAAATAAAAACCTGAAAAACCGTTCTCGAAGTTGGTAAAAATTGAATTTTGACTTTTCTATCTATCAAAAAATCTATGTTTTCAAAAACTTAAGATTATGGCTTCGGACTAATTTTAACTTATAAAAATATTGTTTTCAATATTCGACAAAGTTTTAGGAAAAATCGAATTGACACGTTTCTTTTACAAAAAATAAAAACCTAAAAAAACCAATACTTAAACGTGGTAAAAATTTACTATGGACTTAAATAGATTTTCAAAAATTAAAAAAATTTTCTTCAAAATTATTTTATTTTACAGAAAATATTGTTTTCGATGTTCATTAATTCTTTTTTATAAAAAATCCAAAAATCCGATTTTTCATAAAAAAAAATCTACAAAAAATATTACGCAAATTTGGTAAACAATGATGCTCGGTTGTCGACATCTCTCAAATCAATTTCATTCATCTAATTTGTATTTGCTCATATAAGATATAAAAAAAATTAAGAAATGCTACTAAAATTTTTAATAATTTGTTTTCTACCAAAAATCTATTTAACAAAACTTGATTTTGAAATTAAACTATTTCATTATATGTAAAATATTGGTGGTAATTTTGAAATTTTTAAGAATAATTCAACTGACAATGTTTTTAACCCAACACAAAAACCTACAAACTTTTAAGCAAAACAAATCGATAGACGGGTTATCATTGTGGGTCGCATCACAGCCTCTTTTTTATGTTGGAATTAACATATGAAGGAACTTTTTAATCAAGTAACATTTTGTAAATTAATTATTCGTAAGGTGTTCTAACAGTTTATCCGTGTTACAAACAATCTTGTTTATATTTTATTTGAAAATTAAGTTAAAAAATGGTTTTGTGGCTTCTTAAAATGCTATAGCATAGCACTGTATATGTTGGCCTAATTTTAAAAATAATGCTAACTCATCGACTTCGTTTTTACGAAGTTGGAGTAGAAAAAATGTGAACGTACCAAAATTTGCTTTAAAATCTTTTTTAATTAATTAGAATGCGTATATATACACATTTTGATTTAGAGAAGAGAATTTTCTACTAGTTCTGTTATATAGATTCTGAACATTCATCGAAAGATTTCGAAGGCCTTCTTCTTGATGTATTTGGATGTCATTGTCTTCAATTCCAAAAGATTTCGTTTTTAATTTATGAAAATGTATAATACAAGTTTGATTTTGGTTTATTCTTCATGGCTTTTATTTTTGTATTAATTTTAAAACAATTTTTTTAATTCATTAACATTTGAAGCATTGATTAAATGCTCAAAATTGACTTGTAGTAAAATATTAAAGTTGCACCTCTTTTGTGTTAAATATTTTAAAAACTAATTCAATGCTTTTATCTACAATATTTTGTACATAACAAGGATTATTTTACTTTCCACCAAATGTGTCTTACTTAGTCAAATATTTTGCCTTACAAACAAAAAGCATTATTTAACTAGTACTTTATTTTAAAACAAATCTTTAAGTTTCTTTATTAAAAAAGGGAAGTGAAAGTAGGTGAATTACAAAAAACATAATTTTTAATATAAAAATAAGTAATTGGCTCAAAATTTTTTTTAAAGTGACATTTAATAAAAAAAAAAAAAAGTAATGTGGAAGGGGATTTTGTTTACGATCTATATAATACAGGTAGGTATTTTTGTTCAAATAAGGTTCTTAGCTATTTTGAGAAACGAAATAATTCTAACATTTTAAAAGTGAGTTCAGTTCTTAGACCGACTGGGTACCGACAGTATAATTTTTTAAAACAAAATACTTTATCTCAAATTATTGGAAAAAGTTGCAGTTGCAATTAGTTAGTGAGGAAGTTGTCAGTTGGGCTTAGCTGATATTTTTTGTGCTCTGTTCAAATACCAAAAACTAGTTATTTTTTACATATTAAATGCTTTTTTTTAAATTCCCATAGGTAGCTATTGCAATCGGTCCGATTTTTTAAATTGACAATTTTGAAAGTTTCAAGTCTCTAGTTACATAAAAAGTAAATCCTGCTTTCATAGTTGGTACGTTTGGAAAGCTTTTTTCGTTGTCAATATCTTAAGAAGTAGTAAAGATACTCATTTAAAATAAAAGTTGTTATACAGAAAATAAAGCAAAATGATTCATAAAAGACTTTCAAAAAATTATTTTCAATTACATTTTATATTCTATTAAGTGAAGCGATGTGAAACTAGTTTTTTTTATATGTAAATCAAAAAAACTGAACAAAAATATTTGACACCTCGAATATTTTACGAACAAAAAATAACGTTTTTGACACATAGTAACACTTTGAGAATAACGGAACTGACAGTCTATTTTTACACAAAATAAGACCTTTAAAAAGCAGTAGTAAAAGTTGGTAAAAATTTATTATTATTATATTATTATTAACGATATTGGCTTCAAGCTAATATCATCTTTTAAAAAATGTTGTTTCCAACATTCAGTATTTTTTTAAAAATTAGAATATACAAAAAATACTACACAAATTGGATACACATTGATGTGCGATCCTCGATATCTTGTGAATAAATGAAGGTAATGTCTTCAACAAATTGTGTTGTTAACAAAAGATAATGGTCTTACATACAGTCTGTTTTTTTTTACACAAGAAATACAAAGTTTTAAAATATGGTAAAATTGGTTTTCGAATAAAAATCTAGGAAATAAAAGCAAACTTATTTTATTTTATGTAAAATGTTGTTTTAGATATTTATTTAGAAAAAAAAATGAAGTTTGCATTTTTTTTACAAAACACGAAAACCTTCAACCATAATGAGAACAAAGAAGGATTTTAACTTACAATTTGTTCATATTGCACCAAATATTGCCAATAATAATATTAGTTAAGGTTTAAGAAAAAACGGGAGACGGGAATGGATGGGAAGCGATTGGTTTGTGTCACCCCAAAATCTTTTTCAATTTAAAGGAGAGCAGTTCCCAATTGTCTTCACTTTTACAAATATTCTGAACAATTAATCAAAAGTTTGGGAGGCATTCTTCTTGATATCATCTAGGATACTAAATGTTTTGTACGAAAATTCTTCATTTTGAAAATATAACTCTTGAACATTATTTATAACATTGATAAAATATCCAAAAAGGACATTGAATAAAATATTAAGTTTGAAGTTCACAGCCTCACCTTTCTTGCTTTAATATAACTTTTTTAACATTAAACCTAACATTTCCTGCTCCCTTTTTTAATGGAATATAAAATAACAATTCACATTTAATTACTTTCTTTCAAATTTTGTAACAAGCGAAAATAAATGTATCTCTATCTTTCAATATTAATAAAACAATAAATGTAACTATAAAAACAAAACGGATAAGGGATTTTAATTTTTGTTATTAATCTATAAACCTTCTTTATTTTCAAAACTCTCTTAGTTAAGGATGTATTTATAAATAAAGGCACTTTAAGGTAGTCGGATTAAATAAAAACAACAGTTAATAAAAAAATGATTTATCATCTTAGAATGTTGTAACTAGTTTTTGTTTAAAATTCACTTTTAATTAAAAAAGTGATGTGAAAGTGGGTGGAGTTGTTACGATCAAGACTGTTTTTCGGACCACAATATCAGTTTTTAGTAAGAAATACCCAATTTTTCACTTTTGAATTGGATGCATAAATAAGGCTTCTCGGCATTAACATAAGGCGTCAGAAAAATCCGCTAAACAAAAAGTCTGATGATCCAAACGATGTATTCATGTCCTCAAACTTGTCATGAGTTGTCTTCTATTTCAAACTACATGTAATTGGTTTGGATGGCTTAATTCAGATAAAAGAATAATCGTTATCATCATCGAGCAGGTCAACGCTTGAATCAAGGAAATATGAACTAATTGTAAGCTATTAATAGCTATCGTTTTTTTTAGATAATTTTGCAATTCAGTTGGATGCCATTTTCACTATATCCACACTGAAAAAAAATCGTTTATAATATCAATAAACAACGTTTATTGACTGGGTTTTCATTGGCTCAATACACTTTTTCTTGATATTTACAAAAAAATTTGGATTTGGAAATTTGTCTTCAATAAAGTAATCAAGTAAACGCCGTTTATAGAAAATTGAAATTTTAAAATCAATTAACTTTTGCTTATATAAATAAAAGTTTTTATTGTACCAGTAAACTCATACACTGGGCCAAACAATTTGTTTATAAAAAGACATTATTCACTTTGATAAATGCGTTTATTGGCTCAGTAACCTATTGATAAACGAATTTATTGGCGCAATAAACAGTAACCTATTGATAAACGAATTTATTGGCGCAATAAACAAAATTATTAAATTTCAATACACTTTTTTCATACATTTCCCTAACGAACCATACATTGTCCTAACGAACCATTTTATTAGGAAAATAATTTTGAATATCTTTCCATTTATAAATGCGTTAATTGGTGTAATATACCATTAATTGAACATCAATGAACTTTTCATTGATATTAAAATTTGTTTGTATTGTCACAATAAACTCATACATTGAGCAAATGAAATGTTTATTGGGGCAATAATTTTGACTGTTTTGAAATTGATAAACGCGTTTATTGACGCAATAAAAAAAATTATTAAGTTTCAATAAACTTTTTATTGACTTAAACAATTCTTTAATTGTAGCAATAAACTCATAAATTGCCATTTTCACAGAAGATAATTTTTAACTGCTTTATTTGAAATGACTCTATCTACGGTCGTTTAACTTCAGTTTCTGGGATATTGGAATCATATACAAATGTTCCAGCCTAAGCTACAACCTAAAAAAAGTTTTTGTTAGAGACTCCATAGGCTTTTCTTCTACTTAGACTTGACAGTTGCTATAATTTCAATAGATCTAGAATCTAGACCATTTATGAGTATTGGTTGACTTTTGAATAAACCATTTGATTTAAACTTATCCTCTGCAGTGCAGAGGAATATGGCAGCCGAGATATTTAATCCTAGATTCATCCTGCATATGTGTAATGTGGCAAAACAATATGAATATCAGACAGTCTTGGTAGATGTAAGATACAAAAAATTCCCGCTATTCTCAAGCGTATGTTGAGACACCGTTACATCCACAAAAACTGACAGTTTGGTTTGATTTAAGGGTTTGTGGAGTAATTTGTCTGTAATTCTCTTAAAAAATCATCTTTGTTTTAATCTATATCAAAGTTTTATCTTATCATCACCATACTCAATTCAACACGTATTAATAACAACATAAATTGTCTGCTTCGAAGAGCTTTTTATAACTTCTTCAATTTATTTTGACCAAATTGCACAGACAGAGGTAAGTACTTACCACAGTTTACATTTTTTTTGTTTTGTTCAAGGTCAAATAAATGAAGACAAATTTCATGTACTCATATACTCGTAATCCACTAATGAATACACATATAATCTAGTCCTTTCATAGAATTATTAGGAGTTATTTGTCTTAATAGCTAAACCTTTAGCTCTAATGTTATAAATGGTTTATACGTTCTTTTATTTTGATATTGCTGCTGAGCGTACCAAAAACCAAAAATCTTTTAACCCCAAAATGGCTATTATGAGAGAATATTAACAACATAGTTAGGAATGCCTTTAGAATACATTTTCAGGTATTATTCGGGTTTAAGTTGTACTTCGAAAAGTATAGTGTGTTAGGTAAAGGACAACTTGAAAGATGGGAAATTTATTCTTCCTGCATATTAAAATCAGGTGTGTTAGTAGTATTTCCGGACACACTCGTATATACCGAATAAATAATTCGAAAATGAATAATTCAGTGTGTTTTAAATCTATGTAAGGGACTTTGAGTTTTTTTTTAGAAAACATCTATTTTTTTCTATCATAAATTATATTTTGAGGGCTAAGTTTGAAAAATCGTTATAAAAACCTTTGGAGAACTATTAAGTAATTTATAAAATGGTTGAAGTTTAACTTTTAAGAGAAACATAAGCTTATATAAAAGAATTAAATAATATAAATGTGCTACTGATGGAATAAACAAAGTATATTTTAGGATGTTTGCAGAAATATTGTATTTTCATGTTATCTATCAATTTTTAAAAAAAAATATGTTTTGATGTTAAAAATAAGTTTATAGCTGAAAAACTGAGCAATTAGTTCCATTCATTAGGTTAGCCACAGTCAATCAGAGTTAGTTTAGAAATGTTCAAAGTCAAACATTATAATGAAATATTTCAAAATCCAAAAATATGTATCAGAACCGTTTCTGTAACTTATTTGTGAGTTATTTGAAAAATGAATCTTATCACCTGAACTAAAATATGTTTTTTTTTTTTAAACCGGTCAACTTTTACAGACGTTTAAAGAGGTAGTTTCAAATTAAAACAAAATGAAATTAAATGTTTGCTTCCTTACTTTTTCAATTCATACTTGTATTCAAAAAGTAAGAAGCATACATACACGTAAGGTCACAATAGATTTTTAAATGAAAAAAAGGTAAACCTCAATAGAAATGTCAAAATATTTATACAGTGATAGCTGCCTTTCAAATGTATGCTGTCATTCCAATGAAAATTGAAAAGCTGGCATTAAGGTTGGTATTAGTAAGATATACAGAAGCGAAAAGCTATTTGTATGAGAGTTTCCATGTGCTGGACAGTTTAAACCATCAATTTTAATATTTTCAATGAAATTAAGTTTCTTATATTAGATTTTAAGAAGGGTAGATCTAATTTAGCAGTGCTTAAAACGATTTGGTAATAGAAAAAGACCTAACAGGAGATGCAATAGCTAATATAATTGACCCAAGTTTATTTATTGAACACCGTAAACAAACTAACGTTAGAACTTAAGACTAATATTAAATTTATTCTTAGATTAATAGATTTACGATGCTTTAATCAATTTGCAAAAAAAAAGCTAAACTGAAGTGTTCAAAAAATTTAATTTAAATGTTTTACTTTTAAAATCATCGCTTACAGAATATACCAAAAATTAATACTTGTTGTAAACTGAAATCAATAGGTTAAGGGGATTGTTTTTACCATAGTTCATCTGCTTGATGTAGGTTGTAAATGAACTAGTCTTCTAATACTTGAACGGCTATAAATAAAGTTTAATTGTTTCAAAATTGATAATGATATGACTGCCCCATTGATTAATTTTATAATAAAGCATAGCTGAATGTACTCTCTGTGTTTAAAAAGCGCTGGAAGATTTATGAGCGTGAGCCTATGATTTTACGGTGAAAGTTCGAGCCTATTGGACCATGGGAGAAACCGAAGCAGAAGCGCATGAATCTTCTTTGTACTCCTTCTATTCTGTTTATATGGACTGAATAAAAGGGAGCCTATATTATGCAGCCATATTCAAATATTGGTCTTACAAATGTTATATAATGAAGTTTAAGACTAGAAGGGTCGCGAAAAATATGTGAAAACCGTTTTATAAATCCGAGTGTCTTATTTGCTTTTTTTATAATATAGTTACAGTTGTTTCTAAAAGCTAGTTTTGAGTCGAGAATAATACCTAGGTCAGAGAAAGTAGAGAGTCTAATTGATAATTGAAAGTCAAAAAATGTTGGTTGCGTGTAAAACACATTGGTTTACATATGTCTATGTTTAGTAAAAGCTTATTTATAAAACACCATTCGCGAAAACTTTTTAGATTATCTTGTAGGAGTAAACAGGCCTCAAGTGAGTCGATAAGTTTGAAAATTTTAATGTCGTCAGCGTAAATTAAAACAGAATAGTGTTTTATAATAGACGGTAAGTCGTCAACGTACAAAATAAACAGTAAAGGTCCTAAGTGGCTACCTTGTGGTACGCAAGAGTTTGTAAAAAATTTGATGACTTTCCATTCCTAAGAACTACGCAGTATGATCTATTATATAAGTACGAAGAAACCCAACTAACAAATTTATAGTTAACACTTTGGGATTTAAGTTTGGAAGTAAACGTTTTATGGCAAAATTTATCAAAGGCCTTACTGAAGTCTGTGAAGACATATTCAACTTGTTTCTGTTTTTCAAACAAATCTAAACAAAATGAATTAAAATGAAAAAGGTTAGTAACTGTTGACTTATTTTGAACAAATCCATGTTGACTGTCACAAATTATAGACTTACAATTAAACGATATGACTTTACAAATAATGGACTCAAATAACTTATGACGAAAAGTTTTGCAACGGGACGATAATTTTGTATTTAATTTTTGCTACCTTTTTTATGTATCGGTGTTATGAACGCAGTTTTCCAAATTTCAGGAAAAATTGAAGACGATAGGATAAATAGGATGCTCATTTTTTTAAAATATAAGAAGGTACAACATCTGGACCAGAGCTATAACCAACGTCAAGTTCTGAAGCTTTGCGAACGATTTCATCTTCAGAGATCCAAAGATTAATTGAATTCAAATGAGGGAATTTTTGTGAGGGGGCTAATGACTCAGAAGGAGTTTGAAAGGAGTTCGCTACTTCGAAAGCAACTTTAAAAATATTTGCAAACATATTTGAAATTTTTTCAGAGTCATGGCTAAGTCCTTTGTTGAAAGACATGCAGTTTGTATAACTGTCAGTATTTCTCTTACTTTTAACATAGCTCCAAAAGTTTTGTTGGTTGGTTTGTATGGCGGTTTCAGTATTTAAAATAAAGTCATTATAAAAAATATCTGAATAGTCAATAAACATATTTCTTAGGTCATTGTGTATTACCAAGTCATTATCAGCTTTTACTTTATTACATTTAATCCAGGCCTTGTTTCTTTTATTTTGTAAGTTTTTTAAGCAAGATTCAAAGCATGGAGGAGATTTAGAAATAGTGCGCGGTTTTGTCAATGGTGTGGTCTCATAAAAAAGTTAAAGAGAACACAGTAGAATTAATAGCACATAGCATTAATGTCACAGTTCTCAAACAAATGATTCTAGTTAACATTACATAACAGGTTGGAAAGCTCATTAAGTCTGCATTTTTTAAAGTTAAATTCAAGATTTTTTTGGAGCAATTAGGAACATTACATACATTTAAATTTAAATATAGGTTTTTGTTTTGAATAAAAAATTAAGATTCGTATAGAAAAAAAATGAAGAAAGGTAAAAAGACTGTTACTACAGGAGCTTGAAGTCGGACAATTTTTTGGTGTGCATTAGATTTTTCTAATATATAATAATAAAAGATATTTAAGGGTATCAATTGTTACTAAGAAATTACTTAACTTCTCAAAAGTACAGGAAAGTAGAAAAATGTAGGATTTGCACATTTTTGGTCATATTTTATCCGATATTTATGAAACAGGACTCATTTTAGAAGTTTTTAAGGGAATCATCATAAAGGTTACAAGTGATCTTCCCGAAAACCAAAGATTTCCAGGTACTACAGAAAATGCACACTCTGTTCACAAAAAAAGTAAGTTTTACTTTTCTTCAAGATGTTGGCGGTATTTTTTTTTAGACCAAACACAGGAAATCAACTTTTCATCCAAATTTCGACAGTTAAAAATAAAACCTTCAGCTTTTAGTAAAAGTTTACTTAATCCAAAAAACGGTTTTGTTGGAATTTTTTCGAAGTAACACCATTTGCCAATATGTCTTTTATCTAAAAGAAATAATGTTAGACTTAAGACTTCCAAGCCTTTGTAATATTACGCTGATTTAAAGAAATCCGTCTGAGGCCAAACTTTTAGGGAGATGTCAACAAATGCACGTGAAAACTCTGTTTGCAATACAAACTAACCAAAACCAATCGAAGTTGTGAATTAATCCAGTGAAATAAAATACACGACTGGGCTATTCGAACTTTTTCATGTATCCGAAGAGTTGTAAGAAAATGAATAAACGTTTTTTAAAATAAATGTTTAAAAATGTATACCAGTGCACATTGGTCTTACAATTTGGAATATTGAACTGGGAGGGAAAAACGTACTTAACAGTACGTCCGAAATTGAGCTAGAGGGTAAACTGATAAGCATTCCTGGAAGTGCGAGTATTACGGCTGAATTGTTTGTAAAATAACAAAAGGTATAAAACATTGCGGCGATGTTCAAGTGATGTAAATGTTTTCAACAAAAATTATATTAAACGGTTCGAAAGGTAGTTTCTAATCCAATACCAAAAGCACGCAGTTTCGATAAGAGAGCTTGATGCCAACTGTATCAAATACCTTTGAAATATTAAGTGCAATAATCTTATCTTCTCCAAAACGATGTTAATATTCTTTCCACTGTTTGGTGAGATGAACCATGAGATCACCAGTGTAACTTTTGCTACGAAAGTCTCGAGATATTTCTAAGGCTGATAATTAATCAGCGTGTTCATGACCTTGGAAAGAAGGGACTTGAATGCTTTTGGACGATAGTTGGAGGGGAAAAAGATTTGTCCAATAGAATCGTTTACGCTCTCAAGAACAGGAGTACTCATGACACTCTCCGGTAGCGTCGAATTAACAGCAAACTGTGCTGCAAGCAAATTGGCTTTATCAATCAAGCTTGTATATTGAGTCTCATTGTGGATGAGCGTTGGAACCGAGGATGACGTGGTGTTTTGTACGTTTCTTACAAATTATCAGAAATGTTTACTTCATTTGAGACATTGTAGTAGTTTTTTCCTTAATTTCTAGACATGCAAAAATTAACTTCGTCGAATATGACCGTTGCAGGTTGGCAGGGTTTTCTAGCTTGTTTGAACTTATTCAGGTTTTCCTCAGAAACTTACATCTTTGATCCTAATAAACTCTTTACAGCTCGAATCAAACTATGAGTTTTCTTTGGGTTTGATAGATTTTACCCTATTCGGAATAAAATTTCTCATTCCACAAAGAATTAAATTTGTTGCCACATTTTTGCGCTGGAATCCACGTTACTTTCGAGGAAGCATTGTGACCAGTTAAAGTTCCTGAAGAATTCATTGAGACCGTTCTATTTGGCTTTCTTATATTGCCAAACGGTTATCTCAATAGCTTTTTCTGTATCTTTTTTTTTTGACATAGGTAAGAAATTTAGATATAATTTTTATAAATCGCAATAAAAAATGGGTCGAAGTCGAAATGAGAGATTTGTTCATACCTTTCGTTTGGTGTTCTTATTATTGTGTAAGAAGTCTCATAAAATCTTTTGTCCGCTGCAAAAGTTATGGAACTCCGAAATAGCGAAGATTTCTTATTCGTTTCTCTAGGTAAACATTTACATAAAATTGTAAAGCAATAATTCGTGAATTTCTTCAACCGATTGAGAGATAGAAGAAAAAGAAATACAACGGTTGACACTTGTTTAAATTAAATTTCCAAAACACGTACATATAAAATCATACAAATTTTCTGTGACACTATTGAATTCAATTATCCATTAAAACTAATTCAAATGTCACTACTTTTTTAAAAAGCGAACTGCGAGTAATATTCAGTTAAACTTATAATAATGTTTAATAAATCATTGTCTACCATTGGTTACATCTATTTCTTTACCACCCATCACTTGCTCCAAATACATTTTTAAGTCGTTACACTAATATAGTAGGTGTCCATTTAACATCACATTTGCCACCATATTTAATTGTTTATACGTATGTAAAAAATATCTCAAGCGAAAGTACCTAGGTATAAAAAAAAAAGTTTGCACTAAATTCAACTATAATTTTGAAACCACAAACCGGAAAGAGGAAATTAAATATAAAATAAAGACATGGTACGATGAAAAACCATAAACATGATGTTGCATTAATAAAATAATATTATTTTATCTCGTTGAAACCACAATTTACTATCACCAATAAAAATGTTTCCTGGGTGCTTTTAATGCATTTCGTGCACCTATAAAAATCCTAATTTATTGCATTCTACACTGAAAAAAAACACCTACAATTAAAAACATAAAAAATATAATTTTTCATTTCTCGTCCCAACAAGGTTATAAAATCTGAATCAAAAATTTTTACAGAGATGTTAAGAAAAGTGAACATTTTGGTTGACTCCAAATATCTCACGAACCAATTATGCTAGCGACATAAATAAATTTTGTATTTTATAATGCACCATGCTACCAAATCAATATTATTTGAAGAAAATCAATTAGAGGTATTTGTTAATACATCTATTAACGGATTTTCAACCAATAAAAAACTGATGACAAAATATTTGTCAATTCAAATGTTACAAACGTTTTGGACGTCTCTTAAGATTTTGAACGTTTGTCTTACAATAAATAAAAACATACAAAATCGATGTTGAAAGTTTGTAAAAATTAAAACAATGTATGTAGGATGGTAATGAAAAAACACAATAAATAATTTAACGATTTTTAATAAAATCAAAACAACGTTATAAAATGATTACTGATTACTGCAAGTTTCTACTTATCAGACCGTCGCCGTCGTCGTTGTTACTCCTCGAGTGTATGTGCCGGACTGTCCCTGCAAGTTCCAAATCGCCAACCTCCTTAGCAACCTATACCAGGCTAGCGCCCTGCTAGCCCAGCTCAGCAACCACCCTGCCCCTGCTATCCCTCCGATAATGAGTAGTATCTTTATAATTCGTCTTGGCATTGTTTGTTTGTCTTTACACATTCTTCTCATCGTGGCTGGCTATTTAACCACATTTAAATAGGTCATCTTTCAGCGTGCATGATTCATGGCTGGTTTATGGTTGCTGTCGTCGTCGTTGTCGCGACGGCTGCTGTCGTCGTCACTTTATAGTGTCGGCTCTTGTTGCATCTCATATCGGTGGAGGAATGTGTTGATGCTTGCACAATGTAATATTCTGATGATGGTGACGACGGTCTATCTTATACTGTAGATGGCCATGGGCCATGGATCCCACATTCGGCCATCTTAAGAAAAATCGACTGCCCTCAGTCGATGTTGTTTTCATCTTCTGGGTCATCATCTTCCTCATCGCCGTCTGCTATCCATGGTTTCATGTGGTCTGCTGCCGTGCTCGTTGTGTTAGGTCCCTCATGATGACCCACCTTCTGTACCTCATATCTTTCGTTCCGTTTTACCTTTGTCACTTCGTATGGTCCTAGGAAACTTGCGTGCAGCTTCAACCCAGCTCCGAACTGGGTCCTCTTGATGGCGACTAAATCCTTGACTTTATATTCGTGAGCCGCCTTCCTTCTTCTGTTATACGTTTTCTCATTCTCAGCTTGTACCTTGCTTATCTCTTCCTTGGCTATTCTCCTCATCTCGTCTCGGTTGGCTTCAAAGTCGTCTAAAATTACCTCTTCTAGCAACTTCTTTATTTCCAGATCCTCGGCTCGGCGCATGGTTGCCCCAAACATTAGTTGAAAGGGACTCCTTTTAGTACTTCGTGATACTGTTGAGTTTATAGCCCTCTGTACCTGCCCTACGCGCTGGTACCACTTTGTGGGATCTGTTACTGTTATTTTCGATAGTACCTCAATGACTATCTTGTTGATTCTCTCCACCTGCCCGTTCCCCCTTGGTACTCCGGTTGTCGTCAGGATATGATGAATCCCCCTTTCGTTACAGTATTCTTTGAAGGCGATTGCTGTAAATGCGGTGCCTTTATCGGATACTATCCGAGTTGGGTTCCCGAATGTTTCACTTTGCAGTTCTAGCCTTTTAATTACCTCCTCACATTTAGTTGTTTTCACTGGATATATCCAGGTGAATTTTGTAAACGCGTCAACCACCACAAAAAGGTAGTTATAGAATTTGCTCGTCGACGGAAGTGGTCCAACGTGATCTATATGTAGTGTATGTAACGGCACATCACTTTTCTCGATTGGATGTAAGAATCCTTGTGCCTTCCCACTTTTTTTTGCCGCCAGAATACATGCTACACAGTTTGCTAGCACGTTCTCTATGCACCCCATCAGCTTTTGTATATGATAGTCTTGTTTCACTATGGCTTCCACCTTCTTTGCACTTATGTGCCCCTGCACATGTACGTTACGAATTATTTCCTTTTGTAGTGATTTGGGAACCACCAACAAGTGACTACCCCCTTCGAATTTGTACAGCAATCCGCTTCTTACTTCGTAATCTTTATACGCACCCACAGCTGTAATTATATCAAGAATTAGTTGGCAAAACTCGTCTTTACCTTGCGCGGCTTTTATCCGGTGTATGAGGCCATCCTCTATCCTCATCGTCACAGGATATCTACTAAGCGCATCGACGTGTCTCATTGAAGTTCCCGCTCGGTGTATAACTTTCATGGTGTATTCTTGTAGCATGATCGCCCATCTTGCTACCCGCGGGCATAAGTCCCTCTTCTTCATCGTAGCCTCGAATGCTTTGCAGTCCGTAATTATCGTGAATTCCATTCCTAGGAGGTACACCCTCAGTTTGGCCAGACACTTCATTATTGCCAGTACCTCGAGTTCGTAGCTCGTAAATTTTCTCTCAGAACGACTAGTCTTGAAACTAAGAAAAAATGTTGGGTGGAAATGTCCATCATCATGTTTCTGCATCAGCACCCCTCCATATCCCTCTATACTGGCATCTGTATGTAGTTCTGTGGACAGACTTGGGTTAAACAGTTTTAAAACTGGCTCACTGCAAAGACAAGATTTTAATTCATTAAATGCAATCATTTCCTTTTCACCCATCACAAATCTATTTTCTTTTCTTAAGAGATCTGACAAAGGTTTCGCTATCTTGGAGTAATTCAACACGAATTTCCTAAAGAACCCAGTCAGCCCTAAAAAACTTTGTATCTGCTTCACGTTGCTCGGTACTGGAAATCTCTGCACTGCTCTTACTTTTTCCTCTGATGGTTTTATACTTCCGTTACCTATAACGTGACCTAGAAACTCTACTGATCGTGACAGGAAATTACACTTTTCCCATTTTATTTTCAATCCGTACTCCTCCGCTACTCTTAACACCATCTTCAGTTTCTCCAACGCCTCATCTTCACTCTTCGCAAATATAATTATATCATCTACGTATACTAATAGATACTTCTGTAGTACTACATCCCGAAAAATTTGGTTGATGAACCTCTGGAATGCGGCTGGCGAGTTACATAGCCCAAAAGGTACCTTGAGGAATTCATACTGCCCATCCGGTGTTACGAATGCTGTATATCTTCTGCTGCTCTTTTCAACATCTACATGGAAAAATCCATCCTTTAGATCTAGCGTAATAAATACGTTTGCATCGTGAAGAGGTTCGAAAACTTCTTCCATGACCGTCATCGGGAATCTGTCTTTAATCATTTTTTTGTTTAATTCTCTGTAATCAATACATAGTCTATACTTCCCGTCCTTCTTTTTCACCAGAACTATAGGGCTGGCATATTCTGACCGACTTGGTACCACGACTCCTTCATCTAACCACTCTTTTACTTGCCTATTCACTGCGTCTCTTTCTGGAATTGCTAGTCTGCGTGCTTTGCGAAAAACTGGGATATCATCTGTCAATACTATATTCATCTCAATGCATGATTTGGCTAGCCTATTTGGTCTATACGCATCTACGATTTCATTCACTGCCTTTCGGTACTCTTCATTCCCTACTTTCCACTTTGCCTCACTGTCTTTCTCCGGGCACCATTCAATTTGAAAGATGTCGTTCTCCTCAAGATTGTATTCTTCCTTTATACTTTTCCCTTCCTCTATACTCTTGACTACTTTGATTTTCCCGCCACTAATAACTATCTCTACGTTTCTTAGAAAATCTCTTCCTAACAATATTTGATCTGGAATCCACTGATCCGGTACGACCTGAAAACGATTCGCATATTTTTCTGCCCCAATCTGTATTTCTAACACACACGAACCCAGAGTTTTTCGAGGGCTGTCTCCAAATCCTTTCAACATCATTCCCGGTAACCGAGGTTCTGCCGCGCTTATCTTTTCTTGGAATGACTTGTGGATTATCGAGACGTCGCTTCCGTTGTCCACGAAAGCATAATATGTCTTGCCTTCCACGCTTATTGGAATGTGACGCTCGTCTGATTCAATGCGATGCACATGGCTAATCCCTCTTGAAGTTGAAGGTGTTTCATTCTTCACCGGGCAATCCGGTGATATGTGCCCAAATTGGTTACATTTGAAACACCGTGTTCCCTTCCCCTTATCAGGACAACTCGCACCTAGATGTGACTTTGACCCGCAGTTGTGGCACCGTTTTGCTTGTAGTGACTGACCAGTTTGCCCCCCCTTCACTATCGTCGTTGATGGTTTACTGGTGTTACTGCCGTTCTTGTTGAACCCCTGCTGCGTTGGCATGAATTTTTTCATTTGTCTGTAGGACTCCATCTTCTTTTTCAGATCTTCTAGGGAGGTAGCTTCGTATAAGATCATCTTGTTGTGTATGGAATCTGGGATCCCATTTCGAATATATTCTACTAGTGATTCTTCATCAATTTTCCCTTCATTTGCCAGCTGTTGCATGGAGTAAAGATACTCTAACAGACTCTCTGTAGTCTTCTTTTTCCGCGCTTCGAGCGCCCTGTGCACCTCGATGGTGGTTTTCGTTTTTTGAAACTCTGTTTCAAGTACATTCTTCAGAGCTGCATAACTCGATAGGCCCGTCCTGGCCTCGACGGCGAGCCTGGCTGCCCCTCTCAACAGCCGCTTTGTGTACAAGAACTTTTGGATATCGTTCCACTGACATACGGTGGCAATATCCTCGAAATCTTTTAACCATACCGTTAGATTTTTCCCGGCTTCTCCTGAGAAATGTTCCAGGGAGTCCTCAACATCTCTAAACACAAAATTATTGGTACTTTCGTTAGGCATCCTATCTTCGATATCTTCTTCCTCTCGATCTGTTTCTGGTATTTTTTCTTCGTCTTTTTCTAAGTCGAAATCTTTACCCTTCCCTATCACTTCCCTTATCTCACTTTCGGTTATGTTATCGAATGTTCCCCTTATCCTATCTACCAGGTCAGTTTTTAGGCGGTAGTAGTATGATAAATTTTTCTGTTTCAAGAATGCCTGTAGCTCTCGTGTTGTAAGTGATTTAGTTAGTTCATCCATCCATACTCTTTACCCGAAATTTATCTTCTCAACCTACTTCCCGTTCCAAACCTCTCTTAATTCTGTACCCCACTTCTCTCTATTTTTTTCTTTTGCAAGTGTTTTTTTTTCGCAAATTCTTTACCCACAAAATCTTACCACAGTTTCTTTAGGTTTTCTTACCAAGTCTTACAAGTCTTACCACTGTTCTTTCTTCTCTTAACGTTCGATTTTTACCACATAATATTTCTTCAACTTTTTTTTTGCGTTAGATTCTTTCTAAACAATTTTTTCTTTTCAAATCTTAACATTCATCTTTTCTTTTTTTTTTACGTCTTTCTTCACTCTTTTTCTTCTTAACATTCAATTCTTGTTATTGAATCTTGTTTCACTCTTTTCCTTCTTTTCCTTCTTATCAAATCTTCACATCAATAACTTTTTTTTTCATCACTCTTTTCCTTCTTAACTTTCAATTCTTGTTATCGAATTTTTCTCACTCTTTTCCTTCTTAGCGAATCTTAACATCTTAACACTCAAAAAAAAAATTATTAACAACTCTTAACTTTGGGATCTATGCTCATTTTTCGATCGATCCCGGTTGAGCCCCCAAATGTAGGATGGTAATGAAAAAACACAATAAATAATTTAACGATTTTTAATAAAATCAAAACAACGTTATAAAATGATTACTGATTACTGCAAGTTTCTACTTATCAGACCGTCGCCGTCGTCGTTGTTACTCCTCGAGTGTATGTGCCGGACTGTCCCTGCAAGTTCCAAATCGCCAACCTCCTTAGCAACCTATACCAGGCTAGCGCCCTGCTAGCCCAGCTCAGCAACCACCCTGCCCCTGCTATCCCTCCGATAATGAGTAGTATCTTTATAATTCGTCTTGGCATTGTTTGTTTGTCTTTACACATTCTTCTCATCGTGGCTGGCTATTTAACCACATTTAAATAGGTCATCTTTCAGCGTGCATGATTCATGGCTGGTTTATGGTTGCTGTCGTCGTCGTTGTCGCGACGGCTGCTGTCGTCGTCACTTTATAGTGTCGGCTCTTGTTGCATCTCATATCGGTGGAGGAATGTGTTGATGCTTGCACAATGTAATATTCTGATGATGGTGACGACGGTCTATCTTATACTGTAGATGGCCATGGGCCATGGATCCCACATGTATATGAAACTTTTATCAGGGTCAGTTGGGGTAAATGTAAACAGAGCAGGAATTTCTAACAAATAATGCATTTTTGGACACATCCACTTAGCGGCCTATGATGACGGTCTGCAGGTGGAGCTTCTGAAGTGCGCTGGATCAGATCTGGTAAGGAGCATGCACCAGCTAGTTACTAAAATTTGGTCGGAAGAAAGCATGACCGACGAATGAAACGTAAGCACCATCCGCCCGATCCATAGAAAAGGTGATCGCCATTTAAACATCGCATACAAGATCTTGTCAAACGTATTGTGTGAACGACTGAAGCCATTCACTGACGAACTAATTGGCCCTTACCAGTGTGGATTCAGACCTGGAAAATCTACCATCGACCACATTTTCACTCTACACCATATTTTTGAAAAGACCCAAGAACATAACACCATCTATTCATCGATTTTAAAGCAGCTTAGTACAGTTTAGACAGGATCGAACTATATGGTGCCATGTTGAGTTTTGGTATCCATACCAAACTGATACGACTGATATCAGGATGACGTTGGAAAATGCTTGTTGTTGCGTCAAAATTCGAACAGACTCAACAGAAAATTTCAAAACTACCAGAGTTCTTCGACAAGGCGATGCGCTGTCATGTAGCTGCTTCTATATTGTGCTTGAAAGTGTTATGCGCAACACCAATAGAAGTGGAACCATCTTTCAAAAATCCACACAATATCTTCGATATGCAAATGACATCGACATTATGGCAAGAACCAAACGAGCAGAGAAAGGTGTCTTCTCTAATATTAAGTCTGAGGTGAAAAAAATGGGCCTTGACATTAACGAGGACAAAACGAAGTATTTATTTACGTCAAATAGAGTCGGTTCACACCGTAGAATTGGTCAAAACGAGGTGGAAGACTAATTTAGTTTACCTAGGCACTGCTGTTAATTCTGCAAACGACATTAGCGCGGATATCAAACGTAGAATTACCCTTGCTAATTGCTGTTTCTTTGGCCCAAGCAAGCAGTTGAGGAATAAGGCCCTATTGCGAAGAACCAAAGAGACACTGTACAGAACCTACATCATCCCACTCTTGCTGCATGGTGCAGAAGCATGAACCCTATACCAGGCAGATGAAGGATCTCTTGGTATGTACGAGAGGAAGGTTCTGCGTACGATCTGTGGTCCGCTTTATGTCGACAGGCAAAGAAACATCTGGCGGAGAAGATGAGTGCGTGAAGTTAGCCCAATTTTTTTTTGGTTTTCTAATTTTGGAAAGTTGTTCTAGGTTGTTCCCGGTTTGTTAAGCTTTTTTTATAAGTTTTTTTGAAAATACCCAAAAATGGGTGTTTTAGACCCTAAAAGCTGTTTTTGACCCCCCTTTTCCGAAAATCGTTTTTTTGAAAATTGTTCAAGGTTGTTATAGTTTTTCTGAACATTGTTCCAAATTTTTGGACCTCTATGATCAAAATTTTAAAAGATATGGGCAAATTTTGCAAAGATTCTAGAAACGAAACCTTGAAACAATTTAGAAAGAACCCCGGAACAATTGGGAACAAGTTTTGGAACTTTTAATTTCGGAAAAGGCAAGCCAGAATATGTTTAACCTTTGTTAACATATGTTAACTTTTATTTGGACTTAATATCTTTATTTTTGAACATATTTGAATGAAACTTTGGAATAATTTGATGTAAGTGATTATGAATATAATTTTTTTTTAAAAGTGCGTGTTTGTAACATTTTTAGAAAAATTGAATTGTTATGCAAAATTGGTAAAATCTGATGTTCCAATATCTAGAGAATAGATGAATATATTGACTTCGAAATGATTTAATTCTATGAAAAATTCTGTTATTAACTTAAAATAATGTTCATTAGAAATAAAACCTGTCAAATAAATCCTTTTGTCTAAAAATGTTGAGGACATGGACATGCAAAATGTTATTTCTAATTTTAAATAGTTTTTATAGAACAATTCAATTGAAAACTCTTTTTAGGAAAACCTACAAAAACAACAACTGATAATAAAAGGTTTTCGACTCAAGTATTATGATAATAAAGAAAGTTATTGACTTCAAATTGTTGTATTGCATACGTTATCAATATTTTATTAAAGTCTAAGAAAAATCGACAGAAGGGAAAGAAAGGGAAGTTTTCAGTGCTGGTCGGATAACAGCCTGTTTTTAAAAATCTCAAATAAAAACATAATTTATTTCAAAGACATTGATATCCGAAATTGTATGCATTTGAAACCATCTCGTGCCACGTTTTCTTTTATTAAAACCACAAAATTAATTCAAAAGAAAATTTAATGTCACTTGAATTTTTATTTTTCATTCATTGAAATCATTTTTCAGATCCCTAACCAATTTTGTAAAAAATTGTGTGAAAGAAACTATAAAATGTTAACCATACAATTAAAAATTACTTTTTTGGCAAATTTATTAGATCTCTTGGAAAGTCTATGTCTTAAAATAGTGTCATAAACAAATAAATAGTTGAGGAAGGCTCGTTTTAGGCAGTATTCAAAATTGATATGTTATAAAATTCTGGATTTCAAATTCTTTTACAAATTGAAGGTCTTAAAGTATCACTATCAGATTTTAAATTCATTTTTCGAAATATTATCACGTAATCAGCATAAATAAGAGAAAGATGGAAGATCATTAATAAATAACACAAATAAAAAAGGACTCAGATGGCTTCTTTGTGGCACACCAGAATTTACTAAAAAAAATATTTAGAAGATTCTCCTTTAAAAACAATACAATACAGTCTTCCTTTGAGATATGAAGATGTCACTCGTTTGCGTTAATGTATTTGAAGACTTTTGATTTTGACAAACTAAATCCAAAATTCTTCTTAATAAATAAATTTAATTTAGACTTTACTACCGTTTAGAAATGTGGGCCTTGTCATATCTTAAAGATAGATATCATAGAGTCATGTTCAGGAGTAAGCTCTTATGTCCATTTAAATTTGTATTGTACCTCAGGGGAGTCTTCTTGGTCCACTGCTGTTTATTTTATTTATTAGTTATTTGCTTTCTGTTTGAAATATCTCCTTACCGCTTATTTTTGCAGATGATGTAAAGATTAATACCTCCATCAAGGAAATCATTTTTGGGAATGGTGCAATGAAAATCCCTATATTTTAAATATGACAAATCTAAATCAATGTGTTTTACACGCAAACGTTATATAATAAATTTTGACTGTATGTTAAGTTCGTTAGAATAGAGAATCAAACTTTCCTGACCTTAATGTTGTACTAGACTCAAAATGATCGTTAACTAATCACAATTATTTTATTATAAAAATCGCTAACAAAAGACTTTGTTCGGCCAAAAGATTTTCCCGAAAGTTTCTTCATCCATATTTAGTTCAATTAGAATTCTATATGCTTTCTTTGTAAGGTCAATTCTCGAATATGCTAGCGTTGTTTGTTCTGTGTTTTATCCAGGTCTGATAGACTTTTATTACCTATATCTACATAGAGATAGGTCTACCAACTCTTTCTAATCACAGAGAGTATTTGCAGTTCTACTTCATAGGTGGTGTATTGAATGTTCATTTATTCTTTGTCGATTATATTTCAATCTGAGTCAGACTAGCTTATGAAGAAATTAACTCCTTAGAACTATTTTAAGCAGATCGAACTATGGCACTAGTCTTGTTCTATTAATTATCATCAAATCTGAAAGCAGAATCTACTCTTAAAAGATTAAAGAAAAACAAAGAAATTTGATTTAAAAACATCTGTTTTTTATTAGAAACCAAACATTTTCTGCAATCGTTTAGTTTTAATACAACAATTCTTTTTAAAACCATATTAAGTATGGTCGTAAAAATAAACCTCATTAAATGCAATCGATCCTTAAACCGCAAAAAAGGTACATTTAGCTGAAGTCTTAATGTTTATAACCCATTTGGTTTGTATAAATTTTACATTAAAATCCAAACATTGACTTTTATTGTTCAAGACCGTGATCCGACCGAAACCGCTAAAAAAGTCCAACACCATTTCCACACCTTTCAAAAACTATGTTACATTAGATTTGCCAAATACTTTTCTCTGCGTGTAAAAGTACCTATCTATAGACCAATAAAAATGTTTACAACCAAATTGCATGTAAACATTTTATAATATTTATTTATTCATGGATAAAGATAGATAAAAGATAAAAATAAACAGATTTCGTTTTTATTATTGTTTTCGAAAAAAATTCCAAAAAATATATAAAAACATGCTCGTCTACTCACCCTTAGTCTGGCAGCAGTTAATATCTGTTTGCACGTAATCGGATGAACAATTGCAAAATATCTCTCCATGCAAATTACAACCAGAATAAATATTGATGCAGTATAGCTCAGCGAATGGACAAATTGATACATCCTGCAGAGGAATTCACCAAATACCCAACTGCAATAAGAAAAACAAAAATTTTTAAGAAAAACATAGAAATTCAAATATAAATAAAATATCAAAAATATTTATTTAATAAAATTTTAACAACCCAAAAAATATCAAACTTCTCAAATTAAAATATTCACACAGTCAATGATTATTTTTATTTTTTGAAGAAAATGATATAAAATAAATTGAGATTTGATTTCTTTTATTGTATCTTTTTGTTGTTGTTGTAAAGTCATACAAAATCGAAGGTCAATGTAAAATATTTTGCCTCGTTTTCATTTTGTATTATTGACATGTTATTATTGTATATCTCGATAGCAGATAAAAAGGAAGTATTTTGGTTCGAAAGAAGAAATTCGGAGGATTTATTGGCTCGGAAAAAAGCTTTTAGCGATGAATGACATAAAATTATTCCAAACGAATGCCTTAAAAGATACTTTCTTTGTTTTCTTCTTTTGCTGTTTGTTGTAAGAAAAATTTTAATATGTTTTCTTTGAGTATCTTTTTATTTGTAATTTTTTGTTTATTTTTTTATAATAAATGTATTTAATGAAAATGGTTGAGCCAGAAGGAAGAAATTTGACGGAAAAGGATACTTATGAATGTCAATTGAGGGCATCGACTTGAATTTGTATAATTTACGTTTTTGTATTTTTTTTGTTAAATGTTTTCTTTGATAGAAAATTTATTAAGATACAAGGTGGCAATGATTTATAAAAATACGTATTTGTTTAATTTAATTTGATGCCTTTTGTACATTTGTGGTACACAATAATTGGTGTTGGTTGCTTATGATCTTAAGGGTTCTTTAATAAGAGCGGGTAGATGTTCAAATAAAACAAAAGAAGCTGTGTGTGAGGTATTAACAAAATTATTTTTTATTTGAAAGACGCATGTATGCCATTAAGTGTAGAATATGACACCATATGCAATGCCCGCCTCTGCTTCTTAAGGTGGCACGGATCCGAGTGTTCCAATGTTTAATGACTCTTCCGCATAGATCCGGCTGAATTTGAATGATGAGTGGTTTATTTGCTACTGCTTCAAGACATCCCACGTAAAAAAGTCTAGCGGGGTCAAATCGAATGACCTTGGTAGCCAATTCACATCAGTCCTGCGAGAGATAACTTTACTCCCATCGTTCATGCAAAATGTCAATTGTGGCTTTTGCTATGCTAGTACCACATGTCGTCTAAGTCCATATTGTTCATTTTGGGCCATAAGAACCGATCGTCTCAAATTTGGCTACCAAACGTTGAAGAGTCGACTGTAAAGGCCACCACGTCTATTGTAAAATGGGAACAATGTGCGTAACGTTTGGGTAACGAAGACTCATTTTGATAATAAAGTTTTATCATTTAATGATTTGACACAAACAACTTAATAGTAAACAAAAGATTTGACAGACCGGCCGCCACATTGTGCCAATTAATTTATAAGACAACACTTGAAGTGCGTTCACTTTTGTGGAGAAATTAACCGCTTGCCATATAACAGTAAAGCTATTTCAAGAATAAATAGGTATATAAGAAAATAAATAAGTTGTTAAATGCTTAACAGTAAATATATGTTCGTAGTAGGGCCATTAGTTTTGTTACTTATTTATTTGGTCATTGTATTATTTTAATTAAAAAAAAAAAACGATTTAATAAAAATGACCGAACTCAGGAGCCCTACAATGTATCTCGATTCACCTTTTGATTCTATTCGAAACTCATTTCCGATTCTACTTTCAAATCGTACTACGTATGAAAGTAGAATCGGACACCGCCGGTTATACCAACTTGTTTTCAAAAAATAGTGTACTTTCGAACGAGTATCTAGGTGTTTGACAATTTCAAACAAAAAAAACATCAAATTTTTGGACAAGAATAATCATTAACAAAAATGGATACCGTTGGAATTTGATTTAATATGAAAGGAAGTGTAGAGCGGTACGAGCAAATTGAACGCGGATGAATAAGACATAATTCCAACATAATACAGCTGAGTGAGAAAAGGTTTGTACATATGTATACATATGGTAGAATATTTGAACGCATTCTTATACTTTTGTTTTGTTATGTTAAGAACTACCGTCTTTCTAAAGGCGAATTTATGTTCTTACTTAACACCATCCGACATGGCTACTCGCAGTAGACAAAATGTTGTTCCGATTATCATTAAGTTATCAGCAGCAATGAAGATTTTGGAAACAGGGGGTCATCATAACCAAATTGGTGGTGTCAAGAACGCTGGACTTGCACAGCAATTTTTTCCATCTTTGATGTCACGTTGTGGCGGACCTAAGCATTGTGATACGAGTATTTGGGCAAATTTTTCCACATATATTGCGATTTTCGTCTCGCATCTGGTTATTCAAAATATCCTTTGGAAGGGTCCCAATGATTTGACATGAATTCTATCATAATTTCAAATTGGGTCTGGTTGGTATTTCATATCTTTGCTGATTGCCTATCCATTTAAAAATTGAGTAAATTATATTTATATTTATGCACTTACATTTTTCTTGTGGACAGTACTTTTAGTTACTCTTCGCAAACATAACTAAACACAAAGCGTAGAATCGAGTTACATAGTAGGTTCCCAGCTTTAATTCATCGAACTAAAGTTGTCGAATATCATAAGCTTTTCTAAAACTTACTGTATGGACCCTTAGTGACTTTTGTGTTGTATTTGCTTTGTTTTTCCAGAATATTGTAGAAGAATTCATCTATCTTAATTGAAAAATTTATCTGTATTGTACAAATTTTCAACCGTTTTAAAATTTTGTTCACATAAATTGCGTGATTTGACACTTTGGTTTTATACTTTGAAATAACCTATTACAAAAGGGGGTTAGTGATGGTTAAGTTTGACCTTTAAAACAACAGTTTATGTTTGATATAAAGAGGTTTTAGCGGTGTTCGTTCTGGTGCTGCTTTCATGAGAAAGCAAATGTGGGCAACACGCGGATAACTTCTTTTTGGTTTTGGGTGAAACTGAAGTTGAATTTACATTCATTCTGTGCTTACTAATGTTAATATTTAGAAAAATAAGATAACCTTTATTTTCTAACCGAATATTGAGCAACAAAACTGGTATTTTATAATACTTAGTGCAGCCTCAAGTTCTGTTATATTTTAAATATTGTACATTATAAACCATCTAATTCATTTCAAATTAAGTTGACAATATAGATTGGATTCACTAAGCTTAGAAGAAAGCCTGATGATTTATTTATTATCACAATATACTTCAACTGTACTTCAGTTTTAAGCCGAATCAAAACGGCACATTTAAGAAATCACTTTTCATGATAAGAACTACTCTTGGAGAATTTGTCAATTCTTCGCAAGAGACAGTACCCTTGAAAAAACTTTAGATGGCATAGGTGGGGATCGATCCCAAGACCTATGGAATGTTAGTCCAACGCACTAACCTTCATGCCACGGGTACTATTGACTACTGGAGTTTTTATATTGACTACTGCAGTTGTCATATTGAAACCCGCAATTTCCATATTGACCACCGCAGTTTTCGTATTAACTACCATATTAGTCAATTTTAACCAAAGTTGTCATATTGAGTACCGAATTGTAAGAAAACTTCGGATCCCAAAATTGACAACCAAAGAGTGTTCTATTGACTAACGCGGTCTGATTACCAAATAGTCAATTTTACTGCCAAAATAGTCAACAGTTGTGTGGCTTCAGTGTGTCCTACTCCATCACGGACAGCCACTTTAACCTAACTAACCTAATATACATAAGTTTTAAGAAAATGAAATCTTTTATTTTCAATGGTCGCATTTAGCTTTAATACAGGCTCTTAAAGGTTGTGGCTATTGGTCTATAGTGGCACGCAATTTGCGGATAGGTATCGATGACGCTGCTGTTAATCAAAGCACTACCCAGGCTATCTTAATTTTAATGGTTATTCTTAGGAGCCATGTTTCCCAGTTCGGACCACAAACTGAAATGCAATGGATTTAAATCCTGGCCTTCCTGAAGGCTAATCTACAGTTGCAATAAAATCGAGAATATTTGTTCTTAGCCACTTTTGTGTAGTGTTGGCTTTGTGTGCTGGACTAGAGTCTTTTTTTTTTGTTGAAGAGAGTATTTGTTAATCACTTAACAACTCGGGAACTTTATCCTGATTATCCTTTTGCACCTGTTTTCACATTTATGCAGTAATGAGACACTTATACGGGAAAACACCAACCACACCATTACAGAAAAGGGGTGCCTACATTGAACTCTTGGAACAAATTTTGTAGAATCCTTGACGTAACTCCGAAAGATTCACTGCGTGACGCAAAACAAAATTAAAAGGCATGAAATGGTATGGAGGTGCCATATAAACCTTGGGCGGCTGAACGATTTTTTAACCGACAGAGCGACATTTCGCTTTTGAATCAAATCTGTCTTAACTTCTCAATCGACTGCTTTGGAAGATCAACTAGCGCTTGTAGTACAATAATGCAGGTAGTTAAAATAATGTTATCTGCCATCAATATTGCAAAAAGGGTTAAGAAATTTCCAGGGTAGTAATCGTTTATAATATTTAAAAAAAGGTAAGCTGTTGGTATATTCATAATAATTTTCAAGTTTCAGGAGCCACTATAAAACTAAAGTGAAAAACGTAAATGAAGGGCCCTTCGAAAAGTTAAGCGTCGTAACAAAAACAATATGACCATTTTTAACTTCCCAAAGGAAGTTATTGTAATGGGTCCGATTTGTCAAATTGAAAATGTTTACATTTCTCGACGTTTCAAGGTCCCTAGAGTAGCAATAAAAGATTTTTAGAAAGATGTCTGTGCGTGCGTGTGTACGTACGTTCGTACGTCCGTCCGTACTTACGTCCGTACGTTCGCGACGTTTTTTTCGTCGTCCATAGCTCAAGAACCAGAAGAGATATCGATTTCAGCAGATAGCAGTTTGAAAAAAGGTGAACATTTTGGTTAACCCTAAATATCTTACGAACCAAAAACGCTAGAGACTTGAATAAAATTTTATATAATATATTGTAAAGTGATATCCATTTAACGGTTTTTTTTATAAATCAAAAAAACTGAAAAAAAAATTGTCACCTCCAAAATTGTACGACTAAAATATGATTTCACCTCGAAAATAATTTTGTGCAACGAAGAATAATGTTTTTGACATCTGATAAAAATTTGAGAAAAATCGAATTGACAGTGTTTTTACAAAAAAATAAAAACCTAAACAAAAAATGTATAAAAATTGGTAAAAATTGATTTTCGACTCAAATATCTTTTTCAATTATCTTTCAAAAAATATTGTTTTTAACATTCAGTACAATTTTGAAAAAAAATCAAATTGACATTTCTTGTACAAAAAATTAAAAACCTAAAAAATTTTGATATATTGGCTTCAAACTAATTTTATCTTATAAGAAATATTGTTTCCAACATTCGATAAAATTTTGAAAAAAAAAATCCAAAACCTAAGAAAAATTTAACAAAAGTTGGTAAAAATTTACTTTCAAATAACTTTTCAAAAATTAAAAATATTGGCTTCAAACTTATTTTATTTCACAGAAAATATTGTTTTCGATATTTTTATATAAAACCCAGCAGCCTGTTTTTTCGTAAAAAATAAAATCTACAAAAAATAGTACGCAAATTTGGTAAAAATTGATACTAGTACATATAGAAAAACTTTTAAGCAAGACAAATCGACAGACGGGATGGGAAGTTATCAGTGTGGGTCGCATCCCAGCCTCTTTTTTTATTGATATAATGTACTGAGAACCAGAACATTATCCAATTGCTCAAAAGCATTTTTTCTCTGATGCAATATCAGAGTTACTGGACAAAGAAAATGTGACCCTTTCAAGTGTCAATACGCTTACAACCAGTCCTCTTTCTTCGAGCACCAACTGCCCCACAATTTCCGAAAAATTAAATCTAGAGAACGTCAACACACAATTTGGATTCAGAAATTCTAGAGTTAGAAAAAGAAACAATCCAAATTTCAAAGCAAGAGGTAGAAAAAAGCAAGAAAGAATTATTATTAATTCAAAAGTGTTTTGATATTTATGGCACAATTTAACAAATTCGAAAATCTTGGGATAAGAACTGATATTCAAAATGTAGTATTGATTAATCTTAAGAATTGAAATAAGTCACTTAGTCTTATCATTTTGTTTATTATAAACTTATTCTTTTGTAAAGATTTTTTCATCCGAGTGATATTTTAGTGATATTTTCGTTTAAGTCATGCCACTGCAAAAGCTTTTCGCTTCTTTCAAGTCTTATTTCTTAAGACTTGGAGTTAGAAGATGACCTGTTGCTCGACGATAGGCCTTAATATGAAGATCATTTCATATCAGCTTGGACATGGATTTGGTAGATATATTCATTTCTATGAATACGGTCTTCTACTTCCGGAGAGGTTGGCTACAAATTTGTTAAGGTACTGCTTTAACTTTTGCACTTGTTTGAGCGATCAAGCGAGACGTGGACAACCATTACTTGTAATGTCTCATGCTAAAAAGTTTAAACATTTTCCAATTTTCCTTAAACCCCGGATTAAAAATCAAAAGCTGAAGTCAAATTAGCTTCCATTCTTTACTTATAAAAGCACGTGTTTCGAAAAAAAAATAATAAAATATCAAGAAAAAGTCACTATTTGCTTCGGGTTATTGGCTGACGGAATCATTAAGCTATATTTGTTTAGTGCCGATGCGAATAGTGTCATATTAACAAATCTTTTTCCGGATAAGCTGAATAAGCTGATGGAGGTAAGAGTTCGGAGAACAGCTAATTTTACGTTTGAGACCAGTGAAAATTTCGACTAGATAATGTGGTTCTAATCTAGATTATTTTTAAGGGAGTATGTTAAGACTCATGCCTACAGCGAAAAGTCCCCTTCGATTTAAGAACTTGAAACATTTCCTCCTTTTCTTCTTGTCAAAATGTATGAAAGAGTATTCCGAAATTGGACTTAACGAATGGAATATTTGAAAAACGACCACGGCCACCATTTTCGTAAAATTTTCTTCAAACATTAATTTAGATCAAATGTACTATCGATTGAAATAATTTTCTAGCATTTTTCTGAATTTTAAAAGTTTTTAAAAAGTTTAGCAACAATTTTATTTGTCTACTATTTGTTTTTTAAATGTTTCGTAAAATAAGAAACATTTACAATAAACTTCCACTCATATGTATATGAAAATGTTCAAATGTTTTTCATAGCTCATCTTAATTTTTCAATTTATTGATGATAACAAAATATTGTCTTCATACAAGTTAAAATATTATTCTAAATTGTATAGAATAAAACTTAAAAACTCAAACCAAGTTTTTAAATGAATTCTACAAGTTGAAAACAAAATTGCAGCCATAAAAGTTCTTAATTAGCGTATTTTCGGTTACTGTTGCAAAAAGTCTGAAGTTGGTCAAAAATATATTTAAAATAGTATTCAAACTTAATTCTTGAGTATTTTGAAAGCTTTTAAATAAATCACCCTCATAATAAACATACCCTATTTGTCCAAGATACGATTATATTAAAAATATTTAAACAATAACTAAAACAAAAATAAAGTTAAGCTATTTTTAAATAAGTGTCTTGATTTAAGTAATCAGTTAATACAACAATAATAACTTAAAACTGTTTCTTATTAGAAGTGTGGTTTTCAATATTGGCAATACTTTTTTTGGAGTTGTTCTTTTCGACAACTGTCATTTGGCTTATGTTCAGTTATTTTGTAATAAATAGATTTATTCCTGAACAACTTTTCCAAGTCGTGCACCACATCTACTTTAGTTGCTAATGCGCATCCACAGAACCACCGTCTCTACAGTGCGTACTAAGTACGCTTTTGCTGCTGTGGAGCAGAATATAGAAGAATTGGTTATGTGCCAAAGCTTCGTCACAGTGGATAACCAACAACACTTGCCAATTCGTAATTCTTAGGAATTTGGAATTAATTCCAATGCACACAGACTTCAACTGCAATTCAACAGAAACTTCTAGGGGTTGGTGGGGGTGTATACTCTGAACGAATGAAATTAAATCTCTCATTCCGCCTTCCCAATCATTGTAGCGTGTTCCAGGTGGAACTTTTGGCGATAAAAGAAGTCTTGTGATAATTATCAACACCTAATATTCGTATTTTCTCAGAAAGTCAGGGCGCTATCAAATCACTGAACTCTGTCTCTACAAACTCTATAACAATCCATAACTGTCGATCATCTCTAATGGCGATAGCACAAAAGTTTAAAAATTATCTTTGCTGGGTGCCTGGCAAAAGAGACATTCCAGGAGACTTTAAGGCAGATGAACTCATGAGGAACGGTATAGTAAAACGTATTTTCCACGTTTGGCTAATGCTGGCACACCAATAGCTACATGTAAACTATTGCTAATGCAGGACGCTATGAAGAAGGTACGAAGGAGACCTACAGTTTATATGCCGAATCCGAACGGCTTATTTGAGAAAGCACTTTTTCATGACAAGAGTTACTCTTGGAGAATTTGTCAATTCCTCGTAAGAGGCAGTACCCGTAAAAAGACTTTCGATGGCATAGGCAGGGATCGAACCCAAGACCACTGTCATGACAGTCCAACGCACTAACCATCATGCCACGGGTACTACTCTTATCTTATCTCTAAGCAGATCGCATATAAGCTCGTTGATAAGTGTCATAACCGGACACTGTCTAATAGGAAAGAACGTTGGAATGAGAGTAAATAGTTCTTCACTTCCTCTGTACATGCCCTGCACTAGCTCAAAAACGTAAAGATAACCTAGGAGTATTCTTCTATAACGATCTAAATCATATAAGCATATTCAGCCTCTTACGTTTCAAAAGGGATCTAAATTGGTTTCATTGAGCTTAGAAGTTAGCCTCAAGATTCATGTCGTATCACAACGGTTCATTAAACTGGCCTAAGTGTGTCCTACTCCATCAGGAACAGCCACTTTAACCTTAACTAACCTGTATTTAAAGTGATCATTGTTAATATGTTTTAACATCCTAAAAAAAAGTTTTTGTTTGGTGTGCTCTATGTATAGGGGGTATCCTTAGTCCATATTTTTTCAAAAAGTAAGCCCGCAGTGAACTGGGAACCCTTTAGAAGTATAGAGGCATGATTTATGAATATTTCGTGTCTGAATTGGAGGATGTTGATGTGCACGACCGCCGCGGAGCTACATGCTTTACATCAAACGAAACAATACATTTATTAAATGAAACTTTTGGTGAGCTTAGATCACGTTGTGCACATGCACTTGGCGTGACCTCCAATACAGTGCGATTTAATTGCTAGACTAGTTTTTGTGGGATTTTGTGAAGTCGTTTGTCTACGTAGATGAGCTTCGAACAATTGAAGAAGGAGGAAGAGACTATTCGGTGCGTTTGTAATGACATACGGTCGTAAATGCCGCAAAATGAGGTCAAAAATTGGGTAGAATTTCCTCAAAATTATTTTTAAAACATATTGACAATTATTTCTAAAATTTGTATAATTCGATATACAAATTTAAAAAAAAGGAATAAAATATCAACTTTGAAAATATATGCATCTAACCACACATATTTTATTTTATTTTATTTTATTTTATTTTCAAAACCCACTTTTCTATAAGAAGCCAGTTAACCAATCCATCCTATCAAACATTTTAAATTCTACCCATCATCAGTCGTCTATAAAAGATTAAAGCAAATGCATAATTTTTAAGGGAAGAAAATGTGATTGACATCATTTCAACGAAAATGCTAATGAAACAGTTCACCAATAAAAATTGGAAACAAAACAAAATTGATTTAATGTTCACTTTATCTGCCACCATCATCATTACTGTAGATGGACTTTTTACAAATGGAAATCTCTTTCGAATCCATTGAAAATAATTTCAATATTTTATTGACCTTTAAAACATCAATCATCGTGCTCAATGAAGCAAATTCACAACCAAGTCACACAAATGCAGAAAAACCAAGAAAAAATGTCCTTCTTTCATTTAAAATATAATTTTCTTTACATTGAATAAAAAAATTAAATAAAATTACATTCTTTTTAAACATTATATTGTACTTACCTATCAATAAGGTAAATTGATAAATTCTGCATAACACAGAAGAGTCCAACACAAAAGTCGGCTAAAGCTAAATTCGCTAGAAAAAAATTCGTTATCGATCTTAAACGTCTCGATAGTGTGACTACAAGGATAACAAGAAGATTTCCTGAAAAGAAAGAAATACAAAATAAATATAGATACAAAAGAATAAAATATTTTTATTTGTTTTATAGTTGAAGTTGAAATAAAAAGTAAAAGGATAAGTTATGGGCTTGTTTTTATGCCTATACTGTAGTATCATTGGTAGAAGAAGTGTGAAGGTTTGACATTTTATTATATCGTTTATTTTTATTTACGAGCATTTCCAACATAAAAAAGGCGAGTTTATGTCTTTTTCATTTATTTTTTAATGTGTTTTTGACCATGTTTTTGATTTTAAGGGAATTAAAAAGGCAAAATCGATACCAAAATGTCCTTTTCCCACCCTCAAATTTCGTATCAGCAAATATTTGAGTTTTACAGGATGGCACACTACTGATTTTACTTTTCAAATACTTATTGTTTTATTTAATACTTGCAGATGAACATGGTTCACGACAATGAAACGTAAATTTAATACAAAGTCTAACAGTTTCTATGTTTTTTAACCCCAAACTTCTTGTTAAAAATGTAAAGCAGCAGTTTTTAAGTAATGATTTTATTTAAATCTTATTTTAAAATTGAATTTAACATTTTGGTTTTAAGAGAACAAGTTGAACGAATTTGTAATATTTTCCTGTTTACCAGAGGTATTGGGTTCAATCCCTTCCATGTACCATCTTATGTTTGTTTTTTTACGGGTACTGCACCTTGAGAAGAATTGACAAATTCTTTAAGATTAATAATTCTTATCATGAATAGTGCTTTTTCAAAAAAAAAAAATCTTTCCAAAAGAATAATTTTTTGTCTAAACTGTCAAATTCCAACGAAGGATTACTTTGACGTCAATGTATTAACAAAACCTCTTTAAAATCAGACATTTTTTAAATTGAGATGACTTAACACGTTAACCCTTTAATTCATGTCCTTTGGGTAAATTGTGAAAATAGCACAAAAATAACCTTTGTTCATAGTTTTCCTTGTTTTTTAAACGGTTTATATATTTGTTTTTTTTTTTTTTTTAATTTGCAAAGTGAATCAAAATACATTAAAGTTGACAAATTATGGCGTCATACATTGTTGGTTTGATTCAAGGTCAAAATATTTGTCACCTCAAATATTAAATAACTGAAAATTTAAAGTATTAAGCCGTGAAGACTAAAACAATGAAATAAATGCACCTGGGCTTTTACTTTTTATAGAGTCATTAAGATTGATTAATCCTGAGCAAAATTTAATTTTTATAATCTAGGTAGAAAAATTGGAGGTTAAACGAACTAAATAAAAAAAAAAATAGAATCATTAAAAAAGTACGTATAAGCCCAAGTATATCAAACTTATTTTTTGTAATTAATGTGACCGTGATCACCATTAAAAGTAGGGGCAGATCGCCGTTATACAGTCTGCAGAAGTGGTTCTTCCATATCCTCAGCATCGACTGTGGTTCCAAAATGATTTGTCTACTGTAGTCTTTGCAGCCTTCGGTTCTATCTTATTTCATTTCTCATTCTCCTTCTTTTTTGTAGCGCCGCTTTGCGTGCCTGTTGTTTAGCTGCATCTGCCTGCTAACATTCCTCATCAAACCAGGGGTTCCTTGTTAGTGGTTGCTTGAAACCCAGCACATCAGAGTCGGCTTCTTTGATTGCATCTTGGCAATGTTGCCACGGGTACTCGATACGGGCGAGAGGGGTTACTTGTAACTCGGTTGGAGAAGGATTTCTCGATCTCTTGAGATTGAAGCCGTTCAACGGTGTATCTTCTTCCAGCATCTCCGGTTTTGCCTTATGTCTGGAATATTGAAGTTCTACCTTGGCTACAACGAGGTAGTGGTTCTAGTCGATGTTAGCTCCTCGGAAAATTCGGACATCCATGATGCTGGAAGCATGCCTGGCGTCGATCGCACTATGATCAATCTGGTTGACGATAGATTAATCTGGAGAACTCCAAGTTAATTTGTGGATGTTGAGGAGAGGAAAACGCGTACTGGCTACTGTGACTTTTCGCTCACATCAAAATTTATATGAGCCTGAATTCGTTGTGGGTAGTGTTGTCGTGCAGAATGTTTTTCTCCATTATTCCACCAAAGACGTCTTCCCTTCCTAGCTTGGCATTAAAATCGCTTAGGACAATTTTAATATCGTAGCTAGGACACTGCTTATATTATTTGTCTAAAAGCTCGAAAAGCGGATGGTCATTGTCTTGCCTAAGTCTGGTTCCAATGACAAAGCCGCATCGAAATAAGCAATGTTGGTTTTCTTGGTTTAAAGTCATAGGAGTTTCACAAAAATGTAATTCAATAAATCAATTGTGACAAGAGCTCTTTGACATGTGGCTCCATCTTGAAAGCATAGTTGTTAAATGGATGAATGAAAAAGTCAGTAATGTTGACTATTTAATAATAATCACTATTGACTGATATTTTATAGGATTAGTATCACTCGAAAAATTGTTTACTTAAATTGTGATTCTTGCCTTGGACTAATTTGCAGTATATAAGCTTTGCTAGATGATCATGCGATTTAAATTCTTGAAATGTCAAACCAAACTAAAAATAAATCACTGGACTTGTGGCAACATAACCGTCAGTAAAAAAAGTGTTGACAGCTTAAAGATATTCGATAACTTTAAATAATCTTTTATATCATAATTAAATACTTTATTATAAATCTTATTTTTGATTTTTTTTACAATATAAATAAAACCCATATTTTTTAACTAAAAATATTATGTTTTTAAACTAGAATCATGATTTATTTGTAATACTTTGGTTAAAAAAATACTCTTACTTTAATTGAAAATAAATAAAATAATAAAATATGAAGCCACAATCCCCAAAGCATGACCGAATTTTAAAGCAAAAACTCATCCCACATTGTGACACAAAACAAAATGTCCACAACTTATTTTGAAGCACAATTTAAAAAAAAATCAGTGTCAGTATTTCGAGTTGTGACATAAGCCACAACCAATTTATATAACACCTTCTTTTGAAGTATAAATTTGAGAAACACATGTAATGTAAGTACGTATAGATAAGTACACCTTACATATACGATTTCGAACGTGCTGAGTCGTTTCACATCGCTGAACATTGAACATTGAAAAATATTTACAAAAAGGTTGTATTTTTTTGTTTCTGTAAAATTGAATTTTATTCTTACCAAGTTTGAAAATAAAGCACAAAATTCCTTTACCACCCACTCCGGGCGAAGGAAACAAAAACAAATAAAAAAAAAACACATAAAAAGATACATCCACTCCATAAAGATTAAAAATATCCTTGAATTGAATTTTTGACATTATTATGTAGGTCAATTCGAGATGAAATATAGGTACAAGAGGAAGGTTTCTATTTAAAGCTATGTCTTCCTACATCCTACATATATCGTACATGACCAAACCCAGATGCCATCGATGATAGAAATTCTGGTTGTAATGGCACCACCTACATCTCCTCGAAAGGTGGTTCCTTGCAGTCTAATGAAAATTGTATTATACTGGCGTCAGCTTATTGTGGAAGCTGGATACCATTCCAACAAAAACAACAAATCTGGTTATACTAAACACATTTTGATGGGCTATAAAAAAAATAATCATTATATTAGCCCGGTACGGTAAAGAAAAATGGCAAAAATAATACCACACACATGATCGAGCTAACTAGACTAATTAATTAAGGAAAAATATAGACAACAAGAACACAAAATTGTCTTCTAATGAAGATATAAATAAACCCTAATTAACTTGGCCTTCAATATGTTAGGTACCTGCAACCATAAGAGTTAGTAAAAGTATGTTTTTTTGTTATATGAAAATTGACCTTTGTGAAAAAAGGATCGATTTGAAAAAGAACCTTGATGATAGAATTTCGATAAAGATAAATTAATTTGTATCTGAAAGTTATTTACTGTGTATAAAATAGGAAAACAAAATAAATGATTTGGTTTCATGTTCTCTTTTTGTTTAAGGGGAAATCTCCATAACTACTAATAGATACTATGGAGTTAGAGGATATATTTTGGAAGTCCAGAATTAGAGATTTCTTGGTTTTGTTTTCGGGGTGGAAAGAGAAACATATCCGCTAATGCCAGGCAACAATTTGACTTATAAATGGTATTTTTTCTCATAGTGACTTCCGAAGATTTGATAGGTGATATAGTGCCATATTAAAAAGTCTTTTTTCAGGTTCCAATATTAAGTTCAGCACGAAATTGCCATGAATTATGATCAGAACTAATTTAAAATTAATAAAATGAAAATATTAAGTATCATTATTTTATACATTATTTTGCTAGTAAGTCCTTCCTCTTTCCTTATCTCACTCTTCAACAGTTTTCAGTGAATTGGTTTATTTTGTTTTTTCTATTTAGCGGACATTAAATTAGTATTATGCCAAAGACACAGTTTGAGCATTACGAAAAGAGGGAAGGGTTGGATAGGAGGTGCCGGTGTACATTGATTTTGGTTTCTTGAAAATTGAAATGATAGGGAAAGATAAAAGTGACGTAATCGTGTTGATGATGTTAATGTCACCAATCATTTTAAAAGCTGTTCTTTGGATACTGTCCAAGAGGCTTAACTAAGTTACTATCGCACCAGCGATAGCCCAGAGATGAGAGTTATATTCAAGTTTCGAAAGTACATATATAGGTTTTGTAGATTGTAGCCAGATCGGACGGAGAGAAAAAATTCTTGCATATTCTCAAAACACTTAGACATCTTGCGGCATTTTTGGCGACATAGAGTATGTGATCGCTTCACTAAAGGTGGTTGCTGATGTTCATTTAGAAGATGTCAAGACTTTTAGTTTCGTCGATGCAAGTGCCACTCAAAGATAGTGGCAAAGAGGGTATATCTCGCTTTAACGATACAAGACAGCATTGGGCTTTCAGAGCATTGAATTCCACACGATTTCCATCCGAAGAGGAGGATGGCGAGTCTGGAAACAATATATTTTGGATTAGAAGTAGCAAACAAGAGATCATTCATACAAATGAGAAATAGGGTCGGAGACAAAACGGAGCCCTGTGGCACACCAACATTTTTTTATATACTAAAATCAAGCATTTTCGATAAAAGAGCAAGATGCCTGCCTTTAGCAAATTTCTTTGAAATATCAAGTGCAATAATCTTACTTTCTCCAAAACAATGTAAAGATTTGTTCCACTGCCAAACTGCCGCTCATTAAGAAACTTCCGTTCCTTAAGATATTTCTTAAGTTGATAATTAATCAGCGTTTCCATGACCTTAGAAAGAAGGGACGTTAGTACTATCGGTCGACAATGCAGGGCAGGAAGATTCACCTTTTTTGGGATTGGCTGAACAAATGCAGTTTTCCAACTACTCGGGACCAGACCAGAAGAAAACGATAGATGGAAAAGCTTATGCAGTGGTTTTGATAACGTGGAAGAACAACTTATAAGAATAATAGCGGGGATACCATCCGGACTAACCGCTTTATGATTGTTGAGATCTTTAAGGACTCTCGCCACGATACGAGGACAAAAATTAATTGGGCCCATAGAATCATATACGCGTTTAAAAACTGGGGAGCCATGACACTATCTGGTAAGGTGGAATTTTCGGCTAACTGCTTTGAAAACAAGTAAGCTTTATCAATAGAGCTAACTAAAGGAGTGTCATTGACAACAAGGAATAATTCCTCGTGTTTTTATAGATGACCAACAATTCTTACTGCCTTTGGGACATTGCAATATTCTTTGCAGTAATTTTTGGTCATGCAAAAATTTGGTTTTTCGATTATGGGCGTTTGCAGGGCTTTTTTGGCTTGTTTAAACCTTTTCCGGTTTTCCTAAGTTGGGTTGGCTCTGAAACACCTTTCATTAAAGTTTTGTTTCAAAGATAAATCTTACTAATAATAATATTTGCACTGGATCCACATCACTATAGACCAGTTAAAGATCGTGAAGAAATTATTGAGACCGTACTGCCAAACAGTTCTCTTTGGAGCTCTCCCTTTAACTGGATTTATTTGACACTGTGTTCCGATGTGCCTAGAGGTTCTTATCAGGATCAGAAGTTAGAAACAAGTCAAGTTTTTTTTGTTGCTAAAATAAATTTATAATTTGAATACTTCGTCAAATGGATGAAGGATTAATCTAGAATATTTTTTGTACGTGAAATTTGAGTTAGAATTAAAATACATTGACAGGTGACAATTCTACACTTAGACTTGTCTGATAAATCTTTATTTCGTAAAATATTGATAGGTCCAAAAAATACAATGACAAATTTTTGTTTTATTGTATAATCTGGAAATGTTAAATAAAAATGTATTAAATGGTCACCATTTCTATCCACAAACTCTCCTTGATTTTAATTAAGTGCATCTTAATAAAACGAAAAAATAATAATTGTCAAGTATTTTCCTATATTTGCACAAAACTATGAAATTGTTTATGGAACAGATTTTTGCAACTGTCGAGTTGTAAATTAAAAGTTGTCACCCCTGGTGAAATTTTAAGAAAAAACGAAATCATTATTTTATTTACAAAAATACAAACCTAAAAATAATACTACCAAAAGTTGTCAAAAATTTATTTTCTAGTAGAATATCTTGGAAACAATTTAAGATAATGCCTTCAAACTAATTTTATCTCTTAATTAAAATTGCTTTTAGCAGTTCGTTAAATTTTAAGAATGACCAAATTCCTAGTTTTCTTATTTAAAATAAAAGTCTACAAAAAATTGGTAAAAATAGTTTTTCTAATATAAAAATAAAAAAATAATATTCTAACTTAAATATTATTAAGTAATTAAAAAAAAACATTGTTATTGACATAATGGCAAATGGTTTTTTTTATATTACCACTCAAAAAAGCTTTCAAATAAGAGTAACTTAAATTTGGAAAAGTTGTTTTATGACTAAACATTTTGCAAACAATACAAAAATTGAAATCAAACTAATTGTACAAAATTCTTTAAATTTAGTTGTTTTTTTACAAAATCACATTTGAGAACTTTTTTTTTGCAAAACAGGCAAACTTACAAAAACGACACTTAACTGATAAATGCTTTTCGTTTAAGTTTTATGAGAACAAAAAAAAATGTTCACTTCAAATTTCGTATCTCACACAAAATGTTGTTTTTAATATTTTGTTAAGCTTTTGGAAATATCGAATGATGAGCCCTAATGGGAAGTTATTATTGTGGGTAGCATCCCAGCCTCTTTTAAGTTGATACATATAGATACTCTATGGAAAGTTTTGAGTTCGTAAAAAACCCCGAGCTAGAGATTTTAATCAAACATGACATTAAAAATAACAATAAGTTGGGTGGCGCAACAGTCCGTAGAGAACTAGGAACTCGTGACTTACCACTCACAACCGTTCCTGTGTACTTTAAATGATGATGGTAATTGATGTAAATTAAAAATTTAAACATTTATTTTTTTTGAAAAATTTAGAAATTTAATTTTTTTGAAAAATTTAATAGCATTTAAATTTTAGAAGACAAACTTATTTTGACTCTTTGGATACATGAGCAATTTTGTGCGACCCAGTAGTGCATTTAATCTAGTAAAGTTTTTATTAAGGTGAAAGTTGAATGGTTTGTAAACACTTTAATGTCGAGTGGACAATTTTTCGAATTTCACATACAAATAACGAAAACTTCCTGAAATATATTGAAAAGAAATTCTGTCCAAATATCAGCGTTTATTTTGACTTACGTCATGTCGGACACTACTCTACGATCACAGCCATGAAGTATCCAACTTAAAATCGTCTAAGAAGGAAAACTCATAAATTGTATTTCTATTAAAAGTCAAACCATAAGTTGATAATTTTTTGCAGTGACTTAGCAATAGTAAAAGTTTCGACAAACCCAGAAGCTGAAAGGACATGTATCTAGTTTTTATTGAAAAACTAACTCCAGGGATGAGGCTCATTTAAAAAAAACAGGATTTTGAAATCTGGGACAATAACAAAATATATGAGATCCACAATAATCCAATGGCATTCTGAAAAAGTCACTTCTTGTCTTGAATTGGATTTGTTGTTCCATTTATTTTTCAAAACAACATTGTATACAATTGTAATCAATTTTGACTTGCAACTTATTGGGACTTTATGGCAAGTATGGCATTCGTACAAAAGTTCGCACTCCATGTTTAAATCAAACACGACTTAAAGATGTTAGTGAAGTCGAAAAAAGTGGATCCCCCGATTCCAACCGGCTGTCCACACCGCCACAGCCCAAACAATTGGGTCGATTGACGTCAAATTTATAAATTAAAGTTTAAAGCTTTTTTAGAACTCAAAATAACAGTGATCCTCATACAAATTTTTTGGTCGGAAATCGAATTTTCTAAAAAACGAACCGATCGATTTTATTAAGTTTTCTCAAATTTTGTTTCTTTATTTAAATTATTTTAATAAAAAAAATATTTTTGTATTTTTCCAGAAGAGTTTTTCATTTTTCTTAAGAAATTACCAACTGATTACATTATCAAAAATGTCATTGTTTTTATTTTTGATTTTTAATGAAATTTTAATATTTTTTTTGTGATGATTTGACGAGTTGAGAACTAATACATACGTTTTTTTCTAAGCTCTTAAAAAAACTGACTGCATACTAATAATATTTTTAAACTAAATCTAGAAAATTGTATGCATAGGTACAAAACAATAAAATAAAAAACGATTTTCAAATAAAAATTTAAAAAAATGTTGCAAAAAATTGTTCGAGCTAAAGAAATGCATTTTATTAGTACGAAAATCAAACAAAATTACTGAATATCCTTTCACTATACTCTTAAAATATATAATTGAATTACTTTTAAACAACAACGCTTACTGAAATCTTTTTATCGGAAGAATTTCTAAACATCGTAAGGTAATCCATTAAAATCTACGCCTTTAGTTCTGTTCAATTTTTAACAAAAAAAAGCAGAAAACATTTAAGAGAAATAAGTTGATCGATAAAATGTACAAACCAATTTGAGAAACATTTATGGGGTTTAAAAATGTCCTTAAATTCATGAGGTTCGGTCAAACTTACCAAAAAAAAAAATACAAAAAATTAATTGACAGATCTATGAATACCTCGACGAAAATACTTTCAATATAAAAATAAATGGGATTTCCCAATAGGTCAATTCATGTTCATTGCCATGAGTTGATTTGGAAAATTTAAGTACAAAATAAATTCTTAATGGAAAACAAAAAAAAACATGATTTAATAAACAAAGAATTCATTTCCACGTGTGTGACAATTTAACAAACAAAAATCTTATTTTATCCATAAAAGTCTCCTTAAATTTGAAAAGGGTCCATTATCAAAGGAAGTAAAATATTCAAAACCTTTGTATTAGATGTTTAGAGCATTTTTATGTCGAATGTCCTCTTATTTCTAGCTTTTAAAATTGAGAATAATCAATACGAGCAGATTTTTCATTGTTAAAAGGATTTTCTTTGAAATTCCATTTATTTGATTTGGAGAATATTGAAATATTCAATTTATTTTTTAATTCTTAACAACTGCGGGTTCATATTGCTCAACAATACAAAAATATATGTTCACAGAAAAATCGATTTGAATTTAACTTGATTTTAGGAACTTCCTATTCATGTTTATGATTTAAAAAAACATTGATCCTTTTCTTTTTTTTATCAACATTTTGTTAAAAATTTTAAGAAAGTATTAAATGCAAAGAAAATACAACCATATTAATTCAATAATATTCCCGAAGATACATAGATATTATAGTTAATCCCTAGAAACAGAACTGAGCTCCTTGTTATAATGATAAAGAAGATTAAGTTCATACAACTGCAAATGAACAAGGATATACCATAATGTACCCACCAAACGTGTATGGTATGCAGAAGGATAATAACAATAATTTATATGAAATCATCAAAATAGTCTTTGTTTCAAATGCGTACATATATAAAGGGATACTAATTAGCTAAATTATAGCCTTTCGATATTTATATCCAATGAAAATGAACCATTTGATTGATGAAATGTGCGGTTACAATAAATATTTAAGTACCTTAAATTGAGATTTATTGTGGATAATTATAGCCAACATCTTACGAGTTTCTACTTAATACTCAATTAAAAGTTTTAATTGAATTAAATTAAGTTTAATTGATTTATTTGGCTAAAAAGGTCGATTTTAAGGGTAGTCTGCATTATTCGAGTGTAAAGTTTGTTTTTTCATTTCCCAAAGTTTGGCCAAGGACAAATTGCTGTTTCTTAAGAAAATACTTTTTACATTATTTTTTTACGTTGCCTGATATATGAATTGGAAAGTTTAATACAAGCTATATTTGACGACCAAATAATTGACAACATACAAAATTGTGCTCATCACTTAGTGCAGTGTTGGAAATTAGTAAAAAAATAAACCGAACTACAATAAAATAATAAACTATAAGAATACAAAACACAAGTGTTCGGTATTGGGACACATCATTATTTGTAAACTACATTTACACTTTTTTGCAGCAAAAACCAAATTAAGCCGTGGGATTTATCTTAAGAAGAATCCCCTAACATTTTTTGGTCCTTCGAGCTGGATTTGCAGATGTCCCATGCTTAGGAAAAGACAACAGACTTATGCTGGGCTAAAGCCGATTTAAACATATCGAGCACTGGTTGCAGGAGGTTGGAACAGGTCCCCCTCTAGAATGACAATGAGACATATTTTTTTATGCATTGCATTGGGTGCATAAATACGTCGTTGTCATTTATGTCTTTTGGTCCTAGGATTTTATTCATATATTCATCTGGTAATGTGTTTACTAACCTACTTTGCTCAAAAACAAAAGCGGATTCCTTGAAAGCCATTTCAATACCTCGGCTGGACCTTTGTGGAGCTGTTTTGCTAACAAAGTTAGTAAACGCTGTACAAAGCAGTCTGCGCCTAAAAAACTATCATGTTTACCTTTGAACGGACTGAATGATTGTCCTTCATTTGATTCGTGACTATCCACCTCGACTGGAAACATTTATCCAAAACTGGGTCTCTAGTATAAACTAAGAGCCTTCTCTGTTGCATTTGGAAACATGTTCCTTTTAAGCAAAATCCAGCTGACATAGCATCCCGGGGTGTAATTCCTCACTATGTAATAAACAATGACCAATGATGGTCCAAGTTGGTTAAAGAATTCCACAGGAAACTTGGCAAATAACGAGGATTCAAAAGGATCCCAATTGGAACATTGGAATCAATCAAATTAATAGCTCTGTAGTAAATCAAAACACAAACGATGATATTTTGAGAAAATTTTCATGTTACTCTCGTGCTATTAAAGTCATATCATATTTGTTCATATTTATTAACCTAGCTTCTCGCAAGAAAAGAGGGTTTTATCCTTGTAGATACTTTTCTATTAAGTGGGAACATCATGAAATAACTTTTGTACAAACTCACCTTTTTATACTAGCACAAGGCTTTAATTTTAGTGAAGATTTCAACGCTCTATATAACTCAAAACCGTTAAGTAAAAGTAGTACAATTTTATCGCTTTACCCCACCTTAAGCCTGCCAAATTTTCAGGTTCATATAATATTCTTTTGTCAGTCACTCTTCACGTTTGTCGAGTTTGATAGGTTCTAGATATAGAAACCCTTCTGGAGGTATGTATCCACTCTCCGAAGTATTTCATAAATACTGAGGATTGAGATAAAACCATCCGTAGACCAGCCCATTATCCGTAACATTAACTGATCTTGAAAAGTGATTTCTCACTAGGTCTAAGATGAAGTTATCAATTCGCGACATCGGATTTATCTAGGAGTATTTTGTTAGAGACAAAATGCCGAAAATCTGAGTGTGCGCTTCTGTACATCTGTAAACATGCTCTGAGACATTTTCTTTCAAATATATTTTTCCATGTATGATGGACTGATATTCCACCATACTGGACTCGTGTACGTCTGAATTAGACGAATCATCACATCAGATCTCAAACGGTTGGAATAGAATAGGCTTTACAGAGACATAAATGCAGCTCTGGCTTTTTTTTAATTGAGTATTTATGTGGTCATTGAAGAATAAAAACTTGTCCAAACGCACGGAACAGTATGGTTTCACATTTAGAATAATTTATTTTAAGTTTTCATTCTGTGCAGAATGTTTATAGTCTATTGAATTTATTTTGTAGTTCCCCTTGTGTATTTTCTATTTTTGAGCTAATTGCATACAATATAGTATCATCAGCAAACGCTAAGGAGTTATCAAGTTCTTTCAAAATATCGACAATTAGTCCGTTAATCCACACTATGTCGAAGGCTTTCTCGAGATCCACCAAAAATCACCATTCCGAAGGAACAAGTTAAAAAGTATGGTAAGAGGCATACAAATTTTAAGAAATACTAACGCCATGTTCTCATGAATAACAAGATGGCTCAAGGACTAAAAGTTGGGCAACTACTTCTTTTGCAGAAATAAATAATTCACCAACGTGAGGAAATAAAACAAAATAAGGTTGAAAAAAAAAATCAGCAAACAAATCATAATTCCTTGTTCATTAGAAGTCATGTTAGCTAGAAAACCAAAAGATTATTGTAATTTTAATGAAGAACCAAACAGCTTTTAAATTACGCTAAATATTATGCTCAATACCCTAAACATATTGTTGATAAGAATATTTTTTTTTAAACATCATCATTGTTACGACAACACAAGTATTCACGCAGACAATAATTCTTTGTATGTACCGAAAAAGAGGGTAGCTGAAACATCGCTGGAAGTATAATCCAACAATAAAAGATTCGTTGCAAGCACAATGACACACACCGTTGATGTTAGTAAGCTTTCAATTCTTCATCTTAAACAAATCTTTAATGACTGCCTAACCGAGAAAATCAAAGACATTGCTACAAAATCTGGCATCGGAGCATTGTCAACTGAAATGCAAACCCTTATACTGACAAAAACCAAACTTTCTGAAAAACTGGCTCTAATGACGGAAATATGTAATCTTCTCGAATCACAATTGGAAAATTTATCATGAAAATCCAATGAAAATATTGTGGTTGTACATTTGCCACTTAATGAAAGAACCAATCCAACCGAACTTGGAGACGACTGCTTAAATTTGCACAGACTAATGTGTTACTTGTAAACATTTTACTTTTCAGCAATATGTTCCATTTATTTAGAGTATTACGGTTGGTAAATTAGTTTCATTCAACACTTTTTTATGGATTGGATTGATTAAGCGCTTAAAACCCTAGTTGATATTTGAAACCGAAAATTTTACAACACCTAAGTGACAACTATGGTTTAATTGAATACAATTTGCGGCGTAGCATTTTTTCAAGAATGAATAACATACATAGCTTCGTTAATATCTAACAAAAAAAAGTAGCGGAGCCAATATATATCCTTGAGGAACCCCTCGTACTATGAGTAAAAAATAAGAAAGCTGACTATCAAGACAAACTGCTTATTTACTATTTTTTAAGTTAGAGGACAAGAATCTAATCACTTCTCTTTTTTATGTTAAGCATTCTAACATCAAGAAGAAGCCATCCTCTGACAATTTAATTATCAAGTTCGGTTTTTTAATCTTGAATGAGTCTTATCAGAGCAATTATGCAACTGTATTTGGTAAAAACGCTGATTGAATGAACGTTTGCACCATACTTTCACAGACTTTCGAAATTATGGAAATCGGTCTAAGTTTATCATTTATGAATTTTTTTTCGGAGAGGTACAATTTTAAATTTAAAAGATAAGGAGGACAAGGAACACGATTACAAAAGTGATTACAACAGGTTCCGTGTAAAATATCTTATTTTAGATCAAATTCGAACTTTAACTTGATAATGAGTTTTAAATATTCACTCCCACTTAATTTTATAAATGGCCTGGAAGACTCTTTCTTTTCTTTGACCGACCTAATCGATTTGGTTAACTAATTTAACACTATACTTAAAATGTTTTAAAACAAATTTTTAACATATCAACTACGCAGCAATTTTATATGATACTTTTTTTGTTTTACTACATGTTATACATCTTTGTAATTTCGTAGTCGGACAAAAATTCCATAAAACCACTATATAAGCTATAGAAATGTCATTTAAGTCCTTATATGTATACAATTTAACCTATAAGACCCTTGGACACCCACGTAACTGATAAACCCATCTCTTAAAACTTAAAACTCCCCCTCTTTACGTTAGCCGACCCCATTAAGCCCTTCGAGTTTCAGTTTAAATCCAATCTATTCTGGGGAATAACAAAGATAAAGAAACTCAATCTTTAACACGAGAAATTAAACGTTGATTTAGAACAAACATTTCTAAAGTCCTATTAACTACACGTGCAAATACCCTTAGATAACATAAAAACAAACTACCTCGAATACCCGTTAAACCATAAAGCAAATCTCGATGCGTAGACTCCAAATAAAGACATTCCCAAAACATTCTATTTGCTCCTTTGTGCTATTCCGAGAATCATGGTGTATAAAAGCAAAACCATAAACCAACCATAAACCACCACATAAACTAATAAAACACCATAGATACATCTAAGAGGTTGAAATAGATAACGAGCTAAAAACCTATCTTCTTCCCCATCTTAATCACACAAAAATTAACCATTTTCCAGAAAATCTTAGGAATTTCTTAAAATAAAAAACACAGTCGACTACGCCGACGAAAATATAAATAATAATCTTCGTTCCAAAACGACAACAAAACCTTGTTAAATATCCTCGTGGGATATACTTCAAAAACATGTTTTTAAATATACACCATAAAGTGGTGTTATCGAATGGGTTGGGTATTCAGTAATTCTGTCAAAAGTCTCGATTACCAATTTAATTTTAATGGTTTGTCAACATAAAATATCCCAAAAAAAAACATTAAAAGTTTATATTTTGATTGTTGCGCTAGTCGAGGAGCTTAGAGACTCGCGGAGTATACCCAACCCAACCATACACCAGAAACTCGTATTCCCAGACATATTCTTAACTCTAAATAAGCTTCTAAAGTGTTTCAGGAATATCTGACAGCCATTATTCTCCATGATTATCCTTAATCTGAACAAATATCCTTGGAGAGAAGTGTTATAATCGGTATTTTCAGAATGGCTCTGTATCTGTGAAAATCTGTTGATGTAGAAGCTGCAAAGAACAAGACCAAACAAAAAAACAAACAAATCTTCTACGCAATTTTGAAAGGAACTCTTTGCCTGATGACGATCTGAACACAGTGGGAGTGGAGCATCCTTTGGTTTGTCAGATACAAATATAGCCATGTTCTGATAAATGGTTTGAGATATAAAATTTATATACTCTAACTAAAAACAAGAAAAATAAATTTCGCGCAAGAAAAACACCAAAAACACATTCCCCTCTCATCAAATATAATTCAAGTGGAAACATTACAAAAAGGACTAAAAAACTCTTACCAAACCACGACACAAGCTCAAATCCTTTGGGGACTCACTATGATGCTACAAAAACTCTTAGTCTTGAAAAGAAACCTTTTTTATTTTCAATTCGATTAAAAATTGCAATTGTGCTCTGTTCTGGTTCTGGGGCTTGTGCGCGGCGGTGTGGTGGGGATAGTGAAAACTTTTCAGATGCACAAAAGTTATTATCTTTAGTTGCAGCTCTCCAACTACAGCGAACCAATTTTTGTGGATTTTAAAATTAAATGTTAGCAAATACTCTTGGTTTGCCATTCAGTTTAGACTATGAGCAAAAGGATGAGAATAAGGATGCTTTTAAATTTGTTCAAAAATACACAAACACACACTTAGTTTTGAGATCAGTAATAGCTATTTGAAGAGAACATAATATAAGAGAGATAAAGGAAGGAGGAAGGTCCTTTAGCGTTCGGTTTCAATTTTCAAAATGGAACATTTTATTTAATAGATACATGCGCTGATGGTGTGATTTATCATGATAATTTGGACTTGAGCTCTAAAATCGTTCTTTGAAAGCAATTAACGCCTTAATTGTTTTCATTATGATAAAGTAAATTCATTAAGTATAATATTTTGTGTTGTTGGTGTCGTTAATTTTTGAATAAATTTGTTTATGGAAGCCTTAAAATAAATATGTGTCCACACAGATTTGGGAATGTAGAATGACTTGAACATGTTTTAATTTTAAACTCAAATATTATCCTCAGGGACAAAATTTAATTATAAGATGAGATACTTAAGACAAATATTAACATTGTATAGATTTCTGGTAAAGTGTGGTTTTCAAAAATATCTTTATGGAAATTATTTATTAATTTAAGAAAAAAATTAAAATATTTAGATTTATACGTTTTTTTGTATGAATGAAGTGGCGGTATAAAGTTGAATGAAGTATAAGAAGAGCCCACAATTTAGAACCCCAGTTAAACAGCCAAAGCATTACTTCTCTGCTAAATTTTAACAGTACAGGCCTCGCAGTGTTTTTGCTACACATATCTAGAATTTTTGACGCTTGGTTTGATTTTTAATGAATAACCTAATTAAGGTGCGTTTGTATATGACAAGTGTTATTTATAAATTTATTATCTTACGAACCAATAACGCTAGTGACTCTGACTAGGTTTTAAATTTTTAATTGTGACGTGATACCAAACAAGTATAACTTGAAAAAAAAAAACGAAATCAATTAATGTTTTTTTTACAAATGTTTGTCAGATAAAACGCTATTTCACACGATTTGTGACTAACTTTCCAAAAATAAAAAATATTGCCTTCAAACTAATTTTATCTTATACCAAATATTATTTATAAAATTTTTAGAATTTTTGAACAATCAGTTTCTTATACAAAATAAGTATCAACAAAAAAAAATACTCAAAATTGGTAAGAACAGATGCTCGAATCAAATATTTCGAAAATAGGTGAAGGTATTGATTTCAAAATTATTTCATTCTATGCCATATTTTGTTCTTTACGTAAGAACATTTGCTAAGAAAAATTAATTGGACAATTTTTGTATACACAAAAACAAAACAAATCTGATAGGAACCGGTATTCGACTCAAGTATGAGAGAAAATATTGTTATTAACATTTTGTTAAAGTTTTAGAAACAAAGATTCGAAGTTATCGTGTGGGCAGCATAACAGCCTCTTTTTATATTAAGTTCCTTCAAATCAAAATCTAAATTTTGTAAACGAAAACATTTTTTTTATTGTATCGGGGAAAAACACTGATTTTTGAGTTTCAGAATACCATGCCTTTGGGTTGAAATTAGCCATCAATGTGGTTTCATAGTCTAGTGTAAGTTCGGTCTTTGACTAAAATTTTCTTTTGATTTTAAATTTTAAAAAGATCCAAAGAAAATAGGAGTTTATTGTAGACCAAGTTCACTATCTACAAATTGGTATTAAACTCTCATAGGAATAGTAAACTAAAATATAATTTTTTTAGGGATTTTCGTTCCTGAACTCGAATCTGATTGCTACTTAGTTTAAATTTAGTGTAATTGGAATTCAACGCTGCAAAGATGCTCAAACTTCTTACTATCTTTTCATTGAAATTTATTGTTATTGTTTATTTATAAAAATTAATATTTATTATATATTATTTATATTAGTTTAAATTTAAATGGTCCCAATGGTATTCCATTCATACTATTGAAAAAGAGTGAAAATACTTTAGATTAATGCCATAGTCCAAACTTTTACTAAAAACTGTAAAATTTCGCAGTATAAAGTTGTATGTATAAAAAGTGACATGGCAGAAATAACAAACTACAGGCCAATTGTAAGAATTTCTTGCAATAATTAATTTTTTTAACTTGTCATTTGGGAGAGTTCAGCATTATTTAGTTAGAATTTGATTTGCGAAGAAAACATGGATTCGTGAGGAAAAGGTGAACCGATACAAATCTTCTTACATTTCCGAACATATGTTCAAAGGCTTTAGAACAAGGATTTGAAGTTGACATTGTATACACTGACTTTTCTTAAGCTTTTGATGAACTTGGACAGGAAACTATTTCATGCAATACTTTTAATTAGCTTCGATCAAATCGCACGTTGAAAATTGGTCCTAGAATTCTGAAGTATGAACAAAATGCTTGGTTCTAAGAGCGATTGATGTGTTCTTCGGATACCTTTTTTTATCTCACGAGTTAATAATATTATCGATTTAATATATTTTATAAGATTAGATATGATTTAAAAAAAAAACAACCAACATCTTATATTTCAAATACTTCAAGAACAAAAACAAAACGATATAACCTGCTAAAAAAATAATGCAACGAAAATTAAAGTTTATGAAAAATCGAATTGACATTGTTTAAAGCTCAAACTAATTTTCTACTCAAATGCATTTTTTTTAGGAACAAGGGAAGATATTGACTTCAGACATCTTTCATCATAAAATATTGTTGTTCATATATTTTGTAATGATTTTTTTTTTAAATAAAATTATAGTGTTTCTTACATTAGTTATAGTCCTAACAAAAATATAACTTAATTGATTTAACGATTTGAATATTTTAACAGGAAATAAGTGTTTGGTAAAGTTATTTTTGAAGTCAGTTAAATAATAATTTAGTTTGCAAAAGAATCTTTTGCAAATTCTTTAGTGTTCTAATGGAAGGATGTCAATGGGGGTCATCCCAGGCCATCTTTACAAAGCTAACACTGGAAACAGAACTTTTATTTTCATATTTCTTCAATTAGAGAATATCTACTAGGTTTTAAATGCACCGAAATCAGTTTTTGTTTTAAATTATCTTATGTTTTTTTAAAAGGTTTTAAGGCAAAAGAATCAATCAATATGGAACCGCATAATATACGTCAACGTAAATAAAAAAAATTGATTGCATATAAGTAAATTAATTCTAAATAATTTTTTGTGCAAAAATATAATTTTAAGATTTTCAATACAATAAACACACAAAATATTACTCATACGCCTCAGTATACGGAATTAAAAAAGAAACTTGAAAAATTTAAATATGTCTAACAAAAACTTCAATGGATTTTTATTGTTTATAGTAAACAAATGTTTCTTTCGATTAACTAAAATTACCATCGAATTTGTGTTCTCAAAAATTGGAATAAACTGTTGTGGTAAATTTTACCATTACAAGTTTCACCTCCCTTTTTCCTAACCACCCTCAACGAATTCTTATTGCGGGCCCAAAATTCTGGAAGTGTTTATAGTAGAAACCTGGATCATCAGCCATTCTTCTAGTATTTTGGAAAGCAAATTTTACAGGTCTTACCATAGTTTGCGAAAAGGTTCCACAACAATGAACTATGCAACGGTTGGTTCACATATTGGTTTAACAATATCGTAAAAGGCATGAAGACAATTACCATGCCTAACAATTTGTGTAGGATAGTCACACCAACTTTAACTTAGTATGGCCGAGAGCCAATCGTAAAGTATTAACGATAGAAAATCACTCTAAGAGTATTTTAATAACTTTCGTTTTAATTATAGGCTTGGCTACCGACTTTTTTCAACACAACATGAAGTAGGTTTTCCTCAACCGAAATCGATCGCGTGAAGGTACTCGGTAATGCGAGGAATTTTACACCATTTTCCAGAAAGTCTTGGCTGGAAAGTATTCGAAGGTGAAGAGCTGAACTCATTCACTGAGTTCCTGGTTGATAGCATCACCTCTTTGCAGAGACCGCATAAGATCAGATCAGAGAGAATTGCCTGAAGGCATGTACCCGGAAGGGCCAACCTTGCCATAATGATGGCACTTTTTTGGATTGCGCCCAAAGCTAAAAGACGATCGAAAAATTGTGTGTTTTTGTAAAGACCTACGTAACGTAATTTTTTTGTACGATAGTTTTTTAAGTTTTTTTATTGAGTTAAAGATTCTGTTCTGCTGTGGAGAAGAATTGGGTTGAGCTTCGATAGCTCAATAGATAGTGTTTTCTTCTTTTCCAAGAAAATAGTTTTTTTTTTTTGTGTCCTTCCTTTGTCTCTAATTCGTCCTTTTGACCTTCGCATTAAAAGTCTGTTGTCGGTACTATGGGAAGTGTTTACCGTTTGATTTTTTTTTGTCGAAAATCTTGTTCGAGTGGATTTTTTCTGGTTGTGTTTCACCAATTTTGTTTAATAATTAATAATTTTCGTACATTATTTTGTTCATACTTTTTTATAGAGATTTGAACTTCTGCCAATCTCAAAGTCTCAACTTGTAATTTTGTTGTCATAAGAGATCCTGGTTTTTAATCTCGGCTTCGGCGAAGGTTTTCTAGGCAATAACATATAATTTTAGGGTTGGGTACGATTTGCCGATTTTTAAAATGTCGATTTAAAAAAGTCGACCATTATAATGTCGATTGTCGAAAAGTCGATTGATAAAAATACCGACCGAACAAAATGCCGACTCATATAATGTCGATTTTGAAAATATCGCCGCATGCATGTGAACATCATTCACTTTGTCACTGTCGATCAACAAGTCACTGTCGGTTAACTGTTAATGTTTACATTCGCCGCATGCATGTGAAATCTCAGATAACTGTTAAAGCTTACTTACAGACTTTTTTTTAAGAGTCTGTAAAGTTTTCAGTTGGCCAGTCGACATTTTTTTTGTCGACCATTCGTACGCCACCCATAATTTTAACTTCCCATCTGTAAAATAAAACAACTCTTTTATTTTATAATTGTGTTTAAAAACTAATTTTTCAGCTTTTGCTTTGGTAAACTTTTATTAAAAAGTTTTCTCTCTTTAATCACCAAGACTTGGCGAAATTCATCTCGAGGTATTTCGATATCATTTTGTTATAAATAAAAAATCGATTAATAAAATAATCACCTAATCAAAACCCTTCTTAAACTGAGCTACCGTTCTGGCAATACCTTATTGCTACCTGTGGTGAATTCTTTCGCCTGTTTGACACACCGACTTATGTTTTTCGTAAAGTGTCATTAGTAAACCAAATAACTTTGTTTTTTCTTTTAAATTAGTAACGAATCCCACGTTTTTTGATTCTATTTGCAAAAAAATACATAGCCCGCAAAGACTTAAGTCAAAGAATTCACATAAAGTCAAAAACGAGGTCTTTCTTCAAAAACCAAGTCAAAAAACTCAACATGCTGACATTTTTCTTAACCTCTAATCATTTTCAAACGACACGTATTCGTTTTGACAGAAACTTTTTTGACACTGAACTTTTCAGTCAAGAGTTCGAAGTTTACAGAAACGATCGTCATGTTGGTAATGCAAAGATTTAGGTAGGGGTGTTCTCAAAGCAGGAACAAATACACATTTCTTCTGTATCTTTTCTATTTGAACAATTAATTGAACTGGTCTGTGTAAGGATAATGGTACAGGCTAGGATCATTTTGATTTTAAACGTTTACAGTCCTCCAAAAAGTTTATAACGAACTCGCCTTAGCATTAGACTTTCTTACCAATTTGCCCTGCTCTGACATCAATATTTTAAATTGAGGTGATTTTAATTTACCACACATTGACTGGATTCCATCTGAAGACAAATCCTACCTTGAAACGTCTCTTTCTTTTTCACAATTGGAACTATCTTTTCTCGATAAAATCCTTCTTACTGACTTACAGCAAATAAGCTGTATTGAAAACTGAAAAAATCAATTTCTCGATTTAGTATTTTCTCATGACGCTATTAGTATTGTAACAAGTTTTTGTCACATCTAAAACTTTATGAATAAATTTCTACAAGATTTTTAAATTGAAATGATAGCTAAAAAAAGATAAGAAATAAGACGTCAGAATGATAAAAAACGTGGTCAGGGAAAGATCGCGAATTCCTATTTTTTCCTTTTTGTAAAAACTCTTCATTTTTTATAGAAATAAAGAAGTTCATATTTGCATGATAAAAATTCGTTTTAATTGGTACTTTCGATCAGTTCGACAGTTCTTTGACATTTTACAAACAAAAACGCTTTTGACCACAAATATATTCTAAATAATCATAAATGTGAAACACAAATATAAACTTTTGAAAGCTGAAACTGAATTGCATGTGTAAAAAACTTACTTACAGTAACTTATTTTGAAATTTTCTTGGGCTAATTGAACTCTTAAAAAACGTACATTTTTACCTCATCTTTCAATTTTTGGATTTAATTCTTATTTCCCTACCCTCATTGGCATTAAGCCAATTATAAAATGTTTATAAGTGAAAAATGTTTACATGAAAAACCCTTATTTTAAGGGTAGAAAGGGAATTAAATAACCATTAGGTCTACTTATACCTTTTTCATTTCACATGCAACTAGATTTTAAGCTGATGTTAAATTTCCCTAAGTATAATGACCTCTCAATCAGTACATTAGGAAAAAGATGGATGAGGGTGAGTTTTTCCTAAAATTGACTCAAGGATTCTAAGGAGAAACCCTTTTTTATAATAATGTTGTTTTTCAAAATTATATTTCTTGGAAAATCTATTATAAGCCAATTTCCAAATTTTTATATTTGTTTACATTAATCAAAACAATAGAGAATTTGTTTTCTTTGGAAACACAAATATATCTGATATACATTTAAAACAGAATTGATGGGGCTATCATCTTGAAGTGACATTGGTGTTTTAAATCAGTGACATCAAATTCTTTTATTTTGATGTCTCATACAAACCTTTCTCTTGTTCCAAAGAAAACATCTTGTTGAATTTTAATACAAAAAATATCTTATAACAGTATTTGTTTTCAAAAGAACGCCAATTGTGAATGAATTTTTGAGAAAGGTTGTTAAATGGTTGTCCTTAAAAATGGACCCCGATCAAAAAATTGTTATTTGTCAAATAAATAAACACACACAATAAAAAAAACAAAAAGGATTGTTATTTAAAACAAATGTTGTTTTAGGTAAATTTAACTTTCCTAAGAAAATGTTCTATATTTTTTTGTTGAAACAACTTCGATACCTATATGTAGAAATATATGTTTACTTATTTTATTTATATCTAAAAATAAAAAAAATATACTTCACACGTATAATTTTCTTTTAGTTGAGACGTGTAAATATCGAAGACAGAGAAGAACCCTTTACAATCTTTACACAAAGGACTAACTTTTTGGTGTTAATTAATGAAAACCTCTTTTATGAGTAAAGACTTCTGCATAATTTAATGTATAAATAAATAACTTGAAGAAATAAAAACAGGGACTCAAATATGGTTAAATGAGACTGTTAGGGTTAATTAAGGCTATTAAATAGAGAAGAAGCTTTTAATGTAGGAGGTAAGTACATATTTAAAAGGTTAAGTTCGTTTAAGAAAATAAGGTACCTATTAATAAAGTTTGAGAGTGTTTATTTTTCGTTTTTGAGTACCAAAATTAAATAGAAAATATTGAAATATTTCGCATAAATAAATTGAATATAAAATACATTTAATGTTAAACTTAATACAAAGTTAAAACACTCTTCGAACACTTAAAATACATTATTGTTTATTTAAATAGGCTGCGATTTCATTTGTGTCGACTCAAAATTTGTACAGTAGGAATATTACAAAATTGTTTATTGAAAAAAGTAGTGATATTAAATAAGATTTAAAAAAAGGTTTTTCAGTAAAGACAATTTGTGAAAAATATTATGTTTTAAATGATAAGTCGCATAAAAGGAAATGGAAGTTAAACTGTTTGTAGGTAAAGCTTAATTTGAAGCAAGGTGAAATACAAAATAAAAATATCTTATTTAAACAAATTACTTAGTATGAATTTCAAACATTATAATTTCATATTTAATAAAAATACGTTCAAAAATAGTTCTTCCATGACATTGTAAAAATTACACCTCACCAGATAGTGTCATGGCTCCCCCAGTTCTTGAACGTGTTAATGATTAAAATGGACCATCTATTTTTGAACTCGTACTGTGGTGAGAGTTCTTAAAAATCTCAACATTCATAAATCTGCTGGTCCGGATGGTATCCCAGCTATTATTCTGAAGAGGTGTTCTTACACGCTAGCAAAGCCACTGCGTAAGCTTGTTGGAAAACTGCATTTGTTCAGCCAATCCAAAAAAAGGCGAATCTTCTTCCCCCGAAAATTATCAACTGATTGCACTAAGTTCTATGGTCATGGAAACGCTGATTAATTGTCAGTTTAAGAAATATCTTGAGAAACGGAATACGGCTTTCGTAGCAAAAGATTAACTGGTGATCTCATAGTTCATTTTACCGAACAGTGGAACAAATCTTTACATCGTTTTGAGGAAAGTAAGATTATTGCACTTGATATTTCAAAGGCATTTGATAAAATCTGGCATCTTGTTCTCTTACCGCAAATGCGTGATTTTGGTATTGACGAATCTCTTATTCGTTGGATTAGAAATTTTCTTTCGAACTGTTTAATACAAGTTGTTTTGAACGGATTAAAGTCTGATATCCATAAAATAAATGCTGCTGTGCCTCAGCAGGCTCCGTTTTGCCTTCGACAATTGTAATCATTTTCATAATCCAATACTTTGTTTCGCTGACGATATGATAGCTCTCTTAACTTTTCATATTAGTTTCCAGACTCTCAATCCTCTTCTTCGGATGTTTAACCGTCACGGAAAAACGCGATAAGCTTATTGAATTCCGATCTACACAGCATTGCTGTCTTGAATCGTTAAAGCAAGATAAACCCTCTTTGCAATCTATCTATGAGTGGCACTTGCACAAACAAAACTGAAAATCTTAACATCCTCGCCATGTGCATCAGCAAACACCTTTTGCGGAGCGATCATATACTAGATGCCGCCAAAAATGCCGCAAGATGTTTAAGTTTTTTGACAAGATGCAAGAAATTGTTCTCTGCGTCTGATCTGGCTACAATCTACAAAACCTATATATGTACGTCCGAAACTTAAATATAACTCTCATCTCTGGGCTGGTGCTACAGTATCTTATTTAATCCTTTTCGACAGTATTCAAAGTAGAACTTTTAAAATGATTGGTGACATTAACATCATCAACTCGTTTACATCACTCGAACATCGTCGTAAAGTTTCTTGTCTTACGTATTTTACCGTTATTGTAACGTTCTTTGCTGTAGCGAAATAGCCAGATGCATTCCTCCCCTTTACCAATTTAACCTTAATATCCGCACTTCTAGGAATACCCATCAGTTTACCCTTGAGCCAAGCTTCGGCCGTACTATGAAGTACAGAGATTCATTTCTAAGCCGTACTACGCGAATGTGAAATACGTTGCCAAGCTCTATCTTTCCCTATCATTGCAATGTTCAGAAATTCAAAATCAATGTATACCGGCATCTCCTATATAACCCTTCTGTTTTTTTCTTAATGCTCACACTGTGTCTTTGGCGTATCAAGGGTATACAAAACCCTTTTAGTGTTCGCTAATTATACAAACAAAACTGCAATTATTTATAAGAAAATAAGCTGTTTCATACTATAAACAAAACCTCGGTTATTGCAATTGTCTCAAGATGTCCCAAGTGCTGACTATAGCGTATGAGTGATATTTTGTTTTGCTTTGTTTTTGTTACTTTTTACCTTATATAATAGAACACCCTGGCGTAAGAGTAATATTTGTAAGGTTACAATTATAGTTATTATGTTAATTTTATTGCTCTTTTTTTTAGTTTGACAGAACAAAAACTTTGAAAAAAAAACTTGTACTAAATATTTTCGATGTTGAAGAATATTTTTCAAGCTCACTTTTCCAAACTACTGATGCTTAAGAAGGATGATACCAGCTGGGTTCTACATTTTGCTTTCACTTAAAATTAAAATCAATTAAAAATACAAATTCGAGTTTTAAAATTCATTTTTGTCTGTATTGATTTTTCGAAGTTCAAGACAAGTGAAGTTTGTTGTTCTACATTTCAAAAACGTAGAAATGACAATGACTTTCAAGCAATTCTTGAGAATTTGAGTATTGTTGCTACATTTAAATTCATGTTTTTGTTTCTAAGTATAAACAAAATTGGATAATCTTATTTTTGTAAACAAAACTACCAAATTTTAAGAACATAATTTTTTTAGAATAGTCAGATATTAATGATAACTACTTGTTTATGATTACGGTCTGGTTAGTAATCAAAGTTTTCGAATCGATGTCTGAAAATCGATAAAACCCCGAAAATAGTTAGTTTTTTACAAGTTTTGAAAATGTTTATCCTGATGGGCTGTTTTCGTGACCATAAATATTCTTTATGATTTTTTCTTCATTTTGAGATTTAAAATTATTTTTTTCTGATACTAAAGACAAAAGCAACATTTAAAAAAAAAATTATTGCAAGATTTTATTTTTGGCTTTGAGAAAAGTTTATTCACAGTAATAAAGGTTTTGCCATTGATTTGCAGTCTTGAATTTTGTACTCATTTTTCTGAATAGTACCTACCCCTCTCGTTGGACAGTGGAATACATATTAGAAATACTATTATTACTTAATTTGGAATTTGGAATTATTTTGCGTTTTCTCATCAGTTATCGAAGTGATTTTCACTCGCAAGTCAAACAGCTCACTGATAGATCACAACAGCTATGAACTGTTTTGAAAAATATCAGAACTATTATCTTATTTAATTAAGATTAAATTTAATTAAAATTAAGCTAACTGCAAAAGTTTAGGAACTGATGTTGTCATATGTCCCCTCAACTCTATTCTCAACCTTATAAAGCAAAAGTAGGCAAAAAACGGGTGAACCTTAGATTGACAAAAAATTTGCTGGAAATCAGTTTAAACTTTCTATTTTGGTTCTTAACATTGTGTACAAAGTCTTAAAAATATTGTGTCTTCGTAGTTGTTATGGACCACCTAAAGTCGAAAATAATAGGACTCAATCGCACAATCAGTGATGAGTGATGCGGTAAGTCGACCTCAGGTGTGTCAATACTTGTTGATACATTCGATAGATTATTGTGATGTGGTCTTTGGTCCATTGAGTTATTTGTAGGTTTAAGGGGACGCGCGCCGCCGCCGCTGATTATGGATCTTTTATAGTAACAATGAATTTTAAAAGTTAAACAATGTCCCTAAAAGACCCTAACGTCTTTCAAATTAAAGACGTTAAAGGTTAATTAAAATGAATGTAAAAGAAAATCGAGTATATTTAAGCTTTAAAGATTTATAAATCAAACCAGCAACACACGTACGTTAAAGGAATTTTTGAATGAATAGCAATGGTAATAACAAAATTGCCGTACATGGGACGACACCAAAGTTATTGTTTTGTGTGAATTTTTGGCCGGAGGCGTAATCGGTCCGTGCTTTTTTAGTTATTGAGGCGGCCACCGTCAATAACGAGCGATGATAGCTAATTTCTTATGGCCCAAATTGAACGATATGGATCTAGACGATATATGGTTCCAGCAGGACGGTGCGGCTGGCGGCGCGGCGGCTCTACGTGCCACACAGCAAACGCCACCACATCTACACACAACATTTGCCCACCATTATTGAAAAACCCTTTATAATGTAATAATTTTTTAAAGTACTTTTTGCATCTTTTGATGTTTTTATCTGTAAAACAAAATTTATTGGAATACGATATCTCTTTAGAACATTATTTTAAGATTCTAGGGACCTCAAAACGTCGAGAAAGGTCAACATTTTCAATTCAATAAAACCAAATTTTGTAGTAAACAATTATAGTAATATTATTCTTTTTTTAATTTAATTTGTTTGTATTCTAGTGAACTTTAAATATCGACAAATCATACAGTTTATAATTACTTCCGATGAAGTTATTATAAATTTATGTTTAAGAAATTTCAAGTACGTTTTTTATACAGTATTTTTCAATCTGTTTCGCCGATAAATTAAAATAAAAGACGATCTTTTCGTTCCAACGTTATAGAGAAGAATGATTTATTTTCTTGACATTATTGTCACAAAATAGGCATAATGGTACAACAATAAAAATGAAACATGATAAGCAGAATTTGAATTTGACATTTACAATTATATAACTTTATAAAAACAATCAAATTGAAGACTAGTTGGTGGGTGGCGTTCTGTTTCTTAGCTCAACATTCCTCCCCGGCGTGAACATAGTTCTCAACTCCATCTTCGTCTTGAGACATCATGAAACGATAAAATTAAATGATTAATACGATTCAAAAAAAATAAAACATATAGCACTAGATTAGGTACGGAGACATAAACAGAAAAGTTCAAACAAACAGATCTGGCTGAACGTCAGATATTAAATTTCCAATGTGACTATAGTTGTCTCATTCTAGTCCGTGCACCTTGATTTTCGCTTCGTTGTTTGTTGTTTGTAAATTTGTAAATTGTGTTCAAGTTTGTTTATCAGTGATATTAAATTGTGTTATTTTGTTATAAATAATAAATAAATTGTTAAATATTTATCTGTGGTGTGTGCTGCTAAATAAGGGTAAGTTTTTTTTTAAATTTTGTGTTAATATTGTAGGTAAGTTTAGTATAATAGCGTAATTAGTTGCATTTTACTCTTCCATAAGAAATACACAGGTTTGTGTGTTTCCCATAAGAAATGCACAGGTTTGTGTGTTTCTCATAAGAAATATACGAGTGCGTGTGTTGCCCATAAGGAAAGTACATGTTCGTGTGTATTTCGTATCTCCATTGAGTAAAATTCCATTCGTTGCAGACTAAAGGTCCCTTATTGGTTTCAAAAAAATATTATTTTTATTATTATGATATTATTAGTGGACTGTATTATTATTAATTTTTGTATTAATTAAGTTAATCGACGATAACAGTGGGGTGTTTTAGAATATTTTTAGAAAAAAAAATTGTTGTTTTTTTTGTTGATTTGGTTGACATCGTTTTAATATTTAATGTTTTAATGATTGCTTAAACTTAGTTATAGATGATTGTTTTGTTGATTTATATTTGAATTAGAGTTGAATGTGATTTTAAATGTGATGAATTTATATGTGATTATTTATTTGTTATTAAATGAAGAATGTTCTTGATGACATTAATGATAATATAACAATTTAATTAACATGTTTAGGTGTTTTTTAGTACGTGTGATACTTATGTTTTCTGCTGTGATAAATGAGTATGATACTGTGTAATTGTGGGTGATAGATTTAAATTGTTTAAAAATGCAATATCTCAATACGTTTAATGCTGATTTTCTGTGAGTAACATTTTCTGAATTGTGCAATTGAATGTCTAATGTTGAATATTTTGATTTTCTGTGACAACATTAGAATTGCATGACTGTGATAATCTGAAATATGAATGTTATATTCTGATTGACTGATTCATATTTATTGGTTGACTGAGTGTTTGTATTCGATTGATTGACTGAGTGTTTGTATTCGATTGATTGACTGAGTGTGTATTTCGATTTTGACTGAGTGTGTATTTCGATTTTGACTGAGTGTGTATTTCGATTTTGAGTGTTTTAGTGAGTGCATGTTTTGGTTCTAAATGAGAGATTGTTTTGTTATTGATTCAGTAATATAATTTCTCATGGTTAAATAATTGAGTTTTCGTCGAAAGATTTGTTACAGGGTAGAAGGCATATTTTAGTTATTGGTCTTTTGAATTCACCTGATTTTGTTTTTATAGTTACGACACGAGTAAGCTTATCAGCTCCTTGTACTAGTGAGGTAATACGTGCAAGAGCCCATTGCGATGGTGGCAGGCGTTCATCTTTTAGCAATACTAAATCTCCAACTTGAGGTTGTGGCTGTTGGTGTAACCATTTTGGTCGACGTTGCATTCGAGATAAGTACTCTCCGCTCCACTGCTTCCAGAATGAGTTGACGGCTGCTTGCATTTTATTCCATCTATTTAGATGAGTAATTTTTTCGTCGTTTATATCTGCTTCTGGTACAAGAAAACTTGATGTTCCAATTAGAAAGTGTGCTGGTGTTAAAATGGCGAAGTCTTCAAAGTTGTCGGATAAAGGACATAGAGGCCTCGAATTTAAACATGCTTCTATTTGAGTTAGAAGTGTGCTGAGTTCCTCAAATGTAAGGGTCTCGTTCCTAACGATCCGCTTTAAGTGAAATTTAACGGATTTCACTCCTGCTTCCCATAGACCTCCAAAGTGCGGGGAAGCGGGAGGAATAAAATTCCACTTTGTTCCGATGTTCGTTGTTGCTAATTGGACTTGCTTCCAGTCGAAATTTGCGGCCTTCAGCATTTTTTGAAGTTCGGAATTCGCTCCTACGAAGTTTTTTCCACAGTCACTGTAGATTTCTGTGCAAATACCTCGACGTGCTGTAAATCTTCGAAAGGCTGCCAAAAAGTTTGAGTTGTCATATCGGTGACAGCTTCAAGGTGTATTGCCTTGGTTGCTAAACATACAAATATGGAGAAATATCCTTTGAACGTTTTTCCTCCACGGCCTTTCCAAGATTTGACATCTATCGGTCCAGCATAGTCTACCCCGGTGTGGGTAAATGGTCGCGAGATTCTTACTCGGGGAGCTGGAAGATTTCCCATTAATTGCTGTAACGGTTTCGCTCCAAAACGAAAACAGATAGTACAGTGGTGAATATATTTTTTAACACTAGTTTTCAGGTTGAAAATCCAATATTTTGTCCTTATATATGCGATCGTTTGCTGTATTCCACCATGGAAAGTATTTTCATGCGCCTCCTTAATCAAAAGTTCTGTGAAGACATTGCTAGATTTTAAAATAATTGGATGTTTCTGTTCGTATTGTAAATTTGAATTTTGTAAACGTCCTCCTACTCGTAGTATTCCATGACTGTCAATAAAGGGATTTAATGATCCAAAATGTTTACCTGATGTTGGATGCTTTGTCAAATCCTTGAATACTTCTGAAAAGTGCTGTCTCTGTACTACTCTAATGCAATTAAAGGTTGCATTTCTAATGTCGGTTGTTGAAATTGGGCTTTTTAACTGGTCTTGTGATAATTTTTTAACAAAAAAGAATGCAATCCTTCGGCAGTAAGCAATGGTTCGTACGAGTTGTTTAAAATCTGAAATTTTGTTAATTAATTTTTGTACTTCATTTTCAGTTTCAACGACGCAATGCAGGTGGATTTTTTCTGGACGCATTTCTTCTTCGGTTTCAAACGATGATGTTGAACTTGGGCTCGAAAACTTCCAATCGGATTGAAGGTAGTCTGGTCCTCGCCACCAAAGACAGTTGTCTTTAAGTTCCAATGGTGAAACTCCTCTGGACGCAAAATCTGCTGGGTTCTGTTTTGTAGGAACATGATTCCAGATGTTGACATTTGTTAATCTCTGTATTTCGGCAACTCTGTTACTAACAAATGTTTTCCATTTTGATGGCGGTGCAGCAATCCAACATAAGGTTATCATAGAATCCGTCCACGCAAATGTTTTGACATCATTTAATTTTAAGACCTTTTGAACATAGTTTAAAAGTCGAGCTAACATCACAGCACCACATAATTCAAGTCGAGGAAGCGATATAGTATTGAGTGGTGCAACTCTAGTTTTCGACATAACAAGGTTGGTGTGAATTTTATTATTTTTGTCCAAGGTCCGTAAATAAACTACAGCTCCATAAGCCTTCATTGAAGCATCGCTGAATCCATGTAATTCTACTTTTAAATTATTCTTTTCAGTTTGTATCCAACGTTGAATTTTGATATCTTGAAGTACTGGTAGTTGTGTTTGTAGAGATAACCATTCTCGCTGCAGTTCTGGCGGAACAGTTGCATCCCATGCCAAACCCTTCACCCATAACTTTTGCATAATGATTTTTGCCAAAATCACACATGGTGAAATCCATCCAAGGGGATCGAAAAGTTTGGCAATAGTTGAAAGAACTTCTCGTTTGGTGACTTCTACTGATTCGGATTTGGTCCACTGAAAAGAAAAGGAGTCACTGTAAGGAAGCCATTTGATTCCAAGAGTCTTGATGTGTTCTGCTGACTCAAAGGGTAGCATGAAATCAACTGCACGGTCTTGATGAGCGATGTTCACAAGAGCTTCTTCAAAATTACTGGCCCATTTCCGAAGATGGAAGCCAGCTGATAATAAGAGTTGGTTGACTTCGGTCACTTTCTGTTGAGCTTCGTAAATTGAGTCTGCTCCGCTTACTAAATCATCAACGTACATGTCTTGTCTTATCATATCAGCTGCTAATGGATAATTTTGCCTTTCATCATCAGCGAGCTTATTCAAAGTACGTGTTGCCAAGTAAGGAGCAGATGCGGTTCCAAAAGTTACTGTTTTTAAACGATACAGCTTCAAAGGACTCTGGTTGTCACTTCTCCAATAAATTAGCTGATAAAGCGTGTCTTGGTCTCTCATTTGAATTTGCCGGTACATTTTTTCAATGTCCGCTGTCAAGGTAATCTTAAAAGTTCTCCATTTTAAAATGATGTCCATAATGTTTAATTGTGTCTTAGGTCCAACCAAAAGATGTTCGTTCAAGGACGTTCCGTCAGAAGTTTTGAAGGTAGCATCAAAAACTACTCGCAACTTCGTTGTGGTACTGGACTCCTTAAATACAGCATGATGAGGCACGACATAATAGAATGGTGAATTAAGAATTCCTTGGCTGACATCTACTTCTTCCATGTGATTTAGTTGAAGGTACTCGGAAATGCAAGCTGCATATTGTTTGTGTAACTCTGGATTGTTGTTGAGTCTTCGTTCGAGTTGAAGAAATCTTCTGAAGGCTCCTTGCTGACTGTTTCCAAGTGCAGGTCTATCACCGTCCTTGAAAGGTAATGCAACTTCAAATCTTCCATCTGGTAAACGGCAGGTGTTCATCTGAAAATGCTTCTCACAAGCAGCGTCTTCCGCAGCTTCAGGTTCATCGAACGGTGTTTCTTCAATTTCCCAAAATTTGCGAAGTTGTGAATCGATGTCGACAAACTGCAAGTGTATCCGAAATGTTTCGACAGGTACCTTACCAAAGACGATCCATCCAAGTTGAGTGTTTTGAGCAATTGGAGCAACTGCTTCTGTTCCCCTGACTATCTCCGGCAGAACTATTTCACTAAAAACATCACTACCTAATAGCAAGTCAACGTTAGCAGGTTTGTGAAATGAGGGATCGGCTAAACTCAAACCCTGAATATGGGTCCATTGATGTGGAAGAAACTCTTTATTGGGAAGTAAACCAGTTAAAGTTTTAAAAACGAACGCCCTAGCACCTATCTCAAATGAGGTATGTATCGATTTTAATTTTATGTTGACAAAGCTTTGACAAGAACCTGTTTTGTTATTTCCAAATCCAGAGACTTCGACAAGGGTACGACATTTTCTTAAATTAAGTTGTTGTGCTGCTGCTTCGGTGATGAATGTTGCGTCTGAACCTGGATCTATCAGCGCTCTCAAATTCACAAACTCTCCGTTCAATGACTGAATCTGAACTACTGCTGTGGCAAGTAGAACGAAAGAATTCGCTTGATTTGAGAGGTGATAACTGCGAGTGGTGTTCGTTGATGAAGCTTGATCACTACCTGGATGAAATGCTGGAGCGTTTGGATTGATTTGTGTTGATACTGGATAGCTATTTTGATTTGAAACTGGTATTGGATTTCTACGATGTGGTTGTGAATTGTGCGAATTAGACGGCTGTGAATTGTTGAACTGTGAATCTTGAGAAAATGAAGGTTGATTGTTAAATGACTGCTGAGTAGAATGAGAATCGTGTAAAAGTGAGTGATGTTTCTGTCTGCAGTGATAACATCGTTTCTCACTCGGACATTTGAATGTTTTATGGTTGTAAGCCAAACAATTTTCACAAACTCCTATTTGTTTAACTATCTTCATTCTTTCAGGTACATCCAAATCTAAAAATGAGTAACAAGAGCGAAGTGTATGCTGACCGCGATGACATACTGCACAACTACGAGTATCCTTCCTTGTAGAATTCAAGTGAAATACTCTTGGTTTGAATTTAGATGGTTCCTTACTAGTGGAATCTAGTGACTTCAACCCTGATTGGCAAACAACTTCTAAAGAACGAAAACGAGTTTCCAAAAAAACTGAAAATTCATGGAAAGAAGGTAGCTCCTTTGTTAATCCAAGCTTTTCTTCCCATAACTGTTGTGTTTTTATAGGTAGTTTTTGTAGCAATGTGAAAATCACGAAAACATCCCAACTTTCTACTGGCACACCTAAGTTCTTCAAAGCATGAAGCACTTCTTTCGATTTATCTAACAGACACTTGATGGAATCTGACGTTTCAACCTTAATTATTGGCTGCTCAAAAAATGATTTTAACTGTGAGTTGACTAAAATTCTTTTGTGGTCGTAGCGTGTTGTCAAAATTTCCCAAGCCTCATCATAATTATCATTATTAACCTCTAAATAGTCTAATAATGATGCAGCATTACCCTTTAAACATGATTTTAAATATGTCAATTTCTCGATATTCGATAAAGAAGAATTGTTGTGTATCAATGACACAAAAAGGTCATGGAAAGGACGCCAAGTATTGTAATCTCCATAAAAGGTTGGAGGAGTTATACGAGGAAGCTTAATCTCATGTACATGTGGTGTTTTCATAGTACTATTAAAATGAGATTCATCATTCCTTTCTACCTTTCTAGTGGCTTCACCAGATTGACCACCATCTAACTTCACCAATTCTTCTAAATCGTTTAGAATGTCTGATTTATAACAGAGACACATTTCGACAATGAAATCATATAATTCTTCACACTTATCCGCTACATCTTCGCTTTCATCTGATTTCTGAATGTCATCGAAAAGACTACTAATTTTCTTATAGTTATCATCTAAAACACTCAATCGAACATGCAAATAACTCTTGGATTTTCTTTCAGCACCCAAATTTTTATAACTCGTGAAACTCTTTTTGACTTGAGCACAAGTTTTCTTAAATAATTTCATTGAGGCTGATTCACTCATTGTAATATATGTATGTATGTATATATAACACTCAATATATGATATGATAAATATAAAAATTATTGCACTCACTTTAAAAGCAGGATAAATGATGAAAATTCCACACGATGATTTCGACAAATTCTCCACAGTTTCTGCACAGTAATGATGAACGGTGATAATGATGGCAACAGTTAAAACGGTGACAACGGTAATAACGGTGACAACGGTAATGCAGCAACAGTTATAACGGACAACAGTTATGAAGCAACGGCAATCCAATATCACATTTGGTGGTTAAATTCTCCAAAAAATATTGATTTTCTTTGTTACGTTTATTGCACTTTGTATAATTTGATATAATTACTCACATGAATTTATAAATTAATTGTGTTGATTAATTGCAGGCTGAGATGCTGACTGGGTACTTCGCTGGACAGGACACTGATTGGGAACTCCGCTGGACAGGACACTGACTGGATGCTCCGCAGGACAAGACAACGTATGGGTACTTCACTGGACAGTATGCTCGATGACGCTCGACGTACACTCACAATTTGTATTTTTTATCACAGTATTTTGTTTTGATTATGTCACAGTATTATTATTTTACTTTATTTATCACAGTCTTTAAGATTTACTATCTGTATATTTATCACAATCAACTTTGATGATATGTATTAGTTTAATTCGGCTCGATAGGACCAAATGTTTCGCCGATAAATTAAAATAAAAGACGATCTTTTCGTTCCAACGTTATAGAGAAGAATGATTTATTTTCTTGACATTATTGTCACAAAATAGGCATAATGGTACAACAATAAAAATGAAACATGATAAGCAGAATTTGAATTTGACATTTACAATTATATAACTTTATAAAAACAATCAAATTGAAGACTAGTTGGTGGGTGGCGTTCTGTTTCTTAGCTCAACACAATCCAAAAAAAAGGAAAAGAAAAATTAACAAAATTGTAAAAATAATGTTTTACAAAAAGCCATCTCTATTGTTTTGTTTCAATGTTTTATAAAACAAGTCAAAAAGACTTTCATCATATACAAATAAGTTGAAACTTTTATTTAAAGCAGATACTTTAAAAAAAGGGGTTCATACAAATGTGAGTAAGATGAACCCTTGCCAAGTATTCAATCCTTAAAATCTAATGTTTACTTTTTGAAATCACTTATTAATTTCAAAATTTTGTAAAATGAACTAGATTTACGCATATTGAAAAGAAAAGAAATGCTCTAAGAAACACGTGTGGCAACACTTTTTCGTTTATTTGGTTCAATTTGAGGTCCTAGTTCCTGTGGCATATTTCTAGGTTTAAAGGGAAGCCTTTTATAATGGATACAGTATAGTTAAAAATTTTAGATTGAAAGTTAGAAATGAAAGTTCAATTAGGTCACTAGAAGACCCCTTAGTGCTTTATATAAAATTTAAACAATTTGTCAAATTAATGTAAAAGAAAATATTGTATTTTTAACCTTTTAAGAATTATAAATCAAACCAATATTACATAAAAAAAAGTAAGGTGACTTTTTATTTTTAATAAAAAAAATCTTCATATATTTATCCAAAATTATGTTATCCCCTTCAAAATAATCCCCCTCTGATACAATGCACATGTGACAGTACTTTTTCAAGTCGGAGCTTCGAGCTCCATCAGCTATTCAGCCTAGTATGTTAAATATTGCACTTTCTTGTTTTTTAATTAAAACAATATTCAAATTTTGTGGAATGAAATAATGACAAAAAATTTAATTCATAAAAACTTGCTTCAAAAATGACTTCCTTTGATCTTTTTCGAAAGTATTTCTGTAACGTGTGTACTTATTTTTGTACTCCAAGTTAAATTAAACTATTTTAAGAACCTTTGCCTGTTTTGAAATTTGTGCTGCAAGTCGAAGAATTGCAAAACCCATTTTTATCACTTCCTATTATCAAGATATGAATTCTGATTAGATTTTTAATATCAGAAATGATGCAATTTAGTACAAATTGGAAATCTTCGGAATTGTTTTCAAAGTTTTCAATTAAAAGAAACATAATTTTTAGGTTTTTGAGGCTTACATCAAATTTTTAAAAGAAATAATACATTTTTGTAATATGTCTGGATCCTATTTAGCGTTAAAAAGCTTAAGTCAATTTTTAAATTAATCTTGACTTTAGTGCATAAGTTAGTAGTGTTTTGTTTAATTTTAGTTTATTTATAAATTGCTTATATATTTTCAACGTACTCACCAAAAAAACAGCAACAAAAGACCATCGTATACAAAGTTATAAATATCACTCTCACGTCCGTCCTATCAAAGACATACTCTCCCGAAGGTTCCTCATCTATGTACACTCCACTTAAATTGTAACTTTGATTCGTGATAAAAGACGAACTCCCAGGATATAATTGCGTGAAGGACCTGCTCTCATCTTCACCGCTCCCAACGCCTCCACCTCCGCCGCCACTACCACTGATGATGGTAGAATTTCTCAATATCGTTGTTGGCGATAGTGATGTTGATGCAGGTGTTGTTAACAATGTCGTTGCTCTCGTTAGGATTGAAGTGAAATTATTCACAGAAACAGAATTCAATGACGACAAGGACGACGAGGATGATGATGATGATAGTAACGACGACGATGGACTATCCAAATTGGAATTAAGGGAACGTGTTGTGAGGTGGTGGTGAGCCAGGTTCCTGTGTAACAAATTTGATGTCCTTTCACCAATACCCAAATCTGTAACATCGTCACCAACATCACTTATATTCACATTCATATTCACACCCATAATTGAGGAGGGGTCATATGAAGATGTTGAGGATTTTGATATTGTTAAGGCAGCACTAACTGCCATCTGCAGGATTCTATCATTCGTTGTCATGATTGTACTTTGTTGTTGTTGTTGTTGCCTGTTGGTTGACATTATCGTGGTGGTCGTTGTTGTTGTTGTTGAAGTTGCTGTTGCTGGAAGTGTCCTTTTGATTGAATTTCTAAGAATTGGAAGACATTCATGGACTTCGGAGACATTTTTTATTAACAATCTGCTTCGAATGACTTAGTAAACTTATCTTCTTCTTTTTTTTCGTTATGAGAAGGACATCATTTCAAAAGAAGGATAACTTTTGCAACTTGTATTCATTTCTGTCGATAGGTACTCAAATTAATCTCTTCAGATTTATATATTCCAAGTCCCTCCTTTTGCTCCTTTTGCGATTGAGCTCACTTCATTTGCTTAGGATAATAAATCCTGTGTTTCCTTTTTTTGTTCTGAGTAGTTTTTGAAGGATATGATGACTTTGACTCTTCTCGCTTATCGCATAAAGTTTCTTTACGACTTTTTTGTTTTGGGCAACAGATTCTTGTTTGTCTTTTTTATTTTTCTCATTTTGTTAACTCGGATTTTATTATTTTTATATTTATGTATTTAGTGTGATGGAAGAGGGTGGTGTGAGGTAATTAAATGTAAGCCTCGTATAACTTATATTAACTTCACTTTACTTTCTTTTCTTCCAACGATATGATTTACAAACAAAGTCTTTTTTCTTATTCTGTTAAGGATTCTCTTGATTTTTAACCATAAGGTTTTGTGATTTGTATTTTGTTGATAAGGAGAAAAGGACTATGAGCTTTTTGTTTACACAGTTGATGAATTCCTGAAATTGAAGGAGAACAATTTTATTTATTTGTGGGTTAGCGGCAAAAGTTGATTGTTATTCCTTTGATGGGTAATTTAAAAGAAATAAAATATAAATGTAGGAGATTTTTATGACAACCTAGAGGCTATTTTTTCTTTGCATAGGAATGTTTTCATTTTTATTTTTAGCAAAGGAACATACAGCCATTAATCTCGTGTGGGTGAAGAATGTTAAAAAACAAAATATCATATACGCATTTCAAAGGGATTTTTATTTTTGTAGGGCATTTTTTTAGAACTCTAACCACATGAGTTCTAAAAAATAATAATATCATTCAACATTTTAAGAGGAATTTTGAAATGTCTTATGTGATGTGGAAAAAGAATTTCGTATTTTATTGGAATTTGTGTTTTTGGAAACAAGAAGATTTTTTTATGAAATGGGTAAAAGTAGAAAAAATACTTAAAAACTCTGAATTCTTAAACGGGCTTAGAAAAATTAGTTTAACCAAGTTGAAGGATTGGGTTGGTTTAATAAAAAAACATAATAACACGCTTGTTTAAAGAGTAACCTTCTACAAAGACCCTTTTTAGTACAGATATCTACTTTAACTGAATGTAAAGTTAACGATCTCCAAATCCACTAATTTATTTAAGGTGCTTTTATTCTACGGATTAGTTTTTCATTTTTCGAAATACCAGGTAATATCGTTTCCACCCTAAATAAAACTTTTATCGCCATTAAAAAACCAAAAATTATTTTTAAGTAGATAACCATTTGAAAATACTAAAAACTGATTGAACTGATTCAAATTTTAATCTTCCAACTCGTTGAAAAATAATTAAACTGAATTCTAGTACTCATAAAATTTGGTAGAAGTGTCAAAATGTTTAAAAAAATTCATTTACAAAATCGTTTTTAAAATTATGATACAAGCCCCTTTTGTCGAATACTGCTAACAATTTTTTAAAATTTTATTAACGAATCTTACGAAAAATTTAAACGAGAGCTCAAGATCAATCGGGAATAAGTTAAGGATACCTTTTTTCAACTTAAAAAGATTTTTCGACTTCAAATGTTTTTTTTTTTTTATAAATCTTTAAAACAATTTGATTTGAGTGAAAAAATATATTGGAGGTCAATGTCTTTTCGAATACACATTTAAAGACTTTAATTTTTTTAGCAAAGATTAAAAGTTTGCTTTAAGAATCTGAAAATATATGAACAATTAAAATTTCAAAATAAGAAGGCTAACATTTTTTCGAATTCTGTTCACATCTTTTGGAATTTTTACTTTAAACAAATAACTTTTCTGATCACAGATACATCCAATTTAAAATAGTTTTCGAACCTTCTAATTAATACTCTTTTCGTAAACTTTGCTGAAAACACTGACCAACTTATTATTTTTAATCAGAACTGAACTATATCGTTCATCCTCAAACAATCTCTGCAAACTGATCCCTAAAGAAAAGATTGCAGAAAACCCTTCAACGGAGCCAAAACCAATAAAGAAGTATTTAAAAAGGATCCATACAAGAACTCCATCAATGTGTGTTGAAAAGGTAAAAGCTTTTTAGTCTACTTATAGTTTTGTTTTGGTTTCCTCCACTTGCTTCTGGAACTACACTTTCTCCATGTTTACAACACTGACCCAAACAGCTTTGTCACTAACTTATCTCCTCCACAAGGTCTGATTTCAAAAAAAAACTAAAATGGGCAAACAACGGTTTTCATAGAAGTCTGCAGGGCTAGATGGAATAATTCCATGGGGAATTCAAAAAATTATGATATTCTTAAAAATATTCTTACCGAAATCTTCAATACTTGAATCAATCTCGCTCACATTAAATTCTCATGAAGAGAAGTAAAAATTGTGTTTATACTTAAAACACCCAAATATAGTCATATTAACCCAAAAGATCTAAGAGCTTTAGGCTTATTGCCATTTTGTCTTCAGACATTTGAACTTTTGATTGATATTCACTTAAGGGCAAACATAAAGAAATCTTCGTTATCTAATGGTAAAGATGACTACAATTAAGGCAAGTCTACACACACGCGAAGTTCAACCATGAGTACGTATCTGCAAACATATCTGCGCTATCATGTCTAAAGGTAGTTAAGTCAAACAGTATAAATTGATACATCATATACTGATAGGAAAAATTATCAATTCAAAAATGGATGACTTTACTATAGGAAGAAATGTCTGCAAGGTACTGTTTTTTCCTCCAATCCTCTAGAACTTAGTTGTAAGTGAATTACAAACAATTTTAAAGATTGGGGGGTTCAGAATATTTGACTATGGAGACGATATTTCTATAGCGGTATACTTTAAACAAGCTTAATACCTGGGAGGATCGGTGTGGACTTGTTATCAAGCCTCACAAAATCAAAACTGACCTCTTTACAAAGAAAAAAATATCCAATTACCGACATTCAAGACATGGAGGTGTGTACTCTGAACGACTGAAATTAAGTCTCTCATTCCGCCTTCCAAATCATTGTAGTGTGTTCCAGGCGGAACTTTTGGCGATAAAACAAGTGTTGTCTTGGCTTAAAGAAAACGTGATATCAACATCTGATATCCGTTTTTTCTCAGATAGTCAGGCCACTATCAAATCTCTGGACTCTGTGCCTACAACAGTCTATAGCTGTCGACCTTCTCTAATAGAGATGGCACAACAGTTAAATATTCACATTTGCTGGGTGCCAGGCGGGGCCATAGACACATTCGAGGAAACTGTAAGGCAGATGAACTTGCCAGGAACGGTAGAGTGTAGCCCATCCTACCACGTTTGTCACATACTGGCATACTAATCGCTACTTGTAAACTGCTTATAATGCAAGACGCTGTGAGGAGGGTAGGCACCAGGTGGAACAACATCACCACGTGTCAAGTCACAAAAAACAGCTGGCCAACACTGGATTTAAAACGTTCAAGGTGCTGGCTCTCTCTAAGCAGATCGCATATAAGCTCGATAATAGGTGTCATAACCGGACACTGTCTAATAGGAAAGCACGTCACGAGACTAGGCGTATTCTCAAATGACTTTTGCAGAAGCTGTATGGACGAGGAAGAGGAAGAAACGGTTCTTCATCTTCTCTGCACATGCCCTGCTTTAGCTCGAAAACGCAAGAATTACCTAGGAGAATTCTTCTTTAACGATCTTAACGATCTAAATCATATCGGTATAATCAGCCTCTCACGTTTTGTAAGGGACTCAAGCTGGTTCCATTGAGCTTAGGAGGAAGCCTCAAGTTTCATGTGGTATCACAATGGGCCATTAAACTGGCCTAAGTGTGTCCGTTTCCAACATCGACAGCCGCTTAAGCCTAACCTAACCTAACCTAACCCACATTCAAGCTATTGAGCTTCAATATTTTTACAAAGTGAAGAACTTGGGTTTTAATTCAGATAAGAAATTAAACTAGGAACTAAACCAAACTTTTAAGAAAAAGTAAACATAGCCAGTGTGGCCTCATTATCCAATAAATAAGTTATTGGTAATTAATGGGGTTTACAAACACATGCTTCTTAGTCATAAGACAGTATGTGGACTTTGCTTGATAGCAACGAACTGTGGCAAACTCAGCAAAGTTCAAAGAACAGCTTGCATTTGAATTTGTGGAACATTCCTCTGCACTTGATTTGTCCATATCACTCCGAGGACTACCTAGGAGATGTATCTTTTTTGAGAACGGAGTGTTTCACTTCTATAAGAGTGGATTTAAAACAGACGACAGGGTGGATGGAGGCGTATTCCAGGCATATTCAGACAAAATCTTTGCCTCTTCTTTCGTTTTCCTAATCAATGTAGGGTGTTCCAAGTAGATTTTCTTTCCATCAAAAAAGAATTCTCCTGACTCAAGGCAACACGATGGATTTCTGATGTAGGTGTCTTCTAGGATAGTCAAGTTGTCAAAAAAGTATTGGACTTTGTGCCCACAAACTTAATAGCAATCTAAAACTGTCGATTATTTCCTGTAATGATGACAGAACAGTTCAACATTCACCTTATTTGGACCTCTTGAGTCTTAGAGACAGTCCAGAAAACTTTAAAGCTGGACGAAATTTCAAAAAATGAAATATTGTTTCGTTTGGGCACTAATTATATTACCGGTATAGATTTTTTAGATACTTGTAAACTTATGTTAAAGCATGATGCAATAAAAAAAGCGAAATACCGATGGACTAGTACCATAACATATCTGTCAAATAAATTAAATTTGTCAATTGCCGAAGTAAAAGGCTTAACTAATCTCAACGATATTTTCAGAAACGAGACATAGTAGTGCAGCCCTTTTACAATGACGAAGACTTAACTTAAAAGACTTATACTACATTGATACTAGTGATCTGAGAACTTGCCAAATTTATAGTCTCAAACCTTTCAAGAGTATTGCCTTTTCCTGTCAGAGGGAAGCTTAACATAAAATAGTCCGAGACAACTTTCAAAAACACGATTTTCGACAAAAGTGATCCTAGGCCAAAACATTTTTCTTGGTTTAAAATGTCCTTTAACAATATGAAACAAATTAGAAACATACTGAAACGACTTTTAAGAATATTATAATCAAAAATTTGGGACTAACTTCACATACTTCAAATTAGCCTTAATTCTGATAATTTAAATTTAGAGAATCACTATTTTAATAGTTTATTAAATCTGATATGAAAATATCAAACGAAAACATCAAAGGTATGTTTGTTTTCATCATTTTTTGTAGAAATTTCTTAGAAATAAAAAATTCAAAAGTTGTCAGTCTTACGACATTCTTCTATGATATCCTTAAAATTCCAAGAAACTTTTCATTTATGAAAGCAATTACAAGCCAGTAGTGCATATCGTTTCAAACATTATGTCACATAAAGTTCGCGTAAAAAGACTTTACTCCTTCTAAATATAGATTAACTTTGTTGCTAATTCTAAGTAAAAATCACTTTCAGTTTCTTGGAAGAACACTTTAAACAAACTCAAGCTTCAAAGCCAAACGTTTCCTTATTTCCTACTAATTTTCTTGATTTTTGGAAATATAAGAAATGCTAAAAATGTACATATAACATTTACCCATTTCATATAAAATGTATTTCCAAGAATTTTTCCTCTAAAAACCGACAAATAAAAAAGAAAGTTTCAAGTGACAGAAACCCGCATTAAATAGAAGTAAAATTTGTTGAACATAACACTCAACATAACATTCAAGTTCCTAGAAACTTCCGGTAAATATACATGTGTACATTTTACACAATAATTTAATTAGAAGTATACACAAATATGATGGATGTTTGATATGTAAATAATACAAAGTTACAGGTAAATGTTTTGAGGGTGAAGGTTTTTGGTTTGAGTGGTTTTGTCCTTAATGTGTTGAACATACCTTTCGAATTTGTGTCAATAAAATTAACTAAGCAAAAATGGGATATCTTTTGAGTATTAACTTATTTAGATTTAATTCTTTGAATTATGTTTTCAGTATTTGTCCTTTTGTTAAGGACTCAACCAAGTTGTCGATTGGATTAAAGCATTTGCTTTAAATAAACTTAGCTTGTTCCTAAAAAGTAATCGTTCAATTTATTTATAACTTATTTTTTTGGGTGACTATCTATAATAAATTGACACAATAAAAGCGCGATTAAATTTTAAGGGCCGAAGTTGATTTTGAATAAAACACAAATTATTTAAGAAATTGCTGTAATATCTTGTTGTTATGATAAAATTGATACGGTTCAATTATGTATGAAACAAAATATCGGCCAAATGGTATGCCGGTAATGCGCTTTCTTTTAGCTCTTGAATTGTTGCTTGCTTATCCAGGTACATTTTTTCGTTCAAATAACCTCAAACAAAGAAGTCCAAATCAAGTGATCTTGGCGGCCAATTGAAATGAGATAACACTGCTAATGAATTTGTCGCACAAAAGGGTAATTGTTTCGGTAGATGGGTACCGAGTGGCATCGTCCTGTTGAATTCTTCCAATTAAAGCCATACAAAATTAGTTATTATCTTACGTGTAACATCATTTATAACAACTGCAGAAAAAAACTTGAGGTTAAGGTGTGGTTTACATTCAACATTGGCTCTGAAAAATTAACCACCCTTTATTAATTCCCCTCTATCAGAAAAAATCTCAAAATATAAACTGGTTAAATATTTTTACTTTTTATTATATTTACCTAAATATGAATATTCAGCAAGGCAGATGTATCAAATTTTGTGTTTGGGCAACAAAAATTCTTGAGTAAGCTTTATCAAAAACAAGAATTTATGAGTTATACAATTTGTTCAAAGTTGGTTGAGAAAGCCTAAAAGACCAGAACAACCATCAACTACAGGTACACGACATGTCATGAAATCAAACATTTTGACAAAAAATCGTCCCAGACCCTAGTGGCACCGTTAGAATATCGAATAGATCAGTGAAAATCTTTTTGAGAAGCGATTATTGACTCAGAAAAATCGAACCTTAATTGATATCAAACAACACACATTTTCTGAACAAGCAATTGGTGATTGTTCAGCCAAAAATTCGACTTATTTCGATCCACAACAACCACATTCGTCTGGTTTAGTAGTATTTGACCTCTTGCTCTTTTCTTAGCTTAGAAAAACTGCTCCGTTGACCAGGTTTTCAAACGATAAATGAGTTCTGCTAAAAATCATTCTAAGAGGTAAATTTCTTTTTAAGCTTACTTGTATCAGATTGAAATTATATCGATAAGCGGGTGCCTAGTACCTCAACTGAAGATTATTTTCCAACCCAAGTAAAAAGTTGTTGGGGGCAGCAAGCTAGAGAGGGAGGAAGAGGTGTTTCCACTAAGTCAACTCTCCTTATCCAGCCGACAGAGGAGGAATTCTCGAGATGGAATCAATGGTGCCGTCTACAGTTCCAGTAAGGTTGAACTACTGAGTAAACAACTTCTAGAGCTTCTACGACTTAATCGGAGCCAAGGCCTATAAGGAACGGTTTATCCGGCTCCCCGTCCTTGGAGTTATACTAAGGTTCTGGCCCTCCAGATTGGTGGTTATGCCTTCGGGGTGACTTCCTCACCACGTAAAATTCTCCTAGTTGCGAAGCACCTACAAGCCTCTGATAATGACGGATTTACTGTTGACAACCTACCCAAACGAATTGAATTTTTGGTTTTAGCGGAGGCCCTAGATTCCTATAAAGCAGACATCACGGCCATCCTGGAAGCACGATGGGATGGGCTGGGCAAAAAGAGGATGACAAACTGCGATGTTTACTATGGTGACTGCTACCTAGAAAACCAACAGCACTTATTTGGATTCGGCTTTGCCATTGGAGCCAGACTTAGGCAAGAAGTCTTGAGCTATATTTGCATCAACAAGCCCCTAATAACTATCCGCATCAAGGCTAAATTTGGCAATATTAGCCTGATATGCGCGCAAGCCCCAAAGAAGAGAAGGATAACAACACCAAAGCTATGTTTTTCGAACTCTTAGACAAAACATATGAGCAATGTCTTATCTACGATATTAAAATTGTCCTGGGTGATTTAAATGCCAAGCTGGGAAGGGAAGACATCTTTGGTGGAATAATCGGGAAAGACAGCCTGCACGACAAAACTTCAGAAAACGGATCAAGTTCAGGATTTTGCTGCGGGGCGAAACATCATGGCAGCCAGCACACGTTTTCCACACCTCATCATACAAAAAAGAACTTGGAGTTCTCCAGATCAATCTACCGTCAACGATATTGACCTTATTGCGATCGACGCCAGGCACGCTTTTAGCATCATTGATGTCCGTACTTTCCAACGAGCTAACATCGACTCAGATTTCTATCTCGTTGTAGCCAAGGTAACACTTCGGGTTTCCAGACCCAAGCAAAACGTGGAGATGCTGCGAGAAAGTACAACGTCGAACGGCTACAATCGCAAGAAATCGCCAAATCCTTCTCAGACCGAGTTGAAAATAACCTCTCTCGAAGTTCTTCATCCGCACGAAATCCAACAATCCCGTCATTCCGACTAAGATATGGTCGAAAAAAAAGCATGTCCGTTGAATGGAACCTTAGTATTGTTTGATCAATTCTGAAAAAAAGAAGACCCTCTAAACTGCACAAACTGTAGAGGCATCAGACTACTTAACATCGAATACAAATTCTTCTCTGCCGTGCTATGTGAACGTCTTAAGCATATCGTCTTCAACCTGATAGGTCCTTATTAGTGTGGTTTTAGTCCACAGTCGATAAAATATTCACATTACGATAGATCCTGGAAAAAACCCAAGAACACCAAATCGACACCCACTACCTTTTCATCGATTTCAAGGCCGCATATAACAGGATCTACAGGGACGAGCTGTATTGAGCCATGTCTTGTCTAGTTTTGGCATCCATGCCAAACTCCTCCGTTTGTGCAGGATGACCATGGAGAATTCACGCTGCTCTATAAAGGTTGGAAGCAACTTAACAGAACCTTTCGATGTCATACAAGGATTTAGATAAGGTGATGCTCTGTCATGCGATTTGTAAACATCGTACTTCAAAGAATAGTGAAGAACTCACACATCAACACTATCTTTCAAAAGCCTGTCTAATTATTAGCATATGCTGATGACATTGACAAAATCGGAAGAACTCAGCGTGATGTCAATGGGGCTTTTGTGAGTATTGAGGCAGAGGCGGCAAAAATGGGTTTAACGGTTAATGAGGGCAAAAGAAAGTACATGATGTCGTCAAGAAAGGACATACAACACCGACGTCTGGGTTAAAACGTCACCGCACTGAGATCAAACGCAGCATAACTCTTGATTACCACTGTTTCTTTGGACTAGGAAAGCAATTGGGTGGTAAAATCCTCTCTCGAGGGACCAAAGTGCCGTTATATACGACCCTTATAATCCCCGTCCTGCTATACGGTGCAGAAGCATGGACTATTACAAAAGCGGATGAAAGCACCTTGGGTCGGTTCAAGAGAAAAGTTCTTCGTGTGATCTACGGTAACATATGCATCGAAGGGGAGTGGAGGAGAAGATGGAACGACGAGCTGTACGGGCTGTACAGCGACGTAGACTTAGTCAGAAGGTTAAAAGTCCAACGACTAAGATAGCTGGGTCACTTAGAGCGCATGGAAATCAATGCTCCGGCCCGGAAAGTCTTCGAATCCACACCCACAGGACAGCGCAGTAGAGGAAGACCGTGGATCAGGTGGAGCACAAGTGGTAATCAAGTGAGTCATCTAGCTAAGGACCGAGCTTGTTCGGTGAGGCCCTAGTTCAAACAAGCATACATTAGCAATATAGAATTATTTAAAATAGAAAGCATATCATTATTAAATAAAACAAACAGCAATGGACCAAGGTGACTCACTTGAGGTACACCAGCATTTAAGTTGGTATTAAGGGCATCTTCTGAATATGGAGCTTTAACATGTATCATTAAAATATGACAAAACCACACAATTTAACTAAATATTTTTAGGAGAATTTCAAAATTCACTGTAAAGATGCAATCGACTTGACGGTTTTTTTTCGAATGCATCCAAGCAAAAAGTAGGGAATTGTAATAAATCAATAATTGTAATTTTGTTCACAAGCCCATGTTAATGTTTACAAAGGACATAGGAGCAATACAACAAACAATTATCATACAAGACGATAATTTATAACTATATTTTTAGAACCTTTTATTATATATTTTTAAACATCGGGGGACATATGTATAACATTTCAGAGACTCGTTGATATTTGTTCAACCTAAATGATGGTATTCCATCGGGATCATGAGTAAAGCATTCATTAAGCTTTAAAATATTGTTATGTATAGAAACATCAAAAATCGATTGATGTCTATGTCTTATGGTAATATATACATACATATGTACAGGTACATATTCAAGAGGCGTAAAGTTCTGATAATCACTTCCTTGTCAAAGACTTAACGAATAGGTTTGGTCCCATAATTGTCCCTGAATAAAAAATAAAAAAATCCTTATTAAATATTCTGATGGATTACAAAATTTAAATTGACCGAAATACGCAAAATCATCGTAGCACACAAAAAATAACCATCATTAATATTAAGTGACGAACAAAATAAACTAAAAGTCCTCAGTCACTTTCCACAAAAACAAACCAATACTTCATAAATTCTATTTAAATTCCACTTTAAATGAAATGTCAAAAAAATTGTGATATATTGAACATTGTTGTCTGAGATTTCAAAAATTAAATATTTTTGACAACACAGCAAAATATCTTCATGAATATTTAACTTATTTTGTTTGGTGTTGTTGTTTCGTCTAAAGTAATTAAACTTGGTCTGATGGACCAACAAAAATATATTAAAATTTTATCGTGTAACTAACCTTCAAAAATTACTTCTATCATAATTTATATTGAATTTCTGTTGTTGCTTTTGTTGTTTGGATTGATGAGAGGATACAAAACCAAGAGTCATATTTTATTCCACAAGGACGAAGCTCCACTAAGCCAGATTGATTATGCTTAATTATTGGGCAAATAATTTATGTCTTTTATCCTCTCTCTCTCTCTCTCTGTCTATCTCTCATTTTCTGTGGCTCCAAGTGAAGTGCGAGTCCTTAAGAATGTAACAATTTATCATTTTTATTACTCACAAGGGATCTTTACGCACTATACTCGTTATATAAGTTTGTATGAGTTGAGTATCTATTTTATTATGCATACGAACTTCTGCCTATGTCCTTCATCGCATAAAATAAAAACCCATCCATATAAAAGTCAATGAACATTTATCTGAGTTAAGTTTATCGAAGTTCCACTTGAAATGAGTTTGGATTAATACACCATGAAGAACCAGAAAAAAAGAAACCAAAATCAATATTTATTCACACCATGAATTAATTTATTTAAATAAAAGAAATATTCTATAGGGACTTTTCCATATGCATATTGGACTATAGGTTCTCCTATTTGTTTAAAGTCATTGATCCGAACATCATTGATTTATGTTGACTACCTGTAGTTTTAAAATTGTTATGATGAATTTATATGACTTATGAAAGGACAACACCAGGAGCACACAAATACATCTACGAAATAACCCAATGAATTAAATCTACCTTCGTCAATGTCCTTGCCATCATCATCATCATCGTCGTCGTCATTCAGATATCAGAAACAGACGGATGTAAGGATTTGTAATTTTATTAAATTTTCTGTCAGCATATCAAAAGTTTATTGGATCATTTTATGTACGAGTATGTGTATTTTTATGTAACAGGCAGGTGATGGGTTTAAATATTTGGAATTTATATACCGACATAAAATATCATTCATATTTCTATTTCGATATCCTTTGAAGGATGAAGGGGAATATTTTATTGTTACAATTCGAATGTAGAGTAAAAAAAAATAACACGAAAATTAAATTAAATGTTCAAAATCTCGATTTATGTTTTTGAAGGATCAATTTTTGAAGATGGAAGGTTGAATTAACTTGGTTATAAAATTTGTATGGCCTAAAGAATTTTTTACTGTGAATTTTTCGCTATCAATCTCGTAAATGGGAACGATCTCTTAAGAACATCAGTGTTTATACTTATTTTATGTTCAAATCGTGAATTCAATCACATCCAGGTCCAAATTTCTGATTGACTTATTGTCATTTACTCAAACGACAAACTCAGACTTGAATTTCCATTACAAAGGAAAAATGTTTTAATATACTCACTTAAAGTTTAAGAAGTATTGGTTCTTTTTATGAAATTTGACTATAGACTCAAAACTAAATTTGACCTTAAGTTATTTTTATTAATGATGGTTATTTTGTATGTTTTATGTTATGTTTTACGTATCCTTGGATATATAAAATTTATAATTATTCAGGATAGTAAAAGAAACCTATGACATCAAATTCAGATCTCTTCATTAAGCTTGATGTTGTCTTTAACAAGAAGTTGTTGGCATTATTTTCAAACTTCCTAAAATCATTCAAAATTTACATAAATACTATTAAAAGTAATCCAAAAGACATAAAATAAACATTCACATTAGGGTCCTATAAATTAAAGGATTTAATTTTAATTTTTGGTATTGAAACCCACATCATGAAATTCTTTATTTTTTTCCATAGGAAGTTAATGTAAAGGGTCCGATTTTTCGAATTGAAATTTTACATTTCTCAAAATAAAAAAAAAAGATTTTTAGAAAGATGTATGCGCGTGCGTGTGTCCGTTTGCTTGTGACCCTTTTTCGTCGTCCATAGCTCAAGAACCAGAAGTGATATCGACCTCAAATAAATTTTGTTATTTAAAAAATATTGCAGAAAGATGCAGAAATGGCTCTCAGAAAATTGGATGGGTGTTTTTTTTTTTGAAAATTTTGGTAAATATCTAAATATCTCACGAACCAATAACGCTAGAGACTTAAATAAAATTTTATGAATATATTGTAGAATGATAACAAAAAAATAAATATTTGGAAAAAATAAAATTAAATTTATGGTGCAACGAAAAATAACGTTTTTAACATCTGGTAAAATTTTGAGAAAAATCGAATGGAAAGTTTTTTTTTTTTAAAAAAATAAAATCCTCAAAAACACAATACTTACACTTGGCAAAAATTTACTTTCGACTTAAATGGCTTTTCAAAAATTAAAAATATTGGCTTCAAACTTATTTTATTTCACAGAAAAAATATTGTTTTCGATATTCAGTAATTTTTATATAAAAATCCAACAGTCCGTTTTTTCATAAAAAATAAACTCTACAAAAAATAGCACGCAAATTTGGTAAAAATTGATACGAGTACATATAGACAAACTTTAAAGCAAAACAAATGGATAGACGGGATGGGAAGTTATCAGTGTGGGTCGCATCCCAGCCTTTTTTTTGTTTCTTAATTTTTTCAGCAACTTATAAACTGATTTTATTAATGTTTTTTTTTGAATAAGCTGTTATATTTCCTTAACTATATTTGATTATCAAAAATGCAATTTTTTATTGTTTGGATTTTTAAAAAAATATTGAATTTTTATTTTTTAAAACTCTGTATCTCAAAAACCGGTCAACATTTTTTTACGAAATTCAAATGTAAAGCGTACATTTGAAATCACTTAACAATTGGATACCAAAAATAATAGAAATTGAAAAATAGCATATATAAAAAATTAAATTTAAAAAACACGCTCTAACGATTTTCAAAAAAAAAACAAAATTTGAAAAATCAGGGGTTTTATGATATATAAAAAAGCATTTAAATTTTTGAAAACAAACTTATTTTTCGATTTTTCGTGTAAAATTTTGAATCTTAAATTAGTATAAAATTTGTTTTCTATTAGAATCACTTTTTAAACGTATGTATACACATTATACCTGTATACGTGCTACGTACAACCTCTTCAACTATTTATTACGTGTCACTTCATAACCAAAATCCAAAACGTACAAGAGCCTGACTGTAAACAACACATGAATAGCAATTTCTTGTACTTGAACGAAAAAAAACTAAAGGTAAAAACTCCATATTTGTTCTAAAAACTTGTGGGAAAGAAGGAATATGATTGGATTGTAGTAAGTACCTTCTAGCAACTAATAACATTTCTTCATTATCATCATAAACATGGCTGAGCACACCAATGAACTATTCTTTTTTCGTTTTAGACACCAGCCTAACTACACAACCAATAGGCGATCGCTTTACAATTTAAACACACATGTTCTTCCTCTTTCTTATCTTCAGATAATTTACATTCCATCCTGGTCCTTCTAATATGAATTTTAAATAAAGCTATCCAAAGGAAAACGATTTGAACGAACTAGTTGAATACACAACCAATTGTTTTCGTTAAGTAGGCTTTTAAATATTTTCCATTGCCGGGATGAGTTATCCTAGGATGAGTTGTGTCTTGGGATAAATCACAGGGTTTTTGATCAATCAAATGGCATTTATATCTTTGAAGACAAACTTATTTTACAGGTATATTTTAAAATCTTATATAGGTAGGTACTTTTTTAAACAGACTGTTTGCAGTCCAGTCGTGCATTTTATTTTTAATTGCTGTAATAAAAAATAATAAACTCAATTTTCTTAAAAACTTTTCTGCATTTTCTTTGTTATTATCTAAATAACCATAGAAACTAATTTGTGAATTGTAAACACTAAAGTCTTTAATTGAGTGAAGTCTGCAAAGTCAGAGTCAGTTAACCATTTTTATTAATAAAGCAAAGTTTGAAAATGACTATTCACTTTTATGTAAAAAGTTAAAGACGAATGACGAGTTTGCACTTCAAGTCAAAAATGTTGGTCAATTGACTCTGTCAAAAAGTCAAAGAGGCTGTAATCAAATTGACTTTGAGTCAATTGTCTTTTTTAAATTGCCTTCAAGTCATGACTTTTAGAAGTAATTTAACCTTTATGTTAAAAGTCAAAATTATTTTGCAATTCAAAAAAAGTCCTCACTTAAATTCACTAAAAAACTTAGGGTCTTACAGCTTCCCTTAGCAAGGAAAATAGTCATCTAGAAATACATAAGTATTTCCCCCATTAATGTATTAAAACGTTACAATATATTATATAAAATTTAATTCAAGTCTCTAGCGTTTTTGGTTCGTAAGATATTTAGGGTTAATCAAAATTTGCAGCTCTTTTTCAAACTGCGATAGTAAAAAAACAAAAACGCAATTTTCTTGAGAGAGAGTTTTGCAGCTTCCCTTAGCAAGGAAAATAGTCATCTAGAAATACATAAGTATTTCCCCCATTAAAGTATTAAAAGTCCTGTCAAATTAGACACATCAACTCGGAATCGAGGAATATCGAGGAAAATTAGAATAATCACTGAAAACTCAAAGTGGGCACAACTTTTGAACGGTAAATACTACAATATATCTTTTGTAATTTTTTTTACGAAAAAAAAAAACATTTGAAAGTTACCTCGGTTTCAAAAAAATATCATAGAAAAATATTACTTATTAAAACAAAAATTAAATATTTAAAAAAAAAAATATTAATAAATATTATTAATAAAATTTCGAAAATGTATTTCTTTCGCATACAATTTCTTCATTTTTTTTAGGCGGTTTCGTAGAACATTTTCGTCTCAATCTGTATTGTCAAGATTGTGTTACTTCGTTATAGTAACACTTGAAAATAAATTATATTTTTGATTATTTAACAATTATTGATAAAAAACCGAGTCTAAGTATTAGAATTTAATTAATTTGTTCTAGAATCAATTCTAAGTCTAAAATCTTGATGTTAATAATCTAAGCTCTTTTTCGTAGAAAATAGGATTACTTAAGCTATCTTGTAGTTCATATCATGACTTAACATTTATCGTTTAAGAGTTGCAGTCTAAAACGCAAATTTTCGACAAAAACCACTTAATTTTTGAGGATTATTTTTCACTTATAAAAAACTTATTTAAAGCCATCAATGGGAAGTTTATCATTCTAGGTCGCATTTAAGCATTTAATGCGTAACAAATATTATGTTAATTGAAAACCCCATTAAATAAGTATTCCAGAAAGTAGGATACCTAGTAGCTTAAAAGGTTTTTTTTTTTTAAATCAAAATTTCACGTAACAACTTAAAAAGTTCGTGCGACGCAATTTGTCATGTGTATGTACATATATTTATATTTATGTAGGTAATATTTCCTTGGTTGATAGATTGTGTTTTTGAAAATTTTGTTTTTTTACTCAATTCAAAGTAAATTTCATTTTCTTAGAAAAACATTCGTATTACATCCAACGGAATGTTCAAAGTCATAATCTTTTTTTTTTTGGCGATATGAGAAAAGTGAAAAATTTATTATACTTATCATTTTAATTTAAAAAATTCACAAGAATTCTATTTTAAAGCTCTAAGAAAAAAATACCAGCAAGCGTGTTTTAAATTCATTCGGCATACATATACAATTCGTATTCCTGGAACTTCCGGAACGTTTTAGATTAATTTCAAAATTTAAAGAAAAAATATGAACATGTACATTTTCGACAAAATGAGAAGACGGTATGGTGGTTGCTTGACATGAGAATGATAACACTCTCTAGGACATGGGTTGGGAATGTGGTTTTTGGTTTTGCTCCTAAACTTGTATTACCTTTCGAGTTTGTGTCTAAATATCAACGAAGCGTAGATAAGGATATCTGTTTTACTTTAAGCATTAATCCTTGTTATACAAAGGTAGTTATTTTTTTAGATTTCCAGATTTTAATGTACACAGCAAAGAACTTTTACGTAGATAAGTGAGGTTTTGAGATTTTTTTCATGGTAAATGACCTAAAAGCTGTATTATAAGTTCTTATATTAAAGGTCTGATTATGTATCAGAACTTATGAGATTTGTATTAACTATTAGATGGCGTTCTAGTTATAACTTAATTATGTTTAAAAAAGTCATAGAGTAAAATCAGTCTTCCAAATGATCAATTCCCATTGTCTAAAAATAATTTTGCCTCAAAGTCCCCATAACAAGTGGCAAAATAAACCTCATTGTTGTGAATACATAAACATGGTTTAAAACTTTGACGTAAACTTAAGAAACCTGAGGTTCTGATGGATACTATTGAATTTTGTGGGAATCACTGCTCATTAATTGCAAATAATATATAATCATCATCATGATAAATTAATCAATTTATTTAGCTTCTTCGACAGAAAAACAGAACTGTCATTGTGGTTCTAAATTACATCATCATTAATTAAGTTTTAAAATAAATTTAAAACACTTGAAAACTTAGACTCAATTTTGTTGTTGTTGTTGTTGCTATTTGGAAGTATTATGAATAAGCGTGATCCAAAAGTAATGTTTCATGGCAAAACAAAATTAAAATTCATACCAACTTAGAACTCAACTCTCAACATGCTTAAGGTTAATTTTGGATTAGATTACGACTTTGTTTTTTTATTTAATCTATAGTTTTCTAAATATTGTTTAAAACTATTGAATTGACAATTTTTTTACAAGAAGTAAAAACTTAAACAAAAAAAACAAACTAAACTAAAACAAATTTGTTTTCGACTTAAATATCTTTTCAAATATTAAAAATAGTAGTTTCAAACTAATTTTATCTCACAGAAAATATTGTTTTCGATTAGTAAAAATTGTTTATCGGCTACAAAACTAGATTTTGAAATCAAACTATTTCATCAAATGCAAAATATTGTTGGTAATTTTTAAATTTTTTAAAATACAAATTTAGAATAATAGACGGGATGGGAAGTTATCAGTGTTGGTCGCACCTCAGCCTCTTTTTTTAAATCAGAAATAAAAACAATGACATTTTTGATCATCAGATATAACTGAGACTATATAAAAAATTGTGCAAATATGATCAAAATCGATTGATTAGTTCTTGAGAAAACTTAATAATAACATAACGGTTGTCTTGAGGGTTGCCTTCTGGATTAATACAAAAAATCCATCGGTTGTTTTGAAAAATATCGAATTTTCGTTTTTTGACCTAGAAGTTTGTATGACTACTGTTATTTTAAGTCTTACACAAAATTAAAAAAAAAAACAACCGCGAATCAGCTCAAAACCTTAATTTCTGAATTTGCATTCAATTGGCTTAATACTTAAGGCTATATGGGCCGGTACAGACAGACGAGGTATCCACTTTTGTAACTATTTACTTTTTTAACCATTTAACTATATTCGAAAAAAAAAATTAATAAATCAATTTTATAACAATAAACATAAACATTAAAAAAAAAAAAGAGACTGGGATGCGCCCCACACTGATAACTTCCCATCCCGTCTATCCATTTGTTTTGCTTAAAAGTTTGTCTATATGTACTCGTATCAATTTTTACCAAATTTGCGAGCTATTTTTTGTAGAGTATATTTTTTTATGAAAAAACGGACTGTTGGATTTTTATATAAAAATTACTGAATATCGAAAACAATATTTTCTGTGAAATAAAATAAGTTTGAAGCCAATATTTTTAATTTTTGAAAAGCTATTTAGGTCGAAAGTAAATTTTTAGCAAGTTTTAGTATTGTTTTTTATTTAGAGTTTTATTTTTTGTAAAAAAACTGTCAATTCGATTGAAAACAATATTTCTTATAAGATAAAATTAGTTTGAAGCCAATATTTAAAAGTTTTGAACAGATATTTGAGTAGAAAATTAATTTCTAACAACTTTTGTTCATTTTTTTGTAGGTTTTAAAGTTTTTGTACAAAAACAGTAAATTCGATTTTTTTTTTAATTTTACTGAATGTTAAGAACAATATTTTTTGAAAGCCAATATCTACAATTTTTGAAAAGATATTTGAGTCGAAAATCAATTTTTACCAACTTCAATACATTTTGTTTAGGTTTTTATTTTTTGTAAGAAAACTGTCAATTCGTTTTTTTTTTCAAAATGTGTCCTAATGCAGAAAACAAATTTTTTTATAAGTTCAAATTAGTAATAAGTCATTATCTCAAATTTTATAAAAGATATTTGAGTCGAAAATCATTTTTTACCAACTTTTGTTAATTTTTTTTCGGTTTTCATTTTTTTGTAAAAAAAACTGCCATTTCGATTTTTTTCAAAATTTTACTGAATGTTGAAAACAATATCATTTGAAAGATAAAAGTAAATAAAAGCCAATATCTCAAAGTTTTGAAAAGATATTTGAGTCGAAAATCTTTACAAACTTTTATTAATTTTTTTTAGGTTTTTATTTTTTGTAAAAAAACTGTAAATTCGATTGTTCTTAATATTTTATCAGATGTCAAAAACATTATTCTTCGTTGCACAAAATTGTTTTGGAGATGAAATCATATTTTAGTAGTAAAATTTTAGAGTTGACAATTTTTTTTTGATTTATAAAAAAACCCGTTAAATGGATTTTTTTCAAAAAATATACTTCTTTGATATCACATTACAATATATTATACAAAAATTTAATTCAAGTCTCTGAAAGTATTGACTTCAAAATGATTTTATTCAATGCTAAATTTTGTTGGTTTCGTAAGATAATGGTCTTAAAAAATATGATCTGTATTATTTTATGATTTTTGTGCCCTTCATTTTTAGTCAAAGACAAATGTTTACCAATTTTAGTAGCATTTTTGAAAGTTTTTTAACTTCTTAAATAAAATAAAAAATAAATAAATTAGATGGCACAACTGTCCGTTTGAGGACTAGGGTCTAGTGACTGACAACTCTCAACCATTCCTGTGTGCGAGTACTGTTATCAGGCATGGAAGGGTAATACATACAAATACCGTGACATTTCTGAAGTCAACATTTTCGACAAATCGAAACGATTTTAACCACATTCAATGTTTACTTGAAAAATAATGGAGACCATTTTTGATTAGACAGTCTCACCTAATGTTTAAATTTTGTTTATGTTAGAAACACATAGATTAATTTCAAATTCACCACAAAATACTTTACTAAATAAACCCGTTATGCTTTGGGGTTGTGTTCCATAAAATTAATATTAAAATTAAGTGGTTTTTCATGAAAAAAAGAAAAAAAGGAATCCTTTTTTATGCCTAATAATTTGTCACTACAAATTATACATATACATACTATATGTTAAGATGCAAAACCCTGTAAAGCCATTCAAATATCTCTGTTCCTTAACCACACATCACACACATGTTTCCTAAAAATATATAGACTCGGGTTTTGTGGGTTTGATTAAATTAAGTTATCCTTTTTTGCACAAAAAAAACACATCGAACACATCGATCCAATAAAAGGATATTCGAGGTTTAGTTTGTTTTTGATAGAAATTAATGAGCAAGCTATTAAGAAACTTTATATATGTACATAAACACAAATAGTAAAAGTAAGTTTAATAATATCATTTCGAAAATTATACTTGAAATAAGTTTAAAATTCTTTAAGACAACTCTTGAGACTTCCAAAGAAAACGAAAAAAAAACCATTCGGCCCCTAGATGATGGAGAAAATTCTAAAAGAAAAGTTCTTATAATCCGTTCTGCCTTCAAGCCTAAATACGTATATATCTTTTAGTTAAAGATAAAAAGTCCAGTAGCGAAGTATTTTAATTTCCTTATCGCTGTGAGTGAGTTCCGAAGCAAAACGAAGCTAATTAAACAAATCTTATTAATTTTCTCACTTCCTTTCAAAAATCCTTTGATACAAACACAAAACAAGCCCCCAAATCTTCATCTAATTTTCAAAACAACAAATCATGATCAACCAGTCTCTAATCATCCTTTGTAAACAATTTTGATTTGTATTTTAATCATCCCAACAGGATGTATTATTTAAAAATTTAATCCAATATCTTCTAATGAATTAAAAATCAAAGCTGTGCAAAGGAAACAAAAATAATTAACACTCACTTGACTGATTTTCCTTAAAATTTCCCCAAAAATTATCTCTCACAACATTTTTTTGTAATAATTTATTCATGCAAAAGTTTTACAAAAGAACGCCTTTGAATTTCAATAAATTACAAACAAAAATGAAGAAAAATATTGCCACGCATGTTTGGCATTTCTAAAATATCTGTTTTATCATCATTTTCCAGTGAGCTTACTCTCAACCTCATTTACACCGAAAATATCCGAGTTTAATGAGATTTTCCCATGAGCCGTCGATATTTCAAAATCAATTTCCCATTCCATTAAAATTCGGTTCCGTTTTTCTTAAATTTAAATATTTTTGTGAGTTTCTTTTCTTTGTGAATTTTTAGAGCACTTATCTTTTCACATAAATCGTGATTGTTAATTTCTATTTGCTTGTTTGTTTGTTTGTGTGTTTGTTTGTTTGATTCTTATCCTCGGAACAAGTACCTTACATAAAAATACCATCCTACCTTCTTACAAGCTACAAAACAAAATGTGAAAAAGGAAATTAAGACTTGTTGAAAGTCTTTGATTTGGTCCCTGGAGCTAAATTTCTTAGACGTTTTGTTTATGGCTTTTTTAATTAGAAACCATGGAAGCAGATATGTATAAAGATACACCTCTATTAATTTAAGGTTCGTATCTTACCTACTTTATGATAAAACAATGTTTTAACATAGGTTCATACGTATGGGGGTGCAGAAGGCAATATACCTAATGATGCCTGAGTTCAACTAACGCGAGAGCTTTATCTACGACTTAGGTACCCTTGTCTACTACCTCTATCTATGTGGAGTACATGTATAAAGGTAATTTTTCCCCAACAAAAAAAACCTGAGGTTGTAGAAACAAAAGTCAAGCAAATCCTTCCCAAGTGGCAACTAGGTAGGAGGATATCTTTGTCTTGTCAATATTGATTGCACAAGATCCACAGCGAGATGCGGGAAAAGGAGTGCTCCTTTCATTGGAGCAAGATTATCCTTGACATGAATATTGTTGGAGTGTGGAAAAATGGCACACAAAAATATAGAACTATAAACCAAAAGGGTTTCCAAGCCACGTTTTTAAATTGCCTCATCAGCGTTGTGTCCTGATTGTGATGAAGATAAATGTGTAAAACCAGAAAAAAGAGGTTGGGGTGAAAGTGGAAGGTATCTATCTGTGCGCCTTTCCGCATCCTTTATGAAATGACATCCAGCTACATTGTACACAGATACACTGATGCCAATGATGTTATTGTCATTGTTGAGCAGATTTATAAACTACAGATTTATTCACTACAAAATTCGTTGTTTTTTGTGTTTTTATTCACAAAACTAGGAGGAGGAAGAGTATCTAAAGTTTTTTTGCAAAATGAAAATGTGATGCTTTTAATGAAATATCTTTTCATGAACATCAGGATAAATAACACACAACAAAATTTAGAGAAAGGGAATAAAGAAAATAATTTTTTTTTTTTTTTTTATTTTTGGGCGAAAATAATGAAATGTGTGAAGAATTTTTGTCCTTTTTTTTAGTTTGCACAAAGGAATAAAAACAAAGGATATATATTGAAAATAACAAGGACATATTATGTATAAAGGATATAGAAAATAAACAATGATCAAAAGTGACATGTTGACATATTACTTACAGACTTTTGTGATATTTTCTAGTGAAGTGGAATATTTTTTTGGAAGCTCGTGTAGATTTTTTTGAACTTGGACGGTAGTTTGAAAATAAAAGTAAACGTATTGGATTAAAACATTAATACACAAGTGATGGTATCGCATTCAGCTGTACACTAAACAAAACAAGTCGTCTTTCGCTCAAACAACTTTGGGAAATATTGAAAGCATAAGCATTTGGTTTTTTAAAAAGATATTTTGGCCAAAATGAAGCATTAACCGCTCCTGATAAACGACTGGTAAGCTAGTGCACAATACACAATTCACGAACTTGAACTCATCATCGATCTGAACAGCTTAACATTTCATCTTCTAGACTGATGAGACTTTTAAACAAAAGTGTCAATTAATTTTTTTTAAAGGTATAATTGAATCATTTTGTTATTACTTAGGCAGTTTGGGCCTAAGAACAGATTCATACAAAAATTCGTGTCTTTAACACAAAATTACAAAAGTTGTCAAATTATATCAATTAGGTTGCCATTCGAACTTATTACAATGGTTTTATCCATGTCCAGTAGAAGTCATTACATCCTAATTAATAACTTTATTTTGAACCCGGTTGTGGTAATTTATGGGTTTCCCAAAGGAAGTCATTTAGGGCCACTTCTTTTATTTTATTTATCAATGATATTGCCAGTAGTTTTCTAAATATTTTCTGTATAAAGTACTCTGATGTTCCTGAATTGTTCTTACTTATAAAATCTATTTCAGTGGGTATGTTGTTTAATCAATGAGAATTGAAAGAATTCTGAAACATTTAGGAAACGGAAGAGAACACCGAATGCAATGCCCAAGCCTAGCCAAAAGAAGAATCGTCATTCTGGAAAAATTCGTTTTCTATGACCTATGCGACATCTAATTCTTGCCATCTAAGGATGTTATGATATTTTCACAAAAATCAGGACGGTTTAGGATGGGCAACCTCAAACTAGATCCTCATCAACTTTCCTCTACCTTACCAAATCCTTGCCATTTCCTGGGGAGCACAATAAATCCACAGTGATTCGAGAGATACGCTTTTCGGTTAACCTTGGAATATCTCAATTAAAACTAACCTGACCTAGGCAAAGAACCCTAAGACGATTCATTCATTTGAAAATAATCTCATTCAAGCAATCAATGAGCTAACCATCAACATGGTCTTGAAAAATTGGAGCATCAGGGAACCCACTAGCCGTTCCATCATAAATGGAAAAGTTTAATCTTAATAAAATAGTCCACACAGAAATTTTAAATTATTCACTTGATTACTTTTTTTGTAAGGAAGCTTAAATTACTATTCTATTCCTTCTCCTCCTAGTTTCTAAGAGAAAGTTTCACGAATATATTTTTTTATCGTACATAAATTTAATTGTTCTAGATTTAACTTTTACTATTTGAAAAAAAATTGATTGATTGGTATTTTTGCTAAGGTTAAATTTAATGAAATTTTTGTATTCGAAAAGCTGGATTGGTGTTTACTTTTTTACATATAATTACAAGAAAATATTTTTGACATAGTTTTTTTGATGAGATTAGATTTGGATTCGTAAAAAATGTAGAACTTTGTTTAAAAATACAAATGTATACCCCCAAAATTTTTGGTGACAAGTTTTCAAGCTAAATTTTTTCCCATTTTCTATTAAGCAATCATAGACTATTTGCAAAGCCAAATAAAAGATATTAAATAAATAAAATAGTTTGCACACTATTGTTAAGTTTCAATCTACATTTTACAAGAAAGTGAGGAAATATTATGTTCTATAAAATGGAATTAATTTTAATCGCAAGCGCAAACTCTGAAGTACCTTAAGGTAGTCACATTGCTCCACAACTTGTTAGCAGTTCATAAGGTATTAAGATAAAACTTCAAAATTTTGACGTCTGATAATAAACTTTTTTTGATTACTATACGGCGTGGCGATTAAAGAAATGTAACACTTGTAGTACCCGCCGTGGCGTGGTGGTTAGTACGTTTGCCAGAGGCCTTGGGTTCAATCCCCGCCATCTAAAAAAAAAGTTTTTTCGTAGGTTCTGCCTCATGCTAGGAATTGACAAAACCTCCAAGAGTAATGAAAAGTGCTTTCTCAAATAGCCGTTCGGAATGGGCTTTAAAGAGTATGTCTACTCCATCCCTGATAGCATTGCTCGCACACGGGAATGATTGAGAGTTTTAAGTCACTAAGCCCTAACTCTCAAAGGGCTGTGCTGAGCCACCTAATTTATTTATTTAAGACTTATGGAAAGCCCCGAAAAAGCTGATATATTATGGGGAGCTGTCAAAAAACATTTAGTAACTTTCTTTTATTATCTTAAGTTGCACATTTAATCACATTTGGTTACATAGTATCACAATTTCTGAACTCTTAATTTGTGTATAAATAATCTTCTAAAAACTATGTCCTTCGATTATCCGCTTTGCCCAACTGACGGACCACTATTATACTATTAATGAATCACATCGCTTGAATTTCTAACGTAGATGGTAATGTTGAACCTACCGTCTACCGTATTCCTGACTTAATTTAGTGAACTTGGTGAGGCTCTTCGATAAGAGATAATGGATATTATAGTTTCTTGTGTCGCAAGTAGATAAGAAGCTGATCTTCCTTTCGGAGTTTTAGTGAAACTTCCATATCTGGCATTCTGAATGATAAATTTGCAGGAGCAAGACACGATCTGCAAAAGCATCAAGTGTAGGTAAAACATCTACTTCTCGCACTTGGTTGAGCATTCCTGACTTTATCTACCGAAGTGGTGTCTACTATTGTTTGTCTCGAATGTTCTGAACATCAAAATGGGAGGGAAAAACAGAGTTAGCCAAAGCATTCTTCTTTATCGATGTGCGATTTAAGAAAGAATCTCTATACTTGACAGTACGTCTAAAATTAGGCTCAAGGAAAAACGGCTGAATCGTTAAAGGAGTGGAATGCAACTGGCTAATTCGACAAAACGTTGTTTGTAAAAATATCGATAAAACACAGACAGGCATGAGACATTGCGGCGGTGTTCTATCGATGTAAATGTTTCGATTATAGTTCTATCGCCTATCATTTTTAAAGTCTTTTTTGTATTCTATCCAAGAGATTTAAACTTGTTTTAGAGGAACCGGCCCAGATATGCAAATTATATTCAAGCTTTGGACGGATGAAGGCTTTGTAAATTACAGCCAGATCAGAAGTGGTGAAAAATTTCTTGTACCGTCGCGCCGAAGTAATCAGAAGCACCTTGCAGCGTTTTTAGCGATATCGAATGTGTGATCATTCCATAAGAGGTGATCTGTGATACACATACCTATTAATGAAAGTTGATTAGTTCCAATGTACAAAGCTGTCGAGATTAGAATTTAATAAGCTTATAATACGCTGCCGTTTCAGTTCCACATCCGAAGGACATGAATATGAATCTAGAAACGAATATGAAAAGCTGATGGTACTGCCGTCGGCGAAACATTTAATGGATTAGAACTGCCAAAAACTAGCTTGATATGCTCTAAATAAGTCAAAAAGGATGTAGATACTACAAGTATTTATTTTTTAAATTTCAAACTTGGTGTTTCTGCGGCATCTTTTAAAATTAAAAAGTAGAAGCATTGATGCTGAAACACGTGGAAATCTTCCGCCAACATCCATGTCTAAAAGCGATACTTTATCGCCCACGCATGAGAAATCATATTTATTCTTCTACCTTTACACTGGTGGACTTCGAACTAAACTTAATGAAACCTTAATCTTTTTCTTTTCGCAACAATATGACATCATTGCTTTCTCAGAAACTTGGTTCAATGAAAATCATCATACTTTCGAGCTTTTTAATAAAAATGATTATAATGTTTTCCGCAAAGATCGATGTCCCAACACACCAGGTTTTGAAAGAGGTGGAGGTTTTTTGGTAGCAGTCAGATCATCCTTTTCTCGTATTGAGATTGTTTTTTTTATCAACAAGTATTAATGTAAGTCATGATATTGACCAACTTATAGTTTATGAGATTATATTATTATTTTTAGTTATATTCCTCCAAAGAGTTAGGTGGAATTTTATAAACTGCATATAAATAACTGCTGCAAAGTGCTTGAAAATTTAAAAATTAATCAGCATGTAATTATTTTAGGAGATTTAAACTTGCCATCCTTAAATGGATTTATGACAAAAAATTCAAATGTTTGTTTCCTTTTAATGTTAGGTACGATTGGGCAAGTGAAGTTGTTGATAGATTAGCTGAGTTTTATTTTAAGCAGATTAATAGCTTTTTGAATAAAATCGATCGCATCCTTTCAACCGTTTGCAATTTGTTGGCCAAATATTTTCAATCCGTAAATGTGGTTTCAAATCAAGACACAACATCTTTTCATAATAATTCTATAAATTCATTAAATTTTGGAAATTTGAATATCTCAAACGAAGTTATAGAAGAGTTAAACATGCTAACCTTAGATAAAAAAGCAGGATTGGATGGTTTTCAACCAATACTTTTTAAAAATACCGCGCAGGCAATTGCTTTGCCCCTTACGTTATATTCAACCGGTCTATTGAGTCAGGCATATTTCTTAAATCTTGGAAAAACTATTTTATACTTCCTATTTACAAAGCTGGTTTAAAGATTGATGTCAAGAACTATCGTCCATTTTGTAAAATATCAGTTATCCCAAAACTTTTCGAAAAGTTGATTGATAGGAAACTTATACTTTTATTAAAAGAAGTAATCACTGACACAAATCTTATAATTTTTTTAATTTTGTGCTTACAACACTCGAGCAACGTTTTCAGTGCGATGTGATCTATACTGATTTAGTCAAAGCATTCGATAGTGTTGATCATCATATCTTGCTTCGAAAGCTTCATGGGTATGGTTTTCACTCTAATCTATTAAAATGGTTTCAGTTGTATCTGAGTGAACAAACCGAATTTGTTGGTATTGGCAATACGCTCACTGATGTTATAAGGGTTACATCCGGTGTCTCCCAAGGAAATCATCTGGGCCTTTTGCTGTTTCTTCTTCTTGTCAATGATATTTCAGATGTTCTTGTTCATTCACAATGTCTAACGTTTGCTGACGATTTGAAAATGTACTACATGGTGTAAAAAATTATCAGATTGTTTAAAGTTGCAAAGAGACTTATTCAATTCATATAATTGGTGTGTAAACAATATTAATATTTGTATATGTATCTAAGTGTCAGAGTCTTACAATCTGTCGTATTTCATCACCTTTATGTTTTGAATATTCTTTTGGAAACACGACTCTTGATAAAGTTAAAGAAAAAAAAAGGATAAGTGTAATATTTGACACTTAGTTCAGTTTTAATAGTCACAGGCAAATTCAGAGTGTACGAATGGAAATGTAGATTTTTTCCAATGTATGGAGTTTAATTATTTGTATTGTTTATTAAGGAACCTGGGATGCGACGCGCACTGATAACTTCCATTCCTCTCTGTCGAGGATGTAGGGTTTTTCATATAAAGAAATAGTTTAGTTTGAATATTTAGTTTTGTTAAATAGATTCTTAGTCGAAAAATTTTATTTGCCAATTTTAGTAGCATTTCTTAAATTTTTATAAATTGGATGAATGAAATATTTGATATTTGAGTAGAAAATCATTTTTACCAACTTTTGTTAAATTTTCTTTCAAGTTTTTATTTTTTGTAAAAAAAACTGTCAATTCCATTTTTTTCAAATGTTCAACAAATGTTGCCATTAAGTGATATAAGTAATTTAAAGCCAATATCTCAAAGTTTTGATTTGAGTAGAAAATCAAATTTTTAAAAACGTTTTTTTTTTTCATTTTTTTGTTTGGGTTTTTATTTTTTGTAAAAAAAGCTGTCAAATCGGATTTTCTCAAAATTTTACAGAATGTTGAAAACAATATTGCTTATAAGATAAAATACGTTGGAAGCCACAATCTCAAATTTTTGAAAGTATGTTTGAGTCAAAATTCAATTTTTACCAACTTTGACTAATTTTTTCTTAGGTTTTTATTTTTTATAATAAAAAATTGTCAATTCGTTTGCCTTCAAGATCTTACCAGATGTTCACAACGTTATTTTTCGTTGCACAAAATTGTTTTGGTGACACATTTTTTTCAGTTTTTTTGATTTACATATGAAACAAAACAGTTTATTGTTACAATACAATATATTATATAAAATTTAATTCAAGTTTCTAGCGTTTTTGGTTCATGAGACATTTAGGGTTACCCAAAATGAACACCTTTTTTTAAACTGCTGAGAGCCCATTCTTCATCTTTCTGCCTTATTATCTGTATAACAAAATTTATTTGAAGTCGGTATCCTTACTGGTTCTTGAGCTATGGACGACGAAAAAAACATCGCGAAGGTACGTCCGTACGGACTTACGGACGTACCAACGTTCGTACATACGCACGCACAGACATCTTTCAAAAAATCTTTTATTTCAATTCTAGAAACGTCGAGAAATGTCAAAATTTTCAATCTGACAAATCGGACCAATTACAATACCTTCCTATGGGAAATTTATAAGTAGTCTATAAGAGCTGTGTACTCTACTTGATGAAATATATGTAAATACATATTTTATAGGGATCATTTTAAAATTTCACCGTAGCAACAAATGCATTGTGACAATTCTTATCTGAAATTGTTCAATTAAATTGAACTTAGTTGAATCATCTTACACAGACGGAATGAAAATGGTAGTCACTTGGACTATCAAAAATATGATAGTCAATTATCACCTTAACCAATTCCAACCCTGTTCATTAATTTAAAGAAAGTCAAATTCTTTAATTTTGCACTAAAAAAAAACGAGCTGTTAAAACTGTCATGGGGCTCGAAGAGAGTTCATGCATCGAGTTGATCCCGATTTGTAGCACCTTCTATTGTAGAATTGCAGAAAATGACACTATTAGCTTTAACTGCGCTATGCGAATGCCTGGGCCTCCCCAAAGTGGAAATTTTTATAGAATGAATACCTCTAACCCAAACTAAGCCTAAAATGTTTATCGTTATGTTTGGGTGTGCAACTTAAAACTGACCCTTAATGCGTAGATATCTGCGTAACTATAATCTACGCATAGGGCTTTCCTTTATTTTTCAAAAATCCTCCTATCGCAACAAATAAAAGTTCTATTAACATTTATTTAAATTCCTTTTATCACACCAAATATGCTAAAACTTTGTTTAGAAATTCGCATAATCTAATTCCAAAACTTTATGCGATAAGCTTATAAATTCCCAAACGCGGTAATCCATTATAAAAGTTTTGCCTCAAAAACTAAGTATAAAAAATACCTTACTTAGTCTGGATTACGTAACATCTGTGTCCGGAGCTCAAAAAAAGGCAGGTAAAAAACATCCTGGAATAACTGACCTCATTAGAAACAAAATAAAAAAACATTTTCCACTAGTGGCTTTCACGTTTACCTCGCTGCTTGCACAGGCCAGACTCACCTCTCCCATTTATATAGCTATGCGTTCATTGTAATTTTATGAGAGTAACATTTACATTTTCATTGAATATTCATAAATCCCCAATGCCATTTTGTCCATAAGCTTAATCCATTTCAACGAACTAAAAAAAACAACAAAAGACTAAAATGGAAAATGAATATTTTCGAAACGAAAAAGACGATCTAATATTAATTCTACTTATGAAGCATATAGTAGCTCCTTTGAGGCACAACCTTATAGAAAGTGTGTTTGTATGTATGGTATGAGTGTGTTTTTCTTAATAATTCACTCATAAGGTACTGTGTACCGTATTTTTCGTATCCTTCCAGTAAATAAACGTCGTCGTCCTTATTTCTCTGTTTGGCCTTTCAGCATTTTCATCCTTTTGCACAATCAAAGTTTCTAGAAGTAAAATGCAAATATAATTCCTATACAATCCCAAAAGGACATCCAAGAGTGAAATGACTATATTCTCACAAAACTAAATTTATATATGAAGTATATTGTTGTATAACTATAAGAACATTAAAATATATACTTTAGGTTAGGATATAGGCAACATAAGTATCCCTAAAGGCCTAGAAACGGATATAGAATAAACAGTAAAAGCTGCCAAGACCCAAGGAAATCCTCATCCGAACCGAGAGCACATCCTGGATCCTGCACATTTGCGATAAAAAATTACACTAAATTGGATTTGTGTGTGCGAACGAAATGTCATTTAAATTCGCAAGAAAAAAGTAAAAAAAAACGAAGAAAGGACGAAGAAAAACTTGGTCAGTAGCTCGTTGGGTTTTATTCCATTTGCAACAAAAACTATCTTGTTCCCCTGTCCTACTCCTTAAGAAGGATATCTATATCAGTTTCGCTGTGGAAAATTGATGGATAACTTGGATAGACAAGATGCATTTCTAATGTCCAAACTCTAAAGTTGTGTTGTTTAATCTTAAGCTCGAGATGGAGATAAAGATTGAGATGGTGACGGAAAAAGGATGAGCCTCGGAAAATATATAATACATTTTATTTGCTTCACGTTTTCTTATTTTTTTTTAAGCACTTTTCTTATTTTTTGCTAGCAGTTTTTTTTTTCTTTTTATCTCCCAACGGTCCATGTCCTGCAGAGAGTAAGTAAGTCTAAGTTTAATGGGATTTTATATCATGATGGCGTTAAGTTGCTTTTTTCCGCTCATCCCATTTTTCGTCCTGTATATGGACGATTGCAATTTTTAATTTATTTCCTATTTTTGTATTCATATTTTCAAATAGGATTTCACAAGACGAAAAAAATATGTATTTGCGGTTGCCTAAACAACAACGTTAGTTTGGAAAGCGTTTCATCTTTTTGAAATGCGGCCCTAAAGACCTTTTTTTGGAATTTGTAAGAGGAGTGTGGTTAATTAAGGTTTTATTTGTAATTTAAACAAGTTGTTTATTATGAATGTTTGGGATTTGAATAATGAGGGAATTATCATCATTGACGCAGCTCAAATAAACAAAGAGGGGAAAAAGAAAAACTTTTTGGAAATAAGGCTCCGCGCGTAAATTCTGAATAACTTATAACTTGTTTAACGAGGAATTTTTTTTTAGATTTTTAGGAAAACATGTGCAAATATGATTTAATTTTAACGCGTGGTAATTCGAACTTAGAAAATATGAAATTTGGTTGAAGACAAATTATTTATTTTCATTATTTAATTTAAATTTTGATGGTGAATTATGCTGAAGCTTGACCTGGAAGAGATTTTTTAGGATGCGAGTGACATGTTAATATGGAATTCCTTAATAAATTTAAAACCAAAAACGTGACCAAACTTTTGTTTAGGCCGTTAATATGAGGAAAATTAAACCTTTACATTTCTTTTATACGCATCAGGAGTATATGCCATGAGTCATGGTTACTAAAGTTCAGGTCAACATCCACCTGCTCGGCTAGTTATCAAGTCTTTAAACCACCCACTTTGCAACTGGATTGTTTGAAAAACTACTACTTGGAAGACGATAACTTGGCATATCGAGAGCTTTGAGGATGAGGATAAACCCGTTTCCAACATGATCTTGTATTTTGGCGTAGTCGAATGAAGGTGTTCATATTTCCGACCTCCCTACACTTGCGCTGCATAAAACGTAACTGATTGCGATATAGCTTCGAAGACCCTGATTTTACTGGAATGCGTAATTTCCTTATTATTAAAGAATTGCTTTCATGCTTCGTTTATAGCTGTTTCCGCTTTAACGAGTTTGTCAGTGAAATGTTTTTCCATGCTCAAGTTCTAAGTAAAGCAGACTCTACTCTTTCACCATTATAGTGAAATTGCTCACTTGCACACGATCTTCATCCGCCATTCTTAAAAACCATTACTTTGGATTTATTTAAATTTACCACTAGGTTTTTACCTTTAACAATATTCAGCAAGCTTATTTATCACTAGCTTAAGGATCTGCGGAGTTTACGCAAGCAGGACAATGTCGTGAAGACTGCAAACAAACTTGCACAGAGTGCACAACTCTGTCTAACTCCTTATTTAGCTTGGAACCAACTTTAATAAGCATTCCACACTAATTCTTTGATAGTATTTTATATATACATTTTGCAATAGTATACATTTTGCAATTCTGTACCGAACATTAGTGACATTCCTATCCGTAGCTTTAAAATCAACGAAAATGCAAATAGTTCCTTATTTCTCGATAGAAACGAATCAGTAATCGAGCGAAGTAAAAAAATGTAATCGACGGTGAAGTATTCCAATCTGAAGCCAGCTTGGAATTCACTGAACAGATTATTAGTATTTATCAATTCATTTGAATGAGTGAGCACAATCGCTGTAAATATCTTATATGAAGAGTTCAAAATCCAGATTCCTCCGTAGTTTTACGGAACTTCAGTGCATTCCTTATTGATGATTGGGAAAATCAAGACATCGCTAAACTGGTTTGAGATGGTTACTTCCTCAAATATCTGGTTGAATACTGCTGTTGCAGATACAACAAGAGTATCTGTACCATATCTTTGAAATTGGTGCATCCTAAATATTAGTTTTGAAATCAGGTTTGATATACTGATACAGAAACTTTTTTGGCGCTTTTGGTTTAAAAATTGCTCTAAATATGTTTGCAGTCTATTTGAATTAAGTTTCGGAGTAATATTACATTTTGTTAAATTAAGTTTTTGGACCAGGTTCCAAAACTTAGAGGATTTGTGACGCCTTGCAAGGTGGTGTGCTTGGGCTTCCGTAAAGTCTTTTGTGGCAAAGAATTTTATAATTGTGATTATACTCCATGTAATGGTCAGGACGCTTCTGGTCGCAGGAAGTGAAGGTCCTCAAAATGCCAGACTCCTCTAATTAGAGCTTCTAAAAAAGGAGATTTTACAAAGTACGAAAACTGGAGAGGAATTTGCGTTCCACCTGCCGTTGCCAAAATAGCAACAAAGGTCATAATGGAACGCATCAGAGCACACTTTGAGGCCACACTCGATGCCAAACAAGCAGGATTCCGCGCTGGATCCTCCTGTGTTGATTATATCAACAGCCACTACCTACTGCTGCAGTTTATTGACATCGAGAACGCCTTTGATAGCTTTAACAGGAAGTATATCTGGTTAGCTTTACGGAGGAGAGGCATCCCAGAAAAACTAATTGCTATTATTAAAGCAACTTATGATGGATCCACGTGTCACGTTCTGCACGATGTCAGATGATTTTGAAGTCCGAAGCGGAGTCAGACAGGGCTGTATTCTGTCTCCAATATTGTTTTTGTTGGTGATAAGCGATGTACTGGCTGCAGCTTTGTTAGGTAACGGAAGGATCAAATGGACTTTGACATCCTACTTAAAGCACTTGGATTACGCAGACGATGTTTGCTTACTTTCTCATAGGATCATGGATCTTCATCAAATGACAAGAAGTGTTGAGAAAGAAGCAGAAGTTGTGGGGCTAAAAATTAATTCCGACAAAACAAAAATGATCAGCCTCGGAACCTGACCATCCTCTCAAATCAATATTAATGGAAAAAGTGGAGAGCTTCCTATAACTTGGAAGTATCTATTCCATCGAAAGCGGAACCTGCGCATCGGCAAAGAAAAAGGAGCGTTCGGTATGTTGTCAAAAATTTTGAGGACTAATTTTATCAGCTTAAGAACAAAGCAACAACTGTATCGCACAAATGTCGAGTCGGTGCTTCTTTATGGGTGCAGCACTTGGAAGGTCACTTCAGCCATTACAAGAAAGCTAAAAATATTCGTGAATAGATATCTTCGTAACATCTTTAGGATTTTTTGGCCAAACCGCATACAAAATGAGGTCCTTCATATAAGAACAGATCAGGAACCTATAGAATCTATACTACGAAGACGTTAGTGGAAATGGATTGGACATACGATTCAAAAAGGTAGCGACTGCATTGCAGGCCAAGCAATGCAGTGAAACCCGCTCACACAAGATGGCAGAAGAACTGGATGACCGAGAAGGACAGGCGCATGACAGTCAAGGCGGAATCAGCGTCACTAGGCAAGAATTGGAAGGAGCTGAAACACATCTCCGAAAACCGTACACGATGGGGCATAGGCGTAAGTAGAGGCGTATGCCCCTTAAGGGGTTCCAAACGGACTTAACAGGTTTGAGGACGTAAAAAAATAAATACAAAACATCGATATCGATCAAAAACTTTTTTGTTTATCTTAAAGTCTTTAATTGTATGGTAATTGTAAAGCTAACCATTCTCAGTAAGTTGTAACATTTAAGTAGGGCTTAAGTGGTTCTATTTCGAACTCGACATTTTAATAAAAAATGATATTTCGATGGTATAGAGTTGTTCTTCTGCCTCCACTTTAAAATACAGGTTTAAAAACGGGATTGCTTGTAAAATTTTGTTTCTTAAATTGGCTTCTTTAAATAAAAAAATGGATTTTTATTTTCCTTCAGAAGGATACACTACCCCTCCCCAGGGTACCTTCTCTCCATTAATCCGTTTAATAGTTTTTTGAAATTTCTTATGAACTAATGAACCAATTTGAAAATATGTTTTTGTATATATGTACATATAATTAAAAAAAAAATAAGTTTTTTTCAGATGTACAGTCCAATTTTCGAAGATAAACCTATTCTACAGGTATATTTTGTAATCATATAACGTATGTACTTTTTTAAAGTAGATTTTTGGAAACAATACCAAGTTTGTGATGTCGCATTTTATGTAAATGGCTCCCACTGTTTAGAGGAAAAAATTCCTTATTTTGAAATTTGTATGCTTTAAAATGTTCTTTAGCTTCGAAAAAATTGTTAAATTGCGAATACAAATTATCATTAACATATAAAAACATTAAGATTGATTTTTTTTTTGTTGAGTTTTTCGAAACCTTAAATAAGTACCTTAATATTTTTGTTAGCACTTTAATTTTTATAAAAAAGCAATTTATTCAATTTTCCTAATATTTTAAGCATGTTAAAAAATACATTGTGTATAAAATAAAATAAGTTTTCAGTAAATATCTCTATGAGTCCTTGAACTAATATGAGCTCAGAATCAATGTTTTCCAAAATTTAATTTGTATTTTTTGTATACCTTTCCAAATATAAACAAAAACATTTAAGTCCGAAACCAGTTCCTATCATATCATCTAACAAGAAAAATACCGTCCTTGATATGTGGTCCAATTTTTAGAAATGTGACAGTTCAAAAAGCAAACATTTTAGTATTTAATACACTTTAAATAATTGAGTTCTCAATCCTAGAAACCCTTTGTTAAGTCTCATTCAAAGAAGCTTTAACTACAAGATCACGAGAACTCCTTAATTAATGTTAAATAAATATAAATTTTGTTTCCTCACCTAACCAAAGTAAAATCAAAATTTATTATTTACACCATCACTCATACTCATAACAAATCTTGGAAGAAACTTAACTTTTTGAATCGAGTATCCTTACGAAGACACGTTGACATTATAAGTGTATTAAAAAATTTTAATTTACAAAACATTTTCAAGAAACAACTATTTACAAAATAAGAAACATCAAAAGTAACGATACAATAATACCCTAACTTCACCAGAGAATGACAAGAATACTGTAAAATAATTTTACTTAATTCAAGTTTTCGTTTAAAAGGATAATTGCATGCTAATTAAACGACTTCTACCTATTTTCTTTGTCCTTTCTCTAGTTGTTTGTCACTTAAAGTCTTTTCCGCCGTCGCCCGCGTCCTTATAGCTCGTTGTCGTTGTTTTCTTCATCGTTTACACCCAACATCCACCCCCTCGTCTTTCCATCTTATAGACTTATAGTGTATGTATATTATCATCACTCACAACAAAAGAACTTCTTAATTAGAAATATAATTTTCCATTGCAGTAAGGATAATGAGATTCATTTACAAAAATGTCTTTTCAAACCAAATTAATGCACATTATCCTTTCGTTCTCTTTAAAACAACAACCAAAAGGATCAACCGAAAAAAAGATTAATGACAAAAGCAGACTTATTTTTGTGTGTCTTTAGATTAAGGACGATTTTCTGGTTTTGTTTTATTTTTGTTGAAAAGTTGGTTAAATCTCTTGCACACGATTTCAAAATTTTGGTTGCTTACATAAAAGTGCTGATGGAGTCAACTTAAATTAACATTGAAGGAAATGTAGTGGAACATTTTGCAAGGACATTTTCATATAAGAATAGTAGCTGTGCCTGAAAAGGGCAAAATATTTGTCCCTGTCCCCAAACACCACTCACAGACAGAGAGAAAGAACAAGGACGAAAAAGAGATGACGAGGGCAAAGAGTCCCAAAATGTTGTTCACATTTCTGATTGCAGCCTGCAGAGAAAGGAAGTTGCTTTTTTGACAATTACTTGAAATTTTCCACCGAAACTGCTACTAACAAAATTGTGTACTTATGCGGTTTGCGCGCCTCAAGACATGGCAAAGCCATTTATATTATTAATTTCACTTTGTTTTCTAATTTCACTCCCATTGTAGCACCATAATTTTATAATTGCCAAGCATAATCTACAGCATTACAAAATGAAGTTCCGAAGGAAGTAACAAAATTGTTTTCATATTCTTGTTTGCCTCAGAACCTCTCAGGACTTAGATTGTCGGAATGAAGGGTTTTTCAGATTCGGAAGCGAAGTGAAATTATGAATTTCTTCCATTTTTAATTAAAAAAAAAGTTCAAAGGCGTCAAAACAAGATGTCTTCTGGGTATGTGAGTATGAACTTGTGGGTGGGAAGTGTGATGTGTTTTTTGGGGTAGATTTCAATGTCATAAGTAAACAATTTCTACAATTTTTATACAAAGGACTTATTCAGCTTTAAAAGGGTTTTTTCTTTGGAAATTTTATGCTGACAACGACAAGGTGACTACGAGTATGTGAATGACATTGAAATGTTTATTTATACAAACAAACAAACAAAACGAAACGGAAACAACAATAAAAGGGGAAGGAAACGAAACGCAAACAGGGATTATGAAGGTCTAGGCCAAAAAGTTCTTTAACTGATATTTTTAAGGATTTTTTTTAGAAATACTAGGACAAGGCATTCTGCTTTGTGTGTTGATTTTCTAAGCCATTCCTTCTCCTTTTAACATAACCTCCCTCAAAACTTGTTGCCAAGAGTGTTGAAGAATGTCAATGCCTTTTCCTTATTTTATAAACCATCATCACTAATAATAGTGTATGCCTTGATTTTGATGAGTTTTTGACATGGAAAAGGTCGGTCTTTTGATTGGTCTACTTATATCCAAATGCCTTCCTTTGCTTATTTACAAAAAAAAAGAGGGCAAAGAACTGTTTTTGAAGGGTAATTTATTTTCAGGGACACACAACACCCCTACTATACTCAAACCGAATACACTCGTTATAAATATAAGCAGAGTATAAGTGTTATCGTTGTGTGACGTAAAAACTTATTAAAAATCTTATTTTCAATTCTAATCTTAACTTGTCATCTCTATTAAAGGAAAATATTCATAAAATTAATTTATTTTAATTATATAGGCACTGTGGCGTGTGATGGACTTGGTTTGTACATTGAATTGGGTGCCTTTTGTTTGTTGTAAAATTTATCAAAGAAATCTTTGCAAGCTTGTTTGTTAGTTAGTGTAGTAAGTTAACTACATGGGCATGTTCTTATGTTCTAAGCCTAATGAAATAAATTAGCAATGTTTTTGTATTTAATTGGACTTGTTGGACAAGTCAAGTATTTAGTGAAGTTTTTAGGATACACAGGTAGTCATAAAATGTATTTTATAAGACTTGTATACATTTGTATGTTCCATGGTACAGGTATATTACTTATGGCAAAAATGCTGAGTCAAATATTGAGGCTTTAAGATTCTGAACAGTAATAATATTTATTTTCAATACATCAAACATATAAAATTTAGTACAATTTGATAACGATAAAATAAACTAGGTATTTAAAAACAAAGCATCAAATCTCAACTTTCAACACCCCACTAGATTTTCATTTTTTTATACCAATGAGAGTACAACAGTTGTTATGTTTTGTAGCAGGGAGTCCTTTGGTTAGAACATCAGCAGGCATCTCTTCAGTTTTCAAATAAACTACTTTTAATTTATTATCTTCTATAAGATCTCGAATGAAATGATGCCTTATGTCAATGTGCTTTGAACGTGCGTGATAAACGTTGTTTTTAGATATGTTTATTGCACTCTTGTTATAGCATTGCAATATAACTTCTTGATTCCAATTAATTAGTTCTCGCAAAAAGGCCATATACTCAGCCTCTGTGCTGGAGAGAGCTACGGTAGGTTGTTTCTTTGCATTCCACGAAATAGGTCCTCCTTGGTATTTGAAGAGATGACCTGTAGTTGATTTTTTGTCATCTGAGTCACTAGTCCACTCAGCATCCGAAAATCCTTCTTAACATCCTTCAATGTCTCGAGTGTACTATAGCTTGTAATTTATTAAATAAAATTAAATTGGGTGGCGCAACAGTCCGTTGTGAACCAGGCCCTAGTGACTTACAACTCTCAACGAGTACTGTTGTCAGGAATGGAAGGGACTTACCAGTTTAGGCCGAATCCGAACGGCAAATTTGAGAAAGCACTTTTTCATAACTAGAATTACTCTTGAAGGATTTGTCTATACCCGCGAAAATTAACTTCTTAAATTAAGGTGGCAGAGGCAGGGATTGAACCCAAGACCCTTTGCGTTGTATGTCGTCTACGTAAATAGCGACGAGAGTTTTATCTGTGCTGTTTGTCTTGTAATAAATACAACGATCGGTTTTTGATTGTTTAAGTCCAATTTTCTTTAAAGTGTCATCTAATTTCTTATTCCAAACTCTGCTAGCTTGTTTGAGACCGTACAGTGATTTCTTGAGTTTAGATACTTTATTTTGAACATTAACAAAACCTTCAGGGAGATTCATGTAAATTTCTTCGTTAAGTTCACTTTGCACGAAAGCAGTTACAACATCCATTTGATCGATATCCAAATCATATCGAACAGCCAAATTTAAAAGTACTCTTATGGAAGTATACCTTACAACGCGACGGGAGAAAATATTTCTTGATAATCGATCACTTGACGTTGCGAATATCCCTTTACGACCAATTAAGCTTTATATTTTTCGACATTACCACTTGCATCTTTTTTCGTCTTAAATGTCCATTTGGAATTTATGGCTTTCTTTAATTTTGGTAAAGAAAAAATTTTCCAAGTGGCATTTTTCAAAAGAGCTGTATATTCATCATTCATTGCTTTTTTCCAATCAGACATATGTTCGCTCTTCATTGCCTCAACGACTGGCCACGTACGATAGATAACCGTATCTTTCAGGTGGATTTCTTATTCTGGTAGATTGTCTTATTCCTCTCTCAGATATGATTCCTTTTGAAGATTCTTCAACAATGAAATCATCTTGGGCATCCAAAAAACTGTTTTCACTTGCCGTAACGTCACTTATTTCGTCTTCATTCCCCACTGAATCATATCCTGTAAAAATATCATAATAAGATGTACCGTTTGTCTCACCATCTTTTGGAAATTTGCTCATGGAAAACTGCGTCTCGACTTATTATGACTTCTTTTTTCTTAACGTCATAGAAGCGATATGATTTAGAGTGTGTGCAGTATAAACGTATTCACTCTTATTCCACTCCAGACTTTTTCAGGTGTTTTTTTTTTGTACCTTTGCCAGGTGTTCTGTTCGTTAAATAAACTGCCGTATTTGCAGCTTCAGCCCAAAAACGTTTGTGTAAACCAGACTCGATGAGAAGACAACTCGCTTTTTCGATTATGGTTCTATGCCTGCATCTGCTAGAATCTTCTTCATCTTAAAATTGCAATATTCCTTTACATTGTTGCTTCTAATGGCCTTTATTTTGTTACCAGTCTGATTTTCTACAAAATGTTTGAACTCAAGGAACTTTTCCTCTACCTCATCCTTGCTTTTAATGGAAAACGCAAAGACTTTTCTTGAAAAATCATCAATGAATAGACGAACGTACTCTGAACCTCCAATTTATTTTTGTTCAATCGTACCACAAAGATCTGTGTCTACTAGTTTTAAAATTGATTCTGCTCTAGTACCAATTGAGTTAAGCGGCAGGCGTGCCATTTCACCTTTGATACATGTGATGCAATTGGTTTTGAACACCACTTTCAGAATCATAGCTTGTGTGGTTTCAATACTTGGATGTCCAACACGCTAGTGCCAAAGTTCAAAGTGTGAAGCTAAATTTTTTGTAACATATGCACATTGGTTGGGTGGTCTGTTGAGTCGGAACATTTTGTTCACCAAGCCTGCAGTTGCAACAACATTACCCCTTTGGTCTTTCACTAAACATACATTCTTGGAAAAATCATTGAAAAACCCTTCTGATCATTGAGAAAACCTTCGAGACAAATAAAAGATTAACGCATAAGTCAGGAACGTAAAGGTCCTCTAAAAATTCAACTTCACTTTCTTTGAATTTTTCAATAGATACCTTCATATCGACTTTACCTATACTTTGCATTTTTGAATTATTTGCAACAATTAACTTAGAGTTAAGGTTTTCCATCTTACTTGAAAAGCATGAACTATTCGAGCACATGTGAGCTGGCGCTCCCAAGTCGAAATACCATTCTTCTTTGTCAAGAGCCGTGACGGAAAAACATTCTAACATCGCATTCTTATTTTCTTGATGGTTCTTATTCTTTTTTGGACATTTAGCAGCAATATGGCCAAATTCGTTGCAGTTGTAACATTTATGACACTTAAAGTTCTTATTCTCAAAGTTTTCTTGTTCTTGCCAACAAAAGCAGTATCTTGACTTGCATCCAAATAAGTCGTGAATAAGTTTGGTTTTAATACTGTCTCCTTTAATAAGAATCCCAGAGCTTTGAATTCCCATTATCATTGGCTTGTATTCTTTGGGAAGACCAGCTAAAAGCATTGATCCTATCCATTCTTCATCTATAGGTTAAGACCAATAGACCTGAGCTTGTACGATGTATTTAAAACATCGTTAGCGTACGCATCTACGGTAGCGAAATCTTTTAATTTTGTAGAACAAAACTTTTGGATGAGCCCAACTTTCCTCCCAAGACCAGAATTTTCAAAATTTGTCTGATGAGAATCCCAAATCTCCTTAGTGCTTTTGCAATGTCTTATATGAGGATAAATGGATCTTTCAACAAGCAATATAAGCTCCGATTTTGCGTTTAAGAGCATCCTTCTCCGTCTCACTAGAATCAGAAACAGATTTCCAAAGTCCTTTAATTTGGAAATAAGCTTCAACGGAAAATTTCCAGTCTTCGAAGTTTTCGCTTCCCCGAAGCTTTTCAATACTGAACTTTGTTTCAGACATCTTTTCTCAATACACATTTCCTTATTATTTTGTATTTACGAGTAGATCGCGATAAGGCCCATAACCTGATGTTTGAAGATTCTGAACAGTAATAATATTTATTTTCAATACATCAAACATTGGACACACACTTATGAAATGAAAGCAATCTTCTTTAGCCCTCAAGTTACATAAATTGCAAAGTTGGTCAAAGTTTCCGTTGTATGGTTTTTTATTTAAATGCATCTTGATTTAAAAATTAGGGAAATATAGGAGACAGAATCTTGGAAGTAGTTCTTATCACACAAGTTAAAATTAAGCTAGATGTAGAGTAATCTGTTTTACAAATGATAGGGCATTTTTAATCATCTGATTTCGGTTAGATTAATCAAGTTTTTGGATGATTTCGTAAAACTTCGATTTTATCTGACCAATATTGTTGAGATTGATCTGCACAACTTCTCCACAGGAACTAGTAATATTTTCCCATGTAGTCATCCACCAGTTCTTGTTCCGAATTTCGTAGATCATTATTATCTTACATTACCGAAATTTTAACATAAAACCAAACGCTTCAACTAATGTCAGTAATGTCAACCCAAACTCAACTGACAGATCTGTGCACAGGGTGTCTGCATTAGTAAGCTTTTTTTTTTTTTTTTTATAATAAACACACACTCAAGGGGATATTACTACCCTTATTATGCAGATGCACAGTGTGAGCACTAGGAAGAGGAGAGAGGGTTTAAAAGGAGATGTCGGTGCACATTGGTTTTGAATTCCTGAATATTGCAATGACTAGGAAAGACAGAGTGTGGTAAGGCATTCCACATTCGCGTAGTACGGCTAAAGAACGAATCTCTGTATTTGACAGTACGACCGAAGTTGGGCTCGAGGGTATACTGATGAGCATTCCTAGAAGCGCGAGTATTACGGTTGAACTGTTTAAGGGGAGGAATGCAACTGGCTATTTCACTAGAGCATAAGCCGTTAAAATAACGGTAAAAAAGGGTCAGACAAGAGACCTTACGACGATGTTCAAGCGAAGTAAATGAAGTTATGATGATATTATCACCTATCAATTTAAATGCTCTACGTTCAATACTATCCAAGAGGCTTAAGTAAGTTGCAGGAGCACCAGCCCAGAGATGGGAGTTATACTCAAGCTTTGGACGTATGTAAGTCTTGTAGATAACAGCCAGATCAGAAGGGGTGAAATATTTCTTGCATCGCCTAAGAAAACCCAAACACCTTGCGGCATTTTTGGCGACATCGCGTATGTGATCATTCCATAAGAAGTGGTTGGTGACACACATACCGAGAATATCGAGGTGTTCAGTCTCATTGATGCAAGTGCCATCCATGGATAATGGCAATGGGGGTATATCTCGCTTTAACGATACAAGACAGCATTGGGTTTTCGAAGCATTAAATTCCACGCGGTTTTTTAATCCCCATTGAACAATGCTGTTTAGATCGGAATTTAATGAGCTTATCATATTTTGTCGTTGCAGTTCCACATCCGAAGAAGAGGGATGTGAGTCTGAAAACGAATATGAAAAGCTAAGAGTACTATCGTCAGCGAAACAATGTATTGGATTAGATGTTACAGACAGAAGATCATTAATAAAAATGAGAAAGAGTGTTGGAGATAAAACAGAGCCCTGGGGCACACCAGCATTTATTTTATGGTTTTCAGACTTGAATCCATCCAATACTACTTGTATTGAACGATCCGAAAGGTAATTACTAATCCAATGAAGCAGGGATTCATGAAAACCGAATGCACGCATTTTCGATAAGAGAGCCTGATGCCAAACCCTATCAAATGCTTTTGAGATATCAAGTGCAATAATCTTACTTTCTCCAAAACGATGTAAAGATTTGCTCCACTGTTCGGTGAGATGAACCATGAGATCACCAGTGGACCTATTGCTACGAAAGCCGTATTGCCGGTCATTAAGAAGCTTTCGATCTTCAAGATATTTCTTGAGCTGATAATTAATCAGCGTTTCCATGACCTTGGAAAGAAGGGACGTAAATTTAATCGGTCGGTAATTAGACGGTGAGGAAGATTCGCCTTTTTTGGCAATAGGCTGGACAAATGCCGTTTTCCATCCGCTCGGAACGAGACCTGAGGAGTAGGACAGATGAAAAAGCTTACGCAGTGGTTTTGCCAGCGTTGAAGAACACCTCTTCAGAACAATAGCGGGGATACCATCCGGACCAGCGGATTTATGTGTGTTTAGATCTCTTAGGACTCTTGCCACAGTACGAGTGCGAAAAAAGATTGGTCCCATAGAATCACTAACTCGCTCAAGTACAGGCGGAGTCATAACACTCACTGGCAGCGTAGAATTGGCGGCGAACTGCCTAGCAAAGAGATTAGCTTTCTCTAAAGAGCTAACAAGAGGAGAGTGCAAACACAAGCATGGCTACAAGCATGGTCTACCAGAATGAAGCTTTTATTAAAAATATTAAAATATTAAGTCATAATTTATCAGGAATGAAAAATAAAGTATTGTTTGTAAATTTCTTTAATTATATAAAAAAGTTTGATGTATGTATTTGAACTATTTGAAACACATGTATTAAAACACGAGGAAAACAGATGTAAGAAAATATTTTTTGAATACGAATTAAGATGGAATCATGCAATAAAAACAACTAACTTTGGTCGTGGCAGCGGAGGCGAACTTTTTGGATACCGAAAAAATATAACTGGAGTAGACATAAGTCTTAAGAGAGCGGAAGATTTCTATGTTCTGGATGTTCACGTTGGCAATAACAGATTGTAGCTAATTCCAATGTATTTAAATTGCAGCCATTGGGAAGTTGACTTTATTAAATTATGTGACACTCTGCAGGACATCGACTCGAATAATTTAATACTCGTATGAGATTTCAACGGTAGAATCGATTTTTCAAAAAATAACTTCTTGAGTGCAAACTCCTCGTTTTATTATATTTTGTTTTATATATTAACCTGAATCGTAACTCTTACGACACAGTGTGTCATAATAAAGGATCAAAAATATTGGAATTTGCAGATGTCCATGATTGTCATGTTTTGAATGATAGCTAAGCAGGAGACCCCGAGAAAGACTAAATTCATAAAAGCATGCTCCATCATTTACTATTGCCTTGTCGCTGGCAACTGGGGTAACATTATTAGAAACTTCACAGTAGGAGCTGAGACATTCTTAAAACAAATTGCTCTTGAAATGACTTTTTCTTCGTTGCAGTTAGTTAGCGCTTTAAATACGAAACAAGTGAAACTTATTCTTAAATTAACATGGAAAAATACAAACATCAAATTAACTTAGGAATAGAACTTGAAAAACTTTCAAATTCTTGTGTGACTGTGAAAATAAGTTCTCTTAAAAAAGTTATTAAAAAAGCTAACCGAGAAAGCAGACCTTTTAGAAAACAACCGATTAGCAAACAAAAATGGGTTGACATTGAGTGTTCAAAAGCTAGAGATCTATCATTTAAGCTCTTAAAGCTTCTACGGTTGCACAACGTTAATATTTTTAAAAATAACAATAGTTTAAAAAACAAAAATAATAACGAATACAAATTTTAAACTAATAAGCAAAAGTAAGAAAGTGTAAAAGACTATTTTAGAAGACTCCTTAATATCGCAACGAGTTTTTAGATGCATCTTTTTCAATTCCGGAAGTTAAACAGACAATAATGAACACAAAAGACAAGAAGGCTATTGGAAATGATCGTATACCATCTGAGTTCTACAAGCATGCTACAAACGAGTTCAATCAAACCTTCGAAGTTGTTTAGTTCTCGAAGCTTTTAAAAAATCAATAATTTTTCCAATTCATAAAAAAGACACATTTGAAGACCCGTCAAACTATAGAGCAATTCCATTTCTTAATACCTGCGCCAAATTGTTTGCAGGACTAATACAAACCAGGCTTTCTCAATGGATAGAAAATACCAATATTCTATCAGAATTTCAGGACGGCTTCAGGACAAAATACTCAACCATCGACCAAATATTTGCCCTTATAAACATTGCCGATTATTTAAAAAAAAGTGAAGAAATTACATGCTTTCTTTGTCGACTTCCGAGCAGCTTTTGACTCAATAGACCGTAATGCGCTTTTTTACATGCTAAGTGTGTCGTATCAAGCAAAATTATTTTAGTTTTAAAAGCTTTGAACGAAAGCAACGTAGCATACGTTTGGGACGGTGATACCATATCCGATGAATTTGAAATGGGTCGCAAACAAGATTGTCTATTGTACGTACATAAACGACATTACAGATGAAACAAACGGAGGAATTATGATGGGAGGAGTAACTATACCTGCGCTCATGTTTGCTGACTATATATTTCCCTTATTTGATACGGTGAAGTTATTGAAATAGTACGGGAGTAAAAATGCTTAGGAGTTTTAATAACATCAAATATGAAGATGAACAAGCATCTAGAGGCTAAATGGACAGAGGCAAAAAAAACAATCTCTTCAATATGGGAACGGTATTTTAAAAGTAAATTTATCCAGCACAGTGAAAAACAAGAGATATTCTACTCTACAGCAATTTCAATTTTACTGTATGGTTCTCAAGTCTGGGGATACGCCTCCTTCGAAGACGTAGAAAATTTCTTCGATTTTTCATAAAAAGAATTTTCAAATTGCCATGAAACTCTCCGAACTATATGGTGTATCTAGAAACAGGAACTCCTCCTCTCATAATGGATACAATACAGATGCATTTTATTTACGTAGTCCAAGTAATGACTATGGCAGACACCAGAATTCCAACAATCATTCTTAAAAAAGTTATCCAAGCAAAAGGATCTATACTAGAAGAGTGGAGGGCCTTGCTTCAATATGCAGTAATGATCTTGAAATAGCAATGAATATGATTTTGAAAAAAATTGGAGCTAGATCATCGATATTCAGGAAATACTACAGTCGTTTAAATTTAAGTTTGCAGAAAAGATTGTATCTGATAAATTACAACACAATCGATCTTCTATAACGTTCTAATCGATATAAATCATATTAGCATAATCAGCCTCTCACGTCTCATTGGGTCATTAAACTGGCCTAGGTGTGCCCTATTCCATCATGGACAGCCACTTTAACCTAACCTTGCATACCCCATATTTCTTCCATGTTACAAAGCGAAGATTCCACGACTGCATTGAACATTTTGGTTCTTCGCTTTTAATTTCCCAATAGATTCATCAATTATATTTCGATTTATTTACAATCAGCAAAGTTCCTAATTCTTCAAAACTTTCAAACTTTTCAATAAACAATTCAATTAGCCACATCATTCCATGCAACTTTACAAAAGAAACTTCAAACAATCTATTTGACATTTACTTTATTTTTATATTTCCAAAATTTTCTACCACTGCTTCGAAACATTACAATCATGCAATTGGATACCTTTCATTTAAAAAGTTTCACCTTAAATACTTCCTTAACACCTTGACACAAAGTAATGGTTTTGATTAGACCATATTTTTCTCATCTCCCAAAAAGCTGGTCGATTTTTTTAAGAAAAAGTTTTCTTTACCATACAAACTTTTTACCTTTCTATAAATTAGATATACCTATTGAAGTGCTCTCTAGCTCGTATCAAATTTGACTCCGTAGAGGATGTTGAAAGTTAGAAAGTTTATCCTTTCATTTCGAGAACATGAAAAAGCCCTCCTCCATGCGGATCTCTATATCCATGTGACATTATAAATTCTCCATGACTTGAGTTCATTCTGATTCTCAAATATATAAAGGTAAGGAGGTAGTTCCTAATCCGAAACGTTACTCAAGTGATGTTACTTTTCTATTTTCTATACCAAAACTTAATCTTCCATCTTATAGCCTGCACTATCATCCAGAGTCAGAGAAGAGCTATGGAGCATCCTTCTTTACATATATTATTTGGATCCTGATGCGCATAGATTTCAAATTCAATTCAATTCAATTCAATGAATGTGTGAAAAATAACTTTGCATCATATGCAAAACACTATCTTGGTCCAACACCAATAGTCATCCTCCCTTAAGCTTCGCTCTTCAGCTCGCCCGTTATCATTCAACCAAAAAAAAAAAAGGATACAGGAACAGGATGCATTTTTCAAGGAATATTGAATTAGTGATGTATGATGGAAAATAGATGCACACTTTGGCATAAGGCATAAGACGAACTTCCCTCAGATGGCTCCCACTTTAATCGTCATCCTCTATTTTACTTCTTCTTCTTCGTCGTCGTCGTGTCGTTTGAAACACTTTTCAACTTCTCACACAAATATCCTTTTGAATGATTAATGGCAGATCCTTGTTGAACTTGGGAGTAATACATTGAAAGGTGACGATGACGATGTGTGACTGTGACGGCAGTGGTGAAGCTAAGCTGACGTTCGACAAGGACTACGAGGACTATAAGGACGATGACTATGAGAGAAGATGGCAGATACCTACATTAAGAGCTCGCTTGAGACATATTTTCGCATTAGTTATTGTCACTCTGAGCGATGAATCATTAAAAATAAATGACATATTTGGGTATACGCAAAACTTATATACCTTATCCCGGATATACGTTTTTCGTTGGTTTTATACGAGTAATGTGATTTCATGTTTAAGGTACCCAAAAAACATGCTTAAATAATTACGAAATTAATTAAATCTCTCTTAAGATTTAGTGACAAATTAAATTGTATTAAGCAACACGTTAATCATTTTAAAAGTTTTTTTGGGCGAAATTAAAAGTTTTATGGGAAATAGGAATATTAAAACTTTGGAAAATTTAATAATTAGTCGGTTTTGAGATGTAGAAGAACCTAATATAAAAAAGCCATTCAATTACTTAAGTTTGATATGTTAAAGTATTTTTCAAATGCTAGGTGGTGGGGTTGTAGTACCCTTGGCATGATGGTTAGTGCGTTGGACTGTCATGCGAGAGGTCTTGGGTTCGATCCCTGCCTGTGCCACCTAAAGTTTTATTTACGGGTACTGCCTCTTGGTAGGAATTGAAAAATTCTCCAAGAGTAATTCTTGTCATGAAAAAGTGCTTTCTCAAATAAACCGTTCGGATTCGGTATATAAACTGTAGGTCCCCTCCATTTCTGCTATTAGTCGCACACAGGAATGGTTGAGAGTTGTAAGACACTAGGCCCTGGTTCACTACGGAATTTTTGCGCTACCTAATTTATTTATTTAGTTGGTGCGTTTGGATTGCTTGGCCTTAAGTTGTTGAATCGTTTTCCGTCGCAGTCGTTCCAAGTTAAAATCCAAAGAGTTAAATTGCAGCTGCGAAAAGGCCAGTTGACATCGACAAGATGGCTGATAGTACGATAACGCACCGATTTCCATAAACTAGAGGCTACTTGGGTGCCTTAAGCATGGCAGATCGGGTAGTTGGTGATTACCTAAAATTTGGTTCAGGCCAGCAATGCAACTATCTTGCCATGTCGAAGTTTCTCGCTTTACCTCCTCGTGGTGGCCCCCAGTTAATGATTTGTGTATCCCTATATACATAAGGGCGAAGTCTCCTGACTCTTCAGGCTAGGTTACGGAGACAAGAAATGAAGGTCCGCAAAATGCCAGATATATTCAATTAGAGAAAGAAATTATGCGATAGATATCTTAGGGTTAAGCGAAGTGCGAAGGTTGGGACCGGGTAAATACAAGTCACCTACACGAAACACTGTACTGCTCTACTCTGGTCACGATCCAGGAAACGCTCGAGAAGCTGGAGTTGAGTTACTCCCTACAAAAATGGCAGCCAGGAGCCTTATTTCGTTTGAGCCATTTGGCGAAAGGCTTATCAAAGGTAGTTCTTAGAGTAGAGGACGACCCGTTACCATTACACAGTGTTACGCACCGACGCACAGACCTCGCACCTGATCAAGAGAAAGAATGTTTTTACAGTCAAATAGGTTCCGCCAACAACAACACTCCCCGCGGAGATATTATTTTGGTTATGGGAGACCTCAATGCTAAGGTTGGCAGTAACAACAACGGGCTGAAGCATGTGATTAGAGTTCACGGAATCAGCAATTGCAATGATAAGGGTGAGAGGTTCTTTCACTTCTGCAACGCTAATAACCTTGTGATTGGTGGCACTATGTTTGAACACAAACTCTGTCATAAAATAAGCTTTGTGTCGACGGACAGGCAAGCGTATTCCAACCAAATTGATCACTTCGCCTTAAGTCAATGCTTTAGGAGCAGTCTCTCGGATGTACGAAACAGAAGAGGCGCCGATATGGAACTTGCTTGTGACCACCACTTAATAATAGCAACCCTAAGATTGCGTAAAGCTACAGTTCAAAGATCGAACGGAAAAACACGAGTCCACAAATTGAACATCGCCAGACTAAAGGATCTGAGGGGTAGTGGTAAACAATTCAGGGACCACCTGTCTCACGAAATGAGAAAAATCAGCAGCACATGACGAAATCGAACGCCATTGGAATGCTGTAAAATATGTCTTCATTTCAGGTAGTGATAGAAAAGTCAGTCGGAAAGAAGGAAGCAACAACACTTAGCTTTCAGAAGAATCTTGGGCAAGAATCAACGAACGCAAACAGTTAATGGCTCAAATAACTGCTGCACAAGGGGCAGAAAGAAACGAGCTGGAGTCCTCGTATCGCATGAAAAAGAGAGAGGTTCACCGCAGTGTGCACCGCGATAAGCGTAACCACATCAACGCATTGGCGCAAGAAGCAGAAGATGCTGCATACAGGTGAGGCAGCAGGACCGTTTACAGAATAACCAAAAAGTTGACCGGTGTACACAGCTCAAAGCAACACCTGCTGAAAGAAGTAGACGGAACTGTGATTAGTTCGATGGATGAGCAAGTCAGAAGGTGGAAAAACACATTTCCTCGGTTTTGAACCGAGTGTTTGCAAACAACGATACCTTCTGAAGCGCCAAAACAAACTAATCCCCGAATCCGCACCGCACCTCCCAGTAAAGATGAGATAGTTGCCCCAATTAAAGCACTTAAGAACAAGCGAGAACAGAGATTTTACAAGCAGTGCCAACGTCATCAAGCAAACTGCTTCATCCGGATATAAAAGAAGCCTAGACAACCGAAAGCTTCCCCGATGAGTGGAAGAAGGGAATTATCATCAAGCTCCCAAAAAAGGAGATTTTACAAAATGCCAACACTGAAGATGAATTTGCATTCTTGCATTCTACCTGCCATTGCCAAAGTCATACTCGAACACATCAGAGAAAATCTTGGGGCCACATTCGATGCCGAACAAAGAAGATTCCGCGCTGGATCTTCCTGTATCGATCATATCAACACCCTGCGGATCATTATTGAACAGTGCGTTGAATATCGATCACCACTACACCTGCTGTTCATCGACTTCTAGGGATTATATCTGGTTAGCTTTGCGGTATAGAGGCATCCCAGAAACATTAATTGCTATTATTAAAGCAACATATGATGGATCCAAGTGTTACGTTCTGCAAGATGGTAGGTTGTCAGATGATTTTGAAATCCGTAGTGGAGTAAGACAGGGCTGAATTCTGTCGCCAATATTGTTTTTGTATGTGATAAGTGATGTACTGCGCCCAGCTTTGACAGGTAACGGAGGGATCCAATGGACTTTGACATACTATTTAAAGCACTTGGATTACGCGGACCATGTTTGCTTACTCTCTCATAGGATCATGGATCTCCATCAAATGACAACAAGTGAGGAGAGAGAAACAAAAGTTGTGGGGCTGAAAATTAATTCCGGAAAAACAAAACTGATCAGCCTAGGAACCCGACCATTCTCTTAAATAAATATTTCCTCACAACCGGTGGAAAAAGTGGAGAGCTTTTAATACTTTGGAAGTAACGTCTTCATCGAAGGCAGAACCAAACAAGACGTCATCTGCCACATCAGCAAAGCAAAAGCAGCGTTCGGTGTGTTGTCGAAAATTTGGAGGACTAACTCTATCAGCTTAAGAACAAAGCAACAGCTGTTTCGCACAAATGTCGAGTCGGTACTTCTTTATGTGTGCAGCACTTGAAAGGTTACTTCAGCCATTACAAGAAAGTTGCAAACCTTCGTGAATAGATGTCTTCATAACATCCTAAGGATTTTCTGGCCAAGCCGTGTATCAAATGAGGTCCTTCATAGAAGGACAGGTCAGGAACCTATAGAATCTATGATACGAAGGCGTTAGTGGCAATGGATATGACATACGCTTCGAAAAGGTAACGACTGAATTGCAGGCCAAGCAATCCCGTGCAATCCACTCACACAAGAAGAAAGAAGAGCTGGACGACCGAGAAGTGCATGGCGCCGGACAGTCGAGGAGGAATCAGCCTCGCAATGTAAGAGTTGGATGGATGACGCATAGGCGTAGTAGAGGCCCTTTGCCCTTTTAGGGATTTCCAGCGGACTTAACAGGTCTGAGGACCTCAGTAACTAAGTAAAAGGCTGCTTATAAAAAAATGATGATTTTTCGCCCAATCGTTTACGAAGCAAATGATTTTCCGCCTTTAATTGCTGAGTGAATTAGACTTTGCAAGCGAATATTTTCCAATCTTTGTTCAACATTCTTCTTGGGATAGTACCTGAAATGTTAAGCTCTTAACATCGATGGTACGTTAGTGTTCATGAATTATTAAAAAAAAATGCACTACTTGAGCTTAGCAGTGCTATCTTTTAAAATACTTTTATAACATCTTCTAACGTTATTCAAGAGTAAAGCGTATGAATTTAGTCTGCGGATACATATGAAACTAAATATCTCTCAATATTTTGAACGAAAAACTTTTGTTGGTGATTTACTTTATTATTTAAAAAGGAGTCTTCAATAGTTTTTTTTTTCGAATTTTGTCAAATGTGTTAAAATAACAACATATTTTGTAATGAGGTTTAGCTTTATTATGCGGTTCAAAAAGTTTTAAGATAAAGTAAGATTTATAAAATTTTCCTAAAATGAAACCACGGAAGGGAACGCAAAAATCTTTTCTGAATGGTGACCACACTGTACATGCATAATCTAGGACTGAAACAAAAAGAAATTTTAAGACATATGAGTCACGGAAATCACGACCAAATCTCTTAACGAAACCCAGAACTCTATTTGCTTTTTTAACTATGAAGTTAATATGTTCATTAATAATGTTAGTTTAGAATCTAAGACAATATCCAAGTCAGAAAATTCATATACTCTACTTAAAGGACAAGAATCAAACATGTAACTAAAAATGATTGGAACTTTTTGCTTGTAAAACTCATGGTCTTACATTTGTCAACATTTAAAACAAGACGATTCTTATTGCAACAATCCCTGTTAATGTTAATGCATATATTAGGACAGACAAATTTTGTATTATAGAAACCAAGTCATTTTTAAATAAAACAAATAGAACAGGACCAAGGTTACTACCCTAGGGGACTCCAAACTAACTTGACCACTCGTTACGAAATTTATCACTATAACGTCTATCTTGCAAATATGATGAGATATAGTTTATGAAATAGTCGTTTAAACCTTACTGTGATAGTTTTAAAAATAATGTTTTATGACGTAATTTGTCAAAAGCCTTGCTGAAATCAGTAAAGATGCAATCTACTTGTTCACGTTTTTCAAAAACATCCCAACAAAAGGAGTGAAACAGATTAGTAACAGTTGAAAGGTTTTTTAGAAAACCATGCTGGTCATCATAGATAATTATACTACTGTGAAAAGAAAGGACGCTGCTTACGATTGACTAAAACAGTATAGGTTTCACAGATAGTTTTGCAATTGGTCGGTAGTTCATTATTTCGTTTTAAGAACCTTTTTTTGTACTGGTATTATGAAGGAGCTCTTTTAGATAAAAGGAAACAGCGAGTTACTTAAAGACGTGTTGAATAGTACACCTAACAGGTGTGCTAAATACGCAGCACATTTCTTTAAACCAGTACTAAAACATTCCTCAAGTTGTAGGATACTATTAAGGACAGAATCTTTACTCATAAAGAAATTGATAGAATTTAAGTGGGGGAAATTTAGTGTTAGGAAAACTAATTGTGTTATAATCTACAAAAGCATCTTTGAAGTAGTTTGCAAATATGTTCGCAATTATTCTCGGCTCATTACAATTTGATGTCAAATCAGTCATTAAGTAAGGGTACCCACATGGTTTCCTCTTACGATTAACGAATTTTCAAAAACTATCAGGATTGTTTTTTAGGGCAAGTTCAATTCATATAGGATGTTAAAGTAGTCTGTGAAAAGTTGTTTTACTATAATGAACATCCTATAATCATCATCAGTTCCTGTTTGATTATAGTTTATCCAAGCTTTGTTCCTTTTGTTTTTTAAGTTTTTAACGTGAGAATCAAACCATGGTGGAACACTCAAGTTATTTTGAGTCTTTTTAAATGGAATTGTTTTGTAGAAACCGTCAAAAAGAGTTAAATAAAAAATGTTACACACATCGTCAATATTTAAGTTACAAAATATGTGATCCCAATTGATCGTACATAAGTTAAAAAGGTTTTCAAAATTTCACCTACTAAAGTTGAATTCTACTTTGTTGTTATTAGATAGCATATGAGGTGAAGTCATGTTTAAATTAAGTGCTATGTCTTATGCAGGGTGATGGCGATCTTCGTCCACAATTTTGACAGCAGAATAAATCACAGCTACATCAAAGCATATGGTTTCGGAGAAAAATAACAGGTCAAGTGTTTTTCCAAAACGGTTCTTCACACCGTTGAGTTGACTTAAGCCACATGAAGACATCCAATCTGTTAATAAATGCTCATTTGAAGATGACTCGTTTATTGGAACGTAGAAGTTATCGTCGTCAATTTGAATCCAATTGAGATTGGATAAATTAAAATCACCAACAACCAGTACTTCGTCCCAGTCTCATGTTTTTTTTTTGTAATTCCGTGCCAAAGTTTTTTGAGCAATATTTCGTCTCTTAGACATTTCACTTGTTGTCAAATTGAGACGTAGCAGACACAAAATATTGACTTTATGTTCCGAACTGATTTTTCCTATTTTTGTCCACAAAATCACTTCGGTTGGTATTGGACTACTATCTCGAGTTAAATGCAGCTCTTATTGATAATGACTTCAAGTTTTATGCAGTTTTTGAATGACGTGTTTCTATCTAGTGCAAAAAAAATCGTAGATTTCCTAAATTCCAAGAAGTGATCTCGAAAAGTCTAATAAACTATTTGACCATCATTTTTCTAACAGCACGTTCGCTAATTTTCAGTTTAAATAAATTTACAAATTTTTCTAAGAAACAAAGTTCAGCACATCAAACAACACCTCTCATGTGCATAAGAATTTCCATCGTATAAGACTTTTTCCTAAAATATGAGCACATACAAAATATTCCTTTTTTCCTTGTTGTTATAAATTGACTTATTCCTTACAAAAAACTATATCCTTTTAAAAAAAATCAAATAAGACTCATTATTCTGTTTTTTTTATTATCCTTTCCTTTTTTGGCTCGTCACCGTCCTTCTGCATGCAATTTACTATTCACAATAAATTGACTAACTTTAGTCGTCCTTCCATCAGGATGAAGCAAGGAATTAACATGGGAATTGACTTGAAGTTCTAATGAACTTACATAGATTAAAAATGAAACTAAAAAGAATCCTTGTTGTAGATCGAGTTCTATGAATGGACCGATGAAACAGTTTATGTATATACGAGTATATCATCAGAAGGATAATAATTCTTAGAATTTGGTCCAGAACAAAAAATTGCATGTAAATCATTATCATCAATTACATAGTTTTTTTCTTTTTTAATGTTCTTTACGATTCTCCGAACTAGGACGATAAATTACCTTACTCTCATTTTCCCTAGAAATAAAAAGAAAAACCAAACGAGGAATTTTCAGGAAAAGGAATGTTTTATAGTTTTAATTTTTTTAAAGGGAAAAGGTTTTTTTTTTATTTCCTTTCCGAAGTTGAATTTCAATATGTTACCTATTGCTCGAGATTTTTTTACTTTACGTTATTGGATCCTTAGGGAAAGAAAGTTGCTTCCCCAATCATGAAACTTCAGACGGCTTCTTTGCAGGAATGGCTGTGAGTTTCTTTTTTCCAATACCCGCTGCACTGAAGAAAATATATATCCTTTAGGGAAAGAAAAAGAATTTCGATAGATAAATACGCCAACAGCTGCTGTGGTGGGTAAAATTATTGGAAAAATAATAATTTTCAGTTGATTTACAAGATGTAGTTCCTTTTTTATGCCAAGCAGAAGAACATCAAAGATATGGAAACGTTTAAGAGCAATCTCCGAAGAAGATTGCTTTTTTTAAACTTAATTATAGTAATATAAATAATTACATCAATGAAATGAAAAGATACTTTTGTTTTATTTTTTTGAATTCACCGATATGGATAAGTTCTTATATTTTATTGGGAATATTTAATTTCAAATGATAAATTGGTAAAATTACAAAATTTAATATGAAACACCAGAAGACACATTTTTGTAACATTTTTAAGTTTCCGTGGGAAGTTATTGTTATAGGTCTGACTTTTTGAATTGTTATTGTAACCGGTGCGATTTTTCGAATTAAACATTTTGAAATATCTCGAGGTTTTAAGGTCCATAGAGTCGAAATACAAGATTTTTAGAGAGATTAATGTGCTTGTGTGTGTACGTACATTCGTACTATGGATGATGTTTCTTACGTCATCCATAGCTCAAGAACCAGTAAAGATATCGACTTAAAATAAATTTGAGAATGCAAAAATATGCTGAAAGGACTCTCAAAAAATTTTGGTTAACCCAATAAGGCTAAGAAAAAAACTTCTAAAAGTTGGTAAAAACTGATTTTCGACTGAAATATCTTTTGAAAAACTTGAGATTTTGGCTTTTAACTAATTTTATCTTATAAAAAAATTTATTTTCAATATTCAGTCAAATTTTAAGAAAAATCGAATTGAGAGTTTTCTTACAAAAATAATAACCTATATAAAAGTACTAAAAGTCGGTAAAAATAGATTTTCTGTCAAAATACAGGAAAGTTCGTTTTCAAGTTGCTCCCGTGGTACAAATTTTTAATTTCCAAATTTCGTAACGTAAAAAAAGATTCAGAATTGTTTTAAAGTGTTGATATAAAATAAAGTAGTTCATCTTTAAAAATTCATTTGTGTTTAAGACCCTATAAGAATTAGTATAAGCCTTGAAAAGTCCGCACTGCCAATCCCTATTGCACTTTACATGTATGCATCTATGTCAGCGAAGAACAAACGAAATATAGCTGAAACTTCACCTGAAGCTTTTAATTCTAAAAAAAGGCCGCAGCACTTTGATAAAACGCCTGATGAACTAGTTGGATCTATGGGCAAATCTGATCTTACAAATTTGCTTTGTTGTCTGCTTGACTCAAAATTAAAAAATACGGCATCGAAGAGCGATGTCGAAACGATCATAATTGCCAACCAACAAATTATCAAACTTACATGCTGTAAGGATACTAAACAGTTTCGGGTTGCAAAGGACACTCATGGACCATATCCAAAGGCTACTGAACACAACAACTAGTATGCCACGCATTCAATATGCAGAAATTTTAGATGCACCTATTACAGAGGACGAAGTTGTTGAGGCCTTAAGGAAACTCAAAGATGGAAAAGCACCAGGAGTTGAAAGGAGCCCCGTAGAAATCTTTAAGTATGCGACATCAAACTTCATCAAGAAAATTTCGAAGACCTTTAACGACATGTTGGAAACGGGAAATATACCATCACAGCTTAAAAAAGCCTTATATTATATCCATACGCAAAAAAAAAAAAGGTAATTTAGCCGATCCAAATAATTATCGAGGAATATCATTTCTGAACTCTTCATATAAGTTATTCACTGAACTTCTAAAATTTCGAATGACAAATTGGATCGAAAGCCATAAATTGATTAAGGAATGTCAAGCCGGATTTCTGAGTGGTTATGCAACCGTAGATGATATCTTCATACTGCAAAGTATCGCGGGTACATTTGTCGAACAAAACAAAAGATTGTTCGCCTTTTTTGTTGATTTCAAGGCAGCCTTCGACAATATGGATCGAAATGCTTTAATAAGGATAATCAATCGGTGGTGTGGAGTGGAATTCAGATTTCAGAATGGTTTGAGACAACAATGGGGACTCGGCAAGTTTGCTCTCCAAGTCCATATCTCTTTATCATGTACATCGATGATCTGACCGACTTTCTACCAGGTGGCATGACGATGTAGTTTTATTTGCATACTCACCAGATTCTCTTATTCAACTTATGATTAACCGTCTTGATTCGTACTGCCAACTATGGAATCTTACGAGGTCAAAAATAATGATTTTTGAAAAGGGATCTGGCAGAGCTTGCAGAAACGAAAAATGGTATCTTAATGAACAGCCCATTGAAATTGTAAAAGCAAACAGGTATCTTGAAGTCAGTTTTTTTAAATAAAAACCTAAAAAAAAGCAATACTAAAACTTGGTAAAAATTTACTTTCGACTCAAATATCTTTTTCAAAAATTGAAAATATTGTCATCAAACTAGTCTTATCGCACAGAAAATATCGTTTTTGACATTCAATAAATGTTAATAAAAATCCAACTGTTTTTTTCATAAAAAATAAAAATCTACAAAAAACATTCGCAAATTTGGTAAAAATTGATGTTCGGTTCTCGATATCTCGTGAACAATAGAAGATTCAAATTAATTTCACTCATTTAACTTGTATTTTTTATGTAAGAAATAAAAGCTTTTAAGAAATGGTAATAAAATTGGAAAAATTGGTTTTCGACTAAAAATCTCGTTTACCAAAATAGATTTTGAAATCAAACTATTTCATCAAATGCTAAATATTATTCGTAATTTAAAATTTTTTTAGAATAATTCAACTGACAACTTTAAGAAACAAAACACGAAAACCTACAAAGCTTTGAAGGAAGACAAATCGACAGACGCGATGGGAAGTTATCAGTGTGGGTCGCATCCAACACTCCTTTTTAAGGATATTGAAAGACGAGCCGTGAAGAGAAAGTCAACCTCAGTGAGGGTAGCATCCCATCCTCTTTTTTTGTCAGTTCTGCAAACCCAAAGTTGTTTAGTTTAAAGCTTGCAAAACTGATTTTTAGATTAAGATTAGATAGATTTTTATCACTCGTCTTAAAAAATTTGCATTGTTTACAAAAATCAAAAAAACATGGCATCCTGCCATCTGCCTACTTGACAAAAAATAAATTGGAAACTTATTTTTTATGAAATATAATTCATAAATAAACACATTTTTTTGAATAGTTTAGTATTGAACTTAAATATTGTCTTTAGAACTCTCATTATCAATTTCCACCCCTATATTTTAGAGCCAGTTTGCAGTTTTGTAACGTCGCTCGACTTCGTTCAACAATGATACAATTTCATTTTCGTTCAAAAAACCCGTTCCCAGAACATTTCTCCTGACGTCTTTAAGAATTGGACATTTACCGATGAAGTGAAATACATCTTCTCTCACTTGTAGATGACATAAGGAGCATAATATTGGTAAATCCTTCCTATGTGGAATGAAGTTAAGAGGTACGAGTTCCCCACGCAGCTTTACCATCATCGAAATCTCCTCTACGCTGTATTCATCCAGGAAATAGTTCTTCGCCTCCAAATTGTTATTGAGTTGACTGTTAATTGCTCTGTGCAGAGACCCAGTTGAGTTTCTTCATTAAGGCATTTTCTCCATAACATATCATCCACTTTTGTAATTAGGTGGTAAAGTGATTCTTTATATTGATTGCAATCAAAGAAAATCATGATCCTGGACTTTTCTATGTTTTCTATTAGGTTCCATGTTTTACAGTACTCAACAATCCGTTTTATCATAAGCTGTTTTGATTCCAGAGATGACGCGAGAACCACAATATTATCCGCAAACAAGAGTGTAAGAAATCGACAAAGTCTTCGATAAATAGAGCTAATAGGCTTGGACTCATCGTACAACCTTGTCTAACGTCTGATTCAGTTGTGAATCAATCCCACCTTTCTCTACTATTCCAAACTGCTGCATTCGTATCCATATACTGGCTTTGCAGGACTTTTCCAAATTTTAAGGACGCGTAGAACTTCTTCCTTCTTCTGATAAATGAATTTACAAGGCTTTTCAAAACAAAGATATGATCGATTGTTGAGTAATCGGATCTAAAGCCTGCCTGAAATCTTGAGGAATCATACCTGTTCCTAACACCCCGTTGCAAACTGCAGTAAGCTAGCTTATTAACTCAATGGTTACATACTTAAAAATTCCCCTGGTATCCCATTGGAGCCTTCCGCTTTTCCATCCTTTATTTTGTTTATTGTTGCATCTACTTCTTTGTGGTTATCTGTGTTCAAAACTTTATTATAAATCCCCGGATGTGAAAAATGAAAGTTGTTTCCTTCATGAATTAGGTTCAGCCAATTTTAAAAATGGTCTGCCAAAAGCAAGCGGCTCAACTTGGGATGGATTTTAAAGGTTTTTCCATTCAAATTGTTCACCAACTTCCAAAAGTCCTTCGAGTTCACACAATTCGATACCCGTCTAGCTACTTTCTCAAAGTATTTTTTTTTTTTTTGGTTGGCCTGTAAAACTGTTTTGATTACTTTTGTCAAACAATTTAGAAAAACAGTTTCAACTGAATTTAATAACTCTAAGAAATATTATTGTTTATGAGTAAGAATTACATGTACGCAATATTCTCAATTTAGGAACTATAACTTGTGTAAATTCGTAGACATTATAATAAAACAACAACGACAACAACATTAAAACAAATTCTAAATCCTTTCTTCCTTTTCTAGGAAGTCAAGTCAAAGTTAAGGTATAAGAGCTTTTCTTGTTGTTGTTGTTTAAATTAAAACGTGCTCATGTTTCAAAGTCCAATTCCTAGAAATGCTGTTCCTGCCTCTGACTCTGGCTGTCGAATGGATAGATGTTAAAGGACTGACTGTGTGTTTTGGAATTCATAGAGATTGACACAAACATGGCACACGGGTAGGTAAAGTTTTCTTGGCTTTTCTTTTTTTGCTACGACCACTCCTAAAAGAATTCCAATTTCCTCACCAATTCACAATAACTACAGAAAAACACAAATTGACAATGGCTACACGAAGCAAACCACCCGTCATTTTATGATTACAACAACGCTCCATTCTAAAACCCACGATGACAACCTATAGGAACTAGAAACTAGGATCAGGAACACAATGTCAATGCGATGACGATGATGGCTCAGACAAAAAGAGAAAAAAAGGCAACGTGGTTTAAAATGGAAATGGAAACAGAAATGCTAAAAGCCAAGCAATGGAAAATAGTTTGGTAAAACACTCGTAGTTCGCTAAAACTACTAGAAAAGTTTTCCAATATTTCACGGTACATTGCTGATGTAGATGTAGCCAGATCCAGATACAGAACCAGAACCAGACCAACTATCATCACTGTTGGTAGGACTGGCACGAGGCTAATGCTACCATTACACTGTGAAGTTGTCTACTCAGCACCATCTATGTGGGTTAACACAACGCAGTTCGATAGATAGCTAATTGGATTAAGGTATGAAAGGATTAAATTTCGTCCGCTGAGGATTATATTTTCCAACAGGAAGACTTGAATGTGGATGGCCATCAGGACGACAGGTCCCCGGACTGAGGGCAATAGATGTTCCATAGTCAATTTAATTCTATTTAACTCACCGCTGAGGGCATCCTTTATTATATCCACCTCGAAATTGTGCAATAAATGGTGGAAATGCATAAATAATTAGAATTTTGGTAATTTTAACTTTAAAAGGCAATTTCTTAATTTTTGTGTATGAAATTTTTTGAAATAATAATTAAAAGTGGTAAATAATTGTTATTGCTATTTTTTGATGATGGTTGTTTCAGTTGCTTGGTGTTGTTTAATATTGAAATAAATAATTGGTTTTGATGAATACCAATTCTTAGAAATGATGTAAGCAAATCGACATACCTATACGAGCGTGCATCATCGTCCTTGAAGTCCTTTCATCTTTCGTACAAAGGTATTCAATATATTTATATGCAGTTGGATTTAATGGCATTAAAATTCGATTATACAAACCGTTACATTGGTCAGTTTTTAGCTGGAATTTAACCACAAAGTTTAACTCGTTTAATTTCATCAACAATATAATAATGAATAAACGAAAACGATTATACGAGGATATACTGTATATATCAAAATATAGGTTCAAAGTTTCATCAACATTTAGCTTATAGGTAAATAGTATGGTTATCGAAGAGATAAGCTGTATATGGAATCCATAAATTTTAATTATAAAGTATCAAAATAATATCCAATAAATTGTCATTGATTAATTAATAATTAAAAAATAAAATGGTATAACGTGATAATGTTAAATCCCGACAGAAGAATTTTGTGGGAACGTGGAATGTAGAAGGATAATTTGAGGTGGATACTGTATAGACTGATAAAACGTGATATTATTTTTTATTTTAAACACAAATAATTACTCATATAAACATTATTTATTTAATATTAAGTAGAAACATCTATTAGGTGATTTTTTGTTTTTAAATTCTTATTTCGTGTTGAGGTGGTTAAATTTTAAGGGCCGATGATTAATGGGAACCAAAACAAGTTTTTTTTCCATTTCATTTAACATTTCTCAATTTCAGGCTTATGCAATTTAAACCATGAAAAAATACACTATCAAGCAACATTATGCATAAAGACTTGCATTTACACACTTAGGTGCAATTGATTCAAGAACTAAAGCCTCTTGGTCAGAATGGTGGTAAGAAATGGCAACAGTGGATGATCAATATTAGAAGAAAATCATCATCATTGGTGAGGCACATTTTCACCTCAGTAGATTCGTCAATAAGCAGAATTATCCATTTGGGCGAATGATTAGAGTGACTGTCGAAAAAACAATGTACCCACAAAGAGAGACTGTTTGTTGCGTTTTATGGACTGGCACCATCATATGGCCGTTTTTTTCCAAAATTAAGCCCATCAGGCAGTTACCTTCTATGAATGGTGTTCACTGTCGTGAGATAAAAACGAACTTTGTATCGCTCGAATTGAAAGATATGGTTGTAGACGATATGTGGTTTCAACAGAATGGTGCCAAGATGATATGATTTGGCACTGTTTCTGAATTTCTTACTTTGGGGTTATTTGAAAGAAAAGGTGTAAGTTGATAGGCCAGCAACAAATCAAGAACTAAAGGATGAGATAATTCGGTAAAGGATGAGATTATTGCATTAAGAGTATATTGAAAACCAGTATCAACATTGCCTAACAGTCATCGGAGATGCCACTTCTAAAGTTCTAGGTTTCACACAGCCACTGGTTTATCGACAACAACACCCTTACAAAACAAAGCAGCACAAATAGACCAGAGCTGCTCGAGAGCTTTACTAGGAGAAATAGAGAGAGAGGCACACCGAATTTTTAGAAGGATAAAAGGGAACCATGAGAAACTTGTGATTGGGAAGATAGAGGGATGTCACAATTGAATTAAATTTTACCAAAAGGTAAGAATAATTTCCCATGATTACCAACTACTAACCGAAGCCTGTAAAGACGATCAGTATTACCGCAGTCTATATAATAATATATAAAACCGAATTCGAATCGAATTCAGCTCCAAGGGAGATAACGCCATTCAATTTAGTCGATGCAGAACAACTATTCCGCCTTCGTGACCTAGAGGAAATGAAAAAAGCTATATTGAACCTTAAGTCCAATAAAGTTGCTGTAGCTGACGCCTCATCGCAGCCAAATTATTTAAACAAGTTAGAAGAAATCCTGATATATCCATATCAGTGTGGCTTCAGACTGGGAAAGTCCAACGTTTGCCAAATATTCACATTAGACATCTTGGGAAAAAAAAACCCGAACATCAAATCGGTACCCACCACCCATTCATGCATTTCAAGCCCACGTATGAAAGGATCTTTTGAGAAGAAATTTACAAAGCAATGTCTAGCTTTAGCATTCCTGTCAATCTTGTCCGTTTGTGAATAAAAACCGTGGAGAATGCACGCTACCAGATCAAAGTCACAAAAGATCTCACCGAAGCTTTTGTTAACAAAAAAGGTTTTAAAGAAGACGATGTACTGTAACGCAACTTGTTCAACATAGTCCAGGAAAGAATTCTACAAAACTTAATCGTCAGCAAGGGTCCATCCGATAACTCGGATACACCGATGACATTGACATAATTGGAAGCTCAAAGGTGGTGCCATGACAGTGGCGCGTTTTAATAGAATACAACCTTTGTCTACCTACGGACAACGACGTCAGTGCTGAAATAAAACAGAGAATAACTCCTGAAAATTGTTGCTTCTTTGGATTTAGAAAGCAATGAAGTAGTTAAGTCCTCTCTTGAGTAACTAAACCCTCCATAAAACATCTTAAGATAGCAGAGGTCACTAAACTACAACCTGTTATAACAGACATTTATTCAGCTTCATACAGGCCATAACTTAACTGAACTTAACACAAAAGATCTTTAATTTACGCGAACTAACAATTTTAATTTTATTTGACTTAAAATTAAAAGGTAAAAAAGTAAAGGGTATCTTTCAGATGGGATTTGGAAATGGAAGCGTTGCAGTGATGAAGAATTCTGGACATTGGTTCAAAGTGCCCGAAATAAGCGCGGTGATAAGGGACATAGAAAAGGGAGACGGATTTAGAGGGTAAGTGTTAAGATGAAAATCACTCAGAAGTGCCAGGGAATCTGTATTGCCCATTGAGAATTGATGAGCAAATAATATATCAGCGTTTTTGCGTCTAATGTATAAGGGTTGTGAACTTATCAGCTTTAATCGATCGGCATAAGGAGACAAGTTGGATTTATCAACCCACGTAAGGCATATCAAACGAAATGTCTTTGAACATTTTCAATTCTATTTCAATGGTTTTTATACAATGGAGACCATAGGCCGACGTCACTCTCGTTTTCACTCCCGATTATTTTATTTAAATTAGGGAAGTATTAGCATTCATTTCCAAGATCATTAATAAAGAGATCAAGTTTCCGAGAAAAACTTTTGACAACTGACATGAGCTCGAATACTTCCCTTGCCCTGAAGTTTAAGGTTCAGGTCATTGATATCCGTTAAAAAAGCAATGATAGCTAGAAAACTTAAGTAAGCGCTTGCTGAAGTTTGATCACTGTTAAAAAGATATGACTTCAAGTGTTCTAAAATGCTGAAGAATCTTTCTAAAACGCAGCCTTTACTTAACTACCTGACGTTATTATATTATACAACAATATATCGTCATATTGTGCATCAACTTCTTCAAGAAATGATTTCAATTCACGATGTTGCAATGATCATTTAGTACTAAAAAAGTTTACTATTTTCATCACTTCTTTCATAATACGCTAAAAATTATGATTGAGTTTACAGCAAGGCACAGTTTGATGAATAATACAGTGGTAGGAAATCAAATTTGCATTACATATGTCATTCTTTCTCAACAAGTGAACTAGTCCTTTTTTATTCCTAACCATTGCTGACGCACCATCCGCCAGTAGTTACCGATAAGATCTTCTTCAAGTCTAACTCATCTTTTTTTAAATAATCAATCTCTGCTTTGATCATGTCTTCTCCTCGGCTTCCTAAGAGCGGCAAAAGAGCCAATATCTCCTCAACAAAAGTTTCTCTCGTTTTCTCCAGGTAGCGTACAAAAATAACTAGTTGTGCCGTATCAGTGACATCGTATGATTGATCCATAGCCAAAGCGTACTAGTTTGCATTATTTAACTGCTATAGAAGCAGATAACGAAATCCGTAGTATCGTCTGAACCAACAGCCTCAAGAAAGCATTCTTTAACCACGCCAGCATCAGCAAATGGTTTCATATGCTGAGCCAGAGTCCAAGAAAGCCTCATCACATTTTTCCTGCTCAGTCATTGAGCGGCTTATGATCTGGGTCGAAGATGAGTAACTTGATAGTAAACTTGCAAGCAATGCCACTGTTTGGTTACAAATCAAGAACTTTGGTACTGCTCCAGCACGATTTGGCAACGTAAAACAATATAAATTGGTCCACCCCGGCAAAAACTGTCTATTCATCTTTAACTTTTCTTTTTTTCGGTTCCATTGTCAAAACTCGCTATTGTAAACACTCGTTAAGTAAACAAGCAAACATTATATTTATTTCAGCGAGCCGACCTTCGCTCAAATTTAAACAAAACACTGACCTCCCGGACTCCGGCAGAGAATTCAACTGAAGAATTACCCCCACCCTCGCGACACTTACCACAATCCACAAACTCTTTTTCGCTCGCTCGTTACTTCACCCGGCCGTTTTCGAATTGACGTCAACAAAGATAATGTGTTAAGACAGGCATCGTTAACAGATAAGACGAAGATTAGGAGGCCAAAGTGACTACCTTGTGGGACTCCAGAAGTGGCCTGTATGGTACTGGAAACTGAGTTACGGAAGAGGATTCTATAAGTCCTATTCGCAAGGTAGGAGCTTATCCAGTTTATAAATATAGATGGAAAGCCTAGGGCTCTAAGTTTGAGATGAATTATCTTATTCGATATTTTATTAAAGGCTTTGCTGTAATCAGTATACACAATATCAACTTCATTGCCATTCTCGAGGGCTGACAAAACTTTGGCTATAAATGCAATTAAGTTAGTCATAGTGGACCTTAATTAGAGACAATCATGTTGAGCGAGGGAGAATAAGGGCTTGCAATGGAAATAAACGGAATCATAAAGTAAACATTCAAAAAGTTTTGCAATGCATGAAAGTTTAGCAATAGGTCTATAATTGTTAAAATCAGTTTTATTGCCTTGTTTATGAATCGGAAATATAAATAAATACATTTTTTTAGAACAACTGATGGGACACCATCAGAATTAGAGCTAAAATTTTCTTTTAGGCTTAAGATTTGGCAAGAACCATTTCTTCAGTTATTGTAAAAGATGAAATTCAGAGATAACAGATGTTACTTAATTTTTGATTCAATTGATACAAGTCTCCTATTCTCTTTATTTAAAATTAAAGTTTCATAATTAATTGGAAGTTTAAGAACCTGAAGTCATCAAAGTATGAAATTTCATATTTAGGATATCTTAGAAAAACTTGATTTACATTTATAGTATTCATGTCAAGGCCCTCTTCTTTAAAGTATTAAAAATAAATCTATTTTGTTGATGCACTTTGCAGAAATATTTACTTAATATATTTTATACTGGCTTATTTGCTTATTTGAAGTAAAGTGGTCGTAATTTTCTTTGTCCTCAAATGAAATTTATCTGATCAGAGTTGAGTTGAATGTGTTTTAAATAAGAGAATCTGATATTAGGTAAACATTAATTATTCTGGTTCAATTCACTGATATCCAATGTACATAGATACTTGATACACATCAGTTGAATCAATATTGTTTTGAGAAGAAAAAACTGGCAATTAGTTGTACAAATGAGTTAAGTTATTTGATCATTTTTACACTCGAGTGATAAAATAACTTCTTCCATAAAATTCGATAGGTTGAAATTTAATTTAATTTTTGTTTTATTTGTTTTAATTGTATTTTTAACAATAATCATTTGATGTTTATTTCATTGAAAAAAGAATGAAATACCAACAATATATACAGTAGCAGCACTGCTAAGGGGTAGTTAAATTTTAAGGGCCGATGTTGAAAGTGAACCACACCTTAACGTCAAATTTGTTTCTGCATTACATTTGACGTTTCTTAAATTCAGACTTTATCAATTTGAGCAATTAAAAATTCATGCACATCGTGATTTTTTCCGTCAATTTAATTGTCCAAATGTGCGTTAAATCAAAAAAATCGTGCAATAATTTGAGCACACCGGGTCTGTAGGAGATGTGAAAATACCAGTGCATGTTGGTTCTGCAGAAAATATTGCTGCTCTTCTCGTCAGCCCCGTCGAGAGGGGGGGTGGAGGGAACCCCCAAGGCCATGGATTTTCTAGGGGCCCGCTCAATTGAAAGCAATGAGGAGAGTGTTGTTTTTTCAATATACTCTATATTCATCATCAACATACCTACTCCAACATACAATTTTTAGGGGCCTAAACATTTAAAATGATTCATTCTTTCGCAATCGGATCCCTGTTTGCATGTTATCTACCAATCTATCAGCCACAAGCTTGTGGATATGGGTCCTTGATTATTATTGGAGTATATTTTTATTAAAATTTAATGAAAAAATTGGTAACTCAGAACTATTAAAAGAAAGTTGTAATAAATTGTTTCGCTTTTCTTTTTTAATTTAACGTAAATTTCAAATTTATTTTATTTTGAAAATTTTCAAAGTCAAAATAAGGGTCCTGTTTCGTTCTCTGTTTTTAAAAAGGTTATTCCCTTCTATTTTTATTTCTGCTGTTAACAAAACCATCATTTGAAATTTGGAATTTATCGATTGTAACAAAACATAAACTGGCACCGCAATAGCTGATTTGATTTTCGAAACATTGGCAAGGAACGGAATCCCTTTAGAAGACTGTTGTGCACAAGCTATGACAATGGAAGTAAAACGAAAGCACAGTATAATGGTGCAGAAAGTCATATTTTAAACAAAAATCCGAATGTGTGCATTCACCATGTGCAGCTCACAGCCTTAACTTGTATGGAGTAGATTCAGCGAAATGATGTACTGCCGCAATCACATTTGTTGGTGTTCTTGAAAAGCGTTTCAACTTGTTTAGAAGCAGTGCAAAACGTTGCGTAATTCTTAAGAAAAATGTGTCTGCATTTCTTCACAAACTTTTCGATATAAGATGGTCAGCTAGAACTGAGGCCGTGAAACCATTTACAAATCATCTGAAAAACCTTAAAACATCATTAGAAGCCTTAAGTGATAATAATTTAACTGCTGTAGCTCGAAGAGATGTAAATGGCGTTTAAAAATATAAGCACAAGTTTGAATGCGTCCTTCTGTCTTTTGATTATATAAATATAAATAAAAGAAGTATCATTCTTCAAGCCAGAAATAGACTATTACGTTGAAATTCGAAATCTCGCCAACTTGATCTCCAATTTGAACATTATTCGAAACGGATGGGATCAAATTTTTTCTGAATGCTAAGGATTGGGGGATGTTCCAGAATCGTTCCCATCGAATCGAAAAAGGCTATTGAAGAGATATTTAGAAGTCTTAAAGCAAATTCAAACAGAAAAAGAAATACATTTCAAGAGAAACACCTTTTAAAACATAGTTGATTCAATTATACATCTTGGATTCGTCGTCTGTTTGATACGATGAAAAATTTGATTGCTACATTTTCATTTTTACAGCAGTTTTCAACAATGGACGATATTTTGATCTAAAACTCCGCTCAAGGTTTATCAAAAAATATAACTCGCATGTGTTTCAAGAGTTTCAAGAAGAAATAATTCATCTGAAACACATTTATGAAGCAAATTTTAAAGCAGAACTTCCGCCATTGAGTTTGCTCAGTTCTATTTATTCCCAGAACTTGGAGACTATTTTCCCCAACATTTGTGTTGCTTTCCGTGTGTTTTCCACTACACCTGTAACCGTAGTTGATGCCGAACATTCATTTAGCGTCCTTTCCAGAACAAAGAATGTTTATCGTTCGTGCTCATCACGGGATCGTATTTGCGGACTTGCTACACTATGCATCGAAACACCTTTAGCAAGGAAATTGAATTTCGGTGCAATTATAAGTTGTTTTGCTGCTAAGAAAGCTAGGAAACCTCGTTTGCAAAAAGAAAATATATTATTGAATGCAAACTACTATACTACTACTATAATGAAAACATTGTGATAATATTTAATTATAAAGGAAAACAATATAGAGTTAGTTTTGTTTAAAGACAAATTTCAAATACTTTTACTTCGTTCTATTTTATTTTCATAGTAGGTAATTGATCTTCATGCTAATTTTCTTTTAATTAGTTGATCGACCGTATTATCAGTTACTAATATGTCTTTGGCAATATCTGTTCGGAATCTGATCTACTCGCATGTAAAATTATTTTCTATCCTTCCTCCATTTCAACTAAACTGGACGATAACCGTGAGATTTATTTGATGATTAACAATTTTTTTCGGTTCTCTTTGCAAACAAAAAATTATTATTTCGGTTAATTCCAACCAATTTCATGCTATTCGTAATTGAAATTAGAACCTACCATGTCAGTAGGCATTAACTTTTTAAAGAAATGGTAAATATAATGGGGAGATTTTCTTGATTTTTTCTCTCGACGGCCCTGACTAAAGAGCCGCTCACCTCAATTAGTCGTCTTGTCCAAAAATTGCACCTCTAACATCGTTGATGAATATTTGCACGAATATAAAGTGCAATTGATTCAAGAACTTAAGCCTCTTGACCATTTCAAGCGTCGTCATAATTGGTCAGATTGGTGGCAAGAACTGGAAGTAGTCTATGATCAATTCTCGAAGAAAATAATCTTCAGTGATTAGGCCCATTTTCATCGCATTGGATTCGTCAATAAGCAGAAATGCCGCATTGAAAATCCAATAGTGATTGTCGAAAAACGAATGGACCCACAAAGAGTGAATAATTGATGGTGAAATGATAACAAACTTTTTATGGCCCGAATTGGAAGATATGGATGTGCAAATATGACGGTGCCACTTGCCCTACAGCTAATGAACAGCTCCTAGTAGTGATGTAAACTGGACACTAAGATCATGTGGTTTGAATTCTTTAGACTTCTTTTTTGGAGTTATTTGAAAAAAAGTGTATGATTATAGGCCAGCAACAGTTTAAATGCTAAAGGATGAGATAGTTCAGCATATGAAAAGTATAGAACCTTAAACACAACTCAGCATCATCAAAAATTTGGTCCAACTTATAGAAATTTGCCACCGAGATCGCAGCGGCCATTTGCCCTATATTTTGTTTATAATAAAAAAAATGTGATAATAATTTAATAAATTGTGTTTTATTCAAAATCAACGTTGGCTTTTAAAATTTAACCAACCAATAACCTTTTATGAAATTTTCTATGCTTTAGAGTGATCACCTCTACGAAAAATAAGGGCCATTTTATTCAAAATCAACGTTGGCTTTTAAAATTTAACCAACCAATTACCTTTCATGAAATTTTCTATGCCTTAGAGTGATCACCTCTACGAAAAATAAGGGCCATTTTTGATTTTAATAATTGACCATTTATTGGAATTTTTTAACAGCTATCATTTAAAACAAATTCTTCAATTCATTAGCTTTGACAACAAATAAATATAACAAGTTTGGCCTTCTTAATCGCGTTCAAATATCGAAACAAAGTTGTCAATGATAAAAATGGGTAAAAGCCACAAATTTGTTTTTTTTTTTTTTTTTGAAAAATTGGTTTTGTTTAAATACAAAAGTATCATGAAGTAGTTTGCAACATTTCTTAGAAGTAAGGTCCAATCGCACCGCCCTAACAGCCAAATGCTAACAAAGAAGGGACTTTTCAAAAATAATTCTTGGTCTTTCCAAAGGGCACCATTCAATAATTCATCTTATCAATGTAGTCTCTGAAAAGAAAATTAAATTTGCCTCGTTTTCTAATTTTTAAGTCATTTTAATTACCAATCAGGAAAAATGGAACGCTTCTAGCCATTGCCCTACTTAAGTTTTTGTTAACTGAATTTTAAGTCTCAAAATTTTAGTCCTTTAAGTACAAGGTGTAAAGTAGTTTTTGGAAAGATGAATTCCAATAGTTGAAGAGAAATGGACTTATCCTGTTTTTGTCAGCACTTCGAGCTACAGCAACATTGTTTTTATTTATTTATGAATTAAGCAAATTGTTTCGATTGTTAACGTCACTTTCTTTCTTTATCAGCTGATAATTGTTTGCGGAGTTTTGGAAAAATCAAGCTATGCTTTGTTAGAATCGAATTGATTTCAAAAATAATTAATGCTTAAGTTGGTGTTCCTCAGGGGTCTGTTTTTCTTTCGAAACCTTTAATTTTTTGTTGTTGTTATTATATACTTTTGTTTAATATTTTAAAACAATTTATTTCTAAAGGAAATAATTGATATGGTTTTTATAAAATCGGCGAAAGGTATATAATAACTTCGATAGACGGGGAGGGATTTTAAAAACTTCTACGTGTTTTTAAAGTTAAACTTATTTTAAGTCAAAAGTTAAAGGTTAAACCACTGATACAAAAAAAACATTGAGTGCATATGAGTTAAAGAAGAAACTTGATAAGACCATGAATAAGAACGACCGACACAGCAAAGTCGGAAAAGAGAACTTTCTAAAGTCAACCTGAATGTATTTGTTATACAAGTTGCAACACAACATTTTTTTTTCAGAAAACAGACATGGGCGTTATCGTTAGCAAACTTCAATTTTTTAAAGTTAATTAAAAGAGCTATTGATGTGTTCTCTAGAATACAACTTAATATGTACTTAAAAAATAGAAAACCTCTAAGTTAAGACGAGCAAAATATATAAAAGGTGGGTTGTTTAAATTGCACTCGATTATTACCGGATTTCGAATTCCGAATTTGTTGCAAAATAACAAGAGTAAAACAAATATTTTCAATGGCGCTAGTGCACGGCAATTAGTTAAAAACTATCTTTATCCATCTATTTTGGGGAGCACCAAAAAATAACGAAGCAAATTGATAGCTCACTGGATAAAAAACCATACACCGAGACCGACGACGATCCCCAGTTTGTAGCAGATTCAAGTTTACATCAGACAAACAAAAAAAATATTTAAACAACAGCAAATTGAAAATTCTGTGATTCAGAACACACCCCACCTCTACCAACTCGACCCGACCATGGCTGAAAGTTATCTTGCTGAAATATCTACAAAAGCTTACACATAAATGTTGTTGCTCGGTTAAGGGAAGGGCTATAGTCGAAGCGAAAAAAAACCGAAACGTTTTACTATTTCCAACACATTTATTGAAATTGTATCGATTCAAAATTCAAAAGTTGGAAAATCGTCCGGAAACTGTTGAATTTATAGACAGAAAGCTTTATGGAAGTACTTCCTGCTGGTTTTCTCTAGTTCTGCACTGGTATCAGTGGCTAGGCTATATACCTGTGCTACCTGATGTGCAGTGTGCACCGATTTATTTGGTTATTTTTGGTTTTTTGCCAGTAAAAATAATGAAAGAAGAATATTTTGTAGTGCGGTTGTTTTAAAATCCGACAGCGAGAATGTTTATCTATTTTGTTGGATGCAATGGCTGTACATGGTTGCCAACATTTTTCGATTTTAACCTGAAAACAATACTAAAACTGTTTTTCAAAAAGATAAATGAATTCCCGATCAAATTTTTTTACCGTCAACCTGACACGGCATTTGGAATGAGTACTTTTAAAAATCGATTATATCAAGTTTCTGAAATATTTTATATGGAACAATAATGAATTAAAGGTTTGAAGAAATATATTGTCACAACAACAAGAAGATAAAAGTACTTGAGCATTACTTTTATCTCCTTGTCTTATTCTTCAAATTTAACATCATCTTTTGCTTTGACCAATGGACATCCTTTCCTGGGTGTGTTTCAATTATTTTGGCTTTTGGGCATTTTGCTGGATGAGTATTTTCGTCTTTGAGGACTACAATATCTCCTTTTGACAAGTTCTTGGCTGGAACTTTCCCCTTGTTTCTCTGCTGTAGTTTAAAAAAAAGTCTCGTTGTATTTTTTGTATAAGTTTAAATTTATTAAGTGTTGATATATTCATTCCAGGGCCTGCACAAGCAATGGATAGCAATGGTCTCCCAATAAGAAAGTGTGCCGGCGTCAAACCATCTTCACCTTTTTCATCATTAATAGAGTAAAGAGGTCGCAAATAAAGCACTTCGTCTATATTTGAGCTAAAACAGTTGATATTTCTTCAAACGTAAGCTTTACTTCTCCAATCGCTATTTTTAAATGATTTTTCATTGCTTTACCTTTAGATTCCCAAATTCCACCAAAATGGAGTCCTGCCGGGGGGAGAAATTCCATGTGATTTATTTAATTACCAGAATCGGTGCTTTATTTTGTACACGGAAAGAAGTGTGTAGCATTTATGACCTGGAGACAGCATTGCCTTCAGCCCCATACTGTGTCGGAGATGCCGCAATGGTAATAGTTTTCCAGCAATAATTTATGGCTTTCTGTCAATAGTGTATGTATAAGGGACATAACAATAGTGTATACACTTTTCTGCTAGGAGCATTGTTCATGCCGCCAGTCATTATGGGCTTGACTGCCATACTGGCATTGGCGTATCCGCTATACCTATTGTCAACGTTACTATTTTCAGTATGCCCAAATTAACTATGCTTACAACTTTGTATCCAATGGAAATCCTCTAAGCCATACAGTATCGCGTTCGTACCCATGCTGACGTTTTAAGATTCGCAATGTATTTCTTTCCGTGTAATAACTCGTTTATTGTTAAGAGTTGAGCTTGTAGCTCTTCAATCGATAACTGTTTGCTTTTTTTAACTATTCCTATGATGAAAGCCACAACGCTTTGTAATTTAACCATACTTGAATATGGTTCTATGAGGGCTTCAGCAAATTCATGTCGTTCTGTTGTTACCACACACGTAGCCAATGTTATTTTTTCTATTTCGTATTGCTCAGTTGGCCATTTGTGTTGGGTATTGTAGCCATTCGGGACCTCTCCACCAAATTTTTAAGCTTAAGAGCTTTGTCGTGGTAATTTGTTCTCGAACTACTTTATGTGGAAGTTAGTATATTCCAGCTCATGCGCCCGAGCTGAGCATATTCGTCCATACATTTTCTTTGCATGGACATCAAACGAGCTACTGACTTCTTCCGTGATTCCCAAAGTTTCTTTTCTTCTTTAAATGGAATTTCTACTATGAAACGACAAATTTCGTCAAATTTTGTGCTTTCCATATATTTGGATAAGAACACCATATCTTCCTTAATCATGGCTTCTTCTGCAATAACTTCTTCGAGTTCACAGACTCGTTCTAGAATTGTAACTGCTGACGTAACTTTTTTGGGTTTTTGTTGATTTATCCAACTAGATAAAATCCACCAACATTTAGTTGCCTGTCCAATGATGTTCTTAGCTTTTTTGATACCACCTTGCAGTATCTTACCAAAGATGTCACTTCCAATCACCTATTCTGTCAGATTTATTGAACATTGGATCAAACAGAATATAATGGTTCCATTTTTCAATCTCATATTTGAACGATCTATCTGGCTGGGCACTAGTTAAGGTTGGAAGAACAATAGCTTCTACCTACTCTTCATAGTTGCTTAAGAATCTTGGCTTTAGTTTTACCTCCAACTTATATTTTGATTCTCCAACTACTGCTTTACCTAGACCATGAATCTTTACGTTAGTTATGATTCGAGGAATTCCCAATATCTTTACTACTTCTTCAGATATTGACATTATTTGTGAGCCTTGATCAATAAGTCCTCTTATTAGTACTAGTTCTTCATTATATGCTTTAGGCATTTCTCGTACTTGAGACTTTGCCAGAATTACGGTTGTTTCTGCTTCATTGGTAGTCATTGAAGTTTTTTCTTCATTTGGATCTACTAGATGCAGTAACTCATGGTGACCTTTATATAAAACTTACATTTAACTCTTAGATTAGTGCAAGCTTCTCCCCATGGTTGAGGCGTTTGTAGCTAATCTTCTCTTCGGTTTTCAGCACTAAACTCTCCAAAATTATGGAGAGAAATAAAAGACACGTCTTAATTCTTGTCAATGTTTATTTCAACTCAATTGTTTTTAACCTACTTACAACTATAAATTCCTACTTAAATCTCAGGAACAAAAGATAAGTTACTGATAAAAATGGAACACTCATGTCCACCCCATGCTATCTTTGGGTATTTGTGTGTACACATGTGTTCCTATCCTATCAGTATCTTATCCTATGACGCTGCGCACTATCACAAGATTATTTTTATCTCTCTTGTGGAAATGTGCAGCTGCACCCATCAAGATCGTGTTCATTTATGAACATAGGTGTTGGTTTGTCTTAACGTATTTGTATTTCTCTGATCTATTTTGTTCTCTTTTTACTTAACTATTTAAGTTTAGAAAAATTGCATATTTAGTGTGATATTTACACCTTAAGTTCATTTAAGACCTTTTAACCAGTTTCTGCTTTAAGACCTTTTTTCTTAATATCGAAGACACATATATTTCTCATACAAAGATAGCTAACAGTGGCAACCATTAACACCTCCAATTTACGGCTAGTGCATGTTTCGAATAAAAATTATATTTATGATTTTTTGAAGCAGTATACAACATTTTGCTTACAATGTAAATCTTGACTGTGAGATATTAGTGACTGCTTTTGCTTTAAGCTATATTATTTTAGAGATTCACGTGTTTTTGAAAAGTTCAATGAATTTGATAGCAAGAATTTTATCGCAGCGATGTATATGTATGTGAAGATTTATTAATTTAAATTATAAATAAAAGTACACGCTTTATGGGGCGTTTTGATTGAAGTTTAAGTTAAAAATAGAAAATTGAGTGACTAAGTCAATTGTGTGAAATAGAAATAAGATATTTAAAATTATTCTTGTTTCACATTTTGAAACAAAACATTTCAATCGGCTTTACTTTATTGTATTTAGAAATACAATATTAAAAATCTAACTTAAAGAGAAATGGTAAAAAATGTATGTTATGAACATTCTAATTTTCAAAATCTATTTAACTTAAAAAACTATTTTTTTATTCAATTTTCTTTTTTAAATAAATCAATAAATCGTTTAAAAGTCTTTTCAAAAAATGGTAAGCAGTCATAACTTCAGCGATTTTTTTGATATATGTAATCACTTTTTTAGATTCTTCTTACGAGCTTTCGTAAATAATCCAATTCTTCAAATAAAAAATTTCGACATTTCTGGAATCTAAATCCAACGTTTTAAGAAAGATGCTTTGTGCGAATAATATTGTCAGGAATGGAGGGATCCTACAGCTTATAATCCGAATTCAAACGGATTCTCGATCGAGGAGATAGAGAGATGTCACAACACCGAGAATTAAAAAAAACCTTCCAAGGATACCAGCCACGAACCGAAGCCTGTAAGGACGATCAGGGGAACATTGTAATAAAACCGCAGTCTATGTTGAGAATATGAAAAGACCGCTTCTCCAAATTATATAACTGCGATGACGAATTCCGCTGTAAGGGAGATAGAACCACTCAACCTCGGCGACGCAGATCAACAATTCCGCCTACCCGACCTTGACGAAGTGAAGATAGCTATATCTAAAGTCAAACAAAGCTGCTGGAAAAGACGGTACGGAGCATGCACCAACTCATCTGCAAAATATGGTCGGAAGAAAGCATGCCCGATGAGTGGAATCTCAGCATAGTGTGCCCGATACATAAGAAAGGAGACCCTCTAAACTGCGCCAACTACAGAGGCATCAGTCTCCTTAACATTGCGTATAAGATCCTCTCTGCCGTGTTATGTGAACGTCTGAAGCCATTCGTCAACAACCTGATTGGTCCTTATCAGTGTGGCTTCAGACCAGGAAAGTCCACTATCGACCAAATATTCACACTACGGCAGATCTTGAAAAAAACCCAGGAGCTTCAAATCGATACCCATCCATCTCTTTATCGATTTTAAAGCCGTGTATGAGAGCATCTATAAGAAACAGCTCTACTGATCAATGTTTAGTTTTGGTATCCCTGTCAAATTTATCCGTTTGTGCAGAATGACGATGTAGAATGCACGCTTCTCTATCGGCTGTACAGCGACACTGACCTAGTTAACAGAATTATAGTCCACGCTCCAACGCGGAAGGTCTTGGAATTCAATCCCGAGGGACTGCGCAGTATAGGAAGACCGCAGATCAGGTGGCGCACGCTGGTGGGAGAAGACCTCAACTAACTTGGCGTGCGAAACTGGAGACAGCTAGCTAGGGACCGAGCTGGCTGGAGACGCATGTTGGTTGAGACCCAGGTCCGACCCGGACTGTAGCACCCCTGAAGTAAGTAAGTGTAGTTTGATTCAATTTGAAAGATAGAATTGCTTGAATCTCAATTTATGATCCCAATATCATTTTATTGCAAATTATTTTCTTGTCTTATTTTAATTCACCTCAATTATGTAACGGTACGTGTTTGGTCATCAAAATGATCACCGGAAATATTCTAAAAACAACCATTTTAACTGGAAAGTTTAAAGGAAAAGCTGTCTTGTTGCCACGTATTCTAATGATAGCTTCAGATTCAACCATACTCTTTAGAAGGTTACAATTTTCAATTCGTTTAGCTTTTGTCATGTCTTTAAATAAGTCTCAGATAAGATTTAGATTTCGAAAATCTATGTTTTTCTCATGGGCAGCCCTATGTTGTGTGTTAACCTGTAAGAAAACCGTCGAACCTTTGTGTTAGCGAAAGACATGTTAACCAAAAAATTATGCACCGTTGAAAGATTTTCAACTATCCGCCTTATTTCTAAAAACTGTATAATATAACCTTTTTTTACAAATTTTAATAAAAATAATAATGCATTTTAAATTTAATTCCTTTGTATTATTTGAACTGTACTAAAATTTTGATCAATTGTGTTTGAAGTTCTTCCTTATCTGTATAGACATAAGTTTTAACATAGTCCCACACAAAATAGTCTAAAGGCGTTAAATCGCAAGATCTAGGCGGCCAATTGATCGTTCCCAAACGTGAAATCAAATGTTCACAGAACTTGACTCTCAATAAGTTCAATGTTGTGCGTGCTGTATGGCATGTGGCACCGTCTTGTTGAAACCACATGTCACGCAAGTCAAGATCTTGCATTTTGGGCAAAAAAAGTTGGATATCATCTCACGGCGATGGAGCTGACCATTCACAGTTACGTTACGATTCACATCATCTTTAAAGAAGTTCGGTCCAATGATGCAACCAGCCCATAAACCTCACCAAACTTTGACTTTTTCTAGATGCATTGGTAGATCTTGCAATGCTTCTGGCTAATATTTGCTCTAAAATCGACAATTCTGCTTATTGACGTTCCCATTGACAAAAAATGAGCTCGCCGCTGACCAAAAAGTGGATCTCTGGGCAACTTTCCAAGAGCCCATTCCATTCACCAAAAATTTTACATTGCATTAGGTCGTACGGCTTCAATTCTTGCAACAACTGTATTTTGAAAGGCATCACACCTTAAATTTGCGCAAAATTTTTCACGTTAATAAGTAACAGCCCAATTGATGCGAACGGCGAAGAATCGATAAAAATAATAATAATCATCATTAACACTGACCGATACAGCTGCGATATTTTCTTCAGCTTCAGCTTCCCACTCTACGTAAGCGTGTTGGCGGCTTAGAGTCTTACAATGTAAATTTGGTGCGAAATTTAGTCACAATAGCCCGAATAGCCGCTTCAATGGGTCGATTAAAATAACCATAAAATGGAAGAAGCCCGCGATGAACTTTCTTAACAGAGAACGCATTTTGATAATAAAATTCAATAATTTGCAAGCATTGTTCGTATGTAAGACGATTAATGGTTAAATTATAGACCAAACTGAAGGTGTTTGGCAGTAAAACAAAACACGAAACGTACGTCAGCTGTTTAAACCAGTGTTGCCAAAACGATAATAGCTAAAAAATCACCCTTTATATGCATTCTATTTCTTCTTTAAAAATCGATAGCCTTTTGAGGCTATCTAATTTGATGAATAAGTTTTTTAATAAAATTAATGGTTTTGAAAGCCTATAATCTCTTTCTCAAATATATTTAGTATTTCATAAATTTTCGAAAATCTTCATCCGTTGTTACATTTCACCATTTTGTGGGCCATCATTACTTTTTCTCCATATAAATCCCCAGGCATGGATGGCATACTGCCAGTTATGCTTCAAAAGTCGCATGATGTGGCAGCTCCATAGCTGGAACAAATTTTCAAAGGATGCCTCCTTCTCAAATATGTGCCCATGTCAAAGTAGTTTTTATCCCGAAAGTGGGTAGGCGAGGTCACGAATCCGCGAAGGATATCAGACCAATGAGGTTAACATCTTTTGTGCTTATAACCTTGGAGCGCATTCTTAATTACCATATTAGAGAAATACTAGTTGGGCGACCTCTCGAAAGCTCCCAGCATGCTTATTTTAAGGGCAAATTTACTCTTGCCACCTTCTTAGACATAGAAGGTGCTTTTAACAACATCCTTACCGAATCCATAGAAGAATAGCTCGTTAAGTTCGGTGTAGAAGACTTCACCACAGGGGCCATGCGTACTTGCCCAACGGACGCCTTAAACGTTATTTTGGATCTTCTACCAATCGACCTTTTTATTAAATACATAGTTTCCTGCAGCGCTATTAGGCTGAAGGAATCAAGCAGCTGGTTGTCAAAACCTTATGGTCACAGCAACACTACGAAATTGATTCCCTCAGATATTATCTCGGTAGACACTGACTACTGCACTCCTACTTTGAGCCTTGGTAAGGGTTTTAAGGTTATTTTCCCATCCAGAGAAGATTGTGAGGATGACATCATGTCGATAAGTTTCGACACAACCATCTTTACTGACGGCTCAAAGATGGAGTTCGGAGTTGGTTCTGGGATCTTTCCTGAGTCCCGAAATTTAGCTAAATCCTTTAAGCTTCCTGACTTTGCTAGCGTTTTTTAGACTGAACTGCTGGCAATAAGGGAGGCATGTAAGATACTTAAACAAAGCCCAAACCAAAACCGAAATGCGGCTACCTTTACAGACAGTCAGGCAGCTGTCAAAGCCATTGACTCGGCCACATCCTCATCTAAATTGGTCTAGCAATGTCCCGATGAGCTTGCGAGCCTGAATATTAACCTCGGTGTCACCCTGATCTGGGTTCCGGGCCATAGTGGTATCGTGTGAAATGAACGGGCTGACGAGCTAGCCAGGCAAGGATCGGCCCTTCATAGCTCACTTGCGGAAATGGTTAACATTCCTCTTGATGCTATGAAGGGTAAAATTTTTTCTATCTACCAAACTGAATCAAACCGAAGGTGGAGCAATTTACCCAACTGCATTATATCTAGGAAGATATGGCCCACCTATAATAAAACCCGTACAAACGATCTTCTATGCAGGCCAAGGCAAGACATAGCCAGGATTGTTGTGGTTTGTACTTTACATTGGCCTATAGGAGTTCATGCGGAGAAGTTGGGTATCTCCTACAAAACGTTTTGCCGTAGTTGTAGTGACCAAAGAGAAAGTGAAACGATAATCAATTTTCTCTGCAAATGTCCTGCTTTGGCAAACACTAGAATGAAATACTTTGGAAAAGCATTCTTTCAAGAACTTCATGAGCTATCTGAGACAAAGATTAGAGACCCAATCTTTTTTCTCAATGCGACACAATGGCTCTAACATAATCGCTATAAAGCTTCTCTATAAAGCTTTCCCTTTCTATCACAGGTCAAACGAGGTTTTGGTATCAAAACGGCGGCGCACTACAGCGCTAATTGGATCTCAGGCTAAGTTGCCTTAAGATCGCCATTTCTACCTATCTACATTTCACCAAAAAAAAACTTCTTAACAGAAAAAGGCAAGAAAGTTAAAAAAATGTTTTGGTTTTGTACCGAATCCGTCCTCAAATAAACGCTATAACAAAGTTTTTGAAATACTCGTTTTTCATTTAATGCAAAAATGGAAAATGATGTTGAAAACGGGTATTTTTAAAATTTGATGAGATCGTCAAAATCGAAGTTCGGTTTCGAAATCAGCATCGAATCATTTCTTAAAAGTATTTTCCAACAGCGAATGCGTAAAATTTAAGATTTTTAAAAACTTTATGTTGAATTAAATTAGGAATCTTAACTAATACAAATTTCCAGAAAGTAAGAAAAATAATTAAATGATTTGATATGTATCTAGAAGTCGAAAAACACTTAGACTTCACAAAATGATAAATATTTAATATGAAAGTTTAGTCTTAAGAATTCAGGACAATTTCCTTGTATTATTTTTTTAAACCTTCTTAACTTTGAAGACGACCCAAATTAGAAAAAACAATCTTCAATACTCTTGTCTATGGGAGTAGATATAATCAACTTAAACAACCACCCGTCGAAGATTATATAAGATACCTTATTAATGCGATAAATATGATTTTTAGTCGATGTATCTGAATTATTTTATTTTGTTTTCTCGTACTGAAAGGTAGACGATACAAATAATGCAACATCAAGACCTTAAAGATCTGACATTGATTAATTATCATCTCTTTTTCATTTCACCCATAAAAATAAAAAACTAGAAACTTTTCACATCAACAATAAAATGATTGGAAAATTTTAACAACTACATACACCAACTTATAAAGAGTGAGTAAGTAAGTGAATGAAAATTTTCACTTAAATTATTAAGTGCTGACTCAAGACTGGGATATCTTGGGTAAAAATAAAATTAAATTGTTTCCTTAGCTTCAGCACAATATTTTAAGGATACATATACCGTAGACCTACTCTCGCATATTCACAAATTGTTGGTTTTTGGTTTTGAAATTAGTTTGTTAGGGAGGAAAACCAGAAATAGTTAGTTATAGGATTGAAAAACTTTTTCAACAGGAAAAATGATGGTAGCTATGTTCCTTATATACGAGAAGGTACCTACAAAACAACGGAACCAACAAGATTGCTTTCATTATTAAACTTGTGTGTATATGGGAAGGCTTATAATAAGTTGAGTTTCCTGAAGTAATTTTCAACTCACACCATCAACGAACAGTTGTCGTTTTTGTGATAGAAGTTTTGAAAATAAGTGGTTATTAAAATTGCCTCAGACAAGTATAGGTATAAACGAAAATATGGAAGTTCTTATTTAAAATCAATTTGGTATCAATTTTGAAAATTAAAATGGGGATGAAGTAACAATTTCTTGAAAATACAAATAAGCTGCTTTTCTCATACTTAGATTTTTGGAGACACAGCTTTTATGTTAAATTCTCATTAAAAAGGAACCCAAAATTTTCATTAGTCTCATCGATTCTAAAATAAGCAGTTTATTGTTGAACTTAGCGACGACGTAGATGACGACAACTCGAAAGGTTTTTGGTTTTTTAGTTTAACATTTGGGTTTTGTGATTTTTGGAGGTTAAAGATTTTTCTTGTCCTATATAGTAAAGCATACAAGGGAACAAACCCTAATAAAATATTAAGAAAATCTAAAGAAGTGGCTATTAAAACCGAAACAAGGGTGTTTTAAATTGGAGAGTAACATTTTCTTTTTTCATGTATTCCTAAGAGCTTATAACTTTGTGTTATGTAAGTTCAAGTAGTTTGTATCATTATTTAAGTGTCATTGCTGTTTGTGTTTTTGTTTTTTGGAAACAAAAATCCTTTTGTTACTTAAATTATAGCAATTTGTATCTCAAAGGGCAGCCGTACCTAAGGAGGGCTAAAATGTTAATGGTTGTTTTGTGTAATTAAAATATCAGAAGTTTAAATTAAAATTATTTGAACCTTTTCAATGACTTTTAGACTGCTCTATTGTAAAGGGTGATTTTTTTGAGGTTAGGATTTTCATGCATTAGTATTTGACAGATCACGCGGGAAATTTGACATGGTGTCAAAGAGAAAGATGCTCAGTATGCTTTGACATTTCATCATGAATAGACTTACTAACGCTTGCATATCATTGAATTTTATTACCAAAATCAGTGTTCGGTTCGAAATGTGTTTCGCGCTTTACGTCCGATTTATGGTCTACATAATCGACCAAGTGAGCAAACAATTAATGCGATTGTGACCAAGTTTCGCAGTCAGTTTACTTTATTGGACATTAAACCAACCACACGAATGCGTACAGTGCGTATAGAAGAGAATATTGCGTCTGTTTCTGAGAGTGTTGCTGAAGACCGTGAAATGTCGATTCGTCGCCGTTCGCAGCAATTGGGTTTGTGTTATTCGACCACATTTAAGATTTTACGCAAAGATCTTGGTGTAAAACCGTATAAAATACAGCTCGTGCAAGAACTGAAGCCGAACGATCTGCCACAACGTCGAATTTTCAGTGAATGGGCCCTAGAAAAGTTGGCAGAAAATCCGCTTTTTTCTCGACAAATTTTCGTCAGCGATGAGGCTCATTTCTGGTTGAATGGCTACGTAAATAAGCAAAATTGCCGCATTTGGATTGAAGAGCAACCAGAAGCCGTTCAAGAACTGCCCATGCATCCCGAAAAATGCACTGTTTGGTGTGGTTTGTACGCTGGTGGAATCATTGGACCGTATTTTTTCAAAGATGCTGTTGGACGCAACGTTACGGTGAATGGCGATCGCTATCGTTCAATGCTAACAAACTTTTTGTTGCCAAAAATGGAAGAACTGAACTTGGTTGACATGTGGTTTCAACAAGATGGCGCTACATGCCACACAGCTCGCGATTCTATGGCCATTTTGAGGGAAAACTTCGGAGAACAATTCATCTCAAGGAATGGACCGGTAAGTTGGCCACCAAGATCATGCGATTTGACGCCTTTAGACTATTTTTTGTGGGGTAACGTCAAGTCTAAAGTTTACACAAATAAGCCAGCAACTATTCCAGCTTTGGAAGACAATATTTCCGAAGAAATTCGGGCTATTCCGGCCAAAATGCTCGAAAAAGTTACCCAAAATTGGACTTTCCGAATGGACCACCTAAGACGCAGCCGCGGTCAACATTTAAATGAAATTATCTTCAAAAAGTAAATGTCATGGACCAATCTAACGTTTCAAATAAAGAATCGATGAGATTTTGCAAACTGTATGCGTTTTTTTTTTTAAAGTTTTCAAGATCTTAAAAAATCACAGTTTACTTGTATTACAGAACTTTTTTTCGCAAATTATTCGGGAATGAAATAACCCATAAGTTGTTGACCATCATGTTAAACATTTTGTATGCAATTTTTTATTCTACAAATTAGTGAAGTCAGTGATGTATTGTATGTAATGTTTTTGATAAACATATCAAAGATCACAAAACTTTGTTGTTATAATAAAATATGTTAAGCATTTAAGAGTTTTAAAAGAATCTTTCATAAGTTATAGTCATTATTTAAACATTCAAATTGTGGTTAAAATTTCTTAAAGAAGATACAAAATTTGAAAGTTTTGGTTTAATTTATTGAATTCGTGAAACAAACTAACGTTAGAACTTAAGACTAATATTAGATTTATATATTTACAATTTTTTAAGCAATTTGCAAGAAAAAAGCTAAACTGAAGTATTGACAAAATTTATTTTAAATGTTTTACTTTTAAAATCATCCCTCACGGAATATACCAAAAAGTAATACTTATTGTAAACTGGTTTTGGGGACTTTTTTACCATAGTTCAATCTGCTTGATCAAGGACGTAAACCAACTTGTCTTCTAATACTTGACCGGCTATAAATAAAGTTTTATTGTTCCAAAATTGATGGTGATATGACTGATCCATTGTTTAATTTTATAATAAAGCACAGCTGAATGTACTCTCTGTGTTAAGAAAGCGATGGGAGATTTATGAGCTAGAACAGTAAAGGTCCTAAGTGGCTACCTTGTGGTACGCCAAAGTTGGTATACAAATATGATGACTGCTCATTCCTAAAAACTACTCTGTATGATCTATTGTATAAGTACGACGAAACCCAACTTACAAATTTTTCGTTAGAGCCTATGGATTTAAGTTTGGAAGTTAATGTTTTATGGCACAATTTATCAAAGGCCTTACTTAAGTCTGTGAAGACACAGTCAACTTGTTTCCATTTTCCAAACGAGTCTAAGCAAAAAGAACTGAAATAAAAGAGGTTAGTAACTGTTGAATTATTTTGAAAAAAAAAAAAAACATGTTGACTGTCACAAATTATAGACTTACAATTAAACAATATGAACCTACAAATAATGGACTAAAATAACTTTGGGATGACGGACAATTTTGCAATGGGACGATAATTTTTTATTTTTCTTCCTTCTCTTTAGAACTCTTCAGAATTTTAGGAAAAATTAAAGATTTGAGTGATTCATTAAAAAGAATATAAAGAGGATAGGATAAATAGGATGCGCATTTTTTTTCAAAATATAAGAAGGTACACCTGGTGGACCTGGGCTATAACAAACGTCAAGTTCTGATTTCATCTTCAGAGATCCAAAGACTAATTGAATTCAAATGAGGAAAATTTTGTGAAAGGGCCAATGACTCAAGGGTTGGACAGGAGTTCGCTACTTCGAAAAAATCTTTGAAAACAATTTGCAAACATATTTGAAATTTTTTCGGAGTCATGGCTAAGTTCGTTGTTGAAAAACATGCAGTTTGGATACCCGTCCAATAGAATTTAGAGCACATAGGATTAATGTCACAGTTCTCAAACAAATGATTCCAGTTAACATTACTTAACAGTTTGAAAAGTTCATTTAGTCTGCATTTTTAAAGTTAAATTCAAGATTTTCTTTGGAGCAATAAGGAACCTTACTTACATTTAAATTAAAAGATAAGTCTAATGCTGGGTGATACCGGTCTTCTTCGACAAGTAAGGTATTGGCTGAATTTACAGAAATATCAGCATTGATTGTGTCCGAGAAGAATATAAGGTCCAATATTTTGTTGAAGTTGTTGGGAAAACCTTAAATAGAGACTTTCGCACTTTCACATTTGGAGCAGTAATATTGTTATGCTATTTTGTACATGGCTGAGAGAGAAAGTGAAAACTTGAAGCTAGATTGCAAATTCCGATTTATTTTATTTTTATCATAACCGCTAGACTTTTTTAATAAGACATTTCATATACTTCGATTTTATTATAACTAAAACTAGTAGTACTGAAGTAACCGTGGCGTGATGGTTAGTGTGTAGGACAGTCATGCTAGAAGTCTTGGGTTCAATACCTGCATGTGCCTCCTAAAGTTTTACAATGGTACGTCATCTCATGAAGTTTCCAGCGTTACATAGGAGGGGACACGTGCCTAACTGAGGTGAGGGAATATTATGCGGAGCAATAGCCACGATTCTAGACTTGACCGAGTTATCCTCAGTCAGTAACCAACAAATAATCGGTTGTGTTATCGTTTCCTGTCTCAGCCAGGAAACTAGGGAATAATCCGTCGTTAAAATAGACGATCCTGTACTAGAAGAACGAAGTGTTCTCAGGAATTTCTTCTATTAATGTAACAAGATTGCTATATCTAAACTAGGTACAGTTAAAAGACGAATTGCTAGTAAAATTTCAACGCTTTACAAGAATTATCATGCAACAAGTCACTGAGAATTAAAAGCCGGTAATTGACAAGATTATGAAATACAAAAAAGGGGCCGATGCAGCGATGCTCTTAAAAATGATTTTAATGACAAAAAAACTGTGTTCAAATCGAGGTCTTAATCATGTTGGAAAGAGGCTTATCGCATAGAAGTCAACATTTTAAAAGTAAACAATGCATGGCTCAAAACACCTATGCTTTTTCATTATTCGATATACTCTAAACGTGCTCGTCCAATGGTTGCATTGGAGAAATCTTCAGAAAAATTAAATCAACAGTTGAGCTGACTTGCGCAGTAAAAATTGGTCTGAGAGCTTCTGGGCAGCTAGATTCTGCAAATTTATTGCATGCTGTAATAAAATTACCAAATCAGAAGAGAAAAGCTCTCAAAGATTCGATTGAACTTACTTCAATGCTAGGGAAGAAGCCTTATCAATTATAATGGAAGCGAACTTTCAGTATGAAATCATACGGTTCAAGTATTTCCTTATCATACAAATTATTTCAAGAGTGCAAAAAAAAATTACTATCCAAAACTTTAGAGACATGAATAAATCGAAAATGGCCTTAAACACTACTTTGCAAAAGCTTGCTGGGTCTTACAATTAATTGTTTGCTAACTGTTCCAAAATATGTAATCGTTACTTTAAGGCCTAAAGAACTAATAGCTATAAACTCATGCTTCAAGTGGGGATTTTATGGTAGTTAGGCAAGCACTTGGCAATTAGTATAAGCTAGGGTTTCATGAACTTGATGCTGATGACTATGAGTGTTTATAAAATTGATTGTTCTACTATGTGAGATATCTGGGGAAATATTAATTATGAAAAGATTTCTAAAGTCTCTTAATATATTATTACCAAATCAAAGTTGTATAAATGCAAGTGATGATGATGACGAAGAACAAGAACAAACTTTTATTTATGATTATTTATTTTTAAATGTTTGGTAAGTATTTCCAAATTAAAAATAATGGATAATTAATTTTTTTAAAGAATTAAATTTGTATTGATACTGAATATTAATTTCACATCTGTTTTTCAAGCTTAAATCATTTTAGAACGTTTTAACATTACAAAACTGTAAAATTTGACTCTAATAGCATACGATATCAAGGAACTTTCAGTTCTACTTGAGAAAGTAAATTTTCTGTGTGAATTTTGGGCTACTGATGATGGTTGGATGGAGAAACAAACAGAACTTAAAGTAACCGTGTCTATTGTTAAATGATAAATGTTAAACATATTTCGAAAAATAGGTGTAAGGTCTTTTTACTCAAGACCATAACTGCCATGTCATAAAATGTCATCAAGACCAAAATTGGTTATAAAACCCGAAATTAAAAAATAATTTCAAAAAATAATCAAAATATTTTATAAATGTTTTATGTTTTATCGTAATCGGTCCAATTTGTCGAATTGAAAATTTTGACATTTCTCTACCTTTCAGGTCCCTCAGATTAAAAGATTTTTAAAGATATGTGTGCGCGTGCACGTACGTCTGTACGTCCGTACGTTCGCTACTTTTTTTTCGTCGTCCAAAGCTCAAGAACATAATGCAGAAAGATGCAGAAAGGGCTCTCAAAAAATTGAGAGGGTGGTTTTTGTTATCATAGTAATTTTAAAAAACGGTGAACATTTTGGTTAACCCAAAATATCTTAAGAACCAATAACGCTAGAGAGAAAATTCAATTTTATATTACAGTCCCTGGCCATATTATTAGAGCCTTTTTTCGTTGCAGCTCTAAGAGTTTAGTAGAATCCTGGTTTCCATCAGTTAGTGCCCTGCTCTTATTGTATTTTGGAAAAGCAAACAAAAAAGGTTTCAGTGGTAATGCGTAGTTGTGTGACAGAAGGTCCACATTGTCATTTACTTTTGAAATTTGTGACGTGTGGTCACAAAATACACAACCGTGTGACGGATGAGTCACTAAGACGTGTGACAGGTGGTTTACACAAGGAGAAAACGATAGTGTGCCTGTGCATCCTTTCTATAATTTGCACACCAACCTAAAATTAGTATGGCTTAATACCCAGCCTAAAGTGTCGGAATACTGAGTGAAGTCACCTTGCGATGTGTTTTTCCCTTCCCCTAAAATTGTCTGCACGGAAGTCTAAAAGCTTACAATCTAAATTGCGAACTATCGGATTCTGCCTCTCAATCTTGGTTGAAAAATGCCAAGGTTACTAATTACCAGAATGCTTTCCTCAAGTTATTAAACTGGGCCAGTTTGGGCTGGTAGATTTTATTCGCGAACTCTCAAAAATGTTTCGTTTACTTATTAGACCAATTGGATTCAACGAATAAGAACTGAACTCGTCCATTAAGCTAAGGTTGGTGTTCAAATCACCGATGTGAAAGAGACTATAAAAGTTTGACTGGTTTTTGACATCGGCATGCACCCCAGCGAAAAAGCCGGGTGTCGCAGTTAGACCGAAAGAGAAAACTAGATCATAACAAAAGCTCAGAGTAGGATGGCATACTAAGTATAAAAGAAGCTAAGTATATATACATATATATATTTTCTGGTAATTTGTGGTTGGCTATAAAGAGTTAAAATTTAACCCGATAGACTCTTTCGGTTCATTCCTTTGTCTCCCGAGATTGCGGGACCCGCGACCCTTGTTCCTTTGTTCTTATGGAACTTTTCCAAGGTGACCTTTCTTTGTGTCCTTTGTTACACAACCAATTGTTCTATTTAATTTTTTTTATTATTTATATCAATTTAAATTGTACACATTTTTTTTCAAAAAAATCTTGTTTTCTCCCTATATTTATAAATTTCCCAGTTATAAAATAAAATATCTTAACCTTTTTTTGGTGAAAAATTAATCTTGAATTTTATTTTTCTTGATTGGTGATAGTACGAGTAAGTACCATAATACTTCCTGACTCCCATTTTCATTATTTTTTTGCTACGCCTCTGTGTAGTATCTTTTATCAGTTTTATAATTAATTAAAAACTACCTTCTTCCAAACCCACCCCTAAACTGAGCTACTGGGTGACAGCACTGTTTTTGCTGACGGTGGTAAAACTAATAAATCAACATTTTTTTTTTGGAATTTGACATTTATAATTGTTTACAATAAGAAGTAGGTAGGTAGAAATATTGTTTACAACACTTGGAAACATTTTGAGAAAAATCGAATCCACAGCTTTTTTGACAAAAAAAATATAAACCTAAAAAAAAAATAAAAGTTGTTAAAAATTGATTATCGACTCAAATATCTTTTCAAAAATTTGATATATTTTTTTTAAACCATTTTTTTTTAAATATTGTTGTCAACATTCAGTTACATTTAAGAACAAATTGAATTGACACCTTTCTTACAAAAAAAATAAAAAAAACATTACTAGAAGTTGGTAAAAACAGAATTTCGACTTAATTATCTTTTCAAATTTTAAAATATTAGCTTCAAACTTATTTTATCTCACATAACACATTGTTGTCGAAATTTAGTAATTTGTTTATAAAAATCCAACAGTGTGTTTTTTCATAGAAAATTAAAATCTACAAAAAACAGTACGCAAAATTGGTAAAAATGTATGTTCGGTTCTCGATATCTCCTGAACAAAAAAGGATATTGTTTTCAAATTAATTTCATTCATTGAATTTGTATTTGTTTATAAACGGTGATTTTTTAAGAGCTTGAGAACTTTAAAAAAACGCATAAAATTTGCAAAATCTCATCGATTCTTTATTTGAAACGTTAGATTGGTCCATGACATGTACTTTTTGAAGATAATTTCATTTAAATGTTGACCGCGGCTGCGTCTTAGGTGGTCCATTCGGAAAGTCCAATTTTGGGTAACTTTTTCGAGCATTTCGGCCGGAATAGCCCGAATTTCTTTGGAAATGTTGTCTTCCAAAGCTGGAACAGTTGCTGGCTTATTTGTGTAAACTTTAGACTTGACGTAGCCCCACAAAAAATAGTCTAAAGGCGTCAAATCGCATGATACCGGTCCATTCCTTGAGATGAATTGTTCTCCGAAGTTTTCCCTCAAAATGGCCATAGAATCGCGAGCTGTGTGGCATGTAGCGCCATCTTGTTGAAACCACATGTCAACCAAGTTCAGTTCTTCTATTTTTGGCAATAAAAAGTTTGTTAGCATTGAACGATATCGATCGCCATTCACCGTAACGTTGCGTCCAACAGCATCTTTGAAAAAATACGGTCCAATGATTGCACCAGCGTACAAACCACACCAAACAGTGCATTTTTCGGGATGCATGGGCAGTTCTTGAACGGCTTCTGGTTGCTCTTCACTCCAAATGTGGCAATTTTGCTTATTTACGTAGCCATTCAACCAGGAATGAGCCTCATCGCTGAACAAAATTTGTCGATAAAAAAGCGGATTTGCTGCCAACTTTTCTAGGGCCCATTCACTGAAAATTCGACTTTGTGGCAGATCGTTCGGCTTCAGTTCTTGCACGAGCTGTATTTTATACGGTTTTACACCAAGATCTTTGCGTAAAATCTTCCATGTGGTCGAATAACACAAACCCAATTGCTGCGAACGGCGACGAATCGACATTTCACGGTCTTTAGCAACACTCTCAGAAACAGACGCAATATTCTCTTCTGTACGCACTGTACGCATTCGTGTGGTTGGTTTAATGTCCAATAAAGTAAACTGAGTGCGAAACTTGGTCACAATCGCATTAATTGTTTGCTCACTTGGTCGATTATGTAGACCATAAATCGGACGTAAAGCGCGAAACACATTTCGAACCGAACACTGATTTTGGTAATAAAATTCAATGATTTGCAAGCGTTGCTCGTTAGTAAGTCTATTCATGATGAAATGTCAAAGCATACTGAGCATCTTTCTCTTTGACACCATGTCTGAAATCTGCGTGATCTGTCAAATACTAATGCATGAAAATCCTAACCTCAAAAAAATCACCCTTTATAAGAAATAAAAGCGATCTGTGTTTTGGCAAACGAAAGCCAATGATTACAGGTCCAAAAGCAGGAAGCACCTAATCATATGCAATTAATTAGTGTTTTTATAGAGAATATATATATAAGTTTTACCTACGAAACTGCTTGTATAAGTTGGGAATGAGATATTTTACCACAGTAAAAAGTAGCTTCAAGCATTCTCCAGCCTTGTCGTGATGAACGGAGAAACAAACATGTAATTTATAACATATCGATAGGAAGTGCTAACCAAAAGTCCCTGTATATTTTAGCATTTTAAGAAATTAAAGTAAATTATACTTTGAGACTTATAAATAAACAAAACGATTACATAAAGACCTACAACTCTCAACCATTCCTGCGTACTTTAAAGCTTAACATTTGATTTAATGCCCTCTTTAATTTTGATATGGTTTAAAACAAGTGTTGCAATCAAAAAATACCAGGAATACTTTATTCATCAAATACAAAATATCGAAAATTAATAAAAATTCTGTCTACAGAAAAAAGGAAACCACTATTAAAATCTCAAATAAAGCAATCCTAATATTTTGTATTTGTTAAGCTTACGGTTGCTTTCTGTTTATAATTAGTTTTTAATTGCCACGTTTTTATACCAAAATAATTTAAATAATTAATAATATACATATTTTATCCTAGAACTAAAACTAATTATACAAGTTTTTATATCTTCAATCAATAGACCTAAAAATCAATGGACTATGCTTTCAAATGTGTAAACTTTAAGCCTTAGGTTTTTAAATGGAAATTAAATTAAAACGGTTGATAAATTTCATTCAATTCCAATATAATGCATTCGAATATGATGCAGAGTAGGTAAATATATATAATTTATGGTTTGATGTATGTGATTTATTTAATCTCCACAATACCATTCATTTACTTTGATTAGGTTCACAACATACGAGCATAAATAATGCTTTTACCTATAATTCATTCAAAACAGGTAATAGGTAATATTATACTATTTTCAATAATGTATTTCAAATATCCTGAATGTTCCATTATACAAATTTATAATCAAAATATTGAGCTGTTCATTGATGATATACCTAACGAAATGAAACTTGTATCCTTGTTGTTGTGAAAGTATAGGTTGCATGCAATATGATTTCCTTAATCCTCAAATGTAAGTATGGGAAACTTCACTCAAAATATGGATACTATTAAACTATCCTAATGGAGAATGAGAGATTTTAACTCAGTTTAGTACATTTATAAAATGACTGCCTATAACTACTCTCTTCAATTTGATTAAATTGAATTGAAAAATCCAAATTGAACAGTTTTAATCTGATTTAAATTTTTCAACAATATTTTAATAATAACCCCTCGTTTAAGTTTAGCAAATATTACCTTACATATTTCTCAAAAAAATTTGGATTTGATAATTTAAAATTGAACTAAATTTTGGATTTTCACTGGCAAAATTTTGATAAATAGTGTTTGTACTTACGATATAATATTTGTCTTAAAGAGATGTAAAAAAGTTTCGAAAGTATAAGTATAAGCGACTTGGGGAAAGCTTAAAGTGAGATACTCGCATTTTTATATTTCTGTACTTAATTTGAAGATTTTTTCTGATATCTGGGCATATTGCTTCTGACTGTTCTAATTCTCAAAAGTTCAAAAACAAACCGATATTCAACCAACCGACGAGAAACTAAACATAAAAACGCAACTTAGAACAGTTTTCGAGTAAAATGCAAAAAAGTGTACTTGTGGAGAGACTTGAAAAATGGGTGGAGAGGAAAAGTATTCTTTTATATCTTCCAGCCGGTTTTAGAAAGAACTATTCTACAACCGATTAGCATCTTACTGCAACAGATGCGGACTAACAATTAATACGGAAAAATCTAAGGTCATGGTGTTTTCGCGCTCCTCCCGAAGTCAAAACGTAAAAAGAAATAGAAATCTACTAAAACCACAATTTGAACTTCAACAACCATCTAAGAGAAAAGGCTAACACTTCACAAAGCTTGTTGAGTTCTACATGGAGAATAGTATTCACTAATATTAGAATAATTCTTTCCGCCGAGTATAAGATATACGAAGCTTTAGTAAAGTCAACGCTCTGTTACGCATGTTAAGTCTGGGATGCAGATGAATATGAACAAATTGAACAATTCCAGAGAAATTTCATAACTTACGTCGAAACACTAAACTATGCAACCTACAAAAACTCCTAACAAGTACCTTTAAGGCGCAAGCTGATTTCATTATTAAACTTAAGCCCATGACGACTCAAGGATGACAAAAAAAATGCTCTTATACGAGTTGAGGAATAAAGACTGGTTGACTGCTAAGTGGGAAAACTTAGGTGCTTCTTGTGGTAAAACACTTCATATTGACTTTAATAACTCCAACAACTTAAAGGAAAAGCTGTACAGTATAATTAGAAAGAATGAGGACTTGACTCGAGAAAAATTTGTTCTAAAAGGTCGTGAATCCGACAGTAGATTGTTATACTCTCAGCTTAACTACAATCTTAAGAAGAGAAACTACTTTTACTCAGCCTAATCAGTTCTGTTCAATATGCAAACTTAAGTCAAAAAGGACTGCTTCCATTATATAAGTATTTGCCTAATATTTAAGCCACACCGACGTTCCTTCTGTGGTAAAAATACCCTTTTAATGCAAGACGCCCTTAAAATACTAAACGAGTGCGACTGGAAAACACTAAGTAAATTTTTAGAAGTTATCTTTAGAAACTTTTAGTTAGCGAATATGTTTAATTTGTAAATTTATCTATATAATTGTTATCTATAAAAAACGTTTATAAGAATTATAATTCTTGTCAACCAGGTTGACGGCTTAGCCATAGCTTTAAAATTCATGTGTAAGTTTATACTTAAACAATTATTATATTAATAAATGAATTTGTTACTTACTTACTTATAAGTAGTTAATAATTGACCTTTTTTGTATTAAAAGTACACTATAGAAAGTTAAAAAAAAAACACACACACATACAATTCAGAAAAATGGAGGTAATCTTAATTTGAATCGGTACGGTCCATGTAATTTAATATTTGAAGATTATTTCATGCAAATGTTGAACTTGACTACGCCTCGAATGATCCATTCGCTGAGTCCAATTCTGTCATACACTTTCCAATACTTCGGCCGATATCTCACGAATAAATGCTTCAATCTTGTCTTCCAATGAGTCAATTAAATTGAGCTCGTCGGTATAAAATAGTCTAAAGGCGTGAAATCATACGATCTAGGCGGCTTATTGACCGGTTCAGAACGTGAAAGAAAATGTTCATCTAACTCGCCTCTCGATAAGTTCATTATTGCGCGTGTTGTGTGGCATGTGGCACCGTCTTGTCAAAACTACATGTCATGCAAGCCAAGCTCTTGCATTTTGGGCAAACAAAAGTTGGATATCACCTCATCAACTTTGAAGAAGACTTTTCCTGGATATAATGGTAGCTCTTTGCAATGCTTCAGGCTGATTTTCACTCCAAAATCGAAAATTCTGACCATTTTAGTACCCATTTAGCCCAAAAATGAGCTTCATTGCTGAACAAAATTTTTCGGTAAAAAAGTGGATCTTCGGCTAACTTTCCAAAAGGCATCACACCAAAATCGTTCAGCAAAGTTTTCGACGTTGTTGGGTAACTGAGGCCCAATTGCTGCGAACGGCGACGAATCGATTATTGATGGTTATCATTAACACTAGCCGATACTATACAGCTGCGATATTTTCTTCAGTTCGCTCTCTACATAAGCGTGTTGATGGTTTAATGTCCAACAATGTAAATTTGGTGCGAAATTTAGTCACAATAGCCCGAATAGCAGCTTCAGTGAGTCGATTAATCCGACCATAAAATGGAAGCAGCGCGCGATGAACTTTCTTAACAGATCACGCATTTTGATAATAAAATTCAATAATTTGCAAGCGTTGTTCATTTGTAAGATGATTCATTGGTAAATTTTAGACCAAACTTAAGATGTTTGATAGTGAAACAAAACACGAAACGTGCGTCAGTTGTTTAAACCAGTGTAGCCAAAAAGATAATAGATAAATAAAAAAATCACCCTTGGTTGAAAACTTGTTTTGAAAATTGTAAAAGTTTTATACATGTTCTTGAGAAAAACAACTTTTAAATTATTATTATTTTAAGCTTTTAAATTACTCATCCAAATCAAGACACAGAAACAGGAACTTATAATTGACGCAACTAGTATTTAATTATATTTTTGTCTAATGATTAAATGACGCTTTTCAATTAAATGTAATTGTTAATCAAAATGTATCAATTACATTTTAAAGCAATTGACAAATTGTTTGAAGATTTTAATTAAAAGTAAATGTAATTGAATTATATTTGTACATAATTATTTTTTCGCAACTCCGATATTCATGAAGCTTTGTCAGGATTTATATAGTTGAATAGGCATAAATATACCGGACTTGAGGACTGTTTCACCAAACACTTTTCAGTTTGCATCTTTTTAAATTTGATAATCCAGTGACATCGTAACAACTTGACGGCTTATAGCAAAACAAATTTCTTTGAAAAGCTATTCTAACAAAAACTATAAAGTTCAAAATAGTGACCAAAGTGTTATGAAACCATGAATATTGACTTTGATATCGGAAATGATCTTTCGGCAATAGAGAGTTTTTTAACTAACGAAAATCGAATTTGTGTTGCTTAAAATTGGAAATAAATTTAAAAGCCAAAGAAATGTTTGTTTAAGATTCTTGCAACGATTTTTGTGTTAACTACTTTCGATTGGGAATTAATTTTCAGCTTAAAAATATCTTGGAGAATGACCGGCAATATGGCTTTCGTAACAATACGTCCACTGGTGATTTCATGGATGATCTAATCGAGCAGTGAAACAAATCTTTATATCGTTTTAGAGAAAGGAAGACTATTGCACTTGACATTTCAAAGGTATTTTACATCTTTTTTTATCTTTTAATCGAAAATGCGTGTTTTTGGATCTTTTGTTTTGGATCAGACATTTTTTTTAAATTTTCAATATTAGCTAGTTCGGATGACTTCAAGTTTGAAACCTACTATTAACGATGTTGTGCCCCAGGTCTCCGATTTGTCTCCGAAACCCTCCCTTTTTTTAGCAATGATATTTTGTGTGAAACTTTTAACCCACTAAATTGTTTCGCTGATGACAATACCCTCAACGAACAATCAATATTGTCTGCTGTCACAAAAACGTTACCCTATTCATGGGTGGTACTTACACTGAGAAGACTGAACAACTTTTGGTTGTATTTGGCATTGCTAAAAATGCTGCTAAGTTTTAAGGTTTTCTCCGAAGATGCAGTAAGTTTGTTTCCCCGTACAAGGCTTTTATTAGTCCGGAATTCAAGTATAATTTCCATATTTATACTATAGCAAAATATCTTACTTAAGTCTTTTGAAAAGAATTGAAAAAAAGCTCTTAAATTGGCGATCGTTCTCTACTGTTGAACAACGCCGTAGGATCTTACCCATATATTAAAGAACTCTCTAGAGAAAAAGCCAGTGGTGTTCCTCCCCTCAACTAATTAAACCGTAATACCTGTACTTCTAGGAATATTTATCATTTGATTTAAAAACTTCTTTTCTAATTGATCGCAGTGTATCGAATCATTACAAGGGTATTAATAACCACTGTCGTTTCAATGAAATACTATTGCAATTGATTTTTGCTTTAATTACAACCTTTTTTGCCATAAACTGCTTTAACCACATTGTTTAAAGCTTTGTAGGCTTTAGCTAGACCGAAATGCCCATTCTTATTTGATTCAATTCTCATTTTTTTTTCAAAGGAAAACAGCTTCAAACAACTTCAATCATTGATTTGGATTACTACCAAAATTTATCATTTGGGAAGAACAGCCTTTCTCATTTACATTTTTATGATTTTCTTTCATCAAAATTGTATAATATAATAATAAGTGTCAACACTTATAACATTCATTCATTCTAAGAAGGTGTTTCCACTAAGGAACCTCTCCTTATCCAGACGGCAGCGGAGGAATTCCCGAGATGGAATCAACGGTGGCGTCTACAATTCCAGTAAGGTTGAATTACTAAGTGAACACCTTATAGGGCCTATGAGGAGCGGTTTTATCCGGCTCCTCATCCTTGGAGTTATACTTAGGATATGGCCCTCCAGGTTGGGGGTTTTACCGTTGGGGTGACTTCCTGGCAGTGGCGAAGGCACCATATAAGCCGATTCCCATCGACTTACCTTTTGTAAATCTCAATATCAACAAAAAAAACTTCAAGCAACATGTATAGAAACAAATCATACAACAGCAACGCGTGTGACATCGACATTACTTTACAAATATTCAATCAACATGTATTTTCTTCTTTAAAGGTATGCCGGGTTATTATTTTCTCACTGAATAGAACAAAATTTGTTTTCTCTCCTGTTTCCTCTTCTACTACTTGCTAGGCGCGTGCTTCTTTATTCAACCAACGCTTTCTTAAGCATAGAAATAACCCGATGGTCACCGACTTTCATGCGATGAATTTGTATGTATCTGAGTTTTAAGGGAGAAACACGCATTGCGCATGTCAGGTTGAGTCTAAGCAAAGCAGAGCAGTACGTTGACGCACTAGACTAGTTATTCATTTTCATAGAGTAAACAAAAATTGAACCATTCTGTATAGGAAAAAAAGCAAACGTAACCCGTCTCTTAGGGACTTATTGGATATTTTGCTTCATTCTCGGCGAATGAAGTTTAAGAAGTTGGGGTTGCCGATTAATGAAAATTGTATAGTGGAATAATTTTTGGCAAGAGCTACTGTATTTTAGTACGCACAAAATTATTCAGGTAAATGAGATTTTGTTCTAAAATAGAGTTTACAAGCAGATTGCAGTGCAAGGTGTATAAATAAAAGTGTGAACAAACAGATTATTAATTAAAGATAAAAAGTTAATTAATGTTTGAATTGGAAGTGATTTTTGAAAAGTGGTTGCATTTTGTATAAATTTCCGTTACTCAAAAGTCACAATGGCTATTATAGTAATAGATTGCTGTTTGACAGATTTTCTATTAGATGAAAGTAATAACATTGAGAAACACAATTTATTAAATAAAAATAGTGATAGAAATAGGGTGTTCTCTACCCCTCCTTTGAGCTTATCTATTCAATGATGTTGTGTTTTTTTTTCTCATAATTATCTTCGAAATTTTTGCGAAAATTGGTGTTTTTTTTCAATTGTATTCAAAAAATGAGGCTGGCATGCGACCCACACTGATAACTTCCCATCCTCTCTGTCGATTTGTCTAGCTTAAAAATTTGTAGGTTTTCGGTATGGGTTAAATAAGTTGTCAGTTGAATTATTCTTACAAATTTTAAAATTACCAACAATATTTTTTCTTATGAAGTTTAGTTTAAAAATCTAGTTTTGTTAAACAAATGTTTTACCAATTTTAGTAGCATTTCTTTAATTTTTACAAATTGGATTTGAGAGATATAAAGAACCGAACATCAATTTTTACCAAATTTGCGTACTTTTTTTTGTAGATTTTATTTTTTACAAAAAAACGGACTGTTGGATTTTTATAAAAAAAAAACTACTGAATATCGAAAACAATATTTTTTGTGAAATAAAAAAAGTTTAAAGACACTATTTTTAATTTTTGAAAAGCTATTTCAGTTTTCAGGTTTTTAATGCCGCGTTTTTAAAGTCGCTTAATTTAACGTAATGGTTGGTACAAAATTCACACCTCGAACCTCGCGCGTAATTAGTAGTAATAGGAAAATGCCTAGAAAAGACTTCTTCTCGATTTTTGTTTTTCTTTGAACTTTCTCGAAAAATAAGAATAGTTGGGAAGGGGTCTCAACTCGCCATTATATTTCGGCAAGTTTTGGAAGCTCATCCAACAACTTGTCGAAACCGTGATTGTGTGTGTGAAAGTAAAGTCTCGCTGAGAGTCAACAACAAGCTTCCAGGAAGCCGTGATGCTGTGACCGACAATTAGGAAAACGAATGTTTGTGTTGGATGAATGTGTGTGTGACGAATGGTCGAAAGAGGAAAAATTTGTTCGATTTTTATCAAAATTTTATCAGATGTTAAAGACGTTATTCTTCGTTGAACACATTTTTTTAGAAATAAAATAAGTTTTTGTTTGTTATATTTTCGAGGTGAAAAATATTTTTTTTTCAGTTTTTTTAATTATAAAAAACCGTTAATTGGATTTTTTTTCAAAAATATATTTCTATTGTTACACGTTAAAATATATAATATAAAATTTAATTCAAGTCTGTAAAGTAATTTTTAAGATTAACCAAAATGGTCACCATTTTTTTTAAACTGCTATGGTAAAAAAAACCACCAACGCAATTTTCTTGAGAGTCCTTTCTGCATCTTTCTGCATTATTATCTGCATTACAAAATTCAGTTGAAGTTGATATCTCTTCTGGTTCATGACCTATTGACGATGAAAAAACGTCGCGGACGTACGACCGCACCTTCACACGAACGCACAGACATCTTTCTAAAAATCTTTTATTTCGACTCTAGGGACCTTAAAAAGTCGAGAAATGTCAACATTTTCAATTTGACAAATTGGACCCATTACAATAACAACTTTTTTAGCAAGTACATTTCAGTAAGTACATTTCTGATATTTTTTCTAGTCACTCATTTTTCTCCGACTTACCTTTAGAAATAAGTCACGCCTCGCCACTGCTTCCTGGCCACGTAAAACCCTCATAGTTGCGAAGCACCAACAAGTCTCGGATACGGACGGATTTACTGTTGACAACCTACTCAAACGAATTAAGGACAACGAACTTCGGAGATGCACAGACCACGTGTGGCCAAAGAATTAGAGGAGGATGAAAATCTGCGTTATTTACTATGGTGACTGCTACCACGAAAACCAATTATTTGGATGTGGCAACGTCATTGGAGCCATACTAAGGCAAGAAGTCTTGAGCTATAGGTGCATCAATGAGCGCCTCATGACCATACCCATCAAGGCTAAATTCGGCAACATTAGCCTGATATGCGCGCACGCCCCCACAGAAGAGAAAGACGACAACACCAAAGATATGTTCTTCGAGCTCCTTGACAAAATATATGAGCTGTGCCCTAGCTACGATATTAAAATAGTCCTGGGAGATTTTATTGCCAAGCTAGGAAGGGAAGACATCTTTGGTGGAATAATCGGGACGAACAGCCTGCACGACAACACTTCCGACAACGGATTCAGGGTCATAGATTTTTCTGCGTAGCCAGTACGCGTTTTTCACACCTCAACATCCACAAAGGAACTTGGAGTTCTCCAGATGAATCTACCGTTAACCAGATTGACCTAAGTGCCATCGACGCCAGACACGCTTCCAACATCATGGATATACGAATTTTCCGAGGGGCTAACATCGACTCAGACCACCACCTCTTTGTAAACAAGGTCACACTTCGGATTTCCAAACACAAGGCAAAACAGGGAGATGCTGGGAGAAGGAACAACGTCGAACGGCTACAATCGCCAGGAATCGAAAAGTCCTTTTCCGACCGAGGTACAAGTAATTTCTCTAAAAGTTCTCTGCCGCCAACAAAATGTACCGACAACCAGTGGCAACATTGCCAAGATGCAATCAGTGAAGCCGCTTCTGATGAGCTGGGTTTCAAACAGCCACCAACAAGCAACCCCTGGTTTGATGAGGAATGTCGGCAGGCAAATACAACCAAACAAAAGGCAAACAGAGTGGTGCTGCATAAAAAGACGAGAGCTGCTATCATGAGCTCTATGAGTAGATAGGAGAAAGGAGTACAGATTTCTCCGAAGGAAAAAGAGAGAACATGAGAAGCGTGCGGTCGAAGATGTTGAGAGGTTTCAAAGCGGGAATGAAGTTCTAAAGTTTTATGAACAGGTGAAACTGATTTAACAAGAACACAAACCTTGAAGGAAGGCTGCAAAGACGAAAGTGGAAACATCATAGTGGAACAGCAGTCAATGCTGAGGATATGGAAGGACCACTTCTGCAGACTGTATAACGGCGATGACGAACCGAATTCCGATGTCAACAAGAACATGTGTAAGTCTACCTTAAAGAGCAGTCTTGGACTGTAAAAAAAAAACACATTCTATAGAAGTCATGAATTTTACATATATATGTACAAAGAACAACGAATCTGTTTGAATAAGGTACCTAGACCTATGCGTATCTTAAAATCAATTTCCTTTTTCTGGTCTTTTGGATTTTCTATTTTCTAAAATACCTTTATAAGGACGAATAGCTGTACAGATATAAATAAATTGTTTTAAGCTTTACATATAGCAACGATAATGCTCTTGGAAGGCAAAACTTTATTATCAATTCCGTTCCTTTTTTTGATAGACAACATCTGGTAAGGTATATCTTTGAAATATTTACATAATATTCATCAGATATTTATGTGTAGAAGCTTTTCTTTGGGGTTCTATTATGTAAAATTTACATGTAACATAAAATTTGTTTTGGTTTTTTTTTATTTTTTGGAAAAGTTTTTTTTTTATTTAATCCTTAAAGATACTTTTTTGTATTTACAGGGTTACGCAATATTTATATCTTTCAATCAAAAAAAGTAGTCTTTAGCCAACTTTAAATTTAAAGGCTTTTACATTAAGTGTTTTATATTATTATGTTATTAATTTGACAAGGCTATAAGTAATGAAGACTCATGTAACTTTGAAAGTTAAACGTATTTGAAATTTTAGAAATTAATACAGATTTTTCCTTTGAAAAAAGGACACATTTCCAAACCAATTGTGTATCAAAAATAAACTATTTGCACATTAAAAATAAAACGGTACGAAATATACAGTGCCGTTCGAAAGATGCTGGACAAAATGTTTGTTTTTTTCGAGTTTTTTTAAATGTGTTGATTGTTGAAATAGCAACATATTTTTTAATGAGGTTTTTCTTTTAATATGTGGTTCAAATATCAAATCGTTTTATGAAACAATAAGTATTTTGATATTTTTCTAAAATGGCCAAAGCTGGAGAAAAAAGTGATTATACCGAAAAATGAGTGTTTTATGTACTTGCCTCATTTTTAAGGATTAAGGAAAAATACTGTATTGGTGCAGTTTTTGTTTTTGTTATTGCTTCTCAGAAACAAGTTGTATGTTATGTAACAAATATTCTCAATTGGTTAAAATCTGGATTTTAGGGGGCCAACCAAGTACATCGATACTTCGAAGTACTTTTAAACCTTAAAAATAAAAACAAAATAAAAATATTATTTTTAATCAGACGAGTTTTAGCTTTTTAAGAGCTTAATCAGTCATGGTAAACATGGTCTGTGTACCTAGGAAAAAGTAAGACTGCAAGTGTCCAAAAAGCTCTAGCACCTTGGCATTCAATACGAAGGTTAACTTTTGTATTGACATTGGATTCTAGATAGTTAATTCTACCTTTTCATCTCCAGAGAAGCATCCCCACACAATCACACCTTCAGTTTTAGTGGACATCCGCAAAATGCAACAAGAACTTAGTCTTTCTTTAGGTTCTCTTCGCTCAAGGATCTTCATATCTCCAATATGGAGCTTGAATTTTGATTCATACGAAAAGAGGACATTCCATTGTCTTAAGTCCATTTAGATACTCCTGAGCCCAGAGCAATAGTTTTCTTTGACTTTTTTTTTAAAAATCTCGCTTCAGTACCTGATTGAGTGATCTAAGATCAGCTTTCACTAGCCTATTTGAGCTTGACGAAATTACTTTGCCTGTAGCTCGCCACAACTGGTTTTTAAGGTCCATCTAAGTTCAACCGATGCCGACAACTGTATAACACCAACAAAATTTCTTCCACTGAGGTCGTAGTAGTACCGGTCTCACGATATTTTATTTTAAATTCCATGCCACAGTTTCTTAAGCAATATTTAGTATTTTATAACTTTTGCAAAAAACGCGTAGCGTTCCTAAATTCTAAGAACTGATCTCGAAGAGGGTAATAAAATGTTTGATCAACATTTTTCGAACAGCACTGTATATAAAATATTCCAAGTACCCCTTGTAGGAAAATTCGTCATTCTCTTCAAAAAAATATTCCAACATAGCAGAAATTTGGTAAAGAGCTAAATTGTTTAAGACATTTTTTTTTAAAAACAACCCAATTATTGACTGGAGCAAAAATTTGTAAGGTGGTGAGAAGAAACTGAAGAACTAAATCTGGTCTCCCAGAAGGTAGTCATTTGGGACCACTTCTGTTATTTTCATCAATTATTTTACTGTGGGTTTTAAGTTTAATCTGACGATGTAAAAGTATTTTTTAAACCTTTTCTGAACAAGCATAGTTTGGTCATGCAGAAAGAAAAAACAATTTTTTAAATTGATTAAGGGAGTATTCTGGTCTAGAGACATGAATTTTAGGTAATTTTTAAAGTGCTGTAGAAAGAAGCAAGCAACAATTTTACCATCGATTTTTTTATACATTAGTTATTCACATTAGAAGCATACAAACAAAAATAAAAAAAGTAAAAAAATCAAAATTCCGTTAGTTATCAGCTGATGGAGTGGTGCGTCTCAAAAATTTGGTGCGTGACCATACCCACGATTTTAACTCTCCTAGAAATCTGAAATCAAAAACTAAAAAAGATTATTAATCTACAATAATGTCGCAATGTCTAGAACTACGGAAAAGTTACAAACATTTTTTTACAAAATGGCGACTGCCTAAAAACAAAAATAAAAATTTACCACTCTTTTGAGCATTCTTTGATTTGTTAAAAATAGTAAAAATGAAAATTTGGGGATGGCCGTAGTTCCGGACGTAGACAAGTTCCAAAAGAAGACTCTCTTAAAATTTCAAGTAAATCGGTTTGGCCGAACCTGAGAAATCGTGGGTTTCAGATTCAAAAAGACACTTCTGAGAAAAACGCGTTTAAAGTACCCCATTATGTCTTTTGTTCGATTAGTTGCAGCCCAACCGATTTGGATTGCTGCTCAGCAAAATACTTATTTCTCCGAAAATAATTTGAATTCGGGAAAATCCTCTAGTAGACATATTCTTAAATAGTTAAACTATAAAAATATGGAAAAAAATCAATTTTTTTTATTTCTAGACCAGAATACCCCCTTAAATTATAACCATTTTTAGCTCAAATGATTTCCAAGATAAATATACTTTAAAAACTCTACATGTGACCTTAGTTTTTCTCATATTGAAATATTTTTGAGTCGTTTAGTCGCCATGCTGATTTACTATCAATCGGTTTGAAATAATTCAAGAAAACTTCACGAGATATGTTTTTAGACAATTTAATTATGTTTGTCCCATTCCTAACCATAATTCGAGATACAAGACTTTTTTAAAGCCAGAAGCAAATTCAATTTGTTGTATTCATAAAAGCTATTTTAGATAATAAGAAAGCTTCTATTGACCTTCATTTTGGAATACCGTTTTATGCAAGATAATTTTGTTTGTAATCAGGAGATTAAAACCAAAAATTGTCAGATAGATTTTTTCACAAAATTTGCTTTATATGTGTTGTTAATGTTATTTAAAAAGACATTGGCTCACTACTCGATTTTTTTTTGAATAACAGATTTTCCAAAATTACATAATTTATACATAAATTGTTAACATCAGGTTAAAAGTTTTGTGCAATTAATAATTTCATATAAATACATACATATAAATGAAAATAAAGTATTTAAATAGTCTTTCATAGGGAATTTTTTAAATCAGAACCACCTGTCCTGTCTGCAACAACTAATCCAATACATTGTTTCGCTGACGATAGTACTCTTAGCTTTTCATATTCGTTTTCAGATTCACACCCCTCTTCTTCGGATGTGGAACTGCAACGACAAAATATGATAAGCTCATTAAATTCCGACCTAAACAGCATTCTACAATGGGGAATAAGAAATCGCGTGGAATTTAATGCTTCGAAAACGCAATACTGTCTTGTTCCGTAAAGCGAAGTATACCCCCCTTGCCATTATCCATAAATGGCACTTGCATCGAGGAAACTGAACATCTCGATATTCTCGGTATGTGTATCACCAACCACCTTTTGTGGAACGATCACTTACGCGATGTCGCCAAAAATGCCACAAGATGTTTGGGTTTTCTAAGGCGATTCAAGAATTTTGTCTCCCCCTCTGATCTGGCTGTTATTTACAAGACGTATATACGTCCAAAGCTTGAGCATAACTCCCATATCTGGGCTGGTGCTCCTGCAACTTACTTAAGCCTATTGGATAGTATTGAACGTAGAGCATTTAGATTGATTGGTGACATAACCATCATAAGATCATTTACGTGACTTGAACATCGTCGAAATGTTTCTTGTCTCACCCTCTTTTACCGTTATTTTAATGGTTCATGCTCTAGAAAAATAGCCAGATGCACTCCTCCCATTAAACAGTTCAACCGTAATACTCGCGCTTCTAGGAATGCTCATCAATATACCCTCGAGCCCATCTTCGGTCGCGGTCGTACTGTCAAGTACAGAGATTCGTTCTTTAGCGGTACTATGCGAATGTGGAATGCCTTGCCACACTCTGTCTTTCCCAGCTATTGCAATATTCAGGAATTCAAAACCAATGTGCACCGTCACCTCCTTTCAACCCCTCTCTTTCCTTTCTATTGCTCACACTGTGTCTACATAATAAGGGTAGTTATCCCTTTGAGTGAACATTACCTCTAATGGTCTCTTAGGTATCAGAATTTTGTTTTCAAAAAACTACATTCAAACAGAGCAATTCGTATGGGTACCGAAACAAAATAAAGCAAAAGCATAAAAAATATTGAGCAAATTCTCACAAAATAAATAAAAAAACAGTACGTATACACCCAAGTGTACGCTAAAAGATATTTGAACTGAAATGAATTGTCGCCAGATGAATTTCGAGATGCTATTTTATTTCCAATCCACAAAAAAGGATCGTTATTTTATGCAGAGGGATTTTAAGATGCATCTTACAAGATATTTACAACGATGATGCAAAAGCGTCTTGTTAGTTGGATTGAGACCGGAAACTTGTTGAGGGAGTTCCAAGCTGAATTTAGACCAGGATATTCATCGATAGATAACAAGGCTGTATGGACAGGTGAAGAACTCTCAGACTGGTTTGAAACCTCATCGGGAGTGAGACAAGGTTGTACATTAAGCCCTACCTTGTTTGCATTACTAGATGACTAATTACTGTTACAAATAACTTAAATATGGATAAACACTTGAACGAGAAATTGGTTGAGTCGAAAACTGCTACTATTAGCACCTGGAAACAATGCTTCATAAATAAGTGTATAGCACATAGTAGTGTGAAAGGTCCTTGCTTTCAAGTATATTCATATACCAGCACAATCAAGTTGTTGTTGCAATATTAAAAACCCTTTCATTTTCAAGTAATGAGTTTTTCTAATAAGAATTCACAGATATAACTTTTTAATTTTTAGGTATAACGACTAATCTCTACCTTTTACATTTCTAAACAAAGTAAATGCTCACACCGAACATTCATTGCTGGAACAAAAAATGTTCCGTTGTCTTAGGTCTAGCTCTTCAGGCTGGCTAGGATTCCATTTGGCATAATGGCGTAATTTGTAAGTTAATAAAACTTGAATCTTTTGTAGCCTTCATGCGAATGATAAGCAGTTTCTTAAATTCTAGAACAGCAATAATTTCAATCGGTTCTTAAGACTCAAAGGAATTTTCAATCTTTAAATGAGCCTTGCCTTTTCGTACACAGACCAAGATATTAGAAAGTGCAGTAAGACCTCATGATGTACTCAACAAAATAAAAGATTTCATGCCGACATTACCATCGTATCTCAGCTCATGGAGGTTAGTATTAAAAGCAGAAAAAAGTAGCATAACACGCTTAAGACACGATTATGGAAAGGACACTGTAAAGCAGCAAAGGAGAGCAAAACGCTTTCACTAATAATTGATTATGTTCCAATCCCTTTGAAAACAGAACCAAAATATCTTAATTAGTTTCGGTTTCGGTTGTTGGTTTAGTATTTCGACAACAGTAACAAATGAATTTTCTAAACTTTGAACGACAAATACTTAGATCTTGCTGCGGAAATTACAGAAGGCCAAATAAAAAATGGTATTCAAACTTAACATAACATACAAACTGGGTAGAGGGGTGTTTAAAAAGTACTTATAAGGCTTCGCCATAAATTCGGATTTTCGAAAAATTAAAGTATGTATTTTTATTCCTTAAAAAATGTTTAGGAAGAGTTTAAAATCATTTTTATCTAAACTTGTCGTTTTAAAAAATTGTTGAATCGTAAAATGTTTACAAATTTCCAAAAAAAAATACAAAGAGAGTTCCACGGCATCCATCAAGCTTCCTTAAAACATAAAAAGAAGTCAACAAACGTTTTAATTTTGTACGTATCAATCAATTCAATACTGTGGACAGCTGAAGCTTAAGACTTTGATTCAATTACTTATTTAAGACTTCAATGATCAAAAGCTACAAACTCTTCTTAAATTGTTTTATGACCAAATCGTAGAAACGGATTGTGGTGTGGATAGACGTCATAAATCTTCAAGAAACTTTTCAATTCCAATATTTTATTTAAATTGTTTTATTTTTTCACCACAAATCTAATTTTGAAAAGATAGAAAATCAATTGAATTGTAGTAAATGTGGAGTTTATTTATAGAGAAAAAGAAAAACTAAATTAAGTCAATAAAAAACAAATAAACAATTAAATACTCCTACTTAAAAATGATATCAATAAATCTTGAAAGAAAAGTTCAAATCGGTTAAACATTTTAAACTGCATTTATTCCTCATCATTCATTAAATTCATTATTCGATTTTGAGAAGGTGTTACTTTTGGTAAAATAGAATTTTAATTTATTTAAATTTCAACATCTACTTTGAAATGGAATAAAGCCAATGGCCCAAAGTTTTAAACAACCTATTTTTAAGGGTTTAACAATTAACTAGTTAGCAATTTGCTGAATACTTAGCAATTTACTAAGAGAGTCCAAAATTTTAAACTTTTCTTTTAGTTAACTAATAAATAACTTTTAGTTTTGCTAACAAATAAATAGCTACATATATGCCTTCTATTAAGAAACGAGCTTCCAAACATGTCCTAAAAGTGACTGTTCGTGAAAATAAACAAAGCAAATATGATTAAACGGACATATTATAGTAATTGTATAAATGTCATATGGATTTAGAAAATTGCTAATAATTAAAGTAGTCATTCTATGATTTTTAATTTTCAAAATTAGACAAATTATTGTAAATTTATTATAAGAATTGTAAATTTGCTCATTTCTTGACTTTTATGTGCCCATAGAGTCCAAATTCATAGTTTCTTAGGTGCATTATATCTCAAGATCCAGGAATGGTGAAGATTATATGTTGGAATGGTTTCACAATATCCTTGGACGACCGAAAAGTGTTAATTCAAAATGGTCGTAATGGTGGAATAGCAGTTGGTGTATATCTATTAGCTACAACAAGTACTGTATGTTTTGAAGATGCGAGTTATGAAACTGATAGTGCCGGTGTGCTTGTCAAAGTCTTCAAGTTTACTATGAAAAAAAAGCTTTCATCAGAAAACACGGCATGTGAAGAAGATTTTGAAAAAGTTGATTGTCAATATTTCTGAAACGGGAGAACAATTTTGTAATGGATGTGCGTTTGGAAACAATGAAAAAGGTTAAGAAGAGATGGTAGTAGAGACTTTGACAGTAAAAAAAAGTTACCAGTGTATTGTTTAAATTGAGAATAGAATAAGCTATTGGACATCCTTATAAGCGACGGCAAAATGGAGCTGCAGAAACAGAAAACCGGACAGTTGTGGGAGCAGCAAAAAGTTTGAGAATTTTCAGTAAGTAACCAGATTTGTATGGGCTAAGACGTGTATTACAGTCGCTTAGGGCCAACAACCAGAAACATCAATGTTCCATTTGAATGAGGGTATCAAAAACAAAATGTAAATCTTTCACATTTACACATTTTGGCTTGTTATCTTTATGTACAGAACAAATTTCGAAAGAGGTTTGATGCACAGCTATATTCGCAAGAATGGTTGGTTACGTGAACGAAAAAGATGGATATCGAGTCTGGATTTCAAAACAACAGAAAATTGATGTGATTTTCAAGCCTGAAGTAGTTAACTCTGCGAAAACCTGAGACTGCATTCACAGAAAAGTGATTATACAAAAGTTTGGTACTCGATCATCAACCAATATATACAAGTTGTAATTATATTTTATTGAGATAACAATTTATTTTTTAAATCAATGGAAAGACCTTTATTTAGTCACCCAATTTCAGTTCTTCATTTCAAATACAAGTTATTAAAAAAACACAATTAGTACTCAAAACGACAGTCCTTTGGCACGTCACAAACCCAAAAACCAACAATTAAGCGACTGTCTATTAAACCTTATTAATTTAATACAATCTGTTATGCATATAATTAAATACATATATACTCAAATCAAATGGGGTGGCGCAACAGTCCGTTGTGAACCAGGGCCTAGTGACTTACAACTCTCAACCATTCCTGTGTGCGAGTAATGTTGTCAGGAATGGAGGGACCTACAATTTTATGCCGAATCCGAACGGCTAGTTTGAGAAAGCACTTTTTCATGACAAGAATTACTCTTGAAGGATTTGTCAATTCCTCGCAAGAGGCAGTACCCGCGAAAATTAATTTTTTTAAATTAAGGTGACACAGGCAGGGATTGAACCCAAGACCCCTTGCATGACAGTCCAACGCACAAACCATCATGCCACGGGTACTAAATAAAAATAAATAAATACATATATACTAGAACTTTCAAAATGCAGTGTTCTACACTTTATTTAAAAAATTAAGAAATTTTGTATTCACTTTCATTCGTCAGTTCGTTGTGTGTTATTAACTTCCCAAAGGAAGTTATTGTAATGGCTCCGATTTGTCAAATTAAAAATTTTGATATTTCTCTACGTTTCAAGGTCCCTAAAGTCGAAATAAAAGATTTTTAGAAAGATGTCACTGCGTGCGTGTGTACGTACGTTCGCGACGTTTTTTTCGTCATCCATAGCTCAAGAACCAGAAGAGATATCGATTTCAAATAAATTTTGATATACAGATAATAAGTCCGAAATATGCAGAAAGCGCTCTCAAGAAAATTGCGTGGGTGTTTTTTTACCATAGCTGTTTGAAAAAAGGTGAACATATTGGTTAACCCTAAATAAATATAAAATATATTTCATCTCCAAAACTATTTTGTGCAACGAAGAATAATGTTTTTGACATCTGATAAAATTTTTAATAAAATCGAATTGACAGTTATTTTTATAAAAAATAAAAATCTAAAAAAAACATTACTCAAAGTTGGTAAAAATTGAATATCGATTCAAATATCTTTTCAAAAAATTGAAATTTAGGCTTTAAATTTATTTTATCATTCATTCTGAAAATGTTGAGAAAAATCGAATTGACAGTTTTTACAAAAAATAAAAACCTAAAAAAAATGTATAAAAGTTGGTAAAAATTTACTTTCGACTCAAATAGCTTTTCAAAAATTAAAAATATTGGCTTCAAACTTATTTTCATTTCAATTATTTGACAGTAATGGCAAGTACAGTAAGATTACATCTTTTATAGTACTTAGATATAGTCGGTTTACAAATTTACATTATATTAAATACAATTTGAGAGAATGAGATTTTATTAAAGTTAAAAGCAATTCTTTGTGATTGAAGGGAAAGAGAGAGATATTTTTATAAATTTTATTTTATTTCATTATAATACTTTTAAAAGTGTGTATTTTATCGGAACAATATTACCTCGTCAGTCCCCTGGCAGTAGGTAGAAATGGCGATCTCAAGGCAACCTAGCCTGAGATCCAATTAGCGCTGTAGTGCTCCGTTTTGATACCAAAAACTCGTTTGATTGAAAGGGAAAGATTGATAGAGAAGCTTCATAGCGATTATGTTAGAGCCATTTTGTCGCATTGAGAAAAAAGATTAGGTCTCTAATCTTTGTCTCAGATAGCTCATCGAGCTCTTGAAAGAATGCTTTTCCAAAGCATTTTATTCTGGTGATTGCCAAAGCAGGACATTTGCAGAGGAAATGGATTATGGTTTTACTTTCTCTTTGGTCACTACAGCTACGGCAAAAGGGGTTGTAAGAGATACCCAACCTCTCTGCATGAACTCCTATAGGCCAATGTCCGGTACAAACCGCAACAATACTGGCTATGTCTTGCCTTAGCCTGCATATAAGATCGTTTGTACGGGTTTTGTTTTGAGCTATGAAGGGCCGATCCTTGCCTGGCTAGCTCTTCAGCCCGTTCATTTCCCACGATACCACTATGGCCCGGAACCCAGATCAGGGTGACACCGAGGTTAATATTCAGGTTCGCACGCTCATCGCGACATTGCTAGACCAATTTAGATGAGGATATGGGCGAGTTAATGGCTTTGACAGCTGCTTGACTGTCTGTAAAGATACCCACATTTCGGTTTTGGTTTGGTTTTTTTTTTAAGTATCTTACATGCCTCCCTTATTGCCAGCAGTTCAGCAAAGTCAGGAAGCCTAAAGGATTTGGCTACATTTAGGGACTCAGAAAAGATCCCAGAACCAACTCCGCACTCCATCTCTGAGCCGTAAGTAAAGATGGTTGTGTCGAAACCTATCGACACGATGTCATCCTCCCAATCTTCTCTCGATGGGAAAATAACCTTAAAACCCTTACTAAGGCTCAAAGTAGGAGTGCAGTAGTCAGTGTCTAGTCTACCGAGATAATATCTGAGGGAATCAATTTCGTAGTGTTGCTGTGACCATAAGGTTTTAACAACCAGCTATTTGATTCCTTCAGCCTAACAGCGCTGCAGGAAACTATGTATTTAATAAAAAGGTGGATTGGTAGAAGATCCAAAATAACGTTTAAGGCGTACGTTGTTGGGCAAGTACGCATGGCCTCTGTGGTGCCCACGCAAGCTGTTCTCTGAACCTTATTAATATTATAGGCTTTGCTAAGAGCAGGCCACCACACAATCGAACCACATGTTAAGATTGGGCGTACTACGGCTGTGTACGTCCATAAAATCATCTTCGACTGAAGTCCCCACTTTTAGCCGAAAGTTTTGCTGCAGGCGTAGAAGGCAACACAGGCCTTCTTAACCCGAACGTCAATATTTAGTTTCCAGTTTAGTTTTGGGTCGAGTATAACTCCCAAATATTTTGCACTGGAAGATAGTGATAGGATTTGATCGTTGAGTCGAGGTAGCGTGAAGGGCGGTACTTTTGCTTTGGTGGTAAAGAGCAACAGTTCAGTTTTACTTTGGTTAACTCCTAGTCCACAACTCGGGGCCCAGTTGCTAAATTTCTTCAAAGCTGACTCCGTGATTTCACTAATCACAGAGGTGTACTTTCCTGACACCAATAGCACCAAATCATCCGCGTAGTCTACCGCCTTCACTCCACATCTCTCTAATTTAACGAGAATTATATCCATGACCAGAAGCCATAGAAGAGGCGAAAGGACACCACCCTGGGGTTTTCCCCTACTCACGTGTTTTGTTGCGATTGTATTGCCTAGAATTTTTCGAATTTTCCTACCACTGAGCATGGAAATAATCCATTCTCGAATGAAGTCTTCTACACCGAACTTAACGAGTGATTCTTCTATGGATTCTCTAAGGACGTTGTCAAAACCACCTTCTATGTCTAGGAAGGTGGCAAGAGTAAATTCTTTATAATGGATTGTTTGTTCTACAGTACGCACTACCTCATGGAGGACAGTCTCCGTATATTTGTCCTTAAGATAAGCATGCTGAGAGCTTTCGAGAGGTCGTCCAACTAGGATTTCTCTAATATGGTAATCAAGAATGCGCTCCAAGGCTTAAAGCACAAAAGAATTTAAGCTTATTGGTTTGAAATCCTTCGCGGATTTGTGACCTCGACTTCGATTGAATGATACTATTCTCTCCAGCCTTATCTCTTGGCTGATGACAGGACTTGCTTGTAAATTTTAAGAGAGTCTTTATACGGTTTGTAAGACTTATGTTTGTGGCAGATATTGAAAATTGTCCTCGTCATTTTCCTAAGGCTGGACAGTTCTTCATTCCACCACGAAGGAAGGGTTTTACGGCTATATTTAATTGGGCAAGAGACTCTAAAAGCTTTACTTATAGAAGTTTCAAAGGTTTTCACCTTTGATTCAAGGTCTCCTATCAATTCAGTGAGATTCGGTAAGTTGCTTAGTTTGGAATTCGACTGAATTTCGTCCAGTCAGTTCTTTTGGGATTTCTGTAAGGCGGAGGGTTTTCGACTCCAAATTAATTTGAAAAAGAATCCACTTGTGATCCGAAAATGAACTCAAAGGTAAAACTCTCCCATTCTCCACTAATAAATTACGGTTGTTTACTAAAGTAACATCAAGCACATCCTCCCATCCATCATAATTTTCCGAGCTCGGAAAGACGAAAAAAGGGAGTATTGCCTCGGTTACAAATGGTCATATTATTTTCAATAATAAAATCAAAAAGTGACTCACCTCGTTCATTGATCACAGAACTTCCCCAAAGGTTATGCCGAGCATTTGCGTCGCCTCCGATCAGAAGTCAGTCAAATTCTTATTTTTTTTTAAATATCTTACAATGTACTCAAAAAGTGACTGGCCCAATTGGGAACAATATATTAATAAGATTAACTATCACATACATCCGAATTTTTAGAAGTTTGATTTAATAAATATCATAAGCAAAATTTAATCAAAATTTACCCAACTTTTGTATAATCCCCCATACCCTAAAATACAATTTAGACTTTTGTTTCCTACTGGATTTTAAATAAATAGATAGCTCAGCTGATTTTCAATAATGAATCTTTCTTGTTACAAATATAATCTTTATTATACATATATTTAACTAAGAAAAGATGGTTATTTTCAGTTGATGCGTTTTGAGTTATGGTATCTTGACTCAATCAAGATCGTTCTTTATATATATTTCTTGTATCTAGATATAATTTTAGTTTGTAAGTAGTTCTAGTTATTAAATTATTTTTGGACACTTCTAGCTATAAAATGAACATATGTCGGGAGCAAACATATCAGAAAAAGTGAAAATTTATAACATACATAATTACAATGTAGCATACATTTTTAATGACAAACATATATCATATGCATAAACTTACCCTAACCAGATATAATTATTGAAGTCGGTTATCATGAATTCAGAAAAATTTAATCATAAATTATTCAATGTATTAATGTCTCAATAAAATTAAATAAAAATAAATTAATGAAATGATATGCATCAGAAATGTCAATTTAAACATGTTTCTAATAAATCATGTAAAGTTTAGAAAATTATTAAAATTCTATTCAGTGTTGTTTATAAATAAACTGCTTATAAATCAAAAAAGATTTCAGTATATGAACAACCAAAATATCCTTTTTATTCACACACAAGCCTGCTTCTTAAATTAATTAGCTTCCATAAATTTATAGGGTTAGCTATCAATTTTTCCGACTTTTCCATTACCAATAAAATTAAGTTTTGTAGATACGTTTAAACGTTTAAGTTATCTATGTATATCCATATGTGTATTTGTCATGCATATACTTATCTCTAATATAAAAGTTATTATTCATTTCACGCTTCAGATAAACCAATTGAATTGATTCAACTTGATCATATGTGTATCCAATTCGTCTATGGTAGATTGAAATGCGTGACCCGTTTCAAATCAACTAAAATAAATCTAGGAAATGAACATTTCTCGTACACATAATTAATTTTTCCAACCTACTGTCAATAATTAACTTTTCTTATTTAATTTTTCAAAATAGTTGGCTAGTAAATTGCGAACCAGCTTAGCTTTCCAATCAAAGCCCACATACTATAGAACACTTTTGATCCAAACTAAGAAGCATCCAAAAATAATTTCTTTTTTTGTAATCTTTAAATTGTTTTTTAAACAAAAGCCTTAAGGTCATTAAAAGTCTCAGTTGTGTAACTTAACTTACAATTCAAGGACTTTATATTTTAATCTTCTTTACTTAAATTTTTCATACAAAGAAAGTCAATGTTTTTGTATTTCCTTCAATTTCCATTGATTGACTCATTTAGCAGCTTGATTGGCGTTAATGAAAAAAGAATGAAGAAAAATTAAAAAATGTTTAACAGTCCTTGTGTTTTTAATTAGTAGGTAAGTAAGTTCAAGGGAATATTGAGAAAATCGAGCTTTCCTTTTTGTATTCTTTCATTTATTAAAATTACTATGTTCATTTCTATAATCACACATTTTTATACTCCGAGCAATGCATATTGTAGCCTTCGTCGTCGTTGTTGTTGTCATTGTCATGGTTACTTTTGTTTCATGAAAAAAAGAAAGTAATTATTAAATTTTTCCCTCCTTTGATATTGACAATGTTGACAAACAATTTTTTTAAGATGAAAGTTCAATTTTATCTTGAGGTATTTTCTTTTGTTGACTTTCAAAACTAAATTATTTTTATAGTGATTTTAAATGAGTATACTTAACGATGGTCGCTTTTTAATGCATAATTGAAAACTACCTTAAGGTGCTTCAATTGATGATGTGATTTCTAGAGAGTATTTACATTTACTTATAAATGATACCAATTAAATGATATCGATCTTGAAATGCTACGGACCATTATTAAGGAAATGGTTTGAATTTGAATTTGCAGGAAGAAAGTTTATTTTGGTCTGTTTCAAATGAAAATTTCAGACTTATTGGAGTGGATCTTAGAGTTCTTTAAAGATCCAAATTAAAAAAAGTATTCAAAGTACATTTTGAAAAAGTTTTTTATTTTCAATAAATAAAATGTAAACACAAAATGTATCTTATTCGTGAAGAAAAATCATCGCCTAACAATTTATTTCCTTTATTTATATTTCAATTTATGAATTTTATTATATTTCTATGTCGAAAATACGAATTCTCCTTTAATTAAAGAAAAATACTTGTCAATGTCACAAATTGTGAGAATATAGATTATTTTTGTTATGTATACGCCACAGTATACCTCTTTACAATTTCTTACTTTTCTTGATTTGCTTGCTTTTCAAATGACAATTATTTGAAAGAAAATTGAAAATAATATTTGCCACACATGTTGTTTTATTATGAATACACAAAAATAATAAAAATAAAAAATATGAACAGATAACTTGAAATTCAACTCCGGAACATGGCAGGCTTTTACATCAAAATCAATTTTTCTGTAATACTTTGTTTTCATTTAATCATAAAATAAAAGTATTAGGTTTGTTTTGTCTATTTTAAGCTTAATTATAGGATAACTCGACTTACTCGATTTTTGATATATTGGGATCATTCGATTCTTCAGAAAATTTGTCGATTAATTTTAAGGCGGCTTCTTGCCTTAGTTGTGATGACATTAATATGTAATTTAAATGAGAGCTTGATATCAAAAAAGACTCGCAAATTATTAAATGTGTTCATGTGGTTAAGTAACCGATCGGTTCTCTAATAATCTCTTAAGCAATGCTATGCTGCCTGAAAACCAGTGGTAAAATTGGCTTGTACCCATCAGAGATCCCACTTTTGAAGTGCTAGGTTTCACACGGCCAGCACAGCGAAACCCCTGATCTAACTACAAGCACGAAGCTAAGTAACAGGCATACTAAACTGCGCTGCACAGAAGAACCATGGCTGTTTGCGAGCTCTACGAGCAGAAGAGGAGAGAGGAACACCGGCTTCTTACGTGGAAAAAAGGGAGAATGAAAAGCGTACGATCGAGGAGATAAAGTGATGTCAAAACAGCAATGAGGTTCGTAAATTTTACCAAAAGGTAAAAAAAACCTCCTAATAGTACAAAATACGAACCGAAGCCTGTAAGGCGATCAGGGGAACATCCTAGTGGAACCGCAGTCTATTTTGGGAATATGAAAAGACCACATCTCCAAATTATATAACGGCGATGACGACCAGAGTTCCGTTGTAAGGGTGATAGAACCACTTAACATAGACGACGCAGATCAACAATTCCACCTAACCGACCTCGACGAAGTGAAAATAGCTTTATCTAAACTGAAGTCAAACAAAGCTGCTGGAGCTGCCGAACTATTTAAAGCAGCCCGCTGAGTGGACTCTCAGCATAGTTTGTCCAAAACACAAGAAAGGACAACCTTAAATTGCGCCAACTACAGAGGCATCAGTCTCCTGAGCATTGCATATAAAGGTAAATGTCTAAAGCCGTTCGTCAATTAATTGGTCCGTATAAGTGTGGCCAAACCAGGAAAAATCACGATTGCACAAATGTTCACATTACGGCAGATTCTAGGAAAACCCCAGGAACTTCAAATCGATGTCTTTATTGATTTTACAGCCACGTAAGGGAAGAGCTCTACAGAGTTTTGGCATCTCTGTAAAAACTCATCCGTTTGTACTGCATGACAATTATAATGCACGCTGATCTACAAGGTCGAAAAAGATCTCACCGATGCATTTGATGTCAAAAAAAGTTTTAGACAAGGCGATCGTTCTGGAAAGAATTGTGCAAAACTCAACCGTCAACACTAGAGGCACAATCTTCCAAAGGTCCATCCAATTACTCGGATAGCTAGATAATATTGACATAATTGGAAGATCAAAGCATGATGTCAGTGGAGCGTTCTTGAGCATTGCGATGGAAGCGAAGAAGATGGGTTAAGTGGTCAGTGAGGGCAAAACCAAGTATTTGCTGTTATTAAAAAAGGACATTGAACAACGACGTCTTGGACAAAACGTCACCATTGACGGCTATAACCGTGAATTAGTTAAAAACTTTGTCTACATAAGCACCGCTATGAATTCAAACAATGACACCAGCTTAGAAATCAAAGGAAAAAGAACTCTTGCAAATCGCTGCTTCTTTGGCATCAGAAGACAATTAGAAGTAAAATATTATCTTAAGCCTCTAAAATCTATAAGACAATCATCATCCCGGTCCACATTTATGGAGCTCAGGCCTGAAGCATTTAGAAGAACTATGAGAGCGTCTTAAGATGAAAAATAAGCTAGGCGGCGCAACAGTCCGTTCAAATTTAGGGCCTAGTGACTTATAATTCTCAACCATTTCTGTGTGAGAGTTTTGTTATCAGGGATGGTGGGGACCTACAGTTTCAAACCGAATCCGATCGATTAATTTAAGAGAGCACTTTTTACGGCAAGAATTACTCTTGGAGAATTTGTGAATTCCTCGCAAGATGCAGTACCGTAAGAAAAGCTTTTGGCTCAGGCAGGGATCAAACCCAATTAACCATAATTTACAACTATCTTATTTGTCCCATATGGAGACTTTAAGTTAAACAATAATATACTTAATCCTAATGCCTTTCGCCCCTAAGATTTTTATTTTGTGCCACTATGCATATTCTACTGAAAACTAAACCCTTAAATTATAAAACAAGTATGTAAGCCAGTTAAAACTTAAAACCCCATCCCGACTTCACACTATCAAGTGCCAATTGAAGCTACCAAAACTGGTTCTCCTGCTTCACCCCGTTCGGTCCCGTTCTGACACAGCCCTACTGAACCGAAAGAGCTCTGCTCCAAGTTGTGCCATGACGTCCCGATTGTACAGAAGTCGCATATCGACGGTTCATCGTCTGACGTGGTAGGTTAGCGGAACTGCCAATCTATTCTGTATCAGACCGCACCTAATTAAAAAGAGGAATGCCTTTGATGGAATAAAGACGCTCAAGCGTGCAATCTCAAAATACTCGTTGTTCGGATAGAACGCCCCGAAAATTAAATTGTTGGTCGAAGACATAGCTCTTGCAATGTGACCTCGAACGAGTTTTATCACGAATTTGTCTATTCGAGACCCGTTGTATAGGGCCTCGTAAGAAGATTCGGCTGTTCGATATAAGCCGGTACAGCCGGTACAGCTGGTAAATACTGAAGAGAATGGTGTAAATACTGAAGAGAATCGGTGAATTCACTGCTCCCTGTTAAAGACCATTTTTAATTAAGAATGTTGTGGTAGAAGTGACATTGCCACTTTTGACAACAAACTTTCTACCGTTAAACATATCATAAGGTATAAACAACAATGGCGTGCTTATGCCAAGCATGCTCAACCTTTTTCAGATTAACCAGAACAGCACCTGTGGATTGTTGTTTTGATTTATTCCATTGGATATCAGAAACGAGCTTAGACGAAGCATGAATTGTGTCATGACTTGCCTTGAACCTGACTGTTTATCCGGAATTTTTTTGTTTTCCGCAGCCCACTTAATCAGAGCCCTATTGATGATCTTTTCGAAAACTTTGTTGATGCTTGGAAGAAGACTTATCGACCGAACATTTTCCTTTCCCTTTTTTGGGAGAGAATGAACCACAGAGGTCTTCCAATGCACTGGATAATATGCATTATTCAGTCCAGAAGAGTGGGGTGTTAATTGTCTGCATTGGTAAATGTCTTAGTACAACGTTGGATATACCATCGACACCTGTTGACTTTTAAGTTTTTATTGAACTGAAGATGAGCTGAAACTCAACCTTCGTCACTAACAAGGGACTTGGTCCCGTTTGCTCGGCGATTATGGCATTTGCCAAGGAATCGTCATTGAACCGCATGAAACCGAGGTTTTTAGATCACCATTGTGTCAAATCATTTCGAAGGTAAAAGTGATTAATTAGGGCTCCGTTTTTTAACTCGTGGTTTGAGCGAATGCTAACATTCACCTTGTTCTCTGTTCTCTTCAGTTCTTTGGAGTTTCAGACACGGAAGGTCACTATCGTTCTTTTTCCTCAATATCTTGTTGATTAAAGGGAAACTGTCCAACGCACAAACCATCATGGCACGGGCACTATATTTATTAAAGTGTCCTTGCAGTTTTTAAATTTGATAATTTCTATTCTTTGAACTCTTTTCTAAAATTGAACATCTTGAAATTAATACAAATAAATTTTCCATTATAAATTTTAGAATAAATTTGTTCACAATTTTCCAATTTTTTTTAAAAAAGTGTAACATCCTGAAAGACAAAAACAAAATGTTCAACTCAAAATACATAAATACAAATTTAATATTAATCAATTTCTGCTCTTATCATATTCTATAAAGCACATTTCAAATTATATAATTTCATATTTTTACTTGATGAAAGGAGTGTAAATAAATAAATCAAAACATGGAAAGATTACCTTTTCTGCCTAAAAATATAAAAACAAAATAAACACGAAATAATTAACGTTCGTTGTAAGAAATATTTCACCTTAGATTTTAATAATATAAAATTAATTTTGCTTTTTCTTTTGTTATAAAAACAACGGCACAAAAAAATCCAATAAATATTATATGAATATATCAAAAAAGTTTTTATATTAAATTTTGTTCCTTTTCATAACAAGAAGTTTATTTTTCTTCAGAATTGTCTTAAGATGTGATGATGTAAAAAAAAAGATATAAGACTCACCTCTTTTCCTTATTAAGAAATAGGTATAAACGTGGGGTAAGGTAACAGCAACTCAAAGAGATATGATTCCTGTAAATAGAAAAAATAAAAAGATTATAATATGAGAGACTTTGCTTCGTCTTTTTTTTTGTTATTTATTAAATTTCTTAATTGAAAATATTGTTAAATTATATGAAGAAACTTTTTTTCTTAGTGAAAATTTGAAATTTTGTTTATAGCATTTCGTGGGAAATTATAACCCACAAGATGTACCTACATATCTACAAGAAAAAATAATTCATGGAACTTTTTTAATGAAAATAAAATAAACCATTTAGCTTTACTTATTACGTCAAACTGAAACTCATAACATGACAATATTTCTTAGACAGAGCAAAAGTAGGTTATTATTGGCTTCGAAGTTTGAACAAAACTTTGTAAGCGCACTTTTTTGTTGTGATAACAGCTTATTTTTTCCAACAAGAAGTTTAAATTTTTTTAATTTGAAAACAGAGACACGTGTCTCTTAGAGTCTAAAGTCGAAAACCAAGAGGTTTGTTTTTTGTTTGCAAAACAAAAGTTTACTTTCTTTAAAATCTCATACATGTTCATAAAAAGGCTACGTAAAAACCAAATTATTCCTTAGCAGTAACTTGAATGATGATTTTGCAAAGTTCAAATCTTTGTCTTCTAGATACAGTTTATTGGATTCTTCTTCTAGATACAGTTGGATTGCATTCAAAGACCTTCCAGGCTGGAGCGTTGATGTCCATCCGCTCTAAATGACCTAGCCATCTAAGCCGTTGCACTTTAATTCTGCCAACTAGGTCAGTGTCGCTGTACAGCCCGTAGAGTTCATCGTTATATCTTCTCCTCCATTTTCCATCTATGCGTACGGGACCAAAAATCACCCGAAGATTTTTCCTCTCGAAGCGTCCTAAGACGCTCTCATCTTTCTTTGACACGGTCCAGGCCTCAGCGCCATAAATGAGAACTGGGATGATGAGTGTCTTATAGATGGTGATTTTAGATGCTCGAGAGAGGACTTTAATTCTCAATTGCCTTCTAAGTCCAAAGAAGCAGCGATTTGCAAAAGTTATCCTTCATTTGATTTCTAAGCTGGTGTCGTTGTCTGTATTAATAGCGGTGCTTAGGTAGACAAAGTCGTTAACTACCTTAAACTTAAAGCTGTCCATGGTGACGTTTTATCCAAGACGTCGACGTGTTCAATGTCCTTTTTTGATGACAGCATGCACTTGTTCGTGCCCTTATTTGCCATTAAACCCATCTTCTTTGCAATGCTCAAAAACGCTTCACTGACATCACGCTTTGATCTTCCAATTATGTCAATATCATCTGCGTATCCGACTAATTGGATGGACCTTTTGAAGATTGTGCCTCTAGTGTTGACGTTTGAGTTTTGCACAATTCTTTCCAGAACGATGTTGAAGAAGTCGCATGACAGTGCATCGCCTTGTCTAAGACCTTTTTTGACATCAAATGCATCGATAAGATCTTTTCCGACCATGATAGAGCAGCGTGCATTCTCTATTGTCATTCTGCACAAACGGATAAGTTTGACAGGGATGCCAAAACTTGACATTGCTCGGTAGAGCTCTTCCCTATAGATGCTGTCATACGCGGCTTTCAAATCGATAAAGAGATGGTGGGTATCGATTTGAAGCTCCTGGGTTTTTTCCAAGATCTGCCGTAGTGTGAATATTTGGTCTATAGTGGACTTTCCTGGTCTGAAGCCACACTGATAAGGACCAATCAGGTTGTTGACGAATGGCTTCAGACGTTCACATAATACGGCAGAGAGGATCTTATACGCAATGTTAAAGAGACTGATGCCTCTGTAGTTGGCGCAGTTTAGTGGGTCTCCCTTCTTATCTATCGGGCACACTATGCTGAGATTCCACTCAGCGGGAATGCTTTCTTCCGACCATATTTTGCAGATGAGTTGGTGCATGCTCCGTACCAAGTCATCGCCTGCTGCTTTGAATAGTTCGGCAGCGATACCGTCAGCTCCAGCAGCTTTGTTTGAATTAAGTTTAGATATTGCTATCTTCACTTCGTCAAGGTCGGGTAGGCGGAATTGTTGATTTGCGTCACCGAGGTTAAGTGGTTCTATCTCCCTTACAGCGGAATTCGGTTCGTCATCGCCGTTATATAATTTGGAGAAGTGATCTTTCCATATTCTCAGCATAGACTGCGGTTCTACTACGATGTTCCCCTGATCGTCCTTACAAGCTTCGGTTCTTTTACCTTTTGGTAAAATTTCACAATTAATTGTGATGAAAATTTCTTTATGAAAAAAAAAACAACTGTCGGATATTTTCTTACATTCTGATGACATATTTTGACAATTGTCAACTTGTAAATTAACAAATTGTAACCTGCCACTTGTCTTAAGTGAGAATGTTTATGAAATAGCCCCGAGAGAAAATTATGATGATAAAGATAAAGAATGATAACATCCCATCCTGTCTGTCGATTTGTCTTGCTTAAAAGGTTTTCGTGTTTTATTAAAAAAGGTTTCAATTAAATTATTCTTAAAAATTTGAAAATTAATAACAATTTTTTGCATATGATGAAATAGTTTGATTTCACAATCCATTCTTGTTAACGAGATTTTTTAGTCGTTAATTAATTTTTACCAATTTAAGTAGCATTTCTTAAAAGTTTGTATTTCTTATTGAGTCAATGCCTTCTATTGACGTGATTTTGAGAACCGAACATCATTTTTACTAAATGTTCGTACTGTTTTTTGTAGATTTTATTTTCTTATGAAAAACCCGAATGTTGGATTTTTATCAAAAATTAACTGAAAGTCGAAAACAAAATTTTATGTGAGATAAAAAAAGTTTGAAACCAATAATTTTACTTTTTGAAAAGACATTTGAGTCGAAAATCAATTTTTACGAACTTTTAGGAATGCGTTTTTAGTTTTTTTTATTTTTTGTTAAAAAAAACTTTTAATTCGAAATTTTATTGAATGTTCAAAACAATTTTTCTTAAAAGTAAAAATTAGTTTTAAGCCGAAATCTCAAAGTTTTGAAAAGATATTTAAGTCGAAAATCAACTTTTAACTACTTTTGTTAATTATTTTGTAGGTTTTTAAATTTCTGTAAGAAAACTGTCAATTCTATTTTTCTCGAGATGTTACACAATTTTGACAACAATATTTTTTGTAAATAAAATTAGTTTAAATCCATTGTCTCAAAATTTGAAAAGGTATTTGATTCGCAAATCAATTTTGACTAACTTTTAGTAATTTTTTTTAGGTTTTTATTTTTTGTAAAAAAATGTGTCAATCCGATTTTTCTCAAAATGTTACCGAATGTTGAAAACAATATTTCTTATAGGATTGGAAGTTGAGTCGAAATTTAATTTTGAATAACTTTGAGTTATTTTCTTTCTAGGTTTTTATTTTTTATAAAAAAAAAAAAAAACTTTAAAATTTTACCATCTGTAATTTTTTGATGCATAGAGATAAAATGGTTTTTTTAATCGTAAAATTTTTGAGATGACAAATTTTTTTGATTTATAATTGTTTTGAATCACGTTAAAGTTTATTATATACAATTTAATTCAAGTATCTAGGGTTATTGGTTCGTGAGATATTTAGAGTTAACCGAAATTTGCACCTTTTTTAAACTGTATGGTTAAAAAGCTCCCCAAGCAATTTTATTGAGAGCCATTTCTCCGTTATTTGCAAAACCGATATGAATTTTAAGTTCTCAATTTGAGGTTAGATCTTTTCGCCAAAAACCATATTGGTATTTTGACATTTCAAATAAAAAAAAACCTTAGCCCTTATTGCCAAATAAAATAGCGCAAAACAAATATAAAAATGTCATATCGCCCAAAAGTGCCTCTATAGGCTAAACAAATTTTAAGAAGAAAATGCCACAAAGCCCAAAATCAATGTTTAATTGACGAAATAAATTTTAAAAATCATAACGCCCAAATTACTAATTTACATATCTTCCACCCGAAAGATGTCATGTGTCCCATTTTTTGGACATTCTGAGAAAAGTTTCGTTTATTTTCAGCAAATATTAAACGAAAAAATGTCAGATTGCCCAAAGCCTCGAAACGTCAAGAATGTGTAACAAATATGCTTGGTTTGAATGAACTTTCAAAAAGCGAAATAAGGCAAATTTTGTGTGTATAAAAAGAGAAATATGTCTAGGGCATGCTGGCCCCTGCTGGGGCTCACTATAGAATTTGGGATAGCTTCAAGGTTGTGTGTATGCATAATTTTTAAGTCCAGACTATTAAAATGCAAGGAAATTGTGCCTACACCTAACTTTCCCCAACCGTAAATGTCATAAAGCCCAAATCTAGCAAACAACAATAAATCTTTTGGGGCAAACGTTGCGCGCATTGCGTTCATTTTACGGTAGACGTAGTGGCCCTTCATAGTCAACTCTTCAACGTTTGGTTTCCAAATTTGAGACGACCGGTTCAGTAAGCAATCGCCCAATACTCGGCCTTCTGCAGACTTTAACTTGGCAAATGTTGCTTTTGCGTCGGGCCGTAAGGCCTACACCCGTACAAGATCCAACTGACCCAGGAGCTGTCGACTGGACTGGACTTTGAGTTCGAATCGTTTGTAAGAGGACCCTAATTGTGGCCGAAAAATCATCTCTAGTGACGAGGCGCATTTTTGGATGAACGGCTGTGTTAACAAGCAAACTTGCTGTATATGGGACAACACCAACCCACGCTAGGTTCACCAGGTGATAATGCATTCTGAACGAGTTACCGTTTGGTGAGGTTTTGGGCCAGCAGCGTAATTGGTCCGTACTTTTTCAAAAACGACGTTAGTGAGGCGGTTACCGTCAAAAGAAACCAATTTCTCATGGCCCAAATTGCAGTAGCGGTTTTAGGGCAAGGTAATCTCTCGCAAGGGTGATGTGAATTGACCACAAAGGTCTATGCGGGAGTAATTAAAAATTGGAATACTAGGATCCGAGTCGGGAATTTCAATGATGTCATATACAACACTAAGTGGTATACATGCGCCTATTAAATAAAAAAAAATAATACCTCACACAGCTTGTTTTATTCCATTTCAACCAGCCTTTATTGAAAAAGCCTTTACATAATCTTACAACCATATTTGCTCTAAATTATTCAAGACAATGTTTGCCCGAATTCTTACTACCAGAAATTTCAAATTGTTACTTCTAAATTAAAAAAAAAAATATATTTAGTTACTGTCAAGAAATACATAATACAAAATAAAGTATTTTTCAAACCTCTTAATATAAAATTTTTTGATGAGAACAGTTTTTTTTTTCCTAAAAATATATCAAGAATTTTGAATGAAAAACGTTTGATATAATTTATGGTTAATTTTAAAAATTACCAATTGAATGATTATTTAAAGAATTCATAAGGAATTGTATTGTTGTCTCCAACCTCTCATTTTCTTAAATATTTTTCAACAAAGAAAACATATTATTCCTAAATATATTCTCTTATTTATGACCCTAAACTGTCAGCTGTCAAATTGTTTTGTTTTAAGGTTTCAAAAAGTTTACTATACCAGTCAAATCTGCTGTAAATTTTGTAATAGTCTTCTGTTGTAAACTGTTGACTAAAACTTCCCTCGAAAACTTCTTTTAATAAAGAAAGTCGTATTTCCCGTATATTGTTCTTCGAACTATTGTTTTTTTTTTTTTGCATTGAGGTAATCTTGGAGAGAAAAGTCGAGAAGATAAACTTAGCGAAAGTTGCCTGCAAACCCAATTAAAAGTAAGGGAGAAACCTAATAATTTTCCAAAAACAAAAAAAAAACTTAATTTTATATAGTTCATATTTTATGACTCATAAATCCAAGGTATAAAATACCTTATAAAAGAAAACATAACTGTCAAAAAACTTAGGTTATTCGTTTTTAATTCTTCTCTGAAGCATAATTCAACAACTATACAGTTTCAAACATTAATCTAAAAAGGATAACATTAACTTAAGTTAATAAAACCGTAGGTATACCTTTTACCATAACCTTTATCCACGTTAAAAAATTAAGGTGCAGAATTTTGATAAGATAAAGAAAAACTTGGATAAGACCTGCAATAAAAATAATGAGGGAATATGTCAAATGTTATATAAAATGATAAACAAACTCCAAAATAACCTTTTTATATGCAACTTTAAACAGAAAAACAAGAGATAAGCCATTGAAAAATAACCACAAGACCTTGAATATGTATGTTTTTTAAGGTATCTGCTTATATATGACTCCCCTTAAAATAAATTGGCTTATCCTATAGGTAAGGTACCAACTTATTGGAAAAAAATATAACCTGTTGTTCACAAGGTGAACGAAACATATTTATTTGAGTACCTTTACTTGAAGTTTGAAATAAAGGGCATTTCCATAGAGATAACGGAATTAAACAAAATATTGACAAGCAAAGGACTCATTTTACTCGTACTCCGATTGCAATATTTACTCCATTAATTTAAACTCAAGGACTGTATTTTGCGCAGTGTTTAGGCTGCTTAAAAGTTAGATATCAGTATTTTATCAAAATTATTTGTTTTTAATTTTGTCGTCGTTAAAAATGAAGATAAGGTTGCTAATAAATTCAAGATATTCCTTGAGCAATTTCTTCTAAACAATTCTTGGCAACAAGTTGCTAATGCTAACTGTATTTTTCGCAATGTTAAGGCAGCTTAAAAGTAAGATACCAGTCTTCTATCATTATTAATTGTTTTTAATTTTATCGTCAAAAGATAAAATAGGTAATTGGCACAAGATATTCACCAAGAAATTTCTTCTAAACGATTCTTGGCAACAAGTTTCTATACAATATACAACGTTTGTTGTGCAGTATTTAGACAGAGTAAAAGTTAGATATCAATATTTTATCAACATTATTTGATTTAAATTGCAACGTCACGTATATTAAATATTTAATAATTAAAGATATTCTTTAAGGAATTTCTATTAAAGAATTCCTGTCAAGAAGTTGCTAGGCAACGGCCTAGTCACTGATAAAGCTTCGGTTCCCATCGATCACCGAAATCAAGCATCAGTGAGCGTGGTTAGTAGAAAGATGGGGGACCGTCTCGAAACCTACCGCGTGCTGTTGTCATGTGTTCTTTCTTTCTGTTGTTCTTTCTCTTCTGTCCTTCTGTCTTGTATTAATGTCTTGTGTTGTTATCACCTTACATAGCCTTAGTTGCTCAAGGTGCTGTGTTCTCTACTCTGCACATTTATGTGCAGAGTAGTGTGAAATGTAATGTAATGTAGTAAGAAGTTGCTGATGTTCACCGTATGTTGCGCAGTGTTTAAGACGCTTAAAAATTAGATATCAATAATTTATTAAAATTCATTGTACTTAATTTTCTAGGCAAGAGATTTAATTTAAAATAATTCAAGACATTCCTTAAGCAATTTCTTTTATATAACTCTTGGCAACATGTTGCTAATGTTCAAAATCTCCGAAGACACTAATGATTTCTACTTTAATTCACCAAAAACGTGTGTATATATTAAATTAAAAGTTTTAAGATACATGTTGCAATAAACAAAGAACATAATTATTATGATTACAAAGCATAGTAAGCAACATGTTGCCGAGAAATTACAGTGGAAATGTTAAGTTTTTTTCACACAGGGGAACTAATTGCTACAGATTTTTAACACCTTCTTTGTTTTCTTTCTTTTTCTCGACAAAAAAAAAATGTTACTTTGAAACAATGTTGACAGAAATAGTTTTGTTGTTAACAATTTCCAAATTTCTCTCACTAAAATTAAATACAAGTTTGATATGTATTCAGTTTGATCGTGAAAAAAATAACTATGCAATCGAAAATGTATCCTAAAAAATTTAGTTGACAAATGAAGACACATGTTGCCAAGACTAAACCATTTTATAAGAAGACTCTTTAAACTCACTTTAAATCCAAAAAACTCACCATAAATTTAAAACTACTGTTGTATAAGACTATGCCCCGAAAGCCCTTTCCGATACAATTTATAGTAGAACCGAAAAACAGCGGGGAAGGCCAAGCCTCCGCTAGAAGGATATAGCAGACCAAGAAGATCTAAGCTTTCGGGTGGAGAAACATACTGAACGAGTTCCGAACCGGATCTTAGTTGTGGCAGAGATGATGGTGTGATTGGAAAGGCTGACGAAGTAAGTTGGGTACACTTAATGAAGAACAGGAGTTCAAGGGTAGATAAAAGCAATATGAAGCATAAATGGAATATTATCAATTATGATAACTTGCGTCGCAACTCACGCTTTAAGGTCCCTGAACATTTTTAAGCACGTCTACTCAAAACGCAATTATTTCTCTTCCGGTAATTTTCTCCCATTTTAAATCCGACAACAAACTGCAACCCTTCTCTGTTTTCCATTATTCTTTGAATGACTAAAAAAAAAGTCCAAAAAAAGGTGTCAATATTTTTAAGCCAAGGAATTTTATCCCTTAAAGTATACTTACTTCACACAATCAACACGAAAAACAACACTGTGCACATTGGAACCTTTTTGGTCCTTTTTTATTTTTAATTTCCTAGAAAATTCTCTTAAAAAGCAGTCAAACTTGATAACATGGGTCATCTTCTTATTGGGTCAATTTGCTTTAAACATTTTTTTGTTATATTTTTAAGTTAAAAGGGTTAAAAGTGAAGTTGTTGTTGCTGCCATTGCTGTTGTATATCTATGGGTATATAAAAGGGTTATCTGGAAAGATGATCTTTATTTTGTTATTTTTTTTATTTATAATAAAAATTCGTTACGAGTTGTTAAACATTTTATTTTATTTCTGTGGTTGAATTATTATGCTTGAGAGAATTCTTGATTAGTTTTTGCTTTTAAGCCTTTTAAGGTTTTATATAAAAATAATGATTATAATAAAATAACTATAATAATGAAATGTTGTGACTTTTAGTGGTTAGCATATGGTTTTGTTTTTTAATACTCTTTAATTATTACTTTTTTGTTTAATCCTGTGGTTTTGCGGTGTAGGAATACTTAATTCAGTTTAATCTTCTTTTAAAATTGGCTTTGAACTTATGTGTTTAAATAAAATTAAGCGGTTAAGGATATTACTTACAGATTTAAAGGGTCTAGGTATATAGAAGCTACTTTCCAGTGAATGTTTTTTAAATTATTCGTAGCAAACACGGCAACAGATTCCTTAAAAAATTTTTTAAAGGTCTCGCTCGAAGAAGTTAAAAGCAAATGTCAACATAAGTTATAAAATACAAACAAATACATTTTAAAAGAAATGCCCTCGATAGCCTTCAAAAAACTGTCTTAAACTAAAATATGTACGACTTCATTATAAAATTACAAAATTCACTTATACCAATCATTGTAAAAGTTTACAGAAACGGCTCAGCAAAATAATAGACTTTAAACTAATTCTGAACCATAAGTTTGGACTTAGAAATAAACATTTCACGATTAACCAAGTGAATCGAATAAAGGGTTTAGTGGATAATGCACTTGAAGAAAGACAAGTATGTTGTCCAAGAAATTGATAAGGTTTTAGCTTATGGGACCAGAGTACAAACTCTATGGGGACCTTCCCAAGCAGAACTACAAAATATGTTACGAATCAAGTCTTTAGAGTACGGTACGGCTATACAAGTTGAAAAAATTATATTGACAGTTTTTTCTACAAAAAAATAAAAACCTTTAAAAAAAATAATTAAAGTTGGTAAAAATTGTTTTTCGACTCAAATATCTTATCAAAACTTTGAAATAATGGCTTTAATTTACTTTTATCTTTCAAAAAATATTGTTGTCAACATTTAGTAAAATTTTGAAAAAAAACGAATTGACAGTTTTTTTACAAAAAATAAAACTCTAGAAAAAACAATAATAAAACTTGGTAAAAATTCACTTTCAATTCAAATAGCTTTTCAAAAATTAAAAATATTGGCTTCAAACTTATTTTATTTCACAGAAAATATTGTTTTCGATATTCAGAAATTTTTATATAAAAATCCAAAAGTCCTTTTTTCATAAAAAATAAAATCTACAAAAAATAGTACTCCAATTTGGTAAAAATTGATACGAGTACATATAGACAAACTTTTAAGCAAGACAAGACAAGACGACAGACGGGGTGGGAAGTTTTCAGTGTGGGTCGCATCCCAGCCTTTTTCCATTCAAGGAATTATCTCTCCAGAAGAGCCCTGAAACCAAAGGTCGCTTGCCCCTCCCCTTCCCAATCCTTACCGCCTCCTACTTCAGCTTTATGCTATTATGCTGGCTGATGGCTCCTTATTCCCTGACTGTATAGTGCATCACTGTCTGTCAATACCCTGTTTCTTTCCTGGGAAGCTTTTGGCTTAGTTGCTGTTCGTCTCTCCTTTTCCAAAACATATCCCTCCCTTCAACTTCTCAATTGGGTTTGGATCTAAGGTGTTATATGACCCGTGCCGATGATCAGCCGCTTCAGCAGCTCAGTCGTTAATGGAGTATCCGGATACGAGGTGACCTCCGGATTAGCTAGCCTTATCTGTGTAAGCGAATCTCTGCACATATGGACCCCCCTTTACTTCGCCTACTAGTGGGAATCTAATGTATAAACCAAAACCCAAAGAAAAAACATCAAACCGGTACCGGTACTCCACCTTCACCGGGCGGCAGTTCGGCGGCAACGTCCGCTGTCGTTGCACCCGTGCCAAACATCGGAGAAAGGTTTGTGCCAAGTCACTGCCCATCTTCGTGTGCGGTACAGGTTATAACTACACCGGACGGCAGTTCGGCGGCAACGTCGGCTGTAGTTACTCCTGTGCAAAACACCGAAGAAGGGCTTGTGCCAGGTCACTGCCCATCTTTTAGTGCGGTACAGGATGTATCACTGACGAAAACGCTTTCTCAGGTCGGTAGTGGAAAGTTCGTGAATAATGATGAGAGTAAACCTCTCTAAAATGCTCCTAGGAGCTCTTATAAACAACGGCGCTATGCGATGAGGATTCTAAAATCCCCTGGTTCAAAATTGGGGGATGGAAGTAATCCCATCCTTAGCAAGAGGCAGGAGTGGGCTAAATCCATTCTAGATAAAACTCCACGTCAAAACAACAAAGGTCTTTGGAGGAGCCCACTCCCGTTCCTAAAAAGCCCAAAGTGCAGAACACCAGCACTCCCAACATGGCTAGAGTACCTCTCACTTAACCTTTTAGTGATGTACTTAAAGAGCCTAAAAAGATCATAGTCGAGGTAATATTGATGGCACGATTATCTCTGACCGTTGGCAGATGGTGAAACTGGGGCTCTCAGCTGGTTTTCTCAAAGTCATGAGAGAACATCCGGGTCCACCACCTGTAAAAAGCGATTGGGGTTGGCATCAAGGTCATGTCAATCTTATCGCTTGTAACAATCAGAGGTCGCGCGATCTCTATACGCTTGCTGTCGGCATGCTGGGCGAGGTCTGGCCAGGCGCAAAACTCGAGGTCGCTGCAAAGGAAGATATTCCTTGCAGGCCGAGAGCTCGGGCATGGATCCCGAAAGAACCCACTTCTCCAGATGACAATCGTAAAATGATCAGGATCAGCAACCTCCCTTGTCACGACTGGAAGCTCGCGAAACTGGAGGAGCCAAAGGGTCTTTATAGAAGTGCGATTATCGTAATCAAGAAAGACTCTGTGGCTTCTCTGGCACGAGATAAGGGCGGGATAAGATACGGCTTCGAGTCAGTCACGCTCCACGTTTATAAAAAAGATGAGGTAGACGCTTCTTGCGAGCCTCCGAAAGCCCCTTCAAAGGCAGTGTCGCAAGACGTAGGGGGTCCGATTGCTACTATCACCTTCCCATCCTTGGATGTTGATGATGATCTACCTGGGCCCTCTTCTGCCGCAGTACAGTCTTCTTCCGAAGCTATGTCGCAAGACGTAGGTAGTCCCAGTAGCTATCATCACCCTCCCATCCTGTCGCAGCACAGTCTTCTCCTAAAAACGTCAAAAGTTTATCCTAGCCATTCCCAGTAAGGAAGAAGATGAACTATTAGGTAACTCTTCGTCTGATCTTGATGAGCTGCATTTAACAGTGGTGGAGGTTAATCTGCCTATTTGTAGCCAAAATGCTGCAAATACTACAGAAGATGTCGTTCTCATCCAAGAACCCTGGATTGTGAAATCCCAAAATGGTTCGACTTGTAAGAAGTAATTCTCTACTTTTGTCATTGGAGACAAATTTGCTGATTGAAATCAAGATTGAAAAATAAATCTGACAGGTAGGAAAACAAAAAAAAAAACGCTTCCAATGGAAAGATTTTATTCATTTAAACGATCTTATCATTAAAAAATAAATAAATTAGGTTGCGCAAACAGTCCGTAGAGAACCAGAGCCTAGTAACTAACAACTTTCAAACATTTCTGTGTGGGAGTTATGTTGTCAAAATGAAAGGGACCTACAGCTTTAAGATGGATCCGAACGGCTAAGACCTCTTGCATGACAGTCACGCTACTGATATTACGATTTTATCATTAACCTTCTGTGGTCACACGGGTGCAAATCGGGCAGGCTAAAAAATTCAAAGTTCCCGCACTCTTAGCACAAGCGTTTTAGCGCCATCTAGTGTTCATGGTAATTATGTCCTACTATAGGGCTACCAACGGGTAAGAAGTGCGGCGTCAGTCGCTTCGCTTGAAGGGCTTGGCCCTTTTGGCCAAATTTGCACCCGTATGACTTTAGTGTCGTAATGTTTCGTCGAGGCTGGGATGCGACCTACACTGATAACTTCCCATCCCGTCTGTCGATTTGTCTTGCTTAAAAGTTTGACTATATGTACTAGTACTCGTATCAATTTTTACCAAATTTGCGTACTATTTTCTGACGATTTTATTTTTTATGAGAAAACGGACTGTTGGATTTTTATATAAATATTACTGAATATCGAAAACAATATTTTCTGCGAAATAAAATAAGTTTGAAGCCAATATTTTTAATTTTTAAAAAGATATTTGAGTCGAAAGTAAATTTTTAAAAAGTATTAGTATTGTTTTTTTAGAGTTTTATTTTTTGTATAAAAACTGTCAATTCGATTTCTTTTAAAATTTTATCGAAAGTTGTTGAAAACAATATTTCTCATAAGATAAAATTAGTTTGAAGCCAATATTTCAAATTTTTGAAAAGATATTTGAGTCGAAAATCAATTTTTACCAACTTTTGTTAAATTTTGTTTGAGTTTTTAATTTTTTGTTCAAAGACTTTTATTTTTAAATTTTACTGAAAGTTAAGAACAATATTTTTTGAAAGATAAAAGTAGTTTAAAGCCATTATCTACAATTTTTGAAAAGATATTTGAGTCAAAAATCAATTTTTACCAACTTTTGTTAATTTTTTTAGGTTTTTAATTTTTGTAAAAAAAACTGTCAATTCGATTTTTTTCAAAATTTTACTGAATGTTGATAACAATATTTTTTGAAAGAAAAAAGTAAATTAAAGCCAATATCTCAAAATTTTGAAAACATATTTGAGTCGAAAATCAATTTTTACCAACTTTTATTAATTTTTTGTAAAAAAAAACTATCAATTTGATTTTTCTCAACATATTTCAGAATGTTGAAAAAAATATTTCTACAAGATAAAAAAAGTTTAAAGCCATAATTTCAAGTTTTTGAAAAGATACTTGAGTCAAAATTCAATTTTTACTAATTTTCAGTAATGTTTTTTTTTAGGTTTTTATTTTTTATAAAAAAAACTGTTAATTCTGTTTTTCTCAAAATTTTCAAAGATGTCAAAAACGTTATTCTTCGTTGCACAAAATTGTTTTTGAAATAAAATCATTTTTTGTTCGTAAATTTTTTGAGGTGACCAATTTTTTTTCAGTTTTATTGATTTTTAAAAAAACCGTTAATTGGATTATTTTAAATATACTTGTTTTGAATCCTATTGTTTACGTTACAATATATTATATAAAATTTTATTAAAGTAACTAGCATTTTTGGTTTATAAGATATTTAAGGTTAACCAAAATTTTTAACTTTTTTTAAACTGCTATGGAAAAAACAACTTCCACGGAATTTTTGTGCGAGTCCTTTCTGCAAATTACAATAACTTCCTATGGAAAGTTAAAAAATCAAAATTTTATTTGAAGTTGTCAAAAAAGAACTTAAATAATTTGGCATTTAGGAAAAGGATAAGATTTTCCAGACTAAGGCTAGTTTTTAAGTTGCGTATAGAACCCAACAATTTGAGGTTGGTTATAGCTCTAATTGAAAACTTTTTTCATACCAACTTGCTGATTGAAATCAAGATCATTGAAAATAAAATCTGACAGGTGGGAATACAAAGAAAATGGAACGCTTCCAATGGAAAGATTTTATTAATTAAATAAATAAGGTTGCGCAACAGTCCGTAGAGAACCAGAGCCTAGTGACTTACAACTTTCAACCTTTTCTGTGTGGGAGTTATGTTGTCAATGATTAAAGGGACCTACAGCTTTAAGCAGAATTCCAACGGTTTATTTGAAAGAAAGTACCCGTTAGGACACACAGGCAGGAATTGAACCCAAGACCTCTTGCATGACAGTCGAACGCACTTTTTTTTTAAATTCATTTTTATTCCTTATTCCTTAAAACTAGCTTAAAGCTAGACAAAAATTCATAAAACTAGCTTAATTATCCATAACTTACAACTAGCTTACTGGTCCCATACAGACACTCTAAGTTAAACAATAATACTGAATCTTACGCCTTTCGGCCCTAAGATTTTTTTTTGTGCTTTATACCTATTTTACTTAAAATTAAACCTTAAAACTTAAATTATAAAACAAGTATGTAAGCCGGTCAAGACTTAAAACCCCATCCCGACTACAAACTATCAAGTGCTGATTGAAGCAACCAAACTGGTTCTCTTGCTTCACCCTATCAGTTCGGTCCCGTTCGAACACAGCCTTACTGAACCGAAGGAGCTCTGCTCCTCCTTTTGCCATGACGTCCCGATTGTATAGGAGTCGCCTAGCCACGGTTCTTAGTCTGACATGGTAGATTAACGGAACTGCCAGTCTATCCTGTATCACACCGCATTTGTCTAAAAAGAGGAATTCTTCTGGTGGAATGAAGCCGCTAAAGTGTGCACTTTCAAAATACTCATCGTTCGGATAGAACGCCCCGAAAATTAAATTGTTGGTCGCAGACATAGCTCTTGCAATGTGACCTCGAACGAGTTTTATCACGAAGTTATCAATTCTGTTGATTCGAGCCACGTTGTATAGGACCTCGTTATATAAGTAATGAACGTAAGAAGATTGGGCTGTTCGATATAAGCCGGTACAGCGTCGTTAACACTGCCGCTCGAACGCTCGAAACTTCTCGGTCTGTTAAGTGGCAACATTGAACCACACAGGACAACCATAAACGATCATCGGCAGTATATGGGCCATTTAGCAAATTACCTTCACTCTGGGGTCAAGCCGACTGCCGTAAAACAGACTTTTCGTCAGAGCGAAGGCTCCCCTGGCCCTGGTCAGAGCAGCATTTATATGTCTATCGAAATATAAATAAAATACTGATCTAACCACATACACCGAGGTACTTTACTACACTTTTGCTCGTAGCTAATAGCTACCCATGAAGATCAAGAGCACTCCAAAGCAAATAATTCATTAGCCAGACTTTTGAAAGATAGCGCCTGTAATGTTGAAGCTATGCACTATTCTTTCGAGGACGATGTTAAAGAAATCACACAAATCTGTTAAGTTGTTTCTAACTTTTAAGTAGCAGCGCTCGCAAATTCTACATGGTCATCCTGCTGAAACGGATAAATTTGGCAGGGGTGGCCAACCAAGGCTCTATACAGCTCGGAAATGCTGTCGTATGCGGCCTTGAAATCGATATAAAGATAGTGAATGTCGATTTTTGAGTTTTTAGTTGATAGTCTTTTCTTGTCTTGAGCCACACTGACAAAGACATATCCGGTTGTTGACGATGTGCTTTAGACTTTCACATATTAAGGCAGAGAAGATTTTGTAAGCAATGTTAAGTAGACTGATGGCTCTATAGTGGATTTTCAAACTATTTATTTATTTCTATTGTTAAGGAATAAAGTATTTTTCTGGAAGGCTAAAAATGGATGGGATTCTGGGGTATAGAATAATGCTGTGGTAGGTATGTCTCAAAAGAATCCAATGTGACTAATGCCTTAGATAATTTTTTAGTGACAAAAGAAGAGAAAATTACAAATTTCGCTCAATATTATTTGAAAGTTCTTAAACATTTTTTGTAGATGTTAAAGACTAGTTAAGATGGAAACAGATTTCTGAAATCCTACACACTTTCCATCTAAAACTTGATGTCCTTTTAATTTAAAGTGACACTTAGTAAGTAGCAAACGAAAAATAAGAAATAAATAAATGTCACAGGTGTTTTATTTACTTTTATAGATTTCTCAATTTTAATCAGATGGATTTTTAGTGAAACTTAATTTTTCGTTGATGTTATAAAATAAATAAAGGCACTTTTTTGTTTGAATGTCAAAACAATTTATTTTCAGTCCTTCGGATTAATTTACACCTACATCAATTTGAAGGCAATCTTGACAAATAGTCAATTATACGACTCTTAAGTCCTAAAGATATGCTTTAGGCGTAAAAAACAGTACATCGAAATTTATATCAACCATAAAAACTCAAATCGGTTCACTTACACATGTCCTTGAATATTATATGTATAAATCGGTTTCGTTTCATTTTTCTACTCACCACATCGAACTGTCACATAAAAAGTATCCTTTTTCTTCATTGCGTGCTTTATTCTTGTCTTCATTTACTACACCTAAATAATTTTCTCTTTTATTTCTACGTATGTATAAACCTATACATATAAGTATTTTCAGATTTCCATCATAGACACTTTTCTTTCACACAAACGAAGAAGTAAAAAAAGGAAACCATTGAGCAAGGATAAAAGGCAAAGCTATAAACTGGGATACACTAGACTCATCAGGACAAGGACACGTAGAATGTTATGGTCAATTTTATTCAGGAATCTTTGTGTACATAGGCTCTTCCTTTTTACTATTAACTTTTTTTTTGTTTTATTTATTTATGTGTTTCTACGAGTATGTATCATTTGTAAGGACGTCTATTTACACATGCTACCATGTGTGTGATCTGTATTTCTGATTAAAGTCGTTTTCATTTTTGTAGTCGTATTTAGCAGCTCCTTGTTTTTATTTGATTTGATTTTTCTTGTATTTGGTAACACAACATTGACAGTTCGTTAAGATACAAAAAGAGTTGAGTGTGTTTTTCTTTTTTTTTGTTGGTATTTTCAAAAAATTGTAACGATACTTTTTAAATTTATTGATTAACCTTGATATCATTTCATCATTTTTAGATGATTTGTTTGTGTCCAGAAGGTTAAAGTTAAGGGAAACAAGAGGGTTAATTTATTGAGATAAAATCTTTTTTACAAAAAAAGTTAAAGATAAATCATTCCTCTTCGGAATTTTTGGTCTGTATGTGAAGATGATATATTTCTTTTATTTTATACGAAGTTGGGTTTCAATACACAGAATTAAGTTATTTCTTCCTACGTCAATCTTAAATGACGCAAATGGTGTTTTGTTATACAAAAATGTGTCATTGGAATTTCATCTTGCTCCATAAAGCATATGATTTTAATTAAGTTTATTATTAAGATGATGAAAAAATCTAAACAAAATTCCGTTTTTACTTTGTATGACCATTTGGAAGTTGTTGTATGTTTCGTCCATTTACAATCGGATTTTAATTAAATTTTAAGAGTCTTAAAGCTGTTTTAGATTTTCTATAGACCTTTCAATAAAGGAACATTTGGTTTAGAAAAACAAAGTTGTTGTGTTAACAACCGTCAAAAGTCAACTTGAACATTGGCTTAATTGTTAAAATAGTCAAGTACCAAAAAAAAGCAATGGGTGGATTTTTTTCATTCTATGTCCTGAATAAGACTTGTAGTTGGGTGCCATTCTTTCTAAAAAAGGTAATTGAGGTATCCTTGAAGGCAAAAGCTATTTTGTATTGCTTTGCTATCCAGACGGCAGCGGAGGAATTCCCGAGATGGAATCAATGTTGGCGTCTACAGTTCCAGTAAGGTTGAACTACTTAGTGAACACCTTATAGGGCTTCTTCGACTTACTCGAAGCCCAGGCCTGTAAGGAGCGGTTTTATCCGGCTCCCCATCCTTGGAGGTATACTTAGAATCTGGCCCTCCAGGTTGGAGGTTGTGCGTCGGGGTGACTTCCTGGCCACGTAAAAGCTTTCATAGTTGCGAAGCACCAACAAGCCTCGGATACGGACGGATTTACTCTTGACAACCTAGGCAAACGAATTAAGGACAACGAACTTCGGATATGCAACTTAATTTACTTCACCTCCAGAATGAGTTTTTTAAAAAATAATACTTTATTTATGTCACTTATAAACAATACATCAATACATCAGCTATCGTTACTAAAAACTGAACTCCATATCTGATTTATTTGGAGTATTTATACTCTAGGAAAAGAGACTTGAACAAAGAGCATTTGGTTTCAAGATGATTCATTTAAATCTGTTTTCTAAGAATGGAACTTTATAGCTTATTACTAATTTAGGTTTGGAAACAATATTCATATTTTGGGCCTAGAGTTTAATTACAAGTACGTGTTATTCATGAATCTTAACTTGCACGTGAATTGTTAGGTCCCTTAACGACCACTTGCGGCCGAAGAATTAGCGGAGGCCCTAGACTGCTATAAAGCAAACGTCACCGCCATCCAGGAAATACGATAGGTTGGCCCGGGCAAAAAGAGGTGAAAAACTGCGACATTTACTATGGTGACTGCTACCGCGAAAACCAACACACTTATTTGGATGCGGCTGTGTCATTGGAGCCAGACTAACTCAACAAGTCATGAACCTTAGGTGCATCAACGAGCCCTCATGACCATCCGCATGAAGGCTAAATTCGGAAACATTAGCTTGATATGCGCGCATGCACCCACACAAGAAAAGGATGGCAACACCAACGATATATTCTTCGAGCTCTCAGACAAAACATATGAGCAATATCCTAGCTATGATAGGTATTAAAATTGTCCATGTCGATAATGGTCCTGGTGGTATAACCGGGAAGAACAGCCTGCATGACAACACTTCCGAAAACGGATTCAGGCTCGTAGCTTTTGCTGCGGGGCGAAACGTCATGGTAGCCAGTACGTGCTTTCCACACCTCAACATCCACAAAGGAACTTGGACTTCTCCAGATCAATCTACCCCCAACCAGATTGACCATATTGCGATCGACGCCAGACACGCTTCCAGCATCAAGGATGTCCGAACTTTCCGAGAAGCTAACATTGACTCGGACCAGTACCTCGTTGTAGCCAAGGTAGCACTTTGGGTTTTCAGACCCAAGGCAAAACAGGAAGATGCTGTAAGAAGATACAACGTCGAACGGCTACAATCGCAAGGGATCGCCAAATTCTTTCCGACCGAGTTACAAGTAACTTCTCTCGAAGTTCTCTGCCGCCAACACAATGTGTCAAAAACCAGTGGCAACTAGCCAAGATGCAATCAGACAAGTCGCCTCTGATGTGCTGGGTTTCAAGCACCCACCTACAAGGAACCTTTGGTTTGATGAGGAATGTCGGCAGGCCAATGCAGCTAAACAACAGGCACACAAAGCGGCGCTGCATAAAAGGATGAGAGATGCTCATGAGCTCTATGAGCAGAAGAGGCTAGGAGCATGCACCAACTTATCTGTAAGATATGGTCGGAAGAAAGCATGCCCGATGAATGGAACCTTAGTATTTTTTGCTCTATCCACTGAACTGCACCAACTATAGAGGAATCAGTCTACTTAACATCGCCTATAAAATCTTTTCTGCCGTAATATGTGAAAGTCTAAAACTCATCGTCAACATAATGATAGGTCCTTATCAGTGTGGATTCAAGCCAGGAAAGTCCACTATCGACCAAATATTCACACTACTTCAGATCTTGGAAAACCCCATAAACTTCAAATCGATACCCACCATCTCTTTAGTTTTGGAGTCCCTGTCAAACTTATCCGTTTGTGCCGATGATGATGGAGAATGCACGCTGCTCCATAAAGGTTGGAAACAAAAACAGAACCTTTCGATGTTAAAAAAGGTTTAAGACAAGGTCATGCGCTGTAATGCGATTTTTTTTAAAATCGTTCTTCAAATAATAGTGCAGAGCTCACACGTCAACACTAGAGGCACTTTCTTTCAAAAGTCTGTTCAATTACTGGCATATGCTGATGACATTCACATAATCGGAAGAACTCAGCGTGATGTCAATGGGGCTTTTGTGAGTATTGAGGCAGAGGCGGCAAAAATGGGTTTAACGGTTAATGAGGGCAAAACAAAGTACATGCTGTAGTCAAGAAAGGACCTACACCACCTACGTCTTGGTCAAAACGTCACCATCAACAGACGTTACTTTGAGGTAGTCAAAGACTTCGTCAACCTAGGCTCCGCTGTAAACGCAGAAAACAACATCAGCGCTGATATCAAAAGAAGAATAACTCTTGCTAACCGCTGTTCCTTTGGGCTAAGAAAGCAATTATGTGGTAAAGTCCTTTCTCGAAGGACCAAAGAATCGCTTTATTAAGGAAAAATAGGAATTTAGTGTATTGGTTACGATATGTTAAATTGAAACTGTTTATGTTTCCCAATCTGAATCAAAGATTATTTTTTATATTCACAGCGATTGATGTTAATGTTAATAAAAATCGGTTTTTTGCAAAAGATAATAAAAAAACCAGGAATGCCCGAACCCGTTTTTTCCTCCTAGCACTATAATTGGTATAAACCTTCAACAATGAAGGGAAATGATGTTTCATTGAAATTCAATTTATCTTAAAACTCTCTTCCTTATTCAAAATATGCAAAAGACTGCTCATCCTCAACATCACCCTCACCTACTCATTTTTAATTTAAAAGAAAAAAAAACTGAATTACCCTTAAAAATCCTTCCTTATTGAATTGATGATTACAATCTATGCTTTCCATCCGAAAACCTTTAAATCTTCACTCAACTGCCACGAAGGACTTAAGTTTCAGCTTCATCTTTAGCCTTTGAAGGTAAGGACTAAAGCCATAGGTCTGGTGGGTAAAGTTCGAATATATAGTCAATTATCATCTTCACAGTTCACTGTCAATTTTGGTGCGCGCCGCCATCAACCGCCCGACACCTTCTCTGTCCTATCATATTAATACTATACAGCAGGAGGAGTTCACCTCATCAATCAATATGTCATTAAGGATTCAATAAAATTAAATCGACAAGAAAAGAAGAATTTTCTTTATCAATACCAGAAGCCAATGAAAAATATATACTCGTAAATATAGGTGCGATGGTCCTCGAGAACATTACGCACAACCAACACAAACAAAAAGTGAAGAGAAGAACCAAAAACAAAAAATCCTTGATTCGATTATCATGGTCCTGAGAATTTATTTTGATTTTTTTTTCTTCTTAAATATTTTTCTTTTTTGTTTCTCTTGTCGGTTTTATGTTCTTTGGTAAAAATTCATCCAAGATTTCGCAAATTGATTTATGAAAAGGTTCAATGACGAACAACCATCTTAACACCATTTGCCATCGTAAAGTTAAGTGGTTTTTAGATACAAAGTACATTATAGAAGCTTGACGACACATCCAGGATAGACTACGTTCCGTTTTTCAAGAACACACAAATTTTATATGAATAAGCCTAAGAGTATGTGAGTGTCCTTGGGAAGGCCATAACAACAAAATGGTTGTTGAAATATTTGTAGAGGGAAATATTTTTCTTTTCTTTTTGAAAATTAATGTTACAAATATTTTCAGAAACAAGATTATATGACTTGTTCTACAGATACTCTATCTATCATAAAAGGTTATGTTCAGTGATTCGATAAGATAAGCTTTGATATTTTCATGTGTGTCATGAATATTTGGGTTTTTATAGAGCTTTACCAAAATTTATGACTTTTGGGACGAGTAACTTTAAGTTGACAATATATTTTCGGAAAACTTCAATAAATAAAAATAAAAATTGAAAAAAGTGACAAAAGTTGTGTCAAAAGTTGTGTCAAAAGTTGTGTCAAAAGTTAAAAGTATTGCCTCTTCAAAATTTAATGAATGTTATAATTTATTGGATGCGTCGTAAACCTTGTGTTCCCGAAAGGGGTGCCATTTTGATTTTTAATAAAATGAAGTTATTTTTATGAGAAATCAATGGTTCACAGTTTCTTAGTGAATTTTAAGAATCAATTTGTTGTTGAATAGTTAGTTTTTTTTTCTTTTTATTGGCTTCATAATTAAATACAAATTTACTTTTCAGTGTTTTTATATAACCACGTCTTTTATGGTTTGATCGAAGACCGTCTACCAGAGTGACATTTTAATTTAATTTGTACATTTTCAAAAATAAAAAGCTTCAAACATTAAAATATTGAATAAATACATCTATCATTATTTTTTAAAAATTTCCTTCGATTATTTGGTTTCTGTAACGAAAAGCTTTCGTAATGTACCCATTTAGAGGGTCCCAACCACTCTCCATTCAGAATTTTGATATCTTCGTCTAGAGAAGAAGCTCCACTTCGAAATTCCTTGAGTATGGGACAGATTCCCACAAAGCATAGATCGCACAATAATGGTAGTTCTGGTCGATGCGGAATATAATTCAAACGTTCACCTATTATTTTAAATAGCATACTGATTTGTTCTGTTGTATTTTGTGCCAAGAAATACGTGTTTGTATTTAAAAAATGATTCAGCTTGCTGTGGTAGGTTCTGTATTGCGTAGACTCTGCTTCCGTAGTGAACTTATCATAAATCATATTTCTAACTTTCCTTAGCAAATCTTTGAATTTTAACTTCGTGGCTTCATTATTATCGGTGGTTGATGATACTGTAAAATCTGCTGTTGGCCATTTTTGTCTACTCAGTAACGCAAGTTCTTCCAAAATGTATCAGCTGCATGAGAACCAGTCTTGGAATCCTTTCTTCTCCCATCGCAATTACTCTTGTCACATAATCAAAATGTATTTTTAGCGTATCCAAAAATAGCGGTGCTATACCTGTTTCTAAGTATAACATATAATTTGGTAATCTACCAGTCAGCTTGAAAGTATTTCGTATAAAAAAACGAAAACATTTTTACACAGCCTCAAAGGAAATATATCCCCGAAATTGGGGTCCGTAGAAGAGAATTGATAATGCAGCTGTAGGCAAGATTAACCGATAAATTCCAGGTTTTGCAGTAGCGTTCGAGTCAGTGTATCATTAGCTGCATACCGTTTATAGTCTCCGAAAGAAAGACTAAATCATCTGCAAACATTACTCATAACAACTCCCCCTTTTACACTAGCGATAGTATCGTTTATGTACAAAATGAAAAATAGAGTACTAAGAACGCAACCTTTTATAACGCCCATTGACGTTTCAAACTCGTCTGAGAGGAATTGACCATCCCATACCCTTGCAACATTTTCTTTGTAGATTGCTCTGATGACAGATATCATTTTTGTAGAGATTCCGTATCCGTAGAGTTGGTAGAAATGTGCTCCTTTGGGAATTGAGTCGAAAGCTGCACGGAAATCTACAAAAAAGACATACAGCTTTATCCCCCTCTTTTTATAGATGTCGCCAATATTTACCAAAGAGAAAATTAGGTCTATCGTTGAATAGTTTTTCCTGAAACCCGCTTGAAATTCATGCAAAATCTGCTTTTTTTGACCCACTCGCTTAACCGGTTGAATAGTGTTGCTCCAAATAACTTTGCCACTGCATTGAGAAATGAAATGCCTCGGATCTTCAGGGTATCCTTTCTTGTGCAGTGAGAAAATGATTGCTCTTCGAAAATTTTCCGGAACATCACCTGTCTCAAAAATTCTGTTGTACTCCACGGTTAGAAAGTTTAAAAATTCGGGTATTAGATTTTTAAAATATTCAAAGGTTATTCTATCCTCTCCCGGAAGTTTCCCATTCTAAGATTTCTCTATAACCAATTCTACCTCAGAGAGCGTGATAAGGGCATCTAAGAATTCCTCAAATATGTAGGGTGGCGCATACGGAAGCGATGGTGATATTTGTGCTGTGTTGAGAAGATTCATGAAATGCATTTTTAACTCTTCTATATTGATAACTGTGTAGGTCATGTTTTATTCCGCTTACAAAAATAACTGCTTTCCAAAACTCCGCTGAAGATTTGTTTTGTTTATTGTCTCAATATTTCTTCGACCAATTTCCCTTTTTTTCTAACAGAGCATTTTGTAATATTTATTTGCCTTCCAACCGTACAGACCTGTTTTCTTCAGAGTAAATAGCGAGCTCTCGTGATTCTTTTACTTTTGCGCTTTCGTTACTAACATCCTTTCCTTTTCATTCCCATTCATAAACTTTTTACACATATAGATAACCACAATACAAATTTCCTAAAGTATTAAACCTCCTCTAAGGATGGCTCCGAAGCCATTCCGTCCGGGTAACCGGTTCGGTCTCCTCGATGAACTTACGCTTTCCGATCCTCCTGACCCGCCGCCTCCTCCTCCAAAAAGAAATAAGCCATCGAACAGCTTGTTTAGTGAATTCCCCTCCTTACCAACGAAATCAATTTTTAAAAATCCCCGCTTTGTACACATAACTCCCAAAGATGATTCCAAGCCCCTAACCAAAATCAGTGTGTTTATCCTTAAAAAACTTATCGACTCCATCAGCACGCATTACGAAAAAATATCCCAACTAAGAGACGGTTCCAACCTTATCCTAACAAGAGACCAAAACATAGCTGATAAATTTATTAATTCGAAAGTTCTAGATAGCGTTTGTCCCGTTAATATTAAACTGCATTCTAACCTCAACCTATCTAAAGGCATAGCATACGCTCCCTGCCTGATTAATGTCTCCGAATCTGAAATCATTTCGGAACTTAAAAGCCAATACGTCACTGACGTGTACAAATTTAATAAAACTATGACAAATGATAAAGGCAAGGAAGAAACTAAACCTACAGGCCTTATGATATTCTCCTTTGACTTGTTTAAAATCCCAGAATCCATTGAAATCGGTTGGTACAAAACAAAATTATCCGAATATATCCCAAATCCAATGCGGTGTCGCCAATGCCAACGGCTTGGGCACACAACTAAATGGTGCAAGAGCCCTGCTTCATGTGTAACATGCAATTTCCCCCTCCATGAAGGTATAAACTGTACTCGCACTGAATGTGCCAATTGCTCTGGCCCCCATCCTGCCTCGTCTAAGAACTGCCTAAGGTACATCCAAAGCAAAGAAGTACTTGAATTAAAAACAAAAAACAAATGTACACTAGCTGAAGCTAGACGAATGCAAAGAGAAAGGTACCAGACTCATTCAACCATCTCTACGAGTCTTTTTTCTGAAAAACTAAAAAATCCCCCTCCCGACACAGTTAAAGCTCCCAAGCCATCTACCTCTTCTGTTCAAACAATCAACGATAATAAAACTCAGCACATTTCTCTTAAAGCAAACGTAACTGAATTACAAAAAAACGACTCACAACAAAATCAAACAACAGCTAACACAGAACATAACAAAACTAACAATGAAAAGATCCCTAACCTTGATAACGAAAAATCTGACTCAATAGTATTCACTCAAAATAATCCTAACGACAATACCTCTCATTCTCCTGTAAACACTCAAACACCAACTACTTTACCTACTTCAACTAGATCAAACCAAAATGACTCTCTTCAAACAATTACCTCTTCAGCCCAAACGCAATTCCACATGAACATTGACAATGATCATGACACATATTAATAAAATCAATGTTCCACTCTCAACCCGCGCCCCCGTCGGTGATGGGAGCCCCCACCACAACGTTGGGGACCCTCATCACCGGAGGAGGCGCGGGAACTCTAAAACACCAGGTGGTGCTCGTTCTTCTATCTGTACACTTAGTGGTACGGATAATAAGAGCGACTCCACCGGCTATAATGACCTAAAAATACTACAATGGAACTTAAATGGTTATTTCAATAACCAGCATTCGCTTCAATTGCTTATTAATGAATTAAACCCGTGTATAATATCTCTTCAAGAAACTCATTTAAAATATAACCAACAAACATTCCCCCCAAACAAATATTCAGCCTTTTTTCACAATCTACCCACCAATACAACTTCCAAGCAGGGTGTTTGCCTCTTTGTTCATAAATCAATCCCTCACAGATTCATAGACATTAATTCACCCATCTCTGCAGTCGCTGTTGAAATTGAATTGAAATATAAATTAACAATCGTTTCACTTTATATTCCACCTGACCAAAAATTTGATTCCAGTGAACTTGAAAACATTATAACCAACATCTCAACACCAATCATCCTAACCGGTGATTTCAATTCTTGGAGCCCTTCTTGGGGATCCTCAACACTAAATAGCCGTGGTAAGTTAGTTGAAAACTTTATAGCTAACAAAAATCTCACTATCCTTAATGATGGTCGTCCAACTCACCTTTCTACACATGGTTCTTTTACTCACGTTGACCTAACCCTATCGTCCCCACATCTCATACCAAAATTAGTCTGGAAGGTCTCCGATGACTTGTACGGCAGCGACCATTTCCCTATTCTTACAACTCTATCAATGGAGACTAATCCCAAACTTCCAAAACCCCAACCTAAATTCTTGACAGAGCTAGCAAAATGGGATCGGTTCCAATCCGAGATCACAAGGCAAAATTCACTTAGATTATCTTTTAATGAGGTAAACAGAGAAGCTGCTTCTATCACCAAGTCAATCCGCTACGCAGCTAACCTCAGCATTCCCCAAACCACACCACAACTACATAATAAAACAGTCCCCTGGTGGAATCCAAATCTCAACAGCCTGCGACAAAGAAAGCAAACAGCATTCAAGGCTTTTAGAAAATCTCCTTCTGAATCAAACCTCATAACTTACCGCAAAGCAAACGCCGAATTCCGAAGAGCTGCAAAAATAGAAAAGACAAGATGTTTCAATAAATTCACCTCTGAAATCAACCAAAACTCTTCCCCTAAAAAAATGTGGTGTGATATTAGATGTCTCACTGGAAACTATACTCCTCACACTATTAAAGTTGTCAAAACCGAATCTTCGAATCTAACAAACCCAATAGAAATAAACTCCTATTTTGCCGAGTCTTGGGAAAATTCCCAATCAGATTCTTATTTTCACCCATCTTATTTACAACAGAAACACGAATATTTAACAACAAGTGCTCCTCCTTACACCATTTCACCTTCAGCTAGTTTAATCGAAACTCCTATTACTATTGTTGAACTCGAAAGCTGTTTGTTCTCTGCAAAAGGCAAAACTCCTGGCTTCGACAGGATTTCTTATGAAATGCTTAAAAAATCGCCCTCTTGTCTCAGATCTAAGCTTCTGTCTTTGTACAATAACATCTTTAACAATGGTACTATCCCTCAATCATGGAAAGTTGCAACCATTATACCTATACCAAAACCAAACAAAGACCACTCCACCTTATCAGGTTACCGTCCCATATCCCTTCTTCCCTGTGCATCAAAGATTTTGGAAAAAATTGTTTCAAAACGAATATTTTGGCTCATCGAAAAAAACAAATTTATTGACAAAAATCAACTTGCTTTTAAAAAAGGTAGAAGTACCACCGACTCACTTATTCACCTGGACTTTTTCATATCCTCAACCCTTTCTGAAAAAAACCACGCTTCGATCTTGGCAATTGATTTTGAACAGGCCTTTGATCGAATTGGCCTACATGTCATTCTAAAACAATTAATCGAATGGAAAATTGGGCCAAAAATTTTAAACTATGTTAAGGCTTTTCTCTCAAATCGCAAATTCAGAATAAAAACTAACAACATTTATTCCAGCATCCACAGTTTAAAAAACGGCATCCCACAAGGGTCACCGTTATCAGTGATCCTATTTATAATTGCTTTTAACGAGATAAACAAAATTGTTCAAAATTATTCAGAAATAAATCATGTACTATATGCAGATGACCTTATATTGTTTTCAAAATGTAAAGATCTAACAGTTTTAGCAACAATATTCTCAGAAATAATTACTAACTTGTCAAATTGGGGTAATATATCTGGATCTAAAATATCCACTTCAAAATGTGAATTGTTACATATCTGCCGAAAATATAAATGCCAAAAATGTATAGTAGGAGTAAGCCTTAATAATATTCCTATAAAAAATGTCAGTAATTGTAAAATATTAGGTATATTTTTTGATTCAAAATATAGTTTTAAGGACCACTGTACTTATATTAAGAAAAGCCTAACTACCAGAGTAAACATAATTAAGTACTTGAACTCTAAAAAAAGTAACTGTAATTTAAATACCATTATTTCTATTATTCGTTCTATTATTCTTTCCAAAATCGACTATGGCCTCCCAATTTATGGAAAATGCGCCAAATCAACCTTGCAACTCATTTCAACACCATATCATGCAGCCATAAGAAACAGCATTGGAGCTTTCCGCACAACCCCCATAAAGAACATCCTAGTCGAAGCCGGTCTACCTAATCTAACTGCAAGAACCGAATTTCTCACCTGGCAAATCCTTAAAAAGGTCAACTCTCCGTTCCCTACACCGATTCATGACGATACTACAAAAATATTAAAACGAAAAAGAACACCAAAATACCTTTCAGCCCTCCAAAAAGCTATCGGAGACGCAGTTAAACTTAACACGCCCATCATCATTGATAAAAAGGCTAAAAGCAATCACCCTCCTTGGAATCTGACCTGTGAATCCATCATCTCAATATTCTCCGATTTCCCTAAAGCCACCACTAATAAGGAAATATTCAAAACTATATTCCTAGAAAAAAGTGAAAACTACAAAAGACAAGGTTGGCAACTATTCTTTTCTGATGCATCTAAAACAACAGATGGAACTTCATTTGCGGTTGTCAGTGAAAACGGCTCTATAATCAGTAAGGGTCTTCTCCATTACACCTCATCAATTTTTACGGCTGAGGCTTTTGCAATCCTAAAAGCAATCGAAGCAGCAAAAAATAAAAAGACCATTATATTTACTGACAGCCTATCATCAATCAATGCTATTAAAAATATTAACAACTACTCCACCATAGCTGTTGTAATTCGTGACAAACTGATTGCCAAAAAGAAAAACCTCAGATTGGCCTGGGTTCCAGGTCACAAGGATATCGCTGGAAATGAAATCGCCGACTTAGAAGCTAAACAAGCACTCAAAGAACCTCTTATAGAATTCTATCACTTCAATGCCAAAGACTTCAGAAAACACACCAAAGCATTTATGACTGCGAACCTTAAAGATTACTGGCTGGGGTATCACCATCACTACTCAACACTTAATCCTGGTGCCGACAAAGCCCTCTATCAAATGGACTTACCTGCTTCAATGCTCAAAAAATTCATAAGACTCAGAATGGGACACACCCAGATCACTAATGAGCATCTAATCACCAAACAACCCGCCCCTCGCTGCACTTTTTGTGAACAAAAACCTACATTCACTGTCACACACATGTTACAATGTGCATTCATAAACAGAACCTGCATAATCGTTTCCGGAAAACCTCTACAACAACTTTTATCACCCACCTCACCAATCAACATTAAACTTGTCCATACAATTCTGGTAAAACTCAATCTAGATCATTTTATTTAAACTTAACTTTTTTTCATATAGCTAAAAGTCCTGGTAGCTAGCGCTATATCTATTTTATTATTGTTAATATAATTCATTTATGTTTTCAATAAAGTTTTAATAATAATAATAATAATAATAATAATATTTGCCTGTGCATATAGCAATTTGAAATGACAGTTCTCACTAGTTTCAAAAAAGCAAAATACGCATTTCTAGCTCTCAAACATTCACTGTCGAACCATACTTGCTTCTGCTTTAAAACTTTTCTTCTTGATGTTGTTATATATAGTGTATCGTTCTTTTAATAAATGCTACATTTTACATCTCAAATGTCAAAGTGACAGCTGCCTAAATAGAGTGATATTGAATATGAAAATCCTATAGGAAAACTCTGTTTAAGGGTACATAAATGCTTAAATTACTCCCATATAGGTTATTATATTCTGTCCTATTTGTCAAATTGCCCCAAGAACTGAAGTCGCTTGACTGAACAACAACTTAAAAATGATTCGGATTTTCATCGAAAAATCATCTTCAACGATGAGGCTCATTTCTAGCTGAATTGATTCCGTAAAATAAAAACATGCGGCATTGGTCAGGCGGGTATGCAAACGTACTCCATGAGTCATCATTGCATGCCGAAAAAAATTACGGTTTGGTGTGGTTTATGGGCCCGCGGCGGCTTCATTGGGCTGTGCTTCTTTCGTGATGACATAGACTAACTAATAATAATATTATTAGTTAGTCTATGGTGATGATCAAGATCGACACCAATGTCAATGGGAATCGCTCCCGTTCAATGATAACTGAATATTTTTGGCCCCAATTGGATGATATGGACTTGGATCACATGTGGTTCCAACGGCGCCACAAGTCACACAGCCAATGTCACAATCAATTTATTGGAAACCAAGTTTGGGCAACGTGTTATCTCACGAAGTTGTCCAGTCGCTTTGTTACCTCGGTCGTGCAATTTAACCCGGTAGACTATTTCCTGTAGGGCTTCGTCAAGTCTATGGTCAATGCCAACAAGCCAGCGACGATTTATGAACTTCGTACTAATATCGAAAGTGCAATTGCAGCATTATCGGCCGATTTATGTTTAAAAACCGTCGAAAATTGGGTTCAGCGCCTGGACTTCTGCATTCGTGTCCGTGGTCGCAATGTAAAAGAAATCGAGATGCATGAGTATACCTTAACATCTAGGTAGTGATGAAGGCTCGAGGAAATTACGCTAGAATTTTTTTTTGGAAAAACCCAAGAAATTGTGCTCGCTTTAAATTGAAAAAAGGACCTGATTTTCTTCAAAACATTAGCCAGAAATGTTGGAAATTATAAAAATCAGGAATGGAAAGAAGACCAAAAAGCGAAATGGAAAGAAGTACAGAAAATCAAATAATGTGATGTATGTATGGGGGACATGCAGCACCCTGCAATCTACTTGTTCTGGCCAAAGTTGTAAAGACTTGAATCTTTTACTGACTGCTTTCCGTAAAGTCAGCGCCAAATAAATACAAGTTAAAACTCATGATTTGACTTTGACTATTAACATAAAAGTTAAAAGTCGTTTTCATAACTTGGACTTTAAGTCAGTTTAAAAGTAGATTCGACTGAAATCTTTTGGACACTATGAAGTTTTTAAAGTCACTTAAAAGTCAATTTTAAACACAAGTCAATTTTAAAAGCAATCTTCTGACTTAAGGAATTTGATGTTGGTAATTGTACAAATATTTGTATCAACTCAAATAGGAATGTTACCAATGACATCCTGACTTTAAAAATACAAAAGACTGTATTCTTATGACTTACTGACTTTCGAAATTGACTTGCATTGAAAATTGACTTTACAGGTTTTTATAGAAAAGACTTTTAAAAAAACTTCAGTGAAATCGACTTTGATTCAAATGACTTCAAGTTAATTTCATAAAAATTTAAAAATCCAAAGTCACTAAATTTTTTCATTTCTAGTTTGGGCATACTTGGGGGAGGTTTGTGGTGTATGCAGTTTCTTCAGCAAGTAACGAATTTATACCTACAAAGATTTAAACTCTGCGTTCCATTATCTTGCACTTATCCTAAATCCTATAGTGGTCCATGAAGGAGGTTGCAAGGGGACACAATACCCCTATGCATACCTCACTGTTTGAAAGTCGTTGTTTATGTTTTTTATACACAATTTTTAACGTAACAAACTTTAACCCAAGTATTTTGTATTGAAGTATTATTTTTTCGAAAATCGTCAAAGCGTTTCTTTTTTTATTAACTTTGTGTGTATTAAATTGTTAAATGTTTATTATCAAATATTTTTGGTATGCAGTTATTAACAACACTTTATGTATGATTTTTGTAACAAAAATAATGTTGAACCGTTTTCGATATATCGAATTTGAAAAAAAAAAACTGTATAGAAATCGGTTCATTAGAAAATGTACAAACATTTTAGCAAAACAAAAATACATTCTTTTTATTGAAAGAAGCCAAGTTAAGCGAAACAAATATACCGTTTGGCTTTGGAGAAGATTCGTATTTTCGATTTTGGAACAACAAATTTGACAATTGTTATTTTTGATCTCGAAACAAAATTGAAAAGAACGACTAACGCGAATCTGCTTCAAACCATAAGTTAAAAGATTAAACTCAATTAACCAAATTGTTTGTTTAGGCTTAAGGGTTGAGGATATTAAACTGGCCTAAGTGTGTCCTATTCCATCACAGACTGCCACTTCAACGTAACCTAACCTAAGGAGTGAGAATAGACAGACAATTATTTCAATAACCCTCCCAGTGTAATGTCATATTTGATTAAAATCTCGAGTTCGAATTTTTCTTACCAAAACCTGCCATATATATTATTTCTATTACATAACAATGGAACGCCAACACAAGTCGCCTTAAAACCACTCAATATGTAAGCAGTATTCATAATAATCATGACAACTTTTCAGAAATTTTAACCTACCTACGAAATGTATGAAAAATAATTGAACCCAACATTTTTTGACTGAGTTAGTGAGTATCATATTCAAAGCCCTTTCGTCCCTTCAGGTAATGTGATACATATTTTATTCCCATCTAATAATGTCTTAACCACATGAAATCTTGGATTACACACAATTAACATTCCATGAACCCATTAAGATTTTATTAAACCAAAAATGGTTGAACAACTACAAATTAGTTAACAACATGTTTCTTTGGCAACGCACGACAACTACAACGACGACGAGACACGCATGTCAATATTTGGTGTGTGTTTCCCTGTCAAACATTAAGATAACATACAGTCACCTAATCAACTCATAAACATCATCTCAAAACCAATAATACGACGACTTTGTTCTGCCTAAAGTGTCCTGTCATCTAATTTCCGATACACGAGTATCCCTATCAAGGATATGGATCCATCTAAATAATAACTACTAATAGTTGTAAGGTTGTAGATAAAAGTCTCTCGATGAAGGGAAATAGGTTATTGTTTCCGAAAATCACTGCGAGTAATAAATATTTACTATAATCATTATAATACTTTGTTCATTTTATCAACAAACAAAAAATATTATTTACAAAAATATGTGAACACAACAAAACAAATAAAAGCCTTTTATGAACCCAAAAAATTGCGTATATGATGTATATTATTACACATTCTATAAAGCTTAGGTACCTATTTATGCGTTTCATGCGTTGCGTGTTCCTTGATACGATCTATTAAATTTTATTTTTCCAAAGGACGAAACGAAGATGATAATAGCTTCTTTATCTTCAACTGAACTGACAACGTCCGTTATTATTAAAATATACCCGTCGACGAAGAAAACAACGACGATGACAACAACAACATTGACATTGGCAGTTTATAAAATAAAAATTCCTTGAAAAGAGCTTTGATTTCATTTCTTTATGTAATAAGAGATAGGATATAAGATATAAGAGACTTACTTAAGTACTGTCGTATATACGCTTACAATGGAAAAAGGATTTTTCGTTTCTTCACTTTTTATATAAATATTGTATTGTTGGTATTAGGCCTTATCGTGTTAGGAACATTTCACAGCACAATAACGATTTAGAATAAAATAACGACGAACAAAAAATATTTCAAACCTTCTTGTTTATGAGAAGATATGAGTTCATAAGGTGGTACTTATTTTTGATACACATAATTTTTGAGCGATGTGTACTTTCAAAACAAATTCACATAGAAATGGAAGGTTTCAATAATCCGATTAATAAAAAGTTCAGTTGTGGATTTTGAAATAGAAATTTTACGCATCAAGTACATATTTATGATTTTGATAACGCAGCAGAAAACAGTCGGCTTTGGAGAATAAATAGTCAATGTACTTAAAGGCGTAAGCAAGGAGGTTAATTAGTGGTACAACACTTTTAAAATAAAAACTCTCATTAATTGTCAAATTCTGAAGGGCATCGCGGTAAAGTTCCAGAACAAAACAATAATTTATATAAATGGTAGATAGAGATATTTACAAATTAAAACTTTGAACATTTGTTTTTAGGACATCTATAAGCTTTGAAAACGGCGTTACGGATTGTTTGAAAACGAAACAAAAACAATAATAATTTTCGTTCAGTGAAAAGTTAAACGATGAAAATTGGAGCATTCTCATCAAAGCTTTTCTAGAATCAAGTAGTTGTTGTTGAATACGACCTAGATATTTTCCAATATCGAAAACAATATTTTCTGTGAAATAAAATAAGTTTGAAGACAATATTTTTAATTTTTGAACAGATAGTTGAGTCGAAAATCATTTTTTACCAACTTTTGTTAATTTTTTTCGGTTTTTAATTTCTTGTAAGAAAACTGTCAATTCGATTTTTTTCAAAATTTTGCTGAATGTTCACAACAATATTTTTTGAAAGATAAAAGTTAATTAAAGCCAATATCTCGAAAGTTTTGAAAAGATATTTCAGTCGAAATATCTTTGTAGGTTTTTATTTTTTTGTAAAAAACTGTCAATTCGATTTTTCTCAACATTTTTCAGAAATAAGTTTGAAGCCTAAATTTTAAGTTTTTGAAAACATATTTGAATCGATATTCAATTTTTACCAACTTTGAGTAATGTTTTTTTTTAGATTTTTATTTTTTATAAAAAAAAACTGTTAATTCGATTTTTCTCAAAATTTTATCAGATGTCAAAAACATTATTCTTCGTTGAACACAATTGTTTTGGAGATGAAATCGTATTTTAGTCGTAAAATTTTGGAGATGACAAATTTGTTCGAGATGAAATCGTATTTTAGTCGTAAAATTTTGGAGATGACAATTTTTTTTTAGTTTTTTTTTGATTTATAAAAAAACCGTTAAATGGATTTTTTTTTTAAATATACTTGTTTGGTATCGCGTTACAATTTATAATATAAAATTAAATTCAAGTCTCTAGCGTTTTTGGCTCGTAAGATATTTAGGGTTAGCCAAAATGTTCACCATTTTTTTAAACTGCTATGATAAAAAAAAACCACCCACTCAATTTTCTTGAGAGCCCTTTCAGCATCTTTCTGCCTTATTATCTGTATAACAAACTTTATTTGAAATCAATATCTCTTCTGGTTCTTGAGCTATGGACGACGAAAAAAACATCGCGAACGTAGGGACGTACGAACGTACGTACACGCACAGACATCTTTCTAAAAATCTTTTATTTCTACTCTAGGGACCTTGAAACGTCGAGAAATATCAAAATTTTCACTTTCCTATGGGAAGTTAATAAATAATCACTAGAATATTTTGAAAATAAGCCTCGATCCACAAATGTGAACAGGGAAGCAGCATTATTTAGTAAAGGTCTTCGTTTCGCAGCCAACCTGGCTATCCCACAATCTAACAGTAAACCATCCAAAAAATTCGTCCCTTGGTGGAATCCTGAAATCGCTGCCTTCCGCGAAAAAAAACAACACCTTTGGAAAATTTATCAAAAATATCCGAATATAACAAATCTTATTAATTACCGTAAGTCCAATGCCATTTTTCGCAGAAATGCCAAAGCGGCAAAAATCGAAAGCTTTAAAAATTTCACCTCAAACCTAAATCCCAATACATCTAGTAAACAAATCTGGTCAGACATAAGAACACTTACAGGCAACTACATACCCCAATCAATAAAAGTAATTGAAACTGGCAATGAATCCCTAACAGATCCACACTTGATCGCCGAACTTTTTTCCAAACACTGTTCTGCTTATTGTAGTGATTCTAACTTTTCTACTCAGTTTCAACAAGCCAAATTAGCATCATTCAACTTAAGACCGACCCAAAATAACCTATCACTACAAGCAAAACAATTAGAATCTTCATTTAATTTACTTGAATTGGAATGCTGTCTTAGTTCAGTCAAAGGCAAAACACCCGGATATGATCGCGTATCGTATCCGATGCTAAAAAATATGCCACTAAATATCAAAAAGCGACTTTTCAATGAAATATACAACCAAGGGATACTCCCACATTCTTGGAAAATTGCCACTATAGTTCCAATCCCAAAGCCTAACAAACACCCTACTGATATAAACAGTTATCGACCCATTTCCCTTCTACCCTGCACAAGCAAAGTGTAAGAGAGAATGGTCGCCAAAAGACTTCTTTGGTTCATTGAGAAAAACGAACTTTCAAATCCAAATCAAGTAGCTTTTAAGCACACCCGCGGTACAATAGATTCACTTCTACAAATAGACGAATACATATCAAATAGCTTATCATGTAAGAATCACATCTCAATCGTTTCAATAGATTTCGAAAAGGCTTTCGAACGTATAGGTATACACATAATATTGAACAAACTTGTCAAATGGAATATTGGACCTAAAATGTTTTATTTTATTAAATCTTTCTTGAACAAAAGATCTTTTAGATCCAAAGTTAATAATTGCTTTTCAAAAATCCATGCAAGCGAAAACGGAATCCCACAAGGATCTCCGTTATCGGTCATCCTTTTTATTATAGCTTTTAATGACATCAGCGAAATAATATTAAACTTTAAAAATATCGATCATTCTATTTACGCTGATGACCTATATATAATGTTTAAATGTAATAATGTCACCCAATCTATTAATTTATTTAAAGAAGTCATAAACGAAATCTGTAACTGGTGTTTACACTCTGGTGCAAAAATATCCTTAAATAAAAATAAACATCTACATATATGTAGAAAGATTAAATGTTCTAATTTTAATATTGAAATGAATCATGTAAACATTGAGACTGTTAGTAGTTTAAGTATATTAGGCATAATATTCGACAGCAAGTTTAAATTTAAAAATCATTGTATCGAATTAGTTAAAAAATTAGCTCCTAGACTCAATATTATAAAATATCTAGCATCACGAAATAGCCTTGTTCATACCAACACACTCATTACCACAGCCAAAACAATTTTGTTATCAAAAATTGAATATGGGCTTACAATTTATGGCAAGTGTGCTCCTTCTCACCTTAAAATACTTAACCCAACCTACCACACAGCAATAAGAACAAGCCTCAGAGCTTTCCGTACTACACCAATTAAAAATATGATGGCCGAAGGAGGATTTAACAGTATCGCTGAAAGGAAGAACCTTCTTACCGCTCGGTTTGCACCAAAACTCTTTGAAACGTATAGATCACCAATACACGCAGATTTAACTAAAATTCTAAGACGTAAGAAAATACCAAAACAGCCTTCAACCTTATACGCAGCTGTTTCTTCTGCAAGAAATCTCAATATCCATGCTAAAATAAAATGTACACCCATCGAAAAACAACCTCCGTGGTTACTACCACCCAGTGCCATCGACACTTCCCTGGCAAAATATCCAAAAAACACAACACCAATTGACACATACACACAACTGTTTTTGGAACTCCTCAGCAAATATCCTGAAAGCAAATGGAATATTCTCTACACGGATGGCTCCAAGTGTGACGTAGGCTGTGGTTTCGCAGTTGTCAACAAGCTTGGTGAAATTAAATCCACTGCAAAACTTCCGGTCTATTTCTCAATATTTACTTCAGAAGCTCTGGCCATATACGAAGCCACCAAACTGGGAATATCATCAAATAAAAAAACCGTTATTTTCACAGACCGTTTATCTACCTTACAAACTATCACTAACATCAAACGCCGCACACCGCTGATAAATAATATCCGTGATAATATCATATCACACAAGGATAAATTAAAAATTATCTGGATCCCTGGTCATACAAACATCCAAGGCAACGACTGTGCTGATAGAAAAGCAAAAGAAATATCAACTAACCCCAACATCGAAACATCTCAATTTAGTCCCACAAAAAAGGACTTATCTAAATACATTAACCAACAATTTCGAACACAGATCAAAGATAATTGGAGTTCATATATACACCACTATACCAGTTTCAACAAAGATTGCTCACCAATAACCTACCCATAAGATACGCCAACCAATATGAACAGATGCTTCATTCGACTTCGTCTAGGACACACCTGGTTAACCCACAGCTACATACTAAGAAGAGAACCCCAACCAACATGTCACATTTGCCAAACAAACAAATTACTAACCATAAACCATATTATAACAGAATGTAACACCATTAATCAAACTTGTAAACAATTAAATGAAGAAAATTTAAGTTTTCTGTTATCAAACTCATCTGCAAAACATATCAAAGACATTTATGACATATTGAAACACCTAAAGGTAGAAAAATTTATTTGATATTTGTAAATAATTATTTCAAAAAAGGGGAGGAAGTGAGGGGTCTCAGGTGATCGTGTCAGTGCGCTATCTCCTGACACCCCTGACTTCCTCCCCCATATTTTATATTTCAAATTTAATATTTAATTTTATATTAAGTATACATTATTTAAAAAAAAAAACACTTTGTAAAACTACTATTTCACCCCAGCCAAAAGCGTAGTGCTAGTGCTGTAGCTTGTTTAAGATTAGTTTGTAACATTTATGTTGCGATTAATAAATAATAATAATAATAATAATAATAATAAATTATGTGACGCGACAGTTCGTTGACAACTAAGGGCTAGTGACTTACAACCTTTGACCATGATTGTGTGTAAGTCAAGTAAGGGATGGGGGGGACCTACAGTTGCATGCCAAATCCGGTTAATTTTAGAAAACACTTTAATGACAAAAATTACTCTTGAAGGAATTGTCAATTCCTCGAAAAAGGCAGTCAATTAGACAAAGAGTCAAAAAATCAATATTTTTTTAAAAATCCAAACAATAAAAAAATGCACTTTTGATAATAAAATATTGTTTAAGCAATGTAAGAGCTTATTCAGAAAAAAAATTATTGAAAATAAAAAAAAAAAAAAAAACAAAATAACGGTTCTACGGGCGGTACTATTCCTGAGCAATACAAAAATATGTTTTTGTTATTAAAAGAAGCAAAGTTACAAAATAAAATTTTAGAGCAAATTAAAAAAAAGCTATCTCTTTGTTATTGAGAAAATTCGAATTTTCGTTTTTTGACCAAAAAAATTGTATGGGAGCCACTGTTAGTTTTAATCTTAAAAAAATGAAAAAAACGCCTAACGCAAATCTGCTCAAAACCTTAACTTCCAAGTTTGACCTCAATCGGCCCATTGGTTTAGGCTGTAGGAGCGTGGACAGACAGACAAAACCGACCGGACGGAATCGCAGGACCCACTTTTTTCGACTTCTCTACCATCGCAATATCATGTTTGATTAAAATCTCGAGTTCCTATATGTAGAAAGTAAAAAGTCTATTAGTTACTTAAAAAGACTGCAGTTTTTACAACTCCGTTACTTATAATACACATACATTTGATTTTCTGAACTTCTTCCCATTTCGCTTTCTGGTCTTCTTTCCATTTCTGACTTTTATAATTTCCAACATTTCTCGCTTATCAGTGACTTTTTCCAATTTGAAGCAGAACACAATTTCTGGGGTTTTTCCCCAAACAAAATTTCTGGGGTAATTTTCTCGAGCCTTCATCACTACCTAAATATTAAGGTCTACTTATTCATATATAAATAAAACAAAAACGGTTTTGGATATCTATGAAATTCTTTATTCCTTTGAAAGTACGTTGGATGCCATTATGTATGCAACTCGATTTCTTTTGCATGGCCACCACGGACACGCTTCTAGGAGTCCAGACGTTGAACCCAATTTTCGACGGTTTTCAAGCATAAATTGGCAGATAGTGCTGCAATTTCAAATTCAATATTCGTACGAAGTTCATCAATAGTCGCTGGCTTGTTGGCATAGACCATAGGTTTGATCATCAACCACACCAAATCGTAATTTGTTTGGCAATGATGACTCACGGTGTTCGTTTGGATTGCAGTCTGACCAATACCGCAAGTTTTGTTTATTGACGGAGCTATGCACCCAGAAATGAGCCTCATAGTTGAAGATGATTTTTTTCAATTTGTTGCTCAGCCCAATTCACGAACAAACGAAGCTTCTGGTGATCAACCGCCTTCAGGAGGGGCACATTTGGTATTTTTTTCAACTGAAGCCTCAGCAGCAGCAATATTCTCGACACTACGGGCGCCCATCTTTGTCTCACTTTTACGAGAACATTTTGTACCCTGCCTGTGGATTCAAATTTGTCCACTAGACACTCAATTGTTGATCTGCTAGGACGATTATGAGGACCATAAATTGGACATCTCTTAACGTTGAGGCCACTGACTCCGAATTTCGGTAGTAGTTTTAATAATTTCTACTCGTTGCTGGCTCGTAGATCTTTCCATCATGTAATGGCAAAATTTACTGGAGAGAAATTCCAAAAGAGCAGCAAGAAATATGGCGTCGTTTGCTGTCCCTGTTTCTTACTTTTGTAGCGTCCCTGTTGAAAAACCATGTACAATATTGCATTGTATTGTATTTCACACATCTCAATTCAAAATGGAAAAAGAAAAATCATAATAAGTCTTTCAAGTTTCCATTATCCAGTTTATCATCCTTTCTTCTTCATTTCAATTGATATCATAAAATATAGATTTTCTTTAAAGTTTAAAGATTAAAGATTCATAAATTCCATTTAATAGCTTAACACAAAAACGAAGGTTAATTTAAATCACAGAGCTATTAAATCAAAACAGATTTTCACACAATTGTTTAGGTATCATAAAGTATCGATTTAATTTTATTCCTTTTATTCTACATACAAATAATATATTTTTATGTGTCAAAAATATTACATATTATATTTATCTACCATCAATAAATTGACTTCTTGCTTTTATACTTCATAAAGTAAAATTTATACGAGATATTTTACATTTTATGATTCATTCATGTGTGCTTGTGAAATTTTAAGCATTTCATACATTTTTTTTTTGTTATATTTTCTTTATAAAGTTATTGTTAAATTTCTACATTTTATTTTATTGAATTATCTAGAGCTATGGAATTTATGTACTTGTACATAATTTATGAATCAAAAAAGATGTTATTTTTTACGACTCTATTAAGTGAAAATTATGTTTATCAAATGATAATATAAATCTGTGACTTACATATGTATTATTTATGTGAATGTATGAGTAAGCTCGTGGGATTTATGGAACACAATTGATTATAGAGGGAAATAACTTCCTATAGAAATTATTTGCAATGCGTCCGTTTTGTCGAATTGAAAATTTTGACATTTCTCGACGATTCAAGGTCCCTAGAGCAATGCTGTCGAACGTACTGCAAAAGCAATATTTGTATTGCTTTAGCTTGGTACGTACTGCCGTACTGCACACTTTTCATTTGTACTGCATTTTCAATTTTGTATTGCCATTTGTATTGTTTCTTCAAATTCGTTGTTCATAAGAAATCTTCGAAGCTAACATTTTAGTTTGCTCTGGGGGCTTAACAAGTGAAGTTATACAAAATATAAATAAGTGTAGAGATTACTATAGGTATATTGAATTATGTACGCAAGTAAGAAAAAGAATAAGTTCCAAGATAATGTTTAGAAGCACTGCAAATAATAGGTCCAACAAATAAATCCCCAATAATTATTCCGCTTATACTACCGTCCAAAAGTTTGAGACCACCTTCAAAGGGTTGCGTTATTTGTACCTGGCGCTTGGGTTTATCAATGAATATAGGATTTTTGTACCTGCATTGTTAACTGAGACCATTCATAAAAGGTGCAAGTGAATAAACCCCAGATATTAATCCTTTTCTGTAAATTATGAGGAATTTTGTGAAAAAAGGTAAAAAAAACAGTATTGGGTTTTTGGCATCTATTTGGATTTCCCATAGTTTTTATTTGTATGACTTTTTACATTAAATTTGGAATGTTTTTATGACTGCGGAAATATTAAAGGGTAAAAAAATGTAAAATTTGAATACCTACATATTCAGGATTTTGTATATAATACTCGGTTTGATCCAATTTAAATATATTTGAGACTGTGATCTTCTCCAGTAAACAAAGTGCGCATTATGGGAAAAGTTAAGGAATTAACTATTGGAACTCGATCTGCGATTATGACCCTTATGGCAGAAGGCTATTCGCAAAGATAAATCGCCACAAAACTGAAGATATCCAAAGGAGCAGTTCACAGGACCATCCAGCGGTACTCTAGTACCAGCGGTTTTAAGGATAAACCGGTGTCATGATGACCTAGAGTTATGACGAAAACCGAAGATCTGCATATCATCACCATAAGCAAGCGTTCTAGGAAGAAAACAGCACTAGAAATACGCGCCGAGATTAATGAAATCCGGGAAGAACTCTTATCTGTATCAACGATACAACGAAGGCTAAGGCTTGCTAGACTTTTTGGGTGCGTTGCAGTGCCGAAACCACTTTTAGGACACCAAAACAAGATCAAACGGCTGGAATGGGCCAAAACCCATAAAGATTGGACAGATGAAGAATTCAACAGAGTCTTATGGAGCGATGAGTCCAAGTTTGAGATATTTGGCTCAAATCGCAGAGTGTACGTCAGGCACAGATCTGAACAGAAGTTGCTACCAGACTGTTTGGTCCCAACTGTAAAGCATGGAGGCGGTTCAATAATGGTGTGGGGATGTTTTTCCTTCGATGGAGTAGGAGATCTAACACGAGTGATCGGAAGAATGGATAAAGAAGTCTATAAAACGATATTCTAAGACCAAGTTTTGGTATCTGGACTCCGATTAATCGACGAAGGTTTTGTATTCCAGCAAGACAATGACCCGAAACACATTTCAAAACTTTGCAGGGGATACCTGAAACAAAAAGAAGATGAGGAATTTCTAAAAGTAATGGTATGGCCACCGCAGTCTCCAGATATTAACCCCATTGAGCTCTTTTGGGAAGAGCTTGACAGAAATGTCCGGAATCACCACATAACATCGGAATCTGCGCTTTGGGAAACTCTAAAAAATGTCTGGAATAATATTCCACAAGGAAAATACAAAACCTTGTAAGAAGATTGCCCAGAATTGTGAAAAAAAATTATTGAATTTAAAGGAGGGTTTTTAGGGTAGTACCCGTAGCATGATGGTAAGTGCGTTGGACTGTCATGCAAGGGGTCTTGGGTTCAATCCCTGCCTGTGCCACCTTAATTTAAAAAAATAATTTTCGCGGGTACTGCCTCTTGCGAGGAATTGACAAATCCTTCAAGAGTAATTCTTGTCATGAAAAAGTGCTTTCTCAAACTAGCCGTTCGGATTCGGCCTAAAATTGTAGGTCCCTTCCATTCCTGACAACAGTACTCGCACACAGGAATGGTTGAGAGTTGTAAGTCACTAGGCCCTGGTTCACAACGGACTGTTGCGCCACACCATTTGATTTGATTTTTTTTTGATGAAAACTTACTTTAAAGCTTTTATTGGTTTTTTTAAATAAATAATTTATGTTTAGTACAAAACTAGTTTATATTTTTCTATCATTTACAACTAGACATGCTCTTCACTTTTTTCACGTATTAACTTTTTTCCTAAAACTTCAGTTTAGTGGTTAAAACTCGATATTTCTCAAATTTCAGAGGTGGACTCAAACTTTTGACCGGTAGTACAGTTATTTCTAAATTTAATTCAAAACCAATGATGAATTTAAGGCTATTTTACATCAAAGTATGATAAGTATGGATTTGAAATTCGAAGACTATTGGAGCGTTATCTTTAATTTAAAAAACGCATTAAATGCTCCAATGTTTTCCTTTTTAAAAACATTTGTTGGGTTCATTGTATGCTTTCCGCATAGCTGTGCAAGTGCAGAGCGCATATTTTCGCAAGTAGCTTTGATAAAAGATATAAAAAGAAACTCTTTACTGACATCCACAGTCAATTCAATTTTAATAGCAGAGGAATTAGTAAGGCATAGCAGCGCTATAGAGTGGGTTCCATCCAAAGAATATTATCAAAATACAAATAATGTAAAATTCAATAAACATTGTTTGCCTTCCAAAATTATTACTAGTTTAAAATATAATTTTATGTTGAGTCTTTTTAAAAAAATATTCTCGTGCTAAAATTGCATATTAAATGTGTTTAAAAATTCACAAATGTTAATTGAAATTAACTGCGATATTTTTATTAATTTATTTTTGTATAATAGTTATATGGCTTTAAAACATATTTATTTATTTAATAAAAAAATCCTATTTTATTAAAAATGAAATTAATAAAAATATTAATGTTAAAATAAGACTTAGAAATTGAACTAAAAGGCTTATAGATGTACACATAAGGTTGATATGTATACATAACTTAATTTTTTGTTATAAATAAAAATAAAAATTAATATGAGTTTGAAAATAAAAATGTATGCGTATTGCTTTTGTCCAAAAATTATGCAAAATTTTTTATAATGTACTGCTTTGGACTTTTCGAAAACGACAGCACTGCCCTAGAGTCGAAATAAAAGATTTGTATAAAGATGTCTGTGTATGCATGTGTACGTACGATCGCATGTCCGTATTTTCGCGACGTTTTTTTCGTTGTCCATAGCTCAAGAACCAGAAGAGATATCGACTTCAAATAAATTTTGTCATGCAGAAAGATGCAGAAAGGGCTCTAGAGATAATTGCGAGGGTGGTGTTTTTACCATAGCAGTTTAAAAAAAGGTGAATATTTTGGTTAACTTAAAATATCTCAAGAACCAATAACGGTTGAGACTTAAATTAAATTTTATATTATGTAACGTGATACCAAACAAGTATTTTTTTAGAAAAAAAGATCAATTACGCGTTTTTTTATAAATAAAAAAAGTGAAAAAAAAATTGTCATCTCGAAATTATTACAAATAAAAATTATTTCGTCTCCAAAACAAATTTGTGCAACAAAAAATAACGTTTTTAACACTGGTAAACTTTTGAGAAAAATCAATTTGACAGTTTTTTTTTAAATAAAAACTTAAAAGAAAATTTAACAAAAGTTGGTAAAAATTGATTTTCGACAAATATATCTTTTCAAAAATTTGAGCTTATGGGCTCCAACTAATTTTAACTTATAAGAAGTGTTTTTGAGAAAAATCGAATTGACGGTTTTTTACAAAAAATAAGAACCTAAACAAAAAAATTAATAAAAGTTGTTAAAAATTGATGTTCGACCCAAAAATCTTTTCAAAACGTTGAGATATTGCTTTAAACTACCTTTATCTTTTAAAACATATTGTTGCCAACATTAAGTAAAATTTTGAGAAAAATCTAGCTGACATTTTTTTTTTTACAAAAAATAAAAACCTACAAATAAATAACGTGGTCAAAATTTACTTTTGATTCAAAAAGCTTTTCAAAAATTGACAATATTGTCTTCAAACTTTTTTTATTTCACAGAAAAAATTGTTTTCAATATTCAGTAGTTTTTCGCATTAAAATTCAACAGTCCTTTTTTTCATAAACAAATAAAATCTACAAGAAATAGGAAATACATAATTGAATATAAGAATGAAACAACAACAACTTGTGTGTGGTACCACCAAGTTCATAGGCTGGAGTTATAGCTATTTCACGGGGGCCAACCCGATCATCAGACTCCTTTAGTGGTGCTTAATCGCTTTTTGTTCAATTTAATTTTTTGAAGAACTTTTGCCCGAGCTGGGCTTGAACAAGCGATCTAGCGTGTGAGGAGCTAGTGCACTACGCACTACGCCACCGCACCCACATGAAAGTTGTAAGCCAATTACAGGTTTTTTCGTTCTATCGAACTATACTGAACCGATTAGCATTTTTCTAAGCACACACAAGTAATTGTTGTTGTTTTATTCAGTTTCTTTCTATTATCTCCTCTCTTTTTCATAAGCCAACGATTTCGATTGGATTCGTATGAGGAGGGAGATGGGGCGAAAGAGTTGACAATAGGAAATACAATTTGGTAAAAATTGATGTTCGGTTCTTGATATCTCTCAAATTAATTTCATTCATCCAATTTTTAAAAATTTAAGAATGCTACTTAAATTAGTAAAAATTTGTTTTGGACTTAAAATCTATTTAACAAAACTAGATTTTCAAACTTAATTATTTTTATATGAAAAATATTGTTGGTAATTTTAAAATGTTTAAGAATGATTCAACTAACAACTTTTTTAACCCAACACGAAAACCTACAAACTTCCAAGCAAGTGTGGCTCGCATCCCAGTCTTTTTTTTGTATTTAATGATGCGAGTAATGGGTTCATGGGCTTGTTAACTTCTGTAATGAAATTATTTATGTAACATTCCAAAAGTACGATACAACATACATAGCCAATTTCTGGTTCACCCTATAATCGATGTTAACGGACCATAAATGGTTCTTGTTCGAAAGAACCACTGAACCGAGTGTACAAATCGGTTCAGATCGGTTCGAAGATCGACAAATGTGCATCTTGCTAACCAATTTCCGATCTCGATCTTTCTTTGGCTACTTGCTCCCGACAAAGACGATTCAATAGCAGCCCCGTGACGTGAGAATAGTCCAAATATTTAATATAATACAGCATATGTAAGTTAAAAACCTATTAAGAGTTCTTAATGTACAATGCATTTCAAACTATTTTTGCTATTAATTTTTTTAAGTGAAAATCGTATTGAATTGGGGTAATACTCCGGAGTGTCCAAAACTGTGCGTGTACCTAAGACCTGTACATCCAGTGAAGCTATTCAATCAATTGTGTTACAATAAATATTACATAGAACGTAAGTCAAGCAAAATTTTGTTGTTTAAAACACAATTAATTCATTAAAATTATTGATAGATTGACACACGGAAAAGCGATTGATAAATCAAAATCTCCGTGAGAGCCATCCCGTACAGAGATTTCATGTGATATATGTACCCTGGTGCTTCTTTTCTATTGCCACTACCGTGGTCTCTAAGCAAGACGTTACCTAATAGCTTTACAGCCAGTAAGGCTCAGTTGTAGAGAAGCTCCGAAGAGTGTAACAATTGCCACGTGGAATTGACGCACATGGTACTTCATCGGACATTGCTGGAGCACCCAAGATCCACAACATGATAAACCCTCCATAACCCTAACTTACCAGATAATCGAAAATTGCTGGCCGAAAAAAAAATTTTAGCATAAATTTTCTTAGCTCAAATTGAAAACAAATAGGAAAAAAAGTGAACAAAAAACTAAAACAAAAAAAGAAAAACAAGCTAAAACAGAAAAATTAGAAAAAAAAGGTTGATAAGTCAATAAAACAAAAAGGAATTATCATTTAATATTAAAATATATAGTGAGAGAGTGAAAAAAAAAGTAGAAATCAATGATCATAAAAAAAGAAAACCCTGTTTACCAATCCTCCAACCTCAAATCAAATCATATAAAACAAAAACCAAAATTATATTAAATCATTTCGAAAAATTAATAAAAACAAAACAACGAAAACTAATAAAGAGGATCTACATCAATCTTTGTGCGCACAACGTTGGATGGATCCTCAACACAACAAGTGAGTAATTTGAAAACAAATTGGTTATTTTTTTTTTAAGTAAAAGGTATTGGTAAACGCCTAAATATAGTAGTCATTTTTTTTATCACTCCTAATATTAAATACAATTTTTATGCTTAATTTCATTTTTTTTTTTTTATTTTTATTTTATTTAATTGCATTTTTTTTTGTGTTGAGGATTTAATTTTCTTAAAGACCAAAAACAAATTTATGAGTCATAGTTTATGAAGATACGCTTTCGTTATACTCAAAGAGAGTAGAAATCACTCAATAGCGTGCAGACTGATTCGCACTCATTTTTTTCACACTTACAAACAAAAATCAAACCTGACATTGAGTGTAATTTAAGTTTAACAGAAAGAAATAAATAAAAATGAACGAGTGTTGTTTGAGACAAGTCTGTTACTCATTTATTTGTTCAATTTGAGTTATCTGCAAAGCCAGTTGCATAGAGAACTTGAAAATGAAATGTCAATTATTATTTTTGTTTACAATTTTTTGAATTTCTTTTGTTTTATTATTAGAAAGTATTTGTACATACGAACCTTAAGTTATGTTATGAATTTAAATATAATGAATTTTGAAATAGAATGTTCTTAATATTAATGATTTTTTTATAATAATCATGGATTGCTAGATTATTAAATGAAAGGGGAAAGGTAAGTGATAAGGATTGTGTAGGTAGGAGGAATATGTGACATAAGAGGGAAAAGGGGCTACATCTTCATTTACTTTGGCAAGAAGTGTGGTATGGTGGCAGCATAAACTGCTGCAGGATAAGGGTTGCCACATAGCTTTGGCTAGCACAACAAAACATCGGTTGTGTTGATTTCAACTTCTTGGATTTGTGCAGAGTGAGACGATTTTAGTCATTTCGATCGATTTTTTTCGATTTATCGTAAAGTAATTTTTGAGATTGGCACGAGTATTTTTTTTATTTATTTTTGAGGGTATAATTCAGCAAGATCCCCCCCATCCGACGAGTAAAGCCGTGCGTCGACAAGCGTGCCACCTGCTGATATACAAGGAAAATTAAATCTTACTTCCAACCTTCACACTTCCCATAGGAAGTTATTGTAATGGGTCCGATTTGTCAAATTGAAAATCTTGACATTTCTCGACGTTTCAAGGTCCCTAGAGTCGAAATAAAAGATTTTTAGAACGATGTCTGTGGGTGCGTGTGTACGTACGTTCGTACGTTCGCGACGTTTTTTCGTCCTCCATCAAGAACCAGAAGAGATATCAACTTCAAATAAATTTTGTTATACAGATAATAAGGCAGAAAGATGCAGAAAGGGCTCTCAAGACAATTGCGTGGGTGGTTTTTTTACCATAGCAGTTTGAAAAAAAGGTGAAAATTTTGGTTAACCCTAAATATCTTACGAACCAAAAACGCTATAGACTTGAATTAAATTTTATATAATTAACTGTACTGTTATTCCAAACAAGTATATTTTTTGGAAAAATTCCATTTAACGGTTTTTTTTATAAATCGAAAAAAACTGAAAAAAATTGTCACATTAAGACTAAAATATGATTTCATCTCCAAAACAATTTTGTGCAACGAAGAATAATGATTTTGGCATCTGATACAATTTTGAGAAAAATCGAATTGACAATTTTTTTTTATAAAAAATAAAAATAAAAAAAAAAATACCCAAAATTGGTAAAAATTGAATATCGATTCAAATATCTTTTCAAAAACTTGAAATTTGGGCTTCAATCTTATTTTATCTTATAAGAAATATTGTTTTTAACATTCAGTAAAATCTTGAGAAAAATCGAATTGACAGTTTTTTTACAAAAAATAAAAACCTAAAAAAAGTAATAAAAATTGATAAAAATTGATTTTTGACTCAAATATATTTTCAAAACTTTGAGATATTAGCTTTAATTTACTCTTATCTTTCAAAAAATATTGTTGTCAACATTCAGTAACATTTTGAAAAAAATCGAATTGACAGTTTTTTTAGAAAAACTTAAGAACTGAAAAAAAATTAACAAAAGTAGGTAAAAAATGATTTTCGACTCAAATATCTTTTCAAAAATTTGAGATAAAAGCTTGTCATTAATTTTTACTTATAAGTGATATTTCAATATTAGGACAAAGTTTGAGAAAAATCGAATTGACAGTTTTTTTACAAAAAATAAAAACCTAAAAAAAATTTATAAAAGTTGGTAAAAATTGATTTTCGACTCAAATATCTTTTCAAAAATTAAAAATATTGGCTTTAAACTTATTTTATTTCACAGAAAATATTGTTAAAAATTCAACAGTCCGTTTTTTTCATAAAAAATAAAATCTAAAAAAAATAGTAGGGGAGGCCGGGGACAAAAGTAATGAAAGTAACAAGCCCATTCACAGCCTGTATGAATGTGTTAGAGCATTTTCTGGTATGCAGTTCTGTAAACAAATTGACTTTCTCCTCTCCTAATCAGTTGTTGTCAATCGGTTAAGAGATTCGCACGTGCCACAGTGAAAAGAAAGAAAAGGTGCCCTATTTGAAATTTTTTTGTCCGCCAGTTTTTTGAATAAAAAAAAAGTGTTAAATATCAATATTTAAAGGTAAGTTTCTACTTAAACATTCTTTTATATGTTCTTTACCTATTCTTCCTCGCCATTTAAACAAATCTAAGAATCTGAGTGAATTATTAAGTTTTTATTTTAAAATGAGGGCACGTGGACGAAAGTAACAAGATACCATGGGAACGAACGTAACATGTTACTTTCGTCCACTAGAAGTTTAATTTATTTTTATCTGAATGTTATCATAATGTTTTTGGTATTTAGAATGCCTCGTACTCTTATAAGAAGAACTAATAGGGGAATGATTGCCTCGTTTGTTTATAAACAGGCCGCTGAGAAAGTTCTAAAGAAGAACAAGAGTGTAAGGGCCGCCGCAAAACAGTTCGCTCTCTACCATGTAACTCTTGCCCGGTACATACAAAAAATTTCAAGGGGTAATCCCTCTGACAAAGTTGGCTATCGCAGTGCAAAACGGGTGTTTTCTGTAGAGGAGGAAAATGAACTCGAGAATTACCTTATTTCTTCATCCAATTTGTTCTATGGCCTTGCACCAAAAGAGGTTAGGCGCCTTTCGTACCAAATGGCAGTAAAACATAATAAGCGATTCCCAACTAAGTGGCATGAGAATGAGCTAGCTGGCATGGAGTGGTTTTCCGGCTTTTTAAAAAGACACCAATGTTGTCTCTCCGCAGTACTCAAGCAACAAGTTTAGCTCGTGCAACAAGTTTTAATAAGACTAATGTCAACAAGTTTTTTGACAAGCTTACGGAGGTTATGGACCGGTATAAGTTCGAGCCACGGGACATATGGAAAGTAGACGAGACTGGAGTTACAACAGTCCAAAAACCAAACCGTGTGTTAGCCAAACGCGGAACAAAACAAGTTGGTGCTATTACATCTGCTGAGCGTGGAAGATTAGTTACAGTTGCCATCGCAATCAATGCACAAGGAGGTCATACACCACCTTTTTTTGTATTTCCATTAAAACGGTATCATGAACACATGGTTAGAGATGGACCGGTGGGATCAATGGGAGCAGGTAATGCTAGTGGATGGATGCAAGAAGCAGAGTTTTTGTTTTTTCTCGAGCATTTTAAGAGACAAGCAAAACCAACACAAGAGAATAAATGTTTGCTCTTGCTCGACAATCATGAGTCACATTTATCCATTAAATGTCTTGATTTTTGCAAATGCAACGGAATCGTTCTGCTATCATTTCCGCCTCATTGCACCCACAAATTACAGCCCCTCGACCGGGCAGTATATGGGCCATTTAAAAAAATGATTAACTCAGCAGTAGATGCTTGGATTCGAACTAATCCTGGAAAGACCATGTCCATCCACAATATTCCCAGCATTGTAAAAGAAGCTTTTCCACTGTCTGAAAGAAATGCAATAGTTGGCTTCAAATGTACTGGAATAAGTCCATTCAACAGATGCATTTTTACATCTGTAGACTTTGCACCGTCTTATGTTACCGATCGCCCACTGCCAAACAATAGTGAAAACCAAAACGACGCTGATTTAAATCTTCAACTAAATGTTTCATCATCAGTTGGTGATATTAATGTGAGTTTAAAACAAGACCAAATACTAAGCCATTAGCATTAAAATAAAAATAATTACCTTATAGGTCCTCGCTGAATTTGAAACTGGTTCGATTGCCGATCCCAATTTACCATCAACATCCGGTCATGTCAATGTAAGTTAGCCAATATTAAAATAAAAGTTCCTATATTGTAACTCTTTTCATTGCATTCTAGAATCTCCACCCTTCAAAACCCATGCAGTCACCAAGTACATCGGCACCAATCCCTTTTTCACCTCAAGAAGTTCTTCCTTTTCCAAAAGCTGGACCAAGACTCAACACAAGGCGGGGAAGGAAGAAGCGCAAAACTGCTATCCTTACAGACACGCCCGAAAAATTGGAAATCGAGCTAGATTTCCAAAATCGACAAAAAGCCAAGAAAAATGTGTTTGCAATGAAAAGGCCGAGAGGGCAGTCCAAAAGGAAGGAAAAAAACTACCAAAGAAAACATCAGAAAGCGACAGTTCAGGTGACGATAAAAACGATTGCTTATGCTTGGTATGTTTGGAGTGGTTTAGCCGAAGTTGTGGAGGTGAAAAATGGGTCCAATGTCACGAATGCAAGGGTTGGGCTCATGAGGCATGCACAAAGTGTGATCCTTTTTACATGAGTCATAACTGTCTTTCAGAATGAAAACCTTTCAATGAATTTTTATTTTTTGAGTCAAGTATAGCTTTGAAGTCTTTTTTTTTGTTATTACTTCTCCCGTAGAGAAAGTTCGCATTTCAAATGATCTCACGTATGTATATTCGATACAAGAACTGAAAATAATAATTTAAGTTTATAATAATGCTCTCAAAATGAGTATGATCCTATTTTAAAGAATTTTTTATGTTTACTGGATTACTGTTATGTTTTTTTTTTTCAAATATCTAAGAGATATTGTTATAATTTTATCTTATGATAAATGAAATAAATTTTTAACGCAATATAAAAACGAAAAATATCATCATTTGGGCAACAATATCTTTAACTACTAGAGTCTTGGAAAAAATATCACAGCTGTGTGAAATCGTCGATTTATTAACTTCCCATAGGAAGTTATTGTAATGGGTCCGATTTGTCAAATTGAAAATTTTGACATTTCTCGACGTTTCAAGGTCCCTAGAGTCGAAATAAAAGATTTTTAGAAAGATGTCTGTGCGTGCGTGTGTACGTACGTTCGTACGTCCGTACGTCCGTACGTTCGCGACGTTTTTTTCGTCGTCCATAGCTCAAGAACCAGAAGAGATACCGACTTCAAATAAATTTTGTTATACAGATAATAAGGCAGAAAGATGCAGAAAGGGCTCTCAAAAAAATTGTGTGGGTGGTTTTTTTACCATAGCAGTTTAAAAAAAAGGTGAAAATTTTGGCTAACCCTAAATATCTTACGAACCAAAAACGCCAGAGACTTGAATTAAATTTTATATAATAAACCGTAACGTGATCTCAAAGAAGTATATTTTTTGAAAAAAATCTATCTAACGGTTTTTTTTCTAAATCAAAAAAACTGAAAAAAAAATTTGTCACCTCCTAAATTTAACGACTAACATACGATTTCATCTCCAAAACAATTTTCAGCAACGGAGAATAATGTTTTTGAAATCTGATAAAATTTTGAGAAAAATCGAATAGACAGTTTTTTTTATAAAAAATAAAAATCTAAAAAAAACATTACTCAAAGTTCGTAAAAATTAAATATCGATTCAAATATCTTTTCAAAAACTTGAAATTTAGGCTTCAAGCTTATTTTATCTTACAAGAAATATTGTTTTCAACATTCAGTAAAATTTTGAGAAAAATCGAATTGACAGTTTTTTTACAAAAAATAAAAACCTAAAAAAAAATTAATAAAAGTTGGTAAAAATTGATTTTCGACTCAAATATCTTTTCAAAAATTGTAGATATTGGCTTTTAACTACTTTTATCTTTCAAAAAATATTGCTGTTAACATATAGTAAAATGTTGAAAAAAATCGAATTGATAGTTTTTGTACAAAAAATTAAATACCTACAAAAAAATTAACAAAAGTTGGTAAAAATTGATTTTCGACTCAAATATCTTTTCAAAACTATACAATATTGGCTTGAAACTAATTTTATCTTATAGAAAATATTGTTTTCAACATTCGATAGAATTTTGAAGAAAATCGAATTGACGGTTTTTTTACAAAAAATAAAACTCTTAAAAAAAACAATACTAAATCTTGGTAAAAATTTAATTTCGACTCAAATAGCTTTTCAAAAATTAAAAATATTGGCTTCAAACTTATTTTATTTTACAGAAAGTATTGTTTTCGATATTCAGTAATTTGTATATAAAAAACCAACAGTCCGTTTTTTCATAAAAAAAAAAATCTATAAAAAATAGTACGCAAATTTGGTAAAATTGATACGAGTACATATAGACAAACTTTTAAGCAAGACAAATCGACAGACGGGATGGGAAGTTATCAGTGTGGGTCGCATCCCACCATCTTTTTAACTTTCATGCTACCACAGTATATTAAGCCTTAGAAATGAAATTGGCACCTTCTAAGTAAATAGATTTTCGAACCATGACTTATTTCAATTATATAACCTACTTTTGACTTGATTGGATTAAAATTTTTAATTAAAATTAATAAAAAAAAATAAATATTGCAAATTTCAAGCGTACCAGATGCAAGTTTATTAAGTTTTATAAAAAAAAAACATTTCAACAACCTTTGAAACAACTTAACATCATTAATATATAATTATTAACAATATACACTGATTGAAAAACCTCGAAAGAAAAGTGTGCTACCATTTAAAAAATAGTACAAAGCAATTAAATTAGAGTACCTTCGATTTTACAAATTAATAACTTAATTAAAATCTGATCTTTTTCTCTATATAACTTTCTCAACGATCGATTCTGGTAGTATTTTATAGGCTTAAATTATTCTCTATCAATCAATAAATCAATTAAAATTTAATTGGATCATGTGCCGCTATTTAAAAATAAATAATGGCATTTTCAAGTTTTAAATTAAAAACGTGATTGGTATAGAATATGTGATTTTTTTAGCGGCACACCCATCGATAATATCTAACAGCTAAATAAATGATTGTGAACGTAATGTTACGAATAATCAATAGTAAAAAAGTTGTTGATCTAAATTCCAAAGTTTGTACGACAGCACAAAACCAAAATGTATTATGAAATGAAGGTCTGAGGCCTGAGTTATCGTACGCTTGCCGAGTTCTGAATCAGCCTTCGTCCGCTACACATCGTGTAATAGTTTTTTAAAGAACAGTAGAATAATGGATAAAAACACAAATTTAAAACTTGAAATAAAACGGCAAAAAATGCGTGAAAAAAGGCAAAAAGAAAAAGAAAAAAAATACCGTGAAATTTTAAGAATGAAAGCTGTGAATGAAAGTGTGAAAAAAAGAAATAATAATAACAAAAGTGACCACATAAAATCTAATACACTTAAATCGAAAGATAATTTGCACAAAGCTAATGATTCTGATATTGCAATTCACAGTCAAAATTACAGCTTGAGAAAGCGACGTGTAAACACTGCGAATAAATTAATTTTATATGAAAATCCAGAAAATAATAATATGAGTGCTAGAATAAATGAGAAAAGTAGGAAAAATTGCGATGATACAAACTGCGATTTCTCAAACGAAAAGGGTGAATATGATGTCGGAAGTTCCAATGAATTTTTGAGGATCCGGGAGGATCTTGTAAGAACATCGCGAAAATCAGCATTTGATGCTAGAAATGTGTCAAATTACGATCAAACTGTGAGTGACTGTTTAAGTAAAAAACATACAAAATTAGAAATAAGTTTGAAATTTGCAAAAGGCAGAGAACAACGTTTAAGGAGACAAATTTCTAAACAGAAATTAGTAATTGAAGAAAAAAAATAAAAATATTCAACGTTGGAAAGCAAAATATTATAGATTATTATCAAAAAGTAACAAACAAAAATAAAATCATTGACAAAGTAAAGAAAGTAGAACCATCTGGAAAAATAGAAATTCGGAATCGCTTATTGCAATGCGAAGTATTAGAAAACCAATTCTTGCTTCGAAAAAAATTATTTGAAAAGTAATCGAGAAAAATCTGTATTTGCTCAAGTTTTGGCAGGAAAAATTTCGAAAAAGTATAACTTGATGGACAAAAATTCTCATATTGTTAGTTCAGACATTCAACGTAAATATTCTACTACTACAGGATTAATATTTAATAAGCAAACAAATACATCGAATTCATTCAAAATTATTGCCAGAAATCACGTGATACAGTTTTTAGAAAAAGATGAAAATTCAGCAATCAGTCCAGCATCGAAAGATGTTATTACCTGTTATGTATTTACTCAACTTATTTACTTATCTCATAACGTGAGCATCACGTCATTTAACTGTTGAGTCTTGTGACATCGAAAGTCCATATACTTTTAAGTTTTTATCAATTATGAGCTAACAGTCGTCACTCAAGCTTAAGTCGTCCTCCAGTAAAGAACTTTCTTTTATATTCATCACTTTTTACTACACGAAACGAAAAAAAGGCACGCAGAATTTCATTCGCATGGCTCAGGAATTTCAGAAACTCACCCCAAGGTCAATTTAGAAACATATACATTGAAGCTAATGCGACATATAAAAACTGTGCAAAAGCAAAAAGCGAGAGTATGAGGAACGACAAGCGGCCAGGTTGGCCTCCTGTAAGAATGCATCAACGTTTTGGAAACTTGAGTGGGAGCTAAATGGTAAAAAACCAATCACAAACATCTGTGTGCAAATATGCTAGCTGAACACTTTCGGCAACTCCTCAACCCAGAAATGATGCCATCTATCTGGCAATATGCAACACCTGGTATAACCAATGAAATATTGGACTCGCAGTTTACTGCACAAGAATTGGAGCAAGCGTTATGTACTCTGAAAGATGGGAAAGCAGCTGGCGCAAACGGTATCCCAGCCGAATTTTACAAATCAGGCACTTCTGCACTTAATGATCGACTTCTAACGATGTTCAATAAAGTCATAGAGGGGAATTTGGTAGTGAATGAATTTCAAGAAGCTGTTATATTCCCAATACATAAGAAAGGATCATACTCGGATGCTTCAAACTATCGGGGCATTTCCTTCTTGAATGCAACATATAACATTCTTACAACGATGATGCAGAAAAGGCTCAACAAGTGGATTAAGTCTCAGAACATACTGAAAGAGTTTCAAGCAGGTTTTAGAGCAGGCTACAATGGACAATATTTTTGTACTCCGAAGTCTTGCAGAAAGCTTTATCGCTCAAAAAAAGAAATTATATGTATTTTTCATCGACTTTCAAGCGGCATTTGATACAATAACGCGGGGTTATCGATGAAATTTGGACGTGCGCTAGAGAATCTCTATAGAGGAACTCGAGTGGCTGTATGGAATGGTGCAGAGTTGTCAGATTGGTTTGTGACCTCATCGGGAGTAAGGCAAGGCTGCACATTGAGCCCCACTTTGTTCTCACTTTTTATAAATGACCTGATTGATTATCTTCCTGGTGGCGTGGATTTCGCAGGAACACATATGAAGGCCTTATTATTTGCAGATGATATTGTCATGTTTGCGTATTTGCCGGAAGCGTTACAGCTCATGATAAACAGGTTATATAATTACTGTTGCTTATGGAACTTAATCGTTAATACGCAAAAGTCTAAAGTGATGATATTTAAAAACGGTGGTGGAAGAAATGCTTCTAACAAGAAATGGTCATTTAAGGGAGAAGCCTTACAATGTGTAACCGAATACAAATACCTAGGGGTAATTTTTACGACAAGTTTGAGCATGCAGAAGCATTTAACTGTGAAGTTAGAAAAGGCGAAAACAGCCATTAACATATCATGGAAAAGATGCTTCATGAACAGAAACATTGCGCATAGCAGTAAGCACAAGGTATTTGAAGCTGTATCGGAGAGCATACTTTTATATGACGCACAAGTTTGGGGATGTATGAGATATCAAACGGTGGAAAAACTCTTGCCACACTATATTAAGATTAGTCAAGAAGGTAGCTATCAGTGCCATACACGAACGAAACAGCTGGTATAGAGAGTGGTTAAAACTTGCTGAAGAATGCAATTTAAGCTTTGATTTAAACCTGGAAAACATTGGTAGTTGCAAGACTCTCTTCTACAATGTAATCTCGAAGGTGGATGAGAAATGTAGAGCTGAATATATAGCTGAAACCTCCAGTTCCATCTACAGATCAGTTTACAGTAGATTAAATCACAATTTGGCAGAGAAAAACTATTTTCGTGACTCTAATAAGGTAAATGTTATCGCTACAATGGTCAGACTTTGCAGCGAACTTATCAATCTGAACTTCATGCCTCACAGACCTGATCTACCATTAGAATGCAGCATTTGCAACATGAGAGAAAGAGAAGACGTCATTCACTTTTTGGGTAGTTGCCCAACTCTGAAAGAAACCAGAAGAAGCGTTCTTGGGAGCGATGTTTTATCTGAAGAGCAAGTCCTGGACGAATTGAATCATATGAACGTTAATAGACTTTATGAATATTGTGTAATTGCGCTCAGATATAGAGAAAGAATAATTAACGAAGATTTTTTATTAAACAAACCTTTAACTGTATCTTATTTGAATTTTTAAATTTTATTGGTTTCCATATAATTCCTTATTTTAAACACATATGTTATTTAAAACGGTTATATCGTTGTAATTAAATTAATATATTATAGTTGTCAATCTGGCAGACGGCAAATGCCATGTCATAATGATTTTTTTTAAATGTAAAAACGTATCTATTGTTAAATTCAAATGTTGATCCAATAAAATCCAAATTATCTATCTATCTATCTACAGCTATAACTTTGAGGTAGTTAAGGACTTTGTCTACCTAGGCTAGGCACAGCTATTAATACAGACAACGACACCAGCGATGAAATCAAACGAAGAATAACTCTTGCAAATAGCTGCTTCTTTGGACTTAGAAGGCAAATGAGAAGTAAAGTCCTCTCTCGAGCATGTAAAATCGCCATCTATAAGATACTCATCATCCCGGTTCTCATTTATAGCGCTGAGGCCTGGACCCTATCAAAGAAAGATGAGAGCGTCTTAGGATGCTTCGAGAGAAAAATTCTTCGGGTGATTTTTGGTCCCGTACGCATAGATGGAGAATGGAGGAGAAGATATAACTACAAACTGTACGGGCTGTACAGCGACACTGACCTTGCTGACGGTTCTGGTGGAACTGCTAAATCATTGTGTGACCGAGCTGTAGTCAATGGAACAGATGTTACTTCAGTTCAAGTTGTAATTGATATTGTCAGTAAATCAAAAATAAAAATGTTTCATGTAAATGAAGCTGATATCAAAACTATGGATTCGTTGATAAGACTTAATATCAAGTCTGCGCCTCAATCTAACAAAATTTTTCAATTGATTGGGGTGAATCATAAGTTTAATACATTATTTTGTAATTATCTTTCATGTACAAATTTAAACTGCTTACTTAATCCACCTTGTGAGCAAAAAAAAAAGTGTGACAGCCAAAACAACAAAAACAAACTTGCAAACAAATAAAAAGAAATGTTTAAAATTACACGATGAAAACGAAAAAAAATGTTACGAAGATGTTTAGAGTAACGTAACGAAATTAAAAACTGCAATATAATTAAATATTATTTAAGATCGTTGAAATATTTTTGTTTAATTTCTTATATTTTTTTATTATTCACAATTTATGTAATTACTGCATAATTTAAAAATAAATATTTATTTAACCCTTTGATCTAACGTACTGGATATTACGTGACGGATATTCTTAGCCTTATTAACGATATTTCAAAATGAATCACGCAAGTATTTTCTTGTTATTAAGATAATAAACAATCAAGAACATGTTTGTTCATAGATGTGCCTCAAAATAAAAATAAAAATGTTTCAACTGTTGAAAATGAAATGTTCTGTGGAAATGCCTATTTGTGTTAACATTTAATGAAAGTCTACAATAATGTTCGTCTTTACATATCTTTCCTGCACGACAAGCCAGATTCCAGACCCCTCTTTACCACTGGGCCCAGGCCCAGGGCCCCGCAACCACCAGGGGCCCCCACATTACTGAAACATTACTTAACCTCTATTGGTCTATTTCCAATAAAAAAAAATATTTCGATACAATTTTAGATGCATAATGAATGATCAGAATTCGTACTTTTCTTGCTGAACAACAACCTTTGCTGAACAATTTAAATCACATTCTCTGCGAAATTATATGTACATATGTGGATCCGAGAAAAGGAAGAAATCTAAACAACAGAAAGAATTATTGAAAAATTACCAAAACTGACATCGTATTTCACTTCAATTGCAGGAGAAACGTCTGCACGTAATTAATAATCAATACATTAATCCAGAAATTTCATTGCGCTTTGATGCCTAGTGTCCAAACTTCATTCTAAAAAAGAAATTAAAAATGTTCAAACACACATTTTTATTTCATAAGTCAGTTTATTCAGAAATATGTATACATTTATTTTTATTTAAAAAAGCGAGCTGCTTGGCAATAAGTCGTCATCTTCCCAAGTTGAAAAAATTTCGTCCTCCACATTTTCTAAAAATTCCGAAGATGAATCAAAAAGCCAGGGGCAGGGCCCTAATCATGAAACTGCAACAACTCGGATTGTAGGTGTTGTAAAGTTTTTAGTTCGAGAGGGCTTCCATTTCACGGTGACAATGAGATACTCGGATCTCCCAATAACGGGAATTGTTTGGGATGCATTGAGTTGCTTATCGAGTTTGACCGGTTTCTCGCAGATCATTTAAGCAATTTTGGAAATCCAATAAGTGGTCATGCGTTTTTTCAGCAAATATCTGTAATGAATTTTTTCATCTCACGGGAAGACAGGTTTTGAAGACAGGTTTTTTTAAAAGAAGTCAAAATAGCAAAATATTTTTCAATTAGCGTCAATAGTCTCATATTGATCAACTAACATTTATTATTCGCTACGTAAAACGAGCCTGTGGAAAGGTTTTTGGAGTTTATTCCAATAAACGAAGATCAGATTATTTAGCGGAAACCATACTGAAGTTTTTGGAGGATCATGACATTTTGATAACAGATTTCAGAGGCCAAAGCTACGACAACGCGGCAAATATGTTAGGAAGGTTTTCTGGTCTGTAGGTAAGAAACTTTTGTACCATATGCAGGGCACTCATTAAACTTGGTGGTGCATGCCGCTGGGTGTGTCTTAGAAGCAACCAAATTCTTTGACATTGTTCAAAAATTGTATAACTTCTTTTCGGTATCTTCTCATCAATGGAGTGTGTTGACTGCTCATTTAGGTCCAAAAAAAGTTTTAAAAAGTCATTCTCAAACAAGATGGTTGGCACGAGCTGATGCACTAAGCGCCTTATATAAATGTCATCAAGAAATTGTAGAAACTTTGATGTCTATAGCGAACGATTTAGGACAGGCACGAGAGACCAGAGCCGAAGCATTTAGTCTTTGCAAAAAAATGTCCAAGCTTGAATTTACCATACTTACAGAACTTTGGAAATCTGTATTGCAAAAAATTAATAAAACAAGTACTTTACTTCCTAACCAAAATATTACCCTAGATAAATTTGCTGAGTGCAATAAATGAATTTATAATTGGACTCAGGGACAATTTTGATAACTTTGATTCATCAGCCAGACAAAAACCCCGGATTCTGAATATAAGGACCTTTCTGAAAGGATGAGGTGCAGAAGCTCACGCCATACTTTTTTTGACGGCCCTGGACCCTCAGTAATTCTGACTGGGAAAGAAAGATTTAAAATTGAAACCCTTCTTCCCATTGTCGACACACTAAGCGTTCATTTTAAACAGCGACTAGGTTCGTATACGATTAAAAAATCTGAATTCAGAAGACTTAAAACAGAACTGCAAATCTTTTGCTTGATTTTACACCGGAGATATGAATGGAGATGAACTACATGCTGAATGCCTGTATTTACAAGACTACTTGAAAATTAGTCGACACGAAAATGAAAAAAGACCCCTTCATTAAATTTTGTTTATTTTATTTTGAATTTTTATATGAAATATTTATTTTTTTGTTTTTATTTTTACTTTGTTTATGTTTATGTTTTAAATGCTGCAATAACTAATTATCTTTTTAATGAATTAAAAAAAAAATATTTATTTCAAAAACAAAAAGAATATATATCAATTCAAAGCTATGTGATTTTTTCTGTATACCTTTATTACATAACATAACATTTTTATATAATCATAAAGGGGTCCCATTTTCGAACAGTGCCCAAGGCCCCCAAAAGGTAAAGACGGCCCTGCCAGATTCTGTTTGCTTTGAAGGTAAAACAAATACAAACATCAAGGTTTTAATTTCCCAAGAAGGCCTCCCTACCAAACGTGATGCACTTTTGGAAATACTCTTGAAATTTCATGATGGCCTTGAAATTTCTCCTCAAAAAGTGAGAGAAGACCTAACCTCTTTTGCGTCGTTTATCTCTTCAAAACGACTATCTCATATCCAAAAATCCCGTGCAGATATGAAGAAATACTATCGCTCCTAACCTAAAGACTACTAAACCTAAATGTCTTAGCCTTTACTATCAAAATGTAAGAGGGTTAAGGTCTAAAACTTCTGCCGTCTTTAATATTTCCCAAAACCTTCCTTATGACATCTTTGCACTTACCGAAACCAACCTCACACCTGATATCCTTAGTACTGAACTCTTCACTAACGACTATTCCATCTATCGAATGGATGTCGTGGAATGTGCGAGTAATACACACGGTCGTGGTGTGCTTTTAGCTATCGCTAGTAGTTTTGAAAGTTCATTACTCCGTATTCCTACTTCAATCGAATTTGAAGGTGTATCAGCTAAGGTTACACTCCCTAAGTTTTGTCTTTTTGTCCTTTGTTGTTATATTCGACCAGCCCAACAAATTAAAGCATACCAAGCTGTTAATGCCATTGCTTATCTGCTTAAACTAGTGCAACCTAATGATTTAATCATCGTTCTAGGTGACTTTAATCTTCCCCATCTCAATTGGTCCACCTCAGATGATCAAACATCCTTCTTTCCAACTAACATCTCTTCTGAATCTGAATCGCTGTTCATTGATCGTCTGTCTGATTGTGGTCTTTTTTAACTAAATGGAGTAGCAAACTTTATGGGGAGACACCTCGATCTCATATTCTCATCTGATTGCGATAACTGTGTTGTCTCCCCGAGCCCTCACCTTCTCTCAACCTTGGATCGCTATCATCCACCCCTTAATCTCTCCTTCCCCATTGAATTTGAAGACAACTTTTTTGAAATGGAAAATTACTGTTATGATTTTCGTAGGGCTGATTTCTCCAAACTTAACAATCTCCTTAGCTCAGCCGACTTTGAATTTAGATCCCTCCACTTAACAGTTGAGTCCCTTACAAATTGGTTTTATTTGATTCTTTCGTACTGTATTGAAGAATCAGTACCGTTCTCTCGTAGAAAAGATTTCACCTCTGCTCCCCCTTGGTACAACAGAGAGCTCCGTAGCCTAAGAAATGTCCGTAACAAGCTTTGGAAGATCTTTTTACAGTCCAAATCTGATACTGATCACAACAACTATCTTCTCGCCTTTAATTCTTTCTCTGAATTAAGGGTATCCCTTTATAACCAATACCTTAACCAAATGGGAAATAACCTTCTTTCTGATGCAAGGAAATTTTTCAAGTTTATGAATGTCAAACGAAAATCTGATGGATTTCCACCTTCAATGAGTTTCTCCAACATAATCTCCTCTGATCCAACAACCATATCAAATCTATTTGCTAATGACTTTAGCAAATCGTATACTGAACATATGCATGATCCTGATCCACACTACTTTAGTTATTGCACTCAAACCTATCTTTCATGCATTCCAAAACTTTTTGAAAGCTTAGTTTATGATTCCGTTTATTTCCATTGCAAGCCTTTATTCTCCCCCGCTCAACATGGTTTTTTTAAAGGTAGATCCACTACGACCAGCTTAATTGAATTTATATCCAAAGTTTTGTCAGCCCTTGAGAATGGCAAAGAAGTTGATGTTGTATACACTGATTACAGCAAAGCCTTTGATAAAAATATCCCATAAGATAATTTATCTCAAACTATGAGCTCTAGGCTTTCCATCTATATTTATAAACTGGATAAGCTCCTATCTTGCGAATAGAACTTATACTCGTAGAGTCCTTTTCCGTAACTCAGTCTCCAGTCCGATACTTGCAATTTCTGGAGTCCCACAAGGTAGTCACCTTGATTACTTTCGACTCAAATAGCTTTACAAAAATTAAAACTTCAAACTTTTTTATTTCACAGAAAATATCGTTTTCGAAATTCAGTAGTTTTTTTTTTTTTTTTAAATCCAACAGTCCGTTTTTTCATAAAAAATAAAATCTACAAAAAATAGTACGCAATTTTAGCAAACACTAAAAAGGTTGTTTATACCTTTAATATGCCAAAGACACAGTGTGTGCATTAGGAAAAGTGGGAAGGGTTGGATAAGAGGTGTCGGTGTACATTGGTTTTAAATTTCTGAACATTGCAATGACAGGGAAAGATAGAGCGTGGCAAGGCGTTCCACATTCGCGTAGTACGGCTAAAAAAAGAATCTCTGTACTTCATAGTACGGCCGAAGTTGGGCTCAAGAGTAAACTGATGGGCATTCCTAGAAGCGCTGGTATTCCGGTTAAATTGTTTAAGGGGAGGAATGCAACTGTCTATTTCACTAGATCATAGTCCGTTAAAATAACGGTAAAAAAGGGTGAGGCAAGAAACCTTGCGTCGATGTCCGAGTGATGTAAACGAGTTGATTATGTCAATGTCACCAATCATTTTAAAAGCTCTTTTTGGAATACTGTCCAAGAGGCTTAAAAAAGTTACTGGAGCATTAGCCCAGAGATGAGAGTTATATTCAAGTTTCGGACGTATATAGGTTATGTAGATTGCAACGTTTCAAAAAACCTAGACATCTTGCGGCATTTTTGGCAACATCGCGCATGTGATCGCTCCACAAAAGGTGGTTGTTGATGCACATTCCGAGGATGTCAAGATTTTCCGTTTCGTTGATGCAAGTGCCAATCATAGATAGTGGCAAAGACGGTTTATCTCACTTTAACGATGCAAGATAGCATTGCGTTTTCGAAGCATTAAATTCCACACGAATTTAATGAGCTAATCATATTTTGCCGTTGCAGTTCCACATCCGAAGAGGAGGGTTGTGAGTCTGGAAACGAATATGAAAAGTTAAGAGTGCTATCGTCAGCGAAACAATGTATTGGATAAGAAGTAGCAGACAGGACATCATTTATAAAAATGAGGAAGAGGGTCGGAGACAAAACGGAGCCCTGGGGCACACCAGCGTTTATTTTATGAGTTTCAGACTTTAATCATTCCAAAACAACTTGTATTGAACGGTTCGAAAGAAAATTTCTAATCCAACGATGGTCTTCATCGTTCGTCGATACCGAAAGCACGCATTTTTGATAAGAGAGCAAGATGCCAGACTTTATCAAATGCCTTTGAAATATCAAGTGCAATAATCTTACTTTCTCCAAAACGATGTAAAGATCTGTTCCACTGTTCGGTGAGTTGAACCATGAGATCACCAGTGGACCTATTGCTACGAAAGCCGTATTGCCGGTCATTAAGAAGCTTCCGTTCCTCAAGATATTTCTTAAGCTGATTATTAATCAGCGTTTCCATGACCTTAGAAAGAAGGGACGTTAGTGCTATCGGTCGGTAATTTGTGGGAGAAGAAGATTCGTCTTTTTTTGGAATTGGCTGAACAAATGCAGTTTTCCAACTACTCGGAACGAGCGCAGAAGAATAGGATAGATAGATAGACCACTTACGCAGTGGTTTTGCTAGCGTGGAAGAACACCTCTTCAGAATAATAGCGGGGATACCATCTGGACCAGCGAATTTATGAATGATGAGATCTTTAAGAACTCTCGCCACAGTTCGAGTACGAAAAAAGATTGGTCCCATAGAATCATTTACGCGTTCAAGAACTGGGGAAGTCATGACACAATCTGGTAAGGTGGAATTTTCGGCGAATTGCCTTGCAAATAAGTTGGCTTTATTAATAGAGCTAACTAAAGGAGTGTCATTGACAACAAGTGAAGGAACCGAGGAAGAGAAAGAATTCCTCATGTTTTTTACAAATGGCCAACAATTCTCACTGCCTTTGGGACATTGCAGTATTTTTCGCCGTAATTTTTTCCGGTTTTCCTCAGTTGGGTTGGCTTTAAAACACCGGAAGCTCACCTCTTTCTCCTTGATAACCTCTTTGCTGCTCGTATCGAACCATGATTTAACCCTATTCGGGATAAACGTTTCCATTTTCAAATGAATCATACTAGAAATCATATCTGCACTGAAGTCTACGCTCGCTACCGAGGAAGCATAGCGACCAGTTAAAGATCCTGAAGAAATTATTGAGACCGTCCCAGTTGGCTTTCTCGTACTGCCAAACGGTTCTCTTTGGAGCTCTTTCTTTAACTGGATTTGTTTGACACGAGAAATTAGCAGATATAACACTGATTGTGTACTTATCAGGATCAGAAGTGAGAAACAAGTCAAGGGTATTTTCTGCTCGGCCATTAACGTCTGATACACGAGTAGGCTCATTGACAAGCTGAGTAAGATGGTTGAACTCAGCAAAAATCTCAGCACACATTCCTTCGGGCGTTGTCTGGCCCGAATGGTGAAGCCACGAACATGCACCTGCTGAGCCACTCAACTGTACATAAAAGAAAGAATAGTTTTAAAAAAATGCAACTAAAATTGGTAAATATTGGTTTTCGAATATAAATCTCGGGAAACTTATTCTATCAAATGTAAAATATTGTTGCTAACTTTTAGTTATTTTTTAGAAAAATTCAATTGAAGATTTTTTTTTACAAAACACGAAAACCTAAAAAACAAAGTTTTAGACAAATCGAAAGACTCGTACTGATGGGATCGGTTCCCAGTCTTTTTTCAATAACATTTTGCCATTAACTATCCAAAACCTTGTGAAAAAACAGTTTCCGCTTCTCCTCATTTCACAAATAACCTTTCATTCAAACAACCTCCAAATAATTTAAACATTGTTTCTGTGCAATGATAAATAAAACCTAACTAGAACCCAGACACAGAGCATAATAAATTTAGCCACAAAACAAACCGAAATAGGTTCACTTAATTTTTTTAAATTAAAATTTAAATAAACCCCAAATTTATGAACCAACATGGAAACAAAAATATAAATTTAAAACATAAGCCAAGATTTAAAAACAGAAGTAACAAACGTACTCACCCACCATTTATAGTAAGATACATAAATTTCAACCTTTCTTGATGACGGAAAAAACTTAAGGGAAGAAATATTTATAGGGATGGATCCGATGATTCCTTGCCTGAAGCTGAAGCTGTGAAACTGGGTATGATGAATCTTTGGTGAATGAAATTGTTTCCAAACTTTATTCTACGAAAATTACACTTCAATGGAAAGTGTATGAAGCCTTCAAGCTAAAATTAAGGGAACCCTTGATGATGGCGATGGTGGTAATTTGAGTGAGACCATAGAATTAAGAAGATGAGTATAAAATAAAAAAAAAGAAAAGACGTAATACGTCTTCAAAATCAACTCAACATACCTACTCAAAAAGTATCTACACTTTAGACGCGTACAAACATTTAAGGTTATTTTTGTAAGTGAAAACTTTCAAAATTTATATTTTCACACTTCTAGTTACAAGAAGTAGAAGAAGATAATTTCAAAAGAGCAATGAGGGATGAAAGGTTTGATTAAAAAGTTTGGTGTTGGTTGTTATGGTTTAAGGGGGGACTTTTGAGAAAGTTAGAAAAAGTTTTTTTTTCTTTTTCTTGAATAACGAACATTAATAAATAGAACATAAAGCTATTACGTTTGTTCGGAATGGAAACATTTCTTCAAGAAATATGAAGATTCTTGTAGTTAAACTGTTTTAAGGACTATTTTGAGACCAAACATCATATAATTAAAAATAAAGGGTAAGACAGAAGGTTTGCTCATAATTCAAAATGGAAATTTTTAAAACTGCCATTGGGATTTATGGAGGAATACAATTGTCCCAAGGGAAAGCTTTAGCATAGTTATACAAAGTAAACGGCATAATATACATTTTTGTTATGTTTTTGAATTGTGAAAAAGTTGGTTTTGATCACAAACTTAGCCGATTTTCAACTACCCTCGAATTTAAAAACCAATAACTTTAGAACCTTTAAATTTGCAAGGTTATAAGCCTGTGCGGGAAAAATCATAAATACATTATACTGCTTTAAACAGGCCATTTCGTCCTATCCTCGCACTGAAATCGTTGTTACGGGCGATTTCAATGTACACAATTCTTCATGGCTACACAATTCTTCTACCTCCTCTAGGTACATCTGACCATTGTGTCATATCAGCTTCTCGTGTAAAAACTCTATAGTTAAAGAAAGAGCTCCTAAGAGAACCGTTTGTTAATACGAGAAAGCCAACTGGGACGGTCTCAATAATTACTTCAGGATTTTTAACTGGTCACTATGCTTTCTCGATAGTGACGTTGACGCCAGCGCTGATATGATTACAAGTTTGATTCTCCTGGGAATGAGAACTTTTATCCCGAATAGGGTTATTAGGGTCAAGAAAGTAAGTTCCAACTGAGGAAAACCGGAATAAGTTCAAGCCAGGAAGGCCTGCAACGCCCATATTTGACGGACCAAATTTTTACATGACCAAAAATTACGGCAAAAAATACTGCAATGTACCAAAGGCAGTACAAAATTTTTAGTCGTTTGTAAAAAACATGAGGAATTCTTCCTCTTCCTCGGTTCCTACGCTCGTTGCGAATGACACTCCATTTGTTAACTCCTTAGAGAAAGCAAATCTCTTTGCTAGGCAATTCGCCACAAATCCACCGCTGCCAGTGAGTGTTATGACTTCGCCTGTACTTGATCGAGTTAATGATTCTATGGGGCAAATCTTTTTTTACACTCGTACTGTAGCGAGATCCTAAAAGATCTTAACATACATAAATTTGCTGGTCCGGATGATATCCCCGCTATTGTTCTGAAGAGGTGTTCTTCATCGCTGGCAAGCTTTTTCATCTGTCCTACTCCTCAGGTCTCGTTCCGACCGGATGGAAAACCGCATTTGTCCAGCCTAATCCCAAAAAGGGCGAATCTTCCTCACCGTCTAACTACCGACCGATTGCACTAACGTCCCTTCTTTCCAAGGTCATGGAAACGCTGATTAATTATCAACTCAAGAAATTTCTTGAGGAACGGAAGCTTCTTAATGATCGACAGTATGGCTTTCGTAGCAATAGGTCCACTGGTGATCTCATGGTTCATCTCACCGAACAGTGGAACAAATCTTTACATATATTTGGAGAAAGTAAGATTATTACACTAGATATTTCAAAAGCATTTGATAGGACAGAACACCACCTTGCGGAGTGCCTTTACCGACAGACCTTGTTGTACAAAAATCCCCCATCTTAGAGTTGATGATCCTGCTTTTTAGTATTAGATTAATCAACTCACAGAGTGGGTATTCGACGTTTAGGGTTTCAACGTTGTTAAAAGCGCCCTCAATATCCAGGAAGGCCACCTATATTCCTTTTGCTCAAGGGAGTATTCGATAGTTCTTACCAAAGTGTGCAAGGCTGTTTCTGCCGATTTTCCTTTGCAGTAAGCATGCTGAGACATCAGTAGTCTCTTATCAATGCTATTACGTACATGGATATCAATCAATCGTTCCAGAATTTTGAGAATGAATGATGATAGGCTAATAGGTCTTATATCTTTAGGGTTGACATGCGAACATTTGCCCGCCTTGGGAATGAAAACTACCTTTACTTCTCTCTATCGCTGGGGTATATAGACCAGATCTAGACAACTTTTGAAGATCATCTCAATGATGGGCATAACTCTAGCGTTATTGGTTCGTGACATATTTTGGGTTGACTACAATGTTTTCTTTTTTTTAATTTGCTAAGGTAAGAAAACCACCCACTCAATTTTTTCAGAGTCGTTTCTGCATCTTTCTGGATTATTATCTTTATAACAAAATTTATTTGACGTCAATATCTCCACCGATTCTTGGGATATGGACGACGAAAAAAGCTTCCCGAACGTACGGAAAGAAATTCCTCCGAAAATCTTTTATTTAGACTCTAGAGACCTTGAAACGTCGAGAAATGTCAAAATTTTCAATTCGACAAATCGCACCGATTACAATAACTTCCTATGGGAAGTTAATAAAATAAAAAAATAAAGTGGGTGCCTCAACAGTCCGTTGAGAACTAGGGCTTAGTGACTTACAACTCTCAACCATTCTTTTGTGCGAGTACTAGTGTTAGGGAATCCGAACGCCTTATTTGAGAAAGCACTTTTCATGACAAGAATTGCTCTAGTAGAATTTGTCAATTTGAATCCAAGACCTCTGGCATGACAGTTCAACGCACGAACCATCATGCCTAGGGAAGTTAATAAAGCTTATTCAATTCTTGATTGTGTTAAAGGGAATACAACAATTTTAATATCCTTATGCTTAAAGCAGCTTTTCATGAACTTTTGTCAGCCAATTCTTGTCAGGTTTTTTCAGGCAATACATTATACAAGTCAAATGTCCAGACTAGAACTTCTACAAAAAAGCTCTGTGAAGTGGAAATTGTCTGTTTAAATAGTTTTTTGATTTTATCCAAATACCTTTTTATCTTAAAGTTAAAAAAAATCGTTTGTTAACGCGGTTGGAAGACTTTAGAAAACTATTAATTAAGTAGACTCATTGGAAGACAATTTTCTTGACAGTTATCAGAGAAGCAGAAAATATCGACTATCTTGTACAATTTTTCATGCGGCCAAACCTTTTTAACCTTTTTTTTGAATAAGTTCTTGTTCCTGTGTTTGTTAAACGGTGACTTCTTATATCTTTTGATTTTCGAAGTTTTCTAGTTCTTTCAATATCCTTTCTGCCAATTCAAAATTGGATCATGTTATTTCGAATGAACATCATCCAATATCCAATTGGAATTCAGCCAACTTTTGGATAGAAAATTTGCCAACGAATATAGTCATTCATAAATTTTTTTCTGTAACTTTTAACAGAAAAAAAATTGAGTGTTCAAACGGTTCAGAGAAAATTGCTTAAAATGTTTTCCGAAAAATCTACCAATAATGGAAGAACTTCCAATCTTGTATATAAAGCTTTAATGCTGATTTAAATAAATAAATAAACTAGCTTTAAATTCCAACTGTCAAAGCCACTGACAGAACTGACTATGTTTCTAAATTCTAAAATGTCTCTTAAATGTTTCAAAAACATTTCTTAGGTCTTGGGCACCTTAAGATTATTGGTGGCAAATGATAATTGTTCTGTTTTTCAAAACAAATATCCTTTGAAAATAAAAAGTTATTTTCTTTTTCGAAAGCAAATAATATTTAAAATTTATCGTGTTATGGGATTCACTTATCAACAGGGACTTATAACTATCAATTAAATTATATTTTTTCTAAGATTTTTGGTTGCTTTACTCTAAATCTGGTTTTAAAATAACTTTATCATGTCAAACTTTTGAGAAATCATTTTTCCAAATTCCTAGTTCATGAAAAAATTCTTCAAAAAAAAATGAGTTATAGTTTTTCAAATCTTTATCTCATCTTAAATATTTCCAGTTTTTCATAAAATGTTTGAAAAATTCCTATTTGCTGTTAGAGTAAACCTAAGCTATGTATATGCAATAAGCTTCCAGCAAATAAAACACAAAAACTGTTTCAAAATAAGTGTTTTTTTCTGAAAACGAATTAGTTTTTTGAGTTTTGGGAATGAATAATTAATATTTAAAAATAATGTTTAGGACAGGTACGGGTTTTTAAATTTAGGCACTTAGCTGAAATCCTAGTTCAGATGTATTATTTTTCAAAGCCAAGAAAGCATAAGTTTTAAAGTCTTTTAATGTCTCGTGTAGAGTCAAATGAAGAATAATGACTAATAAGAATTTCTTGAAACTAAGTGAGTTACTATAAAAATTGAAACTATATCTAGAAGATATTTATACTTTTCAAAACTATTAAGTCTTTTTAAGCTCAGTCTTAAAAATACTACATTCTCATAAACTTGATCTGTTGGAGAATTTATAACGTTAAATTCGAATCCCCGACAGTAACATTTTTTGGAAAAGTTTAAATTGATTTTTGTATTAGACACCAAGCATAATTTTATTTATTAAAATAAATTCAACAACCTACTATTTTAAAAGTTTCAATATTGTAAATAATATTGAAATTTTAAAATCTTTGGTTAAAAAATACGAAGTTTAAATGGAATATTCCAATAATTAATCTTCGAGTTAATTATTTTTTTGAATACAAAATCTCTCAAACCGCTTGAGAAAAGAGTTTAAAACCACATTGAAAACATTTGGCACAAGAAAACATTTTCGAAACAACAAATTAAAAAAAAATACTAAATTGTTAATGAGATCTAAGTTTAAAAAAAAAAAAAAAAATGCACATCACAACCCTCGGCGTAGGACTATCATGCAAAAATTGTTTTGCACCGATACTGACTCTAGTGAGGAATTGACAGTTCCTCCAAAAGCAATTCTTGTCATGAAAAGTGCTTAAAACTGCAGGTCCTCTCCATCCCAGACATGAATCACACACAGTAATGGTTAAGAGTTGTAAGTCACTCGGCCCTAGTTCTCTACGGAACAAAAATATGTACAAAATTTGAAGAAGAATTTAACCCACTCGTACAGGATACGACTCAAGCTAAAATATGCACCCAAAATCCAAATGTACAATCTGACAATATAAATATGTCAAAATTCAACGAATCAAAAGAAGATTTCCTTCCAAACACATCCACCAAAATCTTTCTTGATATAAAGAATAAATACAAATCAATCATAAAAATGCAGATTCATTCATAACCACCCACAATAATATCGATGATAATAAATTCCGTCTTATTATTTCAAGAATCAGTCTTTCTTACATTATTTTAATCTTTAATCTCAAAGGAATAACAAACAATTCTATACTAAGATAAACACAAGCTATTGAATTATTCCTACTTAAAATCGAAAATTCCCAACAGACATTTCAATCATCTTGTCACAATTATGTCAAATTTATTCCTGACAAGCCAAAAAAAAAACACTGACAATGAAAATAATGTGTTTTGACACAAAAATATCAACTTATCTTTTAATAAATGAAGACAAATTCATAATCATCAATCAAGAATTCACTGATTTTAAAAACAAAGTTGTTAATTTATTGAAATCGATAATTATAATTAGTATTGACTTTTTGAAGGAGGTAAGGAAGGTTTTGCCTTTAATATTTTTATACACTTCGAAAATGACATTTTAATTTTTTTCTAAAACACCAAACTTTTATTCGCTTTTCACGTGAAATTTTCAAAATTCAGTAAAAAATTGCATTTTATAAAACTTAATGCAAATAATTTCAAAATGCACATAAGTATTCATCACTTTAAAAAGTTACTTATAATTTTTTAAATAAAAATGAAAAATAACAATAAAAAACACAACAACAAAGAACTTACCAATAAAATTATTAATCCACTTGTGCATTCATTAATCCTTGATGATCCGAATATGAACCAAAAATCCACCGAATACAAAATTATTCTTAAATTTTTAATGCACAGTTTCCATCAACACCTTAAAGCTCATTTGCGAACTCAAACAAAAACGAAAAAATCACAGAAAAACCGTAAAATTTTAAATATTTACACTTCACTCGAACAATATTCCACCTCAATAAATTTTTCACACTTTTATTAATGTGAACAAAAAGCACTTAAACAATTTTTCACCAAAAATTTGATTTTACTTGAAAATTTAAAAAAAATCTCCATCGACACATTCATGGAATGTAATAATCTACCCTAGTGATGGGCAGAAGGGAAACACCACCATCTCTTAACCGCACTAAAGCCATAATTCTTTTTCACCGAAAACAAAAAGAAAACAACCTTCATACACGAAAAAACTTTAATGACAGCAAAATAAAAGAACCGAAAAAAGGTAGTAAAATACCGACGCTACTACTTCCTTTTAAGTGTCAGTGTGACAACATTGAACTATATACCGTTAACACTTTTGGGGGCGATGAAGTCGGTATCGCAAAAACAAAGATGCGACAAGACTCAAAACACAACGCTACACAAAAAGACTAAGGGTATCCCGTCCCGACACCAGCGCCAGGGAATGTAACTTCCAGTTCACTGACGTAAAACACAAATCTTGAACGAAATAGTTTTTACCTTCGTCCGTTACTTTTTTTTATTTCAACAAAAAGCACAAATTTCACTGGATTAATAATATTTTCGCGAATAAAACAATTTCGCACAAAAGATAAACCGCACGACTCGAATGGCAATTGCAGACTGAACTCGAATTGTTTGGTTGCGTTGCGATTGAATTCGTTTACCAGCGGTGGCGACAGAGCAAATTGCATGGAAAAGGACATCTCTAATAACATTTCTTTAAAGCTCTGTTAACATTGCTTTCTCGTTCGAATCGATTTTGGCGGGAATTTTCGAAAACATGCGCAATTCGAAGAGTATTGCCTCCTTCGAATATCTGGACATTCAACATGTGTTCGATTTTGTTTATTTAAACACGCAAAGAATAATTTAGGTGCCGTCGTCGTAGTACCACGTGGTTTCTATTTTTGTTGCATATTTAAAACATGGATAGCTTCAGCTTTGAACTTGAACCGTGAAGGGAAATTTTGTATCAATATTTTTTGGGGATGGAGATGAGGTTCTTTCAAGACATTTTACCGGTGCGGCACAGTGGCGGTGGAGATTGCATTCTGTTCTAGCGTATGCGCAATAATTTTTGAATTGAAATTTTTGTTTTGGTGCGATGAAGGTAACATAGTAGTAGGTATAGTACATCGTAAATGAGAGGCATTAGGTTGGCTTGGCGTTGTTGGTTAGGATGATGACTTATTTTTATAGATAGGTATTTATGTAGATATTTTAAAAGGTATTCATTGAGAAAGAGAGCATGAAAGCAGAACGAACTGGCAGTAGCTTCTGTAATCAAAGAAATCTGTTGCATAACAATAGGTCGTGTTTGTTTACAAAATATTCTATGGAGCAATACAATATACAAGGGGAGTAGAGCACATTTAAAGCAAAAATGTGCTACATGGGAATATTTTTTTAGGGTAGGACTTTCAATGTATTAAAAAATAATTGGTGTTTTTTAACGGTGTACAACTTTAAGTTAAATAAATAAATTAGGCGGCCCAACAGTCCGTTCAGAACTAGGGCTTAGTAACTTGCAACTCTAATTCCTGTGTACGAGTACTGTTGTCAGGGATAAAGGGAACCTATAGTTTTAAGCCGAATCCGAACAGCTAATTTGAGAAAGCATTTTTTCTGACAAGAATTACTCTTGGAAAATTTGTCAATTCCTCGCAGAAGCAGTAAAAAACTTTAGGAGGCAAAGGCAGAGATCGAATCCAAGACCTCTGGCATTACAGTCCAATGCACTAAGTAACGGGTACTACCGAACTTTAAGTTGGCAACACTTTTTTAACTTGAAGTCATGTTATCAGCTGTCAAATGATTCACGTTTAGTTTGATTTAGAATTTTCACTAAAATACATAAGCGAGTTTTGTTTAGTGATGAAGCTCATTATTCGGTGAATAGAAACGTCAATTTACTAAACTGCCGTATTTGGAGTGATCATAATCCTTAAGGGTATGTTCAGGTTAATGGATTGTTGGAAAAATAATCTCTATAAACGATGTTGACCAAAATGTTGTCGTAAAGTTAGCAATCGTTATTATTATAAAGGATATACGATGGTGGAATAACTATCCGCAAACGCAACAAAAGAAAACAATTACAAATCGAGCGAATTTAAATAATAATAACAAATAGGTAGCCGGCGCTCACGAGTGGGTACCTATTTGTAAATTAATTAAGAAAGAAATGCAAATGTCAAATGTTCGCTTAATCCATCATAGACATCAAAAACAGTGCTGTCTCCCGGCATCTCATTTTTGGGATGGGTTCAATGATTTGAAATCTTTTTATGGAATTCGATTAAATTAAAAAAAAATAAAAATAAGAAAGGCAATAATAATATAAATAACGTATAATACAAATAATGTTATAACAAGGCTGCCGAAAAAAAATAGTCAAAGTGGGTTCCAGGAAGTGTGCTGCTGGAAAGGAAGAAGGAAAATTACTTTCGAAGTTGAAATGGACGTTATTAAGTTAACTGAATAGGTTATCCTTTTATTTCATTAAAAAAAGGATCTTTACATGTTGCAGAAAAAGCCGGAGGCTCTAAACCAAGAATTGTAGCATAGTAGAATAAATCTAATTTTGTAATACTTATCTGTAAATCTCATAATTTTCATTTCATGCAATACAACTCTCATACAACACCTAATCTATCTTGAAACATTGGGTTTTGGGCAAAAGTTACGCTATCAAATTTGAAACATTTTACACAAACAGATAAATATGTACACACATTCAAATAAAAGCCAACAAAAAAAAACAGACATACCTTAAATACACACAAAATAGAGAAAGACCAGGCGTGACCAAGAGTTTTATGCCTGCCCTCTTTTAACTTTTTGCTACTACAGTATTATTTACTCCTTTCAAGAGTCATCTGCTAGCCTACTACCCACGGGCAAAAACTTACTTACTTACTTAAGGTGGCGTTACGTCCTGTGTAAACTAGAGCCTCACCCAACAAACTTCTCCATCTAGCTCGGTCGCTAGCTAGATGTCTCCAGTTTCGCACTCCAAAGTTGGGTTAGGTCACTTTCCACTTGTGCGTGCCATCTGATTCGCGGCTTTCCTCTACTGTGCTGTCTTTTACGAAGACTTACTGGGCCAGAGCATTTGTTTCCATGCGCTCTACGTGACCCAGCCATCTTAGTCGTCGGACTTTTACCCTTTTGGCAAAGTCTACGTCGCTTTACAGCTCGTTGTTCCATCTTCTCCTCCACTCTTTCGAGAGAGGACTTTTCCACTCAATTGCTTTCTTAGCCTAAAGAAACAGCGGATAGCAAGAGTTATTCTTTGTTTGATCTTAGCGCTGGTGTTGTTTTCTGCGGTTACAGCGGAGCCTAGGTAGACGAAGTCCTTGACTACCTCAAAGTTACATCTATCGATGGTGACGTTTTGACCAAGACGTCGGTGTTCTATTTCTTTTCTTGACGACAGCATATACTTTGTTGTCCCCTCATTAACCTTTAAACCCATTTTTGCCGCATCTGCCTCAATACTCACAAAAGCCCCATTGACATCACGCTGAGTTCTTCCGATTATGTCAATGTCATCAGCATATGCTAGTAATTGGACAGACTTTTGAAAGATAGTGCCTCTAGCGTTGCATGTGCGCTCTGCACTATTCTTTCAAGTATGATTTAAAAAAAAATTACATGACAGCGCATTGCCGTGTTTAAAACCTTTTATGAAATCGAAAGGTTCTGTTAAGTTGTTTTCAACTTTTATGGAGCAGCGTGAATTTTCAACGAACGAGTTTGGTAGGCATGCCAAAACTAGACATGGCTCTTTACAGCTTGTCAGTGTAGATATTGTCATATGCGGCCTTGAAATCGATGACATGATTGTGGGTGTCAATTTGGTGTTCCTGAGTTTTTTCGAGGTTGTGCCGTAATGAGAATATTTCATCGACTGTTGACTTTCCTGGTCTAAAATCAGACTGATAAGGACATATCAGGTTGTTGACGATGGGCTTAAGACGTTCACATATTCCGGCAGAGTAGATTTTGTAGGCAATGTTAAGTAGACTAATTCCTCTATAGTTGGTGCAGTTAAGAGGTTCTCCTTTTTCACATACAAAAACTACTCCCCAAAATAAAACGCAAAAGAAATTTGTATTTAGTTTACAATAAAAACCATAATTTAAAATATAATGCCAAAACTTGCACATCTATGATTACATTTACCCACTAACATCTCAGTTGTGTTCTATTTCCATTTCAAATGTTCGTGCCATTACTTCCAGATTGCGATAAAAAAACCATATTAATGTTTCCCTGGTTAAAAAATTCGTCGGTTCATAATTGAAAACAAACATGGAATATTTTTTACAGGTTGTTTACAGCTATGCTTAAAAATGTCTGTCATTGAAAAAAATATACTTATTGAAAACCACCGAAAAATGTTTGCTGACAAACATCTGTTATTGCAACTGTGTACAATTGGAATACAAACCAGTGGAACGATTCGTTTCAGTTTTGAACATAAAAGTATCAGCTGTTCATGAAAATGAATTAGCGTCCGGAAAATAGAAAAAATAGAAAAAGCAAAAAATAAATGCGCAACTTACCTTTTTTTCTCAAAAATATGTGAATTTTGATCGATAAGTATATGATTTTCATTTTTAATCAAACGGAAACACTGTCAAATATCGATTGAAAAAATTTTCCGGATCGATTTCATTGATAGCTATAACTGACCCTTAATGTTGTATCTGGAATTGTGACACATCGAATTTACAACAATGAATTGAAAATGTATTTATTTATAGGTTTAAAGCTTTAATTTTGTTGTTTTGTTTGTTCAATCATTACTTTTCTCATGTGTTTTTTTTTTTGTTTTACTAATCAGTTTAAGAAAATACTCCCAAAATGAAATTCTACTCTTGAAATTTTTAAAACGACAGACAGCACTGGTAAGTATTATAGACACACAACAGTGACGAAGAGTTTGATGTCTGCTCTCTTTGAACTTCGTATGGACTATGAAAGAAAGAACAAGACCGACCGATGATTCGAACATGATCGTCGAACACAACAACTATTCATACCCAGCGTTACCACTTTACTTCAATTGAAGTACTTCTTTTTTTCAAATAAATTAAAAATCTACTTCCTACTTCGCACCATCATCAAAATATTAAAATCTACTTCATTTTTAAGATCTGAGTTTCTACCTACTTCAATTTTTATAAAAATAGACTGAATTTACTCCTTTTTTCTATTTATCACTTCTATATGTAGTCTCAAAATTTCTAGGGAATTAAAAATCGCTTGAGTATTTTCATTTGCGGTGAGGTTCCGTTTTATCTAATATATTCTAGGTCAACCCTTTTGTCATTTTTACTTTCGACATATAGCAAGTCCTATATAAATAGTAAGTTTAATAAGTAATAAGTTTTGCATTCGTAAACAAATTCGAATTGAATTTTTTCAAAAACGAACCAATAGATTTTTTTTAATGAATCATACCATATTTGTTTTTAAAAATAGAAAATTGTGCGAGGTTATTTTTGTGTGTGAAGTTTAGGTTTGGAAGCGAAATTTATCCAGCACGTTACGACAAGAATCTAGCGAACAAAAGCAGTTCGTCAGTGAGCGCTGGTTTTAGTGATAATATTTTCCTTAGTTGATCGCATAGTAATTTTTTATTCCATTTGGTCCCTTTTTTAAGAAATTGAATAAAAAATAAACTCGACTCTATTCTCAAAAATAAAATGCAACCTTAAACTACTTTTCATTTGTAAACGGTACATAAATGTATTTAATTGAATATACCCCATAACAAATTAACGATCATTTCGCAATTTATTGACAGATGACTCAACATCTCAAAATCATCACATCTCAAGATCATAATCTTATGGATAAAATGGACGGGTCAGAATTTTGGGAAAAGGAAGGTTATCATAAAAACGCTTTAAATGAATATTGTTTTCGAAATTTGGGTAAGTTCGTTTATAACTTGATGTTACTTAAATTAGCTTTGATTAAAACGAAGGAAGACTTAATTTTGAAACCATTAATAATTAAAAGCTTCAAGATGACAAAAATAACTATAGCGGTTGGTCTGCAAAAACATTTTTTTAAATTAATTTTACATTTATATTTACACATTTTATTAAACGATATTATTCGATCTCCTGACATAATGGCAAGATATTGTGATCTTAAAAAAAGAGTCTGCCCATTTGTCTTGCTGAAATGGTTGTCAATCGAATTATTCTAACAAATTTAAAAATTACCAACAATATTTTGACTATAAATTTAATTTTTCTTAAAATTTTACAATTAGTTCAGATGTATAAACATTTTTTTGTTCCTTAAATATTCGAGATGACAATTATTTTTGTTCAGGTTTTTTTGATTTATAAAAAAAAAACATAATTTGGATTTTTTCCAAAAAAAATACTTGTTATCATCACGTTTCAATATATTTTATAATATAAAATTTAATTTAAGTCGCTACCGTTATTGGTTAGTGAGTTATTTTGGGTTAACGGTTAGAAAACAACCACTCAATTTTTTGAGAGTCCTTTCTGTATCTTTCTTTATTATTATCTATAAACCAAAATTTATTTGAAGTCGATATCTCTACTGGTTCTTGAGCTATGGACGACGAAAAAAAGAAAAATAAAGGTACAAATTAAATACTCAGTTTTTATAAATCAAAGTTTCTTTAACAATAATTTATCAATACAATTTAAGTCAATTGTGTGAAAAGCCAGTCTTTAACTTTTTTAAGAAAAGAGTTTGAATTTTGAGAAGTTCTTATAGATGTTAATTACTTGGGTGCTGCGACAAAACAGTATAAAAGTTAGAGTTTTATGAGCTTGTCTAGCTGCATATCTACAAAATTACAGTTTGGTCTGGATTTAAGATTTGTAATGGAGGCGTTATCGGTCTATAAGTCATTTATATCAAGGCACATCTCACGTCAAATTGCAGATTGAGAAATTTGACCCACTTAAACTTTTTTGTTTGGGGTTTGTTAAAGTCTATGTGTACAAATAAGCCACAAACCACAGCGGCTCTTAAAATCAACATAACCGACGCTATCGGCCAAATTCAGCCTGATCTATGAACTGTAGCTATAAAAGCCGAGTTGGGCTTAAGATCTTATCAGTCATTCAATGTTTGAAGTACTAACGCTTTCTTATTTTTTTGAAAGATTTTTAGATATAATGTTTTATGAAGTTCAAATGGAAGACATGTACATTCAAGAGGACACAAGCGTCCACAGGTTTTTCTCAAAACCAACCGCTGTCTATCAACTAATACTCTCTCCTACCCGCGTTGAACATTGAATGCCCAGGAGAGTTGTTAGGAGCATCAAAATAGAGGAGGGGGAGGTGTTTTCACTAAGGCACCTCTCCTTATCCAGATGGCATCGGACGAATTCTCGAGATAGAATCAACGGTGGCGTCTACAGTTTCAGTAAGGTTGAGCTACTTAGTGAACACCTTATATGGCTTCTACGAAATTTTCGGAGTCCAGGCCTATAAGGAGCGGTTTTATTCGACACCCCGTCCTTGTAGTTATACGTCGCGTCGGGGTGACTTCCTGACCACGTAAAAAAATACCTTAGTTGCGAAGCACCAACAAGCCTCGGATACGGACGGATTTACTACAACCCGAGCAAACCAAATAAGGACAACGAACTTCAGATCTGCATGTACAGATTTAAAGTCCCTTAACAGACCACGTGCAGCTGAAAAATTAGTGGAAGCCCTAAACTGCTGCAAGACTGATATTACCGCCATTCGAGAAGTGCGATGGGATGGACCGGGCAAACGCAAACTAAAAGACTGCGATGTTTAATACGGCAACCGAGAACAAAGACAGCGTCTATTTGGGTGTGGATTAGTTATTGGAACTAGACTCAGGCAAAAAGTCTTGAATTCCAACAGTGTGAGCGAGCCCATCACGACAATCCGCATCAAGGCTAAATTCGCCAACATAAGGCTTATATGCGCGCATGCCCCAACAGAGGAGAAAGATGAAGACACCAAAGACATATTCTTCGAGCTCTTGGACAAGACTTATGAGCAATGCCCTGGTTATGACATTAAAACTATCTTAGGAGATTTTAACTCCAAGCTATTTAGAGAAGACATCTTTGGTGCACAATCAGGAGATACAGCCTCTGACAACAGATTCAGGCTGATCGATTTCGCTGCGGGGCGAGACGTCCTGGTGGCTAGTACGCAGTTCACAAATCTTAATATCCACAAGGGGACATGGAAATCTCATGATCAATCAACTGTCAACCAGATTAACCACTTGCAATCGGTGCACGGCACTTCTCCAATATACAGGAAGTCCGAACGTTTCGAGGGGCCAACATTGACTTGGACCACTACCTCGTTGTAGCCAAGGCCGGTCCAAGCCAAACAAGGAAGAAAAGATCTTACCGATGCATTTGATGTCAGAAAAGGATTTAGACAAGCCGATGCATACGCCTTCTTCAATATCGTTCTGGAAAGAATTGCGCAAAACTCAACCGTCAACACGAGAGCCACAATCTTCCAAAGGTCCATCCAATTACTCGGATACGCAGATGATATTGACATAATTGGAAGATCAAAGCGGGAGGGAGTAACGGACTTTGTCTACTTAGGCACCGCTATTAACACAGATGATCAGACATCCTTCTTTCCAACTAGCATCTCTTCTGAATCTGAATCGCTGTTCATTGATCGTCTGTCTGATTGTGGTCTTTTTCAACTAAATGGAGTAGCAAACTTCATGGGGACACACCTCGATCTCATATTCTTATCTGATTGAGATAATTGTGTTGTTTCCGCGAGCCCTCACCTTCTCTCAACCCTGGATCGCTATTGTCCTCCCCTTAATCTCTCCTTCCCTATTGAATTTGAAAACAACTGTAATGATTTTCGTAGGGCTGATTTCTCCAAACTTAACAATCTTCTTAGCTCAGCCGACTTTGAATTAAGATTCCTCCACTTAACAGTTGAGTCCCTTACATTTTGGTTTTATTTGATTCTTTCGTACGGCATTAAAGAATCAGTACCGTTGTCTCGTAAAAAAGATTTCACCTCTGCTCCCCCTTTGTACAACAGAGAGCTCCGTAGCCTAAGAAATACCCGTAGCAAGTTTTGCAAGATCTTTTTACAGTCCAAATCTGATACTGATCACAACAACTATCTTCTCGCCTATAATTCTTTCTCTGAATTAAGGGAATCCCTTTATAACCAATAACTTAACAAATGGAAAATAACCTTCTTTCTGATGCAAGAAAATTTTTTCAAGTTTATAAATGTCAAACGAAAATCTGATGGGTTTCCACCTTTAATGAGTTTCTCCAACATAATCTCCTCTGATCCAACAACCATATGAAATCTATTTGCTAATTACTTTAGAAAATCGTATACTGAACATCTGCATGATCCTGATCCACACTACTTTAGTTATTGCACTCAAACCTCTCTTTCATTGTTTACAATAACTGAAGAAATGGTACTTGCCAAAATCGAAAAAAAAACTCTCTCTTTCCCAAGGTGTGTTTCCTCAAATATGGAAAGACTCATTTATATTTCCCATTCATAAAGAAGGCAATAAAACTGAAATTAACAATAACAGACCCTAAACAATAAAAGACTGCTAAACTTTCATGCATTCCAAAACTTTTTGAAAGTTTACTTTATGATTCCATTAATTTCCATAACAAGCCTTTATTCTCCCCCGCTCAACATGATTTTCTCAAAGAAGGGTCCACTATGGCTAACTTAATTGAATTTATATCCAAAGTTTTGTCAGCCCTTGAGAATGGCAAAAAAGTTGATGTTGTATACACTGATTACCTTTGATAAAATATCCCATAAGATAATTTATCTCAAACTAAGAGCCCTAGGCTTTCCATCTATATTTATAAACTCGATAAGCTCCTATCATGCGAATAGAACTTATAGAGTCATTTTCCGTAACTCAGTCTCCAGTCCTATACATGCAACTTCTGGAGTCCCACAAGGTAGTCACCTTGGCCCCCTTCTCTTCGTCTTATCTGTTAACGATGTCTGTCTTAAATTAAAAAACTCAGATATCCTAATGTTTTCGGATGATAAGAAAATTTTTAAGATTATCTCTACTCCATCTGATTCCTTACTTTTACAAAATGATCTTAATATCTTTTTTGTTTGGTGCATGCATAATTTCCGAGAGTTAAATGTAGGCAAATGTTTGACAAACACTTGAATTTCCATTCCCATTTTGACCAAATTAATAATAAAGCTAATAGATCTCTCGGTTTTATTAAAAGATGGGCAAAAGAATTTTCCAACCCCTATCAAGAGCTTAACATTTCCCTAATCCGTCCTCATCTTAAATATGCATGTCAAGTATGGTTTTCCTTTTATGAAAACCATTCACTCAGGATTGAAAATGTTCAAAGACGTTTCGTTCGATTTGCCTTACGTGGCCTCCCCTGGGTTGATACATCCAACTTGCCTCCTTATGCCGATCGACTAAAACTGATAGGATTGCAGCCCTTATTTATTAAACGCAAAAACGCTGATATTTTATTTGCTCACTAATTGTTAATGGGCAATATAGATTCCCCGGCACTCCTGAGTGATATTCATCTTAACACCGACCCTCGAAATCTGCGATCTGTTTACCTTTTCCATATCCCTCATCACCGCACTAATTACGGGCACTTTGAACCAATGTCCAGAATTCTTCGTCACTGCAACGCCTTAGGGCCCACATGAATTAATGTTAAAAACTGATAACAATAACTGCAAAAAAAATGTTAAGCTAGTGTTAAGTTAAGTTATGATAGCTTCTATTAAGCTGAATAAATAAATAAATTTTCTAAATAAATAAATAAACAACGACACCAGCGCTGAAATCAAACGAAGAATAACTCTTGCAAATCGTTGCTTTTTGGACTTAGAACCCGGTTCTCATTTATGGCGCTGAGGCCTGGACCATGTCAAAGAAAGAGAGAAATATTCTTCGTGTGATTTTTGGTCCCGTATGCATAGATGGAGAATGGAGGAGAAGATATAACGACGAACTGTACGGGCTGTACAGCGACACTGACCTAGTAACAAAATTAAAGTCCAGAATTGAAGCTGTCATATTTTGACGTTGAGTAAAAACTAGGATATTTCCATGGAAATATACACATCTGGACAATACATTAAAATTGTTATATAACTTAGCACAGAAATGGTGCAAATTTTGAAGCTCATATTTGCAAATTTGTAGGAAAATTGTCCTGAACATCTTATTTCTCCAAATTTGTATTCTTTTTTCTTTGGCACCACCTTAAAGATAAAGATTATGGTAATACAAATGGTTTTTCATTGTTAGTGGCAAAGCTTCTTATTTTCAATCAAAAGTCAAAAATTCTTTGATATCTTAAAAAAATGTGCGTATTTTTAAAATATCCAAATGAAACGTTCTATTAGAAGACTTTACAAACAGTGACGAAATTGAAATTTTATTGTAATTTTGTTACAAATTTTATTTGTCTACGGCTTTCTACATAACATTTTGTTTCCTTATCTTTGTACGAAACAATTCTTTCCCTATTTTTTCGTGAAACATTTGTTGTTTAAAAATTTATCAGTAAACCATCAAACTTCTCAAAAAAAAGTTAAAGAACTTTTTAGTTACTTAAGTTTCATAGTCATCATTTATCTATAGGGGAAAAGTTTAAAATATTCTTTTTCTGCGTAAAAACTATGAACTCCTAAAGGTGTTTAAATTTTTCAAATTCATTTCGTCCTTATAACTCTTTCAAAACCTACTTTCATATCGCATATTAGAATACAAACCCAAAGTACTCGTATATGCAAAAAAGGTAGTCGGAGTAATTCTAGGAAAGTTTATAGAATTTTTGATATTAAATTTCTAATACTAAACTAAGAGCTCGAAAGTGAGCAAGCCAACACAAACTGTGTCCTATATATAGCAGGTAAAAAGTTCACTTTATGTCCACTTTCTCATGTCGCCATCAGCGCCATCCTGTACTAACAACAAAACTAATACAAAAAACTGAACTTAAAAAGTGAAAAGGTGAATTCAGAATTTTAAATCTGTCAAAATGCTTACTGTCTTTGTATTCTGCGTTAAAATTTGCCAGCTAATATCCATCACCTTCCAAGGGACAACTTTTATGAATAGAAAGAAAAAAAAAACAAGGATTGTTACGATCCTGTTCGTCACGTCACTGCAGTTTCAATTGTTTGTTTTTATTTTTACGCCTCAGGAAAATTTGCAAAAACAATTCCTGGAATGAAGAAACATTCCATAAAGCTTCAAAAATTTCAACACAAAAAAACAACGTCTGAAACTTTATTGAAAGTTTTCGTTGAACTATTCATTTATGTCCTGATTCTAGTTATTCATTCATCCTTTGAGTGCAGAAGTGAAAATAAAATTGAGTCAGGCATCTGCTGATAGATATGTTTTAATAACATTCGATTCATTATGCGATAATCATGATTTCTTACATTTCATTTTCTGATTTTTCTACAAAACCAAATCGATTTTATGGTCAATTTGAATTCAATTCACAAAATCGTCCTTTTGTAGTAAAACTGAAAACGTTCCTTTACCTAGACTCCTACACCCATCGCATTGCCAGGACACACATTTCTGCAGTTGAATTTATTAGCAAATAGAAGTTCCATTGCCAAGTTTGTGAATAGATTTACAATGAATGCAATCATCAGATTTTGTGGCTTCTGATCTGATGATGGTGGTCATTGGGGAGATGGACGATTTTATTGTATGTTTTTATTTTTCATCTCTATGTGACTGTGACCTCTTGTTTACGATAATCTTTTTAGAAATGCAGGCTCCTTCGTCTCTGATGTGACGTCTCTCCATTTATGTATATGGACCAATCTATGTCTCTGGGGTGAATCGATAATGTTGTCATGAATTCTGACCACAATTGAACTTGAACTTTGACTTGTTGGATAGATGCGGGATAAATGCAGGGAATTTAAGGGTATAGGGTTTATTTGAAAAGGTCACATAAAAGTTCATATATTTTGGAACCTATTGTTGTCGAATAAGTGATATGAAATGATTTTTTAAGAAAGGAACTTTGCAATAAATATATTCACAGAAATGGGAGAAAAGTTTCTAACTTTGATTTTGATTTTTAAGAAAAACTTTCGATACCGCAAGGAATTCTTTCAATCTTCAAAATATGTGAAACGTAAGTTACTTCCCTATTATCAACTTTTAGGGTGAAGAATTTAAAGAAATTTTTAACTAATTTTATTAAAAATACTTCCAGGTTTTAACAGATTACCGTTTGATTGTTTGAAAAAAAGGAAGTTAGGATTATTGGTCGATAATTTGAGGATATGAAGATTCGTGTTGATGGAAGATCACCTGCGTGGATATTGATCAGTGGATGTGCGTATGTAAATTGAGAACTTTTAGAACTCTCACCATAATACTAGTACGAATAAAGACAAGGAGGATAATTAACGCGTTCAAAAACTATGGCAGCCATGACACTATTCGGCAAGTTAAATTTATAGGTTACTTACTTACTAACTTAAAGTCGTGATACAGTCCAGGACGGACCTCAACCAACATACATCGCTAGCCAGCTCGGTTCTTAACTAACTGTCTCCAGTTTCATACGCTAAGTTGGTTAAGGTCCGCTCTTACTTGCGAGCGCCACCTGAGTTGCGGTGTTCCTTTACTATAACTTCTCACCGAAATTCGATTCGATGATCTTCTGGGCTGGAATCTAGCCATCTGTATATCGTTTGACTTTTTATTTTTCTGGAGAAATCAGTCTAGCTGAACAGTGAACTGTGGACTTTTGACTTTTCTTTGACATGACATGATATGAGCTTTCTTTATTTTCGCAGACAGTGACGAATTGTCAATTTATAATTACCCTTTTCTCTATAATTTCCTCAGCCATGATCTTTCACACAAAAACAAAACAAGAGTGGTATAATTGTAAGGTTAAGTTGCGCTCGAACAATTTATTCGTAGCAGTATGGATGGTATGTGGAACGCGAATAGAGTTTGACAGTTCGTGGCAACCAAACTACAATTCGTTACTATCAAATTGTTTTTACAAAGTTTTCTTGTTTTAGAGAACAAAATGCAAATTTTATTATCCTTATGTTAGTATCAATTGATTTCTTATAATTTAAATGTGTTTTTGTTTGGAATTGACTTTTTTAAATGTGTAAAATCGTTGTTCGCTCTCATGTGCAAGGCCCTTAAGTTGATGTATCTTAACCGCCTTTTTCCATCAATGCAGACGGGACCAAAAATCAACCTGAAAACTATTTTTAAAAAGCATTCTAAGGACGCTATCATCTTGTTTTGACAAGGACTAAGTCTCAATTGCCGCCTTCTAAGGCCAAAAAAAAGCGATTTGCACGAGTTATTCTTGGTTTGATTTGAGTGCTGTGTTTTGTATCTAAATTTAAAGCTTTGCCTAGGTAGATAAAGTCCCAAACTACCTCAAAGTTAAAGCTGTCAATTGTCCATGGTGAAGTTTTGTGCCAGATGTCGTCGTTCATTATCATTTCTTGATGATAGCATAGAGGGTGAGACACAACAAAATATTTGCTCTTTGGAGGGATGAAATAATAGAAATGTCATTCAAAGCAACCTCGAAGCAGGCCCACCGTAACGCAGACGAAGGCGAAGCCGAAGCGTGTTTGTGATTTAGCCATCATTGATCTTTATTGCTGAAACACAAACACGCTTCAGCTTCGGCTTCGCCTGACGTTTACGAGTTCAGCCATAGGAATTCGATACATGCTATCACAATGAAGCTTCGACCTCACGTTTCATTTGACAATCGTAAGGAAATAACGTAATGTTACGTATTGTGACTCCAAACGGAAGTTCTAGTTCAAATTTGCTGAACATTTGCTTTGTTTGACAGCTCAACAGCTGTAAAAAAAGTTAAGAAACAAAATATATTTGCTTTTGGGGGGATTTCCATTGGTTTTTTTAGGATGTGAAAGCTACTTCCGCGATAAATTTAATTATTTCGATTTTAAAACTCATATTTTTTTTTTGAAAAAATAACAACTGCTAATGACAGAAGTGCCATTTTAGAAATGTCATATTGGAAGTGTCATTCAAAGCAACCTCGAAGCAGGCCCAACTTAAAGCATACGAAGCCGAAGCTGAAGCTTGTTTATGTTTCAGCCATTAAATCCATCTTCTGCGCTTCCGTCAACGCAATGATCAAAAACTCGCCAATGACATCACGCTTTGGTCTTTGGAGTAATTTGACAGACTTTTGGAAGATTGTGCCTCTAGTGTTATGGTATGGTATATATGATTGGTGATTTTCTAACCTTTATGGAAGAGAATTCATTCTCTATCGTCATTCTGCACAAACGGACAAGTTTGACAGAAATGCAAAACCCAGACATGCTCTGTAAGGATATTCTCTGTAGATATTGTCATACGAGGACTACAAATCAATGAAAAGATGAAGAAAAGGGTAGATTTCTAGGCAGAGCTTAAAAGAGGAAGTTATTAGCAACAGGCTATATTGACTAAAGGCAGAATAAATGTCAAAAAAATGTTTTGTATTAAAACTATTGCAGTATTTTTTGCCTTGATTGTTGGCCTGTCGTCTCTGTTAAATATGGTCATTGCAGGTATTCCTGGCTTGTTTTAACATTTTCCGGTTTTCTTCAGTATTGTTAGTTCTAAAACACTGGAAACTTCGGGCCGAATTAAGAGGTCCAGAGGTCTCAGGGCAGTAAAGGAACGGTGGCCTTCTCGTCCCAAAATATTTTCAAATTAAAGTAAACCATTTTTTTTCACTCGAGTTTTTCAATAAAAAAATTAGTGTAAAACAAAGTAGATTATTTAGTATTGAACAAATAAATATAAACGGAAAAAAGAATTATCTGAAATTAAATACTTTCGCCAAAAAATCGTTGATGATTTCGTTGAAATCCAGTTCTCAGAGTAAATCGCTTTCAATGCTCAGGAAAGCAAGCCTCGATAGACGGTTTTGTCGCATCGAGGCCTATTTTTTATAATTCTCATTTTTAAAAAGGCAACCAAAGACACCAACTCATTTACCAAGACTACACTTTCACCAATGCCTCTGCTGCAGCATGTACATTTTCAGCATCCATCTTCTCGATGTGATTCAGGAATCCAAATATCGAACGTACAGCTTCATCTTTCAGTAGGAGATACGGATTGCGGGTCAATCACTGGGATGAAGACAGATGCTTCGTATTTTTTTTTTCGGTGACAGATTTGCGTCTTGTGCTTTCCCGTAATCGAGCGCATTTAACCTCAAATTTCTCATTCTGGCGCGGGGATATTTTTTTGGCTGCATCCTCGTATTTATCAAAATCATTTCGTTTGGATTCCACGAATGATTTCAATGATTCTAATACACGCATTACCGATTCAAGCATAATTTTTGGGTCTTGCAACATCTTGTTTGTAGCGTTGAATAGCTTCAAGATATCGTTCCAAAATGTTTCAAACAAAGCGGTAGTTTCAAATCGACAAGACCAACGAGTGTCGCTGAGCTTTTTCAAGACTAATTCGGTGCGCTCTGTACTGGCTGTGAAAAACTTGTATAAATTCTGCACGAAATCAATGAATTGAACAGCTGATGGACAAGAAATAGCAGCTGCCTTTCCCAGTGTAGGCCCAGGGCCTCGGTTCCTGTTACGTCTTTTTCCTTGCTATTCTCTTTGCAGCACAAGTCAAATCATTACCTAGCTTTCGGTCTGATAATTAAAACGTGGCAAGTGTTGTTCTCCAAGTCTTACGGCTCGCGTACACCTAATCCGTCATCGGCCGAATTTTGCTCGGCCGTTGTCGGCCGAACTCGGCCGATCGAACCAAACACATAGAAAGGAAAGAGAGCGCGTACACCACTGAAAGCGGCATCGTCCGATGACGGCCGATAGTAACCGATCAACCGACATAATCCAAACATGTTAGGATTTTTCGTCAGTTGTCGGGTCAATTCTTGCAATAAAGTTCACGGAAAAAAAATAAAATATGGATACCGACAAATTAATTAGCTGTATTCACAGCAGGCCAACTCTTTGGGATAAATTTTCCTTTTAACAATGCTTCCACTGAGTTTAAAATATATTGAAATGTACTAAAAGACATTCTAAAATACTCGAAAAATTGTATGAGTTGTAATTTCAAATCTTCAAAAAGGTGGTGGTATTAACCCAATTGTTTTCTTTGCATACATATTTCATTAATCCGTACACAGCGACGACGTGTTCTACGTTGACGCATTAAATGACGGTATGAATTTTCTAAAATATACATTTCTTCGAAATCTTCCATTGAAAAAAAAAACAAATTCAGACTCCAAACCGGTATCGTCCTTGGTCGGAAGCAGTGCATGCAGTCGAACGCCCGATATGCTCGTCCGAATTGTTCAGATCCGATATCGGCTGATAAATCGGTTTTAGTGTACGCGAGCCCTTAGACTTATCGGAGTAAACTAGCAGCTTCACATATCCACTTAGAAAATAGCCAAACGGATTTAAATCGTAAGATCTTGGAGGCTTATAGTTCATAAAGCACACCAAATTTAGTTCTGTAGATGTAAAGGGGTCTCAAAATACACTTGAGGATTATAATCAATCCAAATATGTTAGTTTTATTAATTGACGTATCTATTAAACTGTAAGAAAGCTTCATTGTTAAACTAATTTCGCTTATGAAAATTGAGATTTAGGGCAAACTTGTTTTAAGCCCAATCTACACCCAGCTAGGTCATCAAGTGTCTTGAAAAAAACTTGAAATGTCAAGTCAAACTAAAAATTGATCACATGACAGCTGACAAACGCTGTCGAGTTAAAAAAAAAGTGCTGAGCCGATTTTTTCACTCACTGACAACTTCAAATGGAATAGAGAATAGAATAGAGCCTCAACTGTCAAACAAAAAATTGTGTTTCTTTTTTACCTCTGAACGTTTAAAGCTTCAAATTTGTGTTTCTTTTCGTTCAGAGCACGATCTATGAGCTAAGAATAATATAACTGAGCAGACCGAGTTGAATGCAGAACAAAAGAATCAGAATCTTTATCATCACTTTCTTTAAAAAATAAATTTAACACTTTGTTCATTATAATAAATAGTTTTTTTAGTTTAATTTAAGTTTTAAGTCTTTTGTATTGTTTCTGTAGAAGAAAATGACAAAATAAGTATCTTGCACATGAGCTACGAACTGCGAACTGTGGATGTTCGCATATTTGACTTTTCTTTCACATGAGCTTTGTCTGTATTCGCAGACAGCAACGAACTGTCAATTTATAATTCCCCTTTTCAACAAACAAAATATATATATATATAATTTTGAGGTTAAGTTGAGCGCGAACAATTTATTCGTTGCAGTGTGGATGGTATGTGGAACGCGAATAGAGTTTGACAGTTCGTTGCAACCAAATTGCAATTCGTTACTAGAAAATTGTTTTTACAAAATTGTCTTGTTTTAGAGAACAAAATGCAAATTTTATTATCCTAACATAAGTGTCAATTGGTTTCTTATAATTTAACTGTGTTTTTGTTTGAAATTGACTTTTTGAAATGTGTAAAATCACGTTTGTTCGTTCATTCTTTGTTCGCTTTTATGTGCAAGGCTCTTAAATTGAAAAATGTCAAATAGTAACAGATAAGTGCTTATTGCATATTAAAAACAATTCTAATCACTGAGAACACACTTTGTTTAGAGGAGTCTCGATATGATTGGACTTTTTTCATAACTCTTTTCTGAGCTATAAAAGAAAAACGTTTTTTGCACTCATAAAATCAAATTGTGAGAAACACATTTGGTCTGATGTGTTATTTCTGAAATATGCAAACTTTTTATAAGACTTTTCATGATTTAAATTTACATTTTAAAATACCCACGAGTATTTAAAATCTCAAATGAAATAAGTTTTCCAATATATAAGCAAATTGTGCATCTCCGTTTCTAAAATGTATGATTGCACAAGTACATACATATATCCTATCAATTATATATATCTCCTGTCTTTTTCAGAAATCCATTAGCTTCAAGTTCCTTATATCATTAACTTTTCCTCCTGAGTTAAGATCAAATAATAGACCTTTCTTAACACTTACTGTAGAATCACAAACTACCAATTTATCAATTGCATTGAATTCACAACTCAAGCGTCGAAGAACCTCAGAATGTGTATGCGGTATTGATTGTTTAGAGATAAATCATCAAAAGAGTTAAAATATAATCAATGAGATGCTACATTTGATTTATGTTTATTTTGGGTTAAATTCCTAGAATTTATTATGCATACATTAAATTCATTTTCTAACAAACAAAAGTCTTTTAATCTAGGAATTAATTTTTGTGCAAAATGACAAAATGTTATAACATTTCAATACTTTGTGGTATCTCTAAAAGTTACTTCAGCTTGACCGGCTGACGAATGAAGTAGCCCACATGCATCATGTGTTTAGGCCTTAAGGTCAAGACAATTTGTGAAAAACACATCAATAGTATGATATAAATGAGGTAGATAGTTTCCAATTGAATGGTCTTCATCAGGATAGGTCTGAAATTCAATAATAAAGTCATAAGAACTCAAGATAAAAACAACTGACTTACCATCTGACTGAAGAGTATGTCATTGTGTTGTAACACTTTAGCCAGCATCAAACTTTGCTGATAATGAACATTGTCATCACCAGACCCATGAATCAACATGAAATCGTGTGTTTTGAAGTTATCCAATTTTTCGAAAACATTGCTGACCTTATAGTTCTCTAAATTGTCACCTTTTGTTGGTAGTCCCATAAATCGCTCAGTGTAAATGGTGTCTAATGAAATAAAGGGGAAAAACATTTTCAATAAATTAAATTAGAGGAGAATATTTCAAAGATGCTGTTCACTGTTCAAAAATGTCTTCTAAATCTTCAGGTATGACCAAGCCAAAGTTATGGTCGAAATAAGACACTTGTTCACATTTGTTGTGTTAAAGATAACTAATAACTCAAATACAGAAATATCCCTTTTTAGGGAAATTTTTGACGTAGGTATAAGATTTTACAAAAGAAGTCCAAGTAGTGTGTTTAGGGTCTAAATAATAAACGTACCATAATAAATCCAAGACGTCACTGGAGCCACTGATATTCCACACTGGAAGACATTCTCATCATCAGCTGCTATTGTCTTTGCTGTCATGTAACCACCATAACTCCAACCCCACATAGCTGTTCTATTTTTGCTCAAGAATTTGAATGTCTTTTTCAAATCTTTCGTCACAGCTATTTGATCTTCGACTTCATGTTCACCTAAATTATTATTAACACTGTAGAGCAGGTCTTTTCCTTTATTTCCAGTTCCACGTCCATCGACAATAGCATAGACAACATCTTTGTTTGTTGTCAAATATCCCTCAAGGCCAACTGTGAAAGCGTTCGTTACCCTCACAGAATTCGGTCCACCATAGACATAAACAATCAGAGGGTGTTTTTTATTCAAAATTGGTTTATCCAATGTAAGATTGGGTGGCAAATAGAGTTTAGCAAATCCAATTGAACCATCACCTAAAGTGACATTTAGAAACTTGATTTGAGGACGAAGTTTGCCAGATAACATTTTTCGGAATTCATGGTTGTCTTGCCAGGTAACAATTTTTGTATTGGTCTATGGAAGATAAAATAGTTGTTATAACAAAAATGTATGAAATATTTTGGAAACCTCATCTCCACAGACCTTTGAATCAAATAAGTCCGTATAACTGGGATTTGGTCCTGTACATGTCAAACTATAGAACGTGTAGCCTTTGCTAAATGTCGCTGACGCTTGACGGCATTTATCACCGTCTTCATCTATCAATTCACACGACAAACATGTGTCATCACGGAAAACGTGATGTTGAGCTGGGTCTCCGGGAAGAGTGGCTTGATAGTATCTAAGAAAAAATGTAATAGTTCATTACTCTAGTACTTTAGAATCTTGACAAATGTCAACTTCAGAGCTCTTTGACAAGTTGGTGTTTTAATTACTTACACATTGTTATTGGCCTCATCGTAACCGTACAATGCTGTAACGGTGAAATCCCCTCGTGCAGCCCAAATGTTTTCTCCAGTCTTTAAGTCTAAGTTCCAAATTTGATACCAATTTCCAATCCAATTAGTGAAGAGACAATTTTGTCCATTTTTGAAGCAAATAGGTTTTCCAATAGTAACCCAACCCTTAGGTTCATTAATACGTGTTACCTTTAAAAAAAATTATAATGGTAAGAAAGTCTTAGTTCTAAGACTATAAGCTTCACTACCAAACTCACCTCTTTACACTTTCCATCAAACGTGCAAGCTTGCAACGAAGCTACATTTTGTCTTCGATTCAGCCATGTTATTAACATTTCCTTCTTGCTACTCCATTGAACATTTTGTAAAATGTGATCTTCGCTCACAATATTTACTGGAGCTTCAATTGTATTCATAACGTCAAATTTATTACTTGTGAAATCGAATACCTTGACAGCAACAATTGGATTTGGTGATCCAGCTTTGGGATATTTTAATTCGATTTCCTTTGGATATTGATATTCGGGATCATTACTTTCACCATAAATTGTATATTTGAAAGTTTCAACTTCGGTATCATTGAAAAACCCGATAGCTAGAATATTTCCATCCGGTGACCACCACATAGCACTGGCGCTGCTAAGAACTTCTTCCTCATACACCCAATCGGGTACTCCATTATAAATTTCCCCAGTGACACCTTCTTTGGTAATTTGGATTTCTACATCGGTTTCGAATCGTACAAAAACGTCATTTTCATAGACGTAGGACAGACGACCTTTGGACGTTGACCAAACGCAATGTTGAAGTTTCTTTCCTTCGTGGACTTTACTTATTTTTCTAGACGAAAGAAATACAAATTTAACAAAATTTTTAGAAGAGAATCAATTTATTCATGTGTACTAACCCAGTTTCAGTATCGAAAACGTCATAATTGGCAATGTAAGAATGACGAAAAACTTGTTCCAATCCATGACGGATTAGAATCTTTTTGTTATCAGGCGAAAGTGTAAATGTTCCATCTGAATATTGTTGCTAGTTTTTTGAAAAATGTAAAATTATTATAAAATAAATCACTGTATTTCAGCTAAAGATTATTTACCAGAAATTCATCATAGATGAAAACCTTATCAGATTGTTTTTCAACATTATAAATGTGGATTGTTTTATCAGTTGCTGTGTAGTAAAGTTCGGTATCTGAAATAAAAACATAAAAATCATAAGAACTATTTCAATACTTAAGAATTTTTAATTTGTTTTATACATAAATGACCGTGATCTGTCAACAATTCCAAAAACTTAAAATAAAATGACAAATATCACTCAAGCGTCAAATGTGATTGCAAGAAAATTAGCTGATTTTGATTAAGCAGATTTTGTACAACTAAGGCAATTGCATATTTTGTCGAAAATGGCAGCTGCTTAGGAAAATTAACATAATTTGACAGTCAATTTGACGTCCAATGAATTAACGTTTTTGAAAATGACCGTCTTCATTATGAAATGTATCGTATTAGCAACGTGGAAACAATGTAGTTGAACTTTTTTCAAGTTTGCAACCAAAGTTATTGCGGTGTTTACTATTTTCGTAAAGTATTTTAACATTAACAGCAAACGAGAGAGGGGGGTGTTTCCAGTAATGCACCTCTCCTTATCCAAGCGGCAGAGGTCGAATTCTCGAGATAGAATCAACGGTGGCGTCTACAGTTCCAGCAAGGTTGAACTACTTAGTGAACACCTTATAGGGCTTCTTCGACATATTCGGAGCCCAGGCCTGTAAGGAGCGGTTTATCCGGATCCCCTTCCTTGAAGTTATACTAAGGATCTGGTCCTCCAGGTTGGGGGTTGTGCCGTCGGGGTGACTTCCTGGCCACGTAAAAAATACCTTTAGTTGCGAAGCACCAACAAGCCTAGGATACGGACGGATTCACAACCCACGCAAACGAAATAAAGATAACGAACTTCGGATATGTACGTGGAATGTTAGGTCCCTTAACAGACCACGTGCAGCCGAACAATTAGCGGAAGCCCTAAACTGCTGCAAGGCAGATATTACAGCCATCCAAGAAGTGCGATGGGATGGACCGGGCAAACGCAAACTAAAAGACTGCGATATCTACTACGGCGACTGCTACCGAGAACAAAGACAGCGTCTATTTGGGTGTGGATTTGTTGTTGGAACTAGACTCAGGCAAAAAGTCTTGAGTTTCAACAGTGTGAGCGAGCGCATCACGAAAATCCGCATCAAGGCTAAATTCGCCAACATAAGCCTAATATGCGCGCATGCCCCAACAGAGGAGAAGAATGAAGACACCAAAGACATATTCTTCGAGCTCTTGGACAAGACATATGATCAGTGGCCTGGCTATGATATTAAAATTGTCTTAGGAGATTTTAATGTTAAGCTAGGAAGAGAAGACATCTTTGGTGGCATAATGTTGGAGATACAGCCTGCACGACACCACCTCCTACAACGGATTCAGGCTGATCGATTTCGCTGCGGTCGAGACGTTCTGGTAGCTAGTACGCAGTTCACACATCTTAATATCCACAAGGGGACATGGAAATCTCCTGATCAATCAACTTGCAACCAGATTGACCACATTGCGATCGACGCACGACACTTCTCCAGTATACAGGATATCTGAACATTCCGAAAGGCCAACATTGACTCGGACCACTACCTCGTTGTAGCCAAGGATACCCCGATCCATGCCAAAAAAAGGAAGTACTGTGAGAAGATTCGACGTTAGACGGCTACAATCGCAAGAGACTGCCATGTTCTTTTCCGATCGAGTCTCTAATAAACTCTTAAGGAGTCCTATGCTGCCTGCATTAAGCATTGAAAACCAGTTTCAACATTGCCTTGCAGCAATCAGAGATGCCGCCTCTGAAGTGCTAGGTTTCACACGGCCACCACAGCGAAACCCCTGGTTTGACGACGAATGCCGGCAAGCTCACGCAGCGAAACAAAAGGCATACAAAACGGCGCTGCACAAAAGGACTGGAGCTGCTCGCGAGCTCTACGAGCAGAAGAAGAGAGAGGAACACCGGCTTCTTAGACGGAAAAAAAGAGAACATGAGAAGCGCGTGATCGAGGATATAGAGGGATGCCACAACAGGAATGAGGTTCGTAAATTTTACCAAAAGGTAAAAAAAACCTCCCAAGGGTATCAGCTACGAACCGAAGCCTGTAAAGACGATCAGGGGAACATCGTAGTAGAACCGCAGTCGATGCTGAGAATATGGAAAGATCACTTCTCCAAATTATATAATGGCGATGACGAACCGAATTCCGATGTAAGGGAGATAGAACCACTTAACCTCGGCGACGCAGATCAACAATTCCGCCTACTAGACCTTGACGAAGTGAAGATAGCTATATCTAAACTTAAGTCAAACAAAAATGCTGGAGCTGACGGCATCGCTGCCGAACTATTCAAAGCAGCAAGCGATGACTTGGTAGGGAGCATGCACCAACTCATCTGCAAAATATGGTCGGAAGAAAGCATGCCCGATGAGTGGAATCTCAGCATAGTATGCCCGATACATAAGAAAGGAGATCCTCTAACATTGCGGTAAATCGATACCCACCATCTCTTTATCGATTTTAAAGCCGCGTATGACAGCATCTATAGGGAAGAGCTCTACCGAGCAATGTCTAGTTTTGGCATCCCTGTCAAACTTATCCGTTTGTGCAGAATGACGATGGAGAATGCACGCTGCTCTATCAAATGATGTCAAAAAAGGTTTTAGACAAGGCGATGCACTGTCATGCCAAATCTTCAACATCGTTCTGGAAAGAATTGTGCAAAACTCAACCGTCAACACTAGAGGCACAATCTTCCCAAGGTCCATCCAATTACTCGGATACGCAGATGATATTGACATAATTGGAAGATCATAGCGTGATGTCAGTGGAACGTTTTTGAGCGTTGCGACGGAAGCGAAGAAGATCGGTTTAGTGGTCAATGAGGGCAAGACCAAGTATATGCTGTCATCAAAAAAGGACACTGAACAACGACGTCTTGGACAAAACGTCACTATATACAGCTATAACTTTAAGGACTTTGTCTACCTAGGCACCGCTTTTAACACAGACAACGACACCAGCGCTGAAATCAAACGAAGAATAACTCTTGCAAATCTCTGCTTCTTTGGACTGGGAAGGCAATTGAGAAGTAAAGTCCTCTCTCGAGCATCTAAAATCATCATCTATAAGATACTCATCCTCCCGGTCCTCATTTATGGCGCTGAGGCCTAAACTCTCTAAAAGAAAGATGAGAGCGTCTTAGGATGCTTTGAGAGAAAAATTCTTCGGGTGATTTTTGGTCCCGTATGCATAGATGGAGAATGGTGAGAAGATATAACGACGAACTGTACGGGCTGTACAGCGACACTGACCTAGTTAGAAGAATTAAAGTCCAACGGCTTAGATGGCTAGGTCATGTAGAGCGGATGGACATCAACGCTCCAGCCCGGAATGTCTTCGAATCCGATCCCGAGGTATGGCGCAGTAGAGGAAGACTAATGAAATAATGTCATATTGCGATATTTCAACAGAAAACGAAGGCAAAATTTTAGGTATTTAACTAAGAATCCCGAAAATGTTTGGTTAGATTCAAATTTGCTTTTGACAATACATGATTTGTTTATCTGCTATTTTCTCCTATGCGATTTTAACATCACAAAACCCATCCGAATAGGTTTGATTTGATCCCCGAAAGCGATCATTGCTTTTTATCAGTAAGCAGGTTCAGACAACATAAAGGACATCATTTGCAGTCAACTGTAAGTTTTTAAATGTCATAAACTTCAAACTTGGAACTTTTCTTCACTAACATCTGCTTTCAATTCATCGTGCAAAAACTACCAATAACGTAATTGTCCACAAAACACTCTTCAGGAAAGCTACAAGTCTATCTCAACCTGTATTTTATATTTTAAGCTGGCCAATCAGATACTATACTAGAAACTTGCCTTACTTTGAAGTCTCTTATGTCGTTTGAACCTTCGCATTGAAACCATTGTAATTTTTTGACAGATTCCTTATAGCGATAATTGAACATTTATGTCAATGTTAATAAATCTCTGATTTCCACTGGAATTTTTCTGACAGACATCTGCCATTTTAATTGAGTAAAATTGAAACACAAGTTAGTGGAACGATTCGTTTTATTTTTTGGCATATTAGAATGAACTGTTCAGGAATTTTTGTTTCGAAGCAGAAAAATAAATTCTTAGCGAAAACACTGTCAAATATTCATTTAATAATATGTCGGGATTGATTTAAATGGCATCTTTGACTGGCCCTTAAAGTAGAAAAAAGCTTTTAAAGGCTAGTTCTCAAATTTGGGTATTTTTGAAAAGCAACATTTAAAATTACCGTGATTAAGTATATTGTAGTAAGAGATATTTTTAAGATTTCACAATTCAATTGTCCAATGACAGAAGTCTTTTCATTGGTATCTATGATCAACCTGTCAAAATAATTCTTATGATAGCTACATATGTACATATATAACTGGCCCCTAAATCTAAAATTTTAAAAACATTTTCATTATGTTGGTTATCACAAAACAGATAAAGGTAACGAAACAAATCACAACGTTCTTTTGGCGGACTTTGATAAGTAGTGTCAAAAAGTCATAAAGTAAATTTTTTGCTTATGCCAAATGTCAAGATAATTATATTATTATATTATAATTTTAAAATTGTTGCTAGCTAGCACCCACTTAAATTGAATATTGCGAAGTGATTAATTTATTGTTTGTGGTTTGTCAAATCAATTATACTTGAAGCTTTTATAATAGTGGAAAATTATTGAATAAATTCGTGCAATAAACCCAAATAGTACAAAATATCAATTCAAATATTTAAAATCTGTTATTTGTGGAGAAGAGTTATGGCAACCTTGAAAAACAAAACACAGCAATTTGACAGTTGACAGATTAGAGTTAGTTCAAGGGTTTCTGGATAACCTAAAATACTGAAATAACCTTGTAAATCAAAATTTTAGAAAGAAATCTATAGTTTCAGACTTTCAATATTATTCGAAAAATTAGCACCAACCTTTTAAACATTTGTTAAAACCTTAACTCATTGTGAACAAACCAGCCTTTAATGGAAAATGACACGAATTTCTTCTTTAACAACATTTCGAAAATAATAATAAACGTTTGTCTATTACAGATTGATATTCGAACTGTTTCGAAATTGATTCGACATTTAAATCTCTTGACAGTTAATGCGTTTTTAACAGACATTTGACAGATAATATTTTCAAATTGTTCACAGGTTATCAAAATTTTGCCACCCAAATGGCTACACTAGGTAATTCACCAAACTATTTCGAATGTTTAGATAATTTAAGGAATTTCACAAAATGTCTTATAATACACTTTTTAATCATTCAAACATTTTGATTCAATACACCGATTTGTATAATCGTTAAATCCGTGCCCTACTTTACCGGTTATTTAACTTTAGTTCATCTTATCAGTCTTATCACATCACATAAACTAGCTTGTTTTCAGGGAAAAAAATCACTAATCGGCTGTAAATTAAAATTGATATAGCTTTCTATACAACAGGTACCTTACCGCTTTAATTATCTACAGCTTGCTTACTTCTTGTCGGATAAATGCCAACAGGTATTATAAAGATTACACAAAAACAAAACTGATTTGAACTTTAGATTCATGAGTATAGTCGATATGTTTATAGTTAACGTCTAAAAAAATCGCGAACAAAGTAAAGTTGAATTTAAAATGTAATACAAGTTGATGTAGCACAGGGCTTTCAACTTATAAACATCTTTTTTTTAAGCTTCCCAAAATCTCCCCTTCTAACACAATTCATCATCCAAGTTATATAAGATTCTTCTTAACTAAGACTGAGAAAAAAACTCTTACCTGATATCCAAGTTCCATTAAATCCTTTGAGCTTTTTTGTGGCATCTATAGCTTCCATAAGACCCCATGGCTTTTTATTCGAAGGATCGTTTTCGTTCTTAGGTTGTATTTTTGCTCCCAATAAAATTGAAACTAGACTCAATAATAGAATGAGTCTGAAAAGATTACTTGGGTACATTTTATATGTTAGCTGTCTCACTTCCTAACCTGACAATGCCTTAAACCACACTAAACGATTGAACTTTTAATACAAATTTGTCAATAAAATATCAGCAAAAAGGCTTTCTCTTTCAATTAACGAGAAGCTACTTTTATTAACTTTACCATAAATCAACCAACCGATCGAAGAGAGCAAAAATATCGCACTAAAAGGTTTATTTGTCAAGAAGAAGAGTTAAGAGCGTTACATAGTAGATTATCTAGGTAGGATTGTAGAAGCTTAACACCGATAGGCAGTCTAGCTCTCTGTTAGGAGGAACTTCTACCGGTCTTGGCAGAATGACTAAGCCATTCAGTCAGAACTTGCGGCGCGGGTACAAACTCTTTTGCCAATTCATAGATCAATATTTTGAAGCCTACGAAAGATTCACAACTTAATGTGGCAGTGGCACGAATCATTATGCGATCTACCTTGAATTTTAATTTGTTTTTTAGTAAAAATTCATAAATTTACATAATTTCAATGGATTCGCGGTTTTGTAGGAATACGAGCTGAGTAACACTGATAAACTCCAGAGTTATATAGTGACAACTTTTTAGAGGTAAAATGACGTAAATTGATTTGTTTCTATTGACAGATCATACAAGATATAACTATGGAGGTGGATGTCACACTTAAATGGCATTTTGAATAAATGAATACTGGTTTTTTGTTTTGTTTTTTTTTTTTTTCAGCAAATGAATACAAATTTATGTTATGAAAGAAAAACTAGGGGCTTGTCATCATGAATACATTTTTGCAGGTAAAATTCAGTTACCTGTTACTAAAGGTCTGCACATTGCCTAGGCATTGTATAATGGTGGGATTCACCTTTATGAAATCTATACAGCAGCACAGATTTCATTGTTTTGCTTTTATTTCTTTTTTGTTGATACTTTTCATTTGGTAATTTTTATTCTAAGTTTTAAGGTGACCATCAGCACTTTTTATAAACCTTTTTTATTCCGAACTGTCATAAAAAATAAATGATTTTGACAGTATCTACTGATTTTTCAACGACCAGTATTTAAATAAGACTCCAATATTTTCATGTGCAGTCTATAGATGTAGAACGCTGACATTGCCAAAAATGTCAACATTTTTGACGCGGTTGTCAAACACAATTATGAACCCATAGAGAAAAAACACCGTTCCTGCATAGAACTATTTTGAAGTCGCATTTCAATTTTTGCTTCATTGATGCACTATCCCCTTTTAAATTCGACATAGGAATAGAACTAAATAATGAAATCATACAATAGAATAGTAATTGACACATGTCATTTTGACAAGTTTTATATTCATAGAACTCAGACAAAAATAATTAACAAAAATATTACAAACAAAGTTATTTTAGGATCAACATTTAAATTTATGTTTGACGCGAAGCTTTTGCAATCAAAGTTTCAGGGGCTAGTTGTCAAGTGTGATTTTTTAGAGTTAGCTAGAGTACTTTAAGGTGGCGACTCTATTTAAACATTTAGTCTGGTGTTAAACGATTTATTTTTCGTTTGGCTTGGTATTTCAACATGAATATTTCGAAAACAGTGACTTTGTTCGAAATACGTATAGTGTGAATATTATTAAAAGATGAACTTTAATTTTGAGAATACGCCTCAAAAACAGACTGGTGTGTTTTGTGGGTTGATGGAAAAATGGGTCCGTACTTTTTTAAAACGAAGCTTACAGTCAATGATGATCGCCATTTGACATGTGAGACAGCTCTTGCAATAGTTGATTTATTGAAGGAAACTTTACGGACCGTGAATAGATAATGCGATTTAACACCACTTTGACTATTTTCTGTGTGGATATTTGAATTCGCCAGTCTGCGCTGATAACCCGAAACAAATGACTATGTGAAGGACGACATTCGCCATGTTATTGCCAATATACGGCCACTGAAGTTGGAAAAAGTCATCAAAAATTGGGCCTCCAGATTAGACTATCTGCCATCCGTTTCAGGCATATGCCAGAAATCAATTTTAAATTGTAACGCCAGAAGATTTCCTTTCTAAAGAGGTAATATGTTTCCAAATACTTAGATCAATATGGAATTTAGATGGAAAATTCATATGATAACGAATCCAAGCAATCTTTAAATTGGTGAGTTCTTGGCTTCGCGATCATCGAATCTCTATGTGTTAACTGGTCATTTCAGTCCCCCAATCTCAACCCAACCATGGTTTTCAACAAGTTTGAAAAGTCCAATAATCCACTAATTCACTTGTTTAATAGCAAAAGCAAACTCTTTCCGACCGAAAAAAGTTACAAATAAAGAGGAAAAAATATATCTGCTAAGATTATAGTGGAAAATTGTATTGGCATTGCATGTTTGATCTTATATCAAGAATAAATCAATTTATTTTTCTAGATCAAAAATAAATTGATTATTTTTACCTATGGAAAACCCCATTAGTTTGACATTTCCTTTTTTTAACACTTCAGATCAAAACAAATTTGGTAAAAAAAATATTGTTGCCGGAATAAAGGCGGGTAGATGGGTAAAATGTCAATCGTGGCAATTGCTATGTGGCACGTAGCTCCATCCTGCTGAAACCACATGACGTCTAGGTCAATATCGTTCAATTTCGCACATAAGATATTAGTTATCTTCGTTATATTGCGCTCGTTGTTGACGGTGACTGCTTCACTAAAGTCGTTTTCAAAAAAGTACGGAACAATTACGCCGCCGGTCGAAAATCGACAACAAATGGTAACTTTCTGAGGATGCATTATCACCTGGTGAACCTAGCGTGGGTTGATGTTGTCCCATATACGACAATTTTGCTTGTTAGGACGGATATTCAAAATTTGGGTCCTCTTCCAAACGATTCAAAGCCCAGTCAAGGAGCAAATAGCCTTGTCTTTGCTCATGAACTTTAAGCTCTGGGTCAGTTATATCTTGTACGAGTTTAGCCCCAAGAGCCGACGCAAAATTCGACAAGTTGAAGTCTGCGAAAAGCCGAGTTCTTTTGCACGGCGAGGAATAGACTGCATCGGGTTCTGCTGCACACTTTCACGGACCGCTGCGATGTTCTCGTCCGATCTTGCGTTCCTTGAACCTACGGGTGTTGGCTGATCCTTTACTGAACCGGTCGTCTCAAATTTGGCCACCAAACATTGAAGAGTCCACTTTGAAAGCCACGAGACGCAACGTCAACCGTAAAATGGGCGTAATCCGAGCAACGTTTGCGTTAAAGAACACTCATTTTAATAATAAAGTCTTATCATTTGAAAGTGTGCTGTTCAATCGTGTAACTTGCCATGATAATTTGGAATAAACAACTAAATAATAAACAAAAGATTTGACAGATGCTATCAAATCAAAATGGCCCCCACGGGCGCCAATTGAAAACCCTTTAAAATTAAAAGATTGCAAGGTTAATTTTAGAAAACAATCAAATGTTGCTATTCGGTCGTTTAATTTTCTTAAAAATTTAAAAATTAGTTGGGTTGTTGCTTTCCCTTTTATTTTAAACAGATGTGTCAAACTTATGAATGGCTGCGTTCAGTTAGATAGGGTATCTTGGATAGATGGATTTTTAGATACCTTGTTGAGAACGATTTCGAAAGCTGTATTGAGATAGCTGTCAAAAAATAAAAAAAAAACAACTTTCAGCTGTTCACAAAAATCAGAGAAACTTTTAAGCTTCAAAGTCAATATTTTTGTAAGATAAAAATAAATAAATAATACAATTCGGAAGAAAATAGCTTTTTCATCGTCTGATGAACATCCTCAAGTACAAGAAATAAATTTTAAAGTTTCTGAAATTCAACCATGTGTTGAATCAGCTGTTCTGTCAGATGCCTACATACCCCAGAAATTCTTGGATACCTTTGGATTCCTTTTTTGACATCTCAGCTGTTTTTGGTCAGCTGTTATTTTAGACGTAAAACGCAAACAAAAAGGTATCCGAATACCCTATCTTAGATTGAAAGCAGCCAAGATGTTTTCAGCGGTATCATCATTTATCGATGTACATACATACATACACATAATGTATTTGATTTTATGAGCAAAATGCTCAGCTTTTCAAAATCATAATTGTAATTTTTTCACAAACGATCTTTCCAGAAGAGTTAAAAGGGCAAATAAAAAATATACCCTTCACAATAATGCTGCAAATTTGGTTTAATCTTATAAAAATTGACATTTCCGGTCCGGTCTTCTGGTCGAATTCACGCCAACCACATGCATCCTTAAAACTGTGATTGACATTTGAAATTGAAAACTTTAAACAATCACTGCAAACAAACACTACAAAAATAGGCAGGTTCAGCCAACATAAGAGATTTCATTTGCAGCCAACTTCATTCTTTGAACGTACATTTTGACAAAGGCAACAGTTAGTTTTTCAAGCGTCATGAATTTTAAATTCAGAACTTCATTTCGCAAATCTCTACTTTAAGTTCATAGTACAAAAAGTACCAACAAAATTACTGTCTTCAAAACACTCCTCAGGCAAGCTAAAAGTCCAGTGTATTGTAGATATATGTATTAGTTATTTCTTTTCTGTATTGACACAGAAGCCCTTTACAGACAACATTAAATAAAGTTGCGCAGAAAATAAATAAATCATAGAGTGATAAAGTTTAGCTTTCAGGTGAATGAAAAAATATTACCAACTGTCATTTTGATAAAAGTAGACTTCATTTTTCTTGACTAACTTTCCAGTCAACTTTCCAATAAAGTGACCTTAATTGGAAGCTAATTTTTTGGCAGCTGTCCAATCAGATACTAGAACCTTGCCTAACTTTCAAGTCCCTTATTGTCGGAACCTGCCCAATAACAAATTGTCAGCATAGGTAAACAAAACATTCAGTAAAAATAAATTTTACGATCTAAGAAGATTTACAAATAGTTAAATTAATAACATGTAATTGCATTGTAAAATCAGTCGAATTTTTTGACAGTTCTTTTTTTTTATTTGAGAATTTTTGACGTTAAATGATATTAATAATATGGCTTAAGTTTATGCGTCTACGTCATCGTGTGAGTCTGGTGAACAAGGTTAGTATGTATTCTATTTCTCGTGTTAAAGTTCTCCAACTTTTGCGTCGTGATGTGAAAATCAAAAAAAATAATTTTACTATTGTTTTGAAGCTTGGAATTTAAGATAAACAGGTGAGTTTAAATTATATATTTAGCACGTCATGCCAGAGTTCTGGCTTTAATCACCAGACAGGTTCAGTCAACATAATTGGATTCATTTGCCAGTCAATTGCATTCTTTGAACGTAAATGTTGACCAATCCAAATAGTTAGTTTTTTAGGTGTCATAAATTTCAAACTCGGAACTTAACTTCAAAAATCGAGGAACTTATAAAAAGTGGTTTCTTAAATAAGACGTTTTAATTCGGCATACAAATTGTAGGTCACATCCATGACTGAATCTTACGATTGCTTTGATTTTAATATTTCTTACGATTTCTATGTTGTACTATATTTTGGTATGATGTTTATATTTTTGATAATATATATGAATGGTATGTTTTTTTTTTAATGATTTCAAAACTTTTATTTTTTCTATGACTTTCGTTTTTTTATGATTCCCATGATTCTATTCTGGTTTTTACAATTTCTCTACTTATTTTTGATTTTATTTTTTGTATATTTTATTTGTACGCTTTTTAGGACTTGTATTAGTTGTTATCTCTGACAACACTACTTGCACACAGTAATGGTTGAGAGTTGTAGGTCATTAGGCCCAGGTTCTTCATGAACTGTTGCTCCACCAAATTTATTTTTATTAGTTTTTATGTTTTATGCAATTTTTGTCGGAATCATTGTGAATTAATTGTCTTCGGCATTATTCACATTCTAAATATATAAGAGTTAACCTCTAATTCCACACCTAGCTGAACAAAATGGTATTTTAGATAGGAATTCCATCGACTTTAGATTTTGAATTAAAACAAATATCCATATTTTTTGAACACCAAGAGTATCTTTGGTCTTTTAATGACTTTTTTCAACACGACTTAACGAACACATAAATACAGAATACTGTAAAATAAGTTTTTAAAATTTTTAAATTAAATACAACAAAGAAAGAAAAATTGAAAAAAAGAGGAACTATTAAAAAGTTTTCTAAACAGCATCGACGGCAGTAATTGGTAGCTTAGTATGGTCCCAAAAGTTCTTAGCTTTCCGGCGAACTTCTTCGCCTTTCTCCTCATCGCATCCGCCTCGAAGGTAGTTTGGTGTGAATTCTCTGTAAGCAATACAGACCCGCCGTTCCTTGATGTCCTCTCTCAAGACGGCATGTTCGAATTGATAACGAGGTGGTCCGTAGAGGACAATTAATGATAAGCTGCAAGAAATCACGATGAGTAAATGAAATAAGGTATAAGAAGATTTACTTACTTTGGCATTGGAATTCGTATAACCGAGCGGGAGAACCTCTCCAGCGTTTCATTGCTGGCCAACTCACAGATCAAGCTGTCCTTGTACTCATCCACCAGGTCGCAATTGTACTTCTTTCGGTCCACGTTGCTGTACGGGGACAGCGTCAACACCGAGTCACCCAAACAGTTTACTGTCACTATGCGTTCACCCCACACCCAGCAATCATCGATATGCGGATCAATCGAGGCCCCCTTGTCGGCACTGTACTCCAGAGTACACTGTTCGATGGTTTGGAAGCTACTCAACAACGGAACACCTTCAAACCGCTCCTGAATGAACCGCGAGAACGCTGGGAAGCCATTGAAATCACCGTTTTGGATTTTTTTCTTCTTAAAATTTGTCTTCGGTCCGAAATTCTGTTTTCTTCGACCCGATTGAGAAGCCTGCCAGGTGATTTCGTCTAGATTCCGCAACACATCGCCACCCTCTTTGGCTGATAGGAAATTGGGCATGACTAGAATTCCAGGAAAGTCGATACCATCTGCGGCAGAACAGTGTTCGGGATGGGCCGAGCAAACTGCCTCCACATCCCACCCAGGATAGATTTTATTGCATTCCGGACAAAAGACAAAGGATTCCATTTCCTAGAAGCCAGATGAACGAAAACAAATGAGTAATTGCATAGCACTAGCAGAATAGTTGACATGGCACACTAAGTGTCTTGTAGGTGTACATACACACCTTTTTGGCTTGCAACAATTTACCTGAAACAATTTGCAATAAGATGGTTTGTCCAGAATATTGAATTCCTTTTCACATAGCAAACATGTGCGACAGCCTTTGCAGCCACATGGTCGTACTGTATTCATTGTTTATAGATTTTAATTAAATTAATGTCGTGGTTTTAGTTTAAAAATTTTGAATTGCAATCGAAATTGCGGGGATTTGTGTAATTCACTTTTTCTTTCAGGTTTAGGTTTTTCTATTGTTTAGTTGAGGTTTTGTTCGATGTATGTATGTTGTTGCTTTTCTCGTTTTGACAGATAGAGCAGCTGGGGGCTCAAGTTTAATGCGATGGTCTGCGTTGTTTTGAACTGTCTTATCGACGAAGGTGGATTGGCAAATTTGGTGTTCAATAAAGCTTTAAACGGAATTGTATGTTGTGGTAATGTTGTAAACAAAATAATAAAGAAATAAAAAAGAGTTTTTGTATCCAATATCATTTTTGCAACTCGACAAAATCATGCGTAAAATTGCTCTTCATAGATATTCATGGCTATTGAGGAATTTGACGAATGAATTGCGAATCTTTTCGGAGCTAGTTTTAACTTTTTAAATATGATAGAAATTTCAAAATTGACATTTGACTCCCTCAAATATTTCAAATAGTTTGAATTTGTGAGAACAAAATGTCTCAAGATTCGGAAAAGAAAAGTACGTAAGAAAAGAAGATAAAAAGATTAAAGTGTAAAATTTTGTGGCACCTGTAGTTGAGGGAGTATTCCTTAAGTTTTTCTAATGGCTTGGTCATGGCCAAATTTTGTACAGTGTCAACGTATTCTAAGACTGATTCTTTTAAAATAACATGAGGAAGGTAAGACAAATCAAAAGGTTTACGATTATACATTTACATTTCCACGAGTTAAGGGCCAATCTATTCTTCTTAGACCAGTTTCTTAAACGTACATAGTTTTCGATAACACCATGGAAGGGACCTTTTATGAGCCGAATCCGAAATTCCTCGCAAAAGGCAGTACCCGTGCAATAAGTAAGGTGGCACAGGAAGGGATTGAACCAAAGACCCCCACAGTCTAACGTACTAACCATCATAACGCTACTCATACTACTGGCTGTGTTTTTGGAGTAAAGTAAATTAAAATTATTTTAATAATATTAGAGTTAATTCTAATTAAACCATGGGTGGCAGTAAGTATTGTTCCCTAGTAGAGAAAGCTATCATTTTAGTTCTACTAAGTGAGGGAAATAGCCAGAATATTGAGCAGATCTCTCAAGTTGATCATGGCGTTGGACCAATACATTTGATTGAGGTTAAAATGGATCAAAATATGAAGGTGAATGTTATGAAGGATACGATGCTGCCTTATGCGGACGAGAACATGCCTCTTAAATGTGTTCTAAAGCAGGACACGTCCAAATCTGCTCAAAAGTATTTTAAGAACCAACAAATCAGCGAATTGGAGTGGCCATCCCAATCACGCGACTTAAATCCCATAGATTGCTTTGGGGTAGATTTAAAACGGGAGGTTGGGCGGAACTGTGGAGGATGGTTCAACAGACGTTGTACAATATTTCAATTGACAGATGCCAACGGTAGCAGCAAGTAGCGTCCGTATTCCACAGTGGGCGGCTACAAAATCTTATCTCGGAAAATACCATGGTGGTATATGCTGTGACATGAAATATGACAACAACTGGAAACGAGCCCCCAAGAGGTAACCTTTTTATGGAGAATCCTTCTACAGCTTCGGCTGCAGTAAACCGCACATCGGATTTGGGAGTGGGGCATCTTTCATGCAACAGCGTCAGTCAAGACGCCATAATAATAAATGAATCGTCAACAATTAGTAGAAGTCTTTCAAGTAATGCAATGGATACTTTTGGCTATGGTATACGTACAAAAATCAGAGCTTGGAACGTTCGATCCTTGTATGGCGAAGGAAGATACAGCTAGAGCGCGAAATGCTTCGTCTTAAGATCAGTATCCTGGGCATTAGGGAAACAAAGTGGAGAGGAAGAGCTGAAAACAGATCTGACACTGGACAAACGAGAATACTGTATTCCGGATAGGATGAAAGAGATGGTGGCCAAAGGCTGCATGGTATTGGAATTATGTTGCACGAAGTAGCTAGGCGCAGTCTTATTTCCTGGGCGCCAATAATTGAAAGGATGATGCTTGCAAGGTTCCGCTCAAAAATTCGCAACATCACAATCGTTCAGTGTTATTCCCCCACAAATGAAGCGACCGAAGAAGACAAAACCGTGTTCTACACTCATCTTAACTCGGTTTACAGCAGTGTTCCGAGAGTCGAAATTATAATCGTCATGGGAGACCTCAACGCTCAAGTCGGTGCAGACAATTACGGTCTGGAATGAGTTATGGGAAAAAATAGCTTGGGGTCACGTAATGAAAATGGTGACATGCTTGTCGACTTTTGTAACGCAAATCGTCTTGTAATTGGTGGGACTGTATTTAAACATAAGACGTGCAGCAAAGTCCCATGGGTGCACCCAGATGGTCATACCGAAAATCAAATTGATCACATCATGATTCAGCGGCGATGGAAGAAGTCTATGTGTGATGTCGAAATATAAGAAATGCCGATGTGGGAAGCGACCACCATTTGGTTGTCATGAGTCTCAAATTAAAAACCGTGGCTGCATTAAGACAATCGCAGAATGCAGCAAGAAATCCAAAATTCAATACGAATGCTTTAAGTGATCCCAACATAAGTCAGAGCTTCGTCATTAAATGTGAGTGTAGACTCAGATGTAGACGATGTTTAATTCCTAAAAACGTATTCTACTTAATCTCCTATATCCGACTTGCAATTGAACCTAAAAATAATATTTTCACGTACAAATATTGTGGTTCCAACACCTCTTCCATTTCTATCGGCAGGAAACATTCTATAACCACTTAACTTGTAAAAGAAATACTTCGACACGCAGATAACATCAACCTTATTCACGCAAAATAAATGGTACTTTTAGTTCCTTGAGCGTTAGTTTAGTTTGTGTGCACAAAAATCCATGCAAACCCAAAGTATTCCAGAGAGAGTTTTAATATTAAAAAAGAAAATTAATAAATCAGTACATTGACATTTTAGCATCTGCTGCATTTTCAACGACCAATTCAAAAATTAGAATGATCACAAAATCTCAATCGCTAATTTGAACACCACTTCAAGGACACGGTGAGGAATCTTCAATTTTAAAGCTGCAAATTGTGACAGCAACCTTTTTAGTAATTTTATAGTGAATTTTTCACAATTTTAAATTTTTTGTAAAGGAGTAGTTTTTGTTTGACAAATGATCAAAACTCTACGGCGTCAAAAGGGACAAGTGTTAAAGTGGAGGATTTTTCAAGCTGAAACCTTGTGCAGGACAATTCTTAATTTTAAAAGACGTTATTTACTTCATATGAAATCATATTCACGGCTTGTGGGACTTATAATGTTTTCTTTTTTAAAAGCGAAATATAATATAGAATTCAATGTACAAAATATGGTGAAAAAGTTTAAAAACAAAATTGCTCATTTTACTAAAAAAGCTCTAATTAAATTGCTTCTTGATGACTGATTTTGACGTTTCTTAAATTTATGTCGCATAGATTCTTTAATATAAAAAATAAGTGCTTTTTTTCTATCTCATTTTCTCAGGTGGGAGCGAGATAAAATAAAAGATGTCGTCATAACTGCCCCCAAAAGATTCTGATATAAGCATTGTAATAAAACAATCTTTAAACAAGTGAATCCAAAACCTGCATTTTTATAATTTATTTTTGATATTTATTATATCTATTAAATTTACGCTATAATGTAGATTTTGCGGAAGTTTTGTTCCCCTCGCTGTCAAATAAACAATACCCGAAGGTATAAAGTGCAGTTTTCTTATTCGAAGTTCTCAAAGTTGACTTATTTTAAAATGTTTATTTAATTTTTTTTCTAGAAATTGGTTGCTGTCTCGTTGCCCAAATCATCAAAAGGAATCGTGTGTTAAATTTTATCTTACGTTGAAAGAGAAAAGCGGCAATACAATTTTGCCTTTAGAAATTAAGTAATTTTATTCTGTGTACACTACCTTGCCAAATAAGATATCATTCGTCCAGGTGTCGCTTCATTCGATTAGAAGTTCTTCCACATCTGTTGACATTTCTTGAACAACAAAAAATTTGTATTTAATTTGACATCTCTGTCAAAACTATCAAATTTACTACACATCAAAATCTTTACAAATTTTCTTTCTTCACAGGGTCATGGATACGTGGAACTTTCTCAAAAAACAAACAAATTAAATTAAAAAGAAATCCAACTAGCATTGAAAATCTATTAAAAATTCAAACACGAAATGGCCCCAACAAGACGACCCAGCGATGGTTTGCTAGCTCGAGTGAATTTTCCACTTTATGCCGTGGAAATGTTAACCAGTCGTCATGTTTTGGTCGCCGGCGGTGGTGGATCAAGTAAAACTGGAGTAGCTAATGGATTTGTAAGTAAAGAGCTTCATTTAATAGTCAAAGGAAACGCCTAAAGGAGTACCCTTTTTTTTCATGGATGAAATAGGAAATCTACGAAATCTATCACAATGGCCAACATTTTGTGGCCGAAGAAATTGTTCGCCACGAAACTGGTGCTAACGTAGTCATGAATTTCGCTATTCAAAACAACGAACGAAGGTCATACTTACTAGCTGGCCAAGAGTCTCATTGCCAGATGTACTTTGTCAATCCACGAATTGTGATTGATGGTGAAGCTGCCGAGGCGGCTGCTGAGGGTGGTGGCAGCAAGAAGAAATCTCCCGTCGAGAGACCAAATGAAAATGGTGTTCGACGGAGGGGAGGACACGGTCAGCCATCTGGTGTAGAGGATCTGCCAAATGGTGGAGGAGAACGACGCACATCGTCGTTGGATGACGACATGAAGGCGTTCAAAAAACGCATCCGATTCGACATCAAGGCAGCCGACTCAATCCAAACGGACTTTCTCAGCCAGGAACCCCTGCAGAGGGTTGTCCGCATCGCCCCGAATGGCCGTTCGATGGCGACAGGCGGTACCGATGGATACCTCAGAGTTTGGTCATTCCCACAAATGGTCAAACGAAGTGACATACAGTAAGAGTATTTTTCTAAATCATCTGTTGTGAGTTGTTTTTTAAGTGAGATGTCGATTTTCAGAGCTCATACAAAAGAGATTGACGACATCGACTTTAGTCCCGATAGCAAATACATTGTGACAATTTCCAAAGACGGTCAGGGCAATGTCTGGGACACATCAACCAACAAACTTCATCACAAACTCGCCTGGGACACTCCCGAGGGGGCAAAGTATCTCTTCAAGCGTTGTCGCTATGGCACAATCGAAGCTAACCGCGAGAATTATCGACTATTTACCATCACGAACCCCCTGGGCAAGGTGGGCAAGCAACGAGGCTATCTGCAGCAATGGAATTGTCAAGATGGCCACCTGAAGATGGCCGTCGGCATTGATGAGAGTCTGGCATCGCTGGCGGTACGCGATGATGGACGATTCATTGCTGTGGGAACGATGTTCTCGGGAAGTGTTTCCATTTATATTGCATTTAGTTTACAGGTAAGCAGAAATATTTGAGTTTAGAAAAGAAGTAGTAAATGTGGATCTATTTTTGCAGCGTGTCCTTCACATTCCAAATGCACACTCAATGTTCGTTACCGGTTTGGAGTTTCTACCGATTACAAATCAACAAGGACCACCAATCTCAAGCGATACAGAGGCAGCTGTTCTATCAATATCGGTTGACAATAAAGTTTGCATACATAGCTTGCAATATAGACGTAAGTTTTTATTCCTCCGATTCTTTTCTTATCAGAATTAACTTATTCTTCTCTTTACTTTTTTCTGCTTCCCACAGACACGGTTCCCTATTGGGTTGCTATAATTGGAATCATTCTCGTGATTATTTGTTCGTTTTTGTTGTGCTCGTATATTGGACTTTAAAGTTGTTTTGAGACGACAAAAACACTAAATATAATTAATAATAATTATTTTTGTTTGTTCAACCAAATCAAACTCTTCTTCTTTTCCTTCTATATCTCTCTTCTCTTCTTTAGAATATCTCGCGCGCGGTCTTCATAAATGAAAGAATATATAAATATCTATCTTTATATTTCAGCAAATAAATTGTGCCTATAAGTTTATTGTTACAAAATATTAATTATAGTATATTATTCTTCTTTTAATTTTTCATTTAAAAATGTTGTTCGTTTTAATTTAATAAAATCGAATAATATATTAAAATAATATTTATAAACTTGCCATGTCGCTGATATTTTTGTTAAAACAGAGTTTATTGTTCTTCTTTTTCTTAGTTTAAAAATAGATAACAAAACAAAAACAAACAAATATCTAAAATGGTTGAAACTTAAAAAAAAAGCAATAAAGAGATTTTATTTTTATTGTTTAGCTTAGCCTAATTAATTTGTTGTCGTTGATTTTTAATTTTATGAAGAAGGGGGAGGGGTTACTTACTTACTTAAGGTGGCGCTACAGTCCTGCGTGAACTAGGGCCTCACCCAACAAACTTCTCCATCTAGCTCTTTCCCTAGCTAGATGTCTCCAGTTTCGCGCTCCAAGTTGGGTGAGGTCACCTTCCACTTGTGCGCGCCACCTGATTCGCGGTCTTCCTCTACTGCGCTGTCCTATGGGTGTTGATTCGAAGACTTTCCGGGCCGGAGCATTGGTTTCCATGCGTTCTACGTGACTCAGCCATCTTAGTCGTTGGACTTTTACACTTCTGGTTAAGTCTACGTCGCTGTACAGCCCGTACAGCTCGTCGTTCCATCTGCTCCTCCACTCCCCTTCGATGCATACGGGACCGTAGATCACACAAAGAACTTTTCTCTCGAAACGACCCAAGGTGCTTTCATCCGCTTTTGTCAGGGGGCGGGATAGGGCGTTCGAAAAGGGTAATTTTTTCGTTTTTGGGGTCGAAGTGATAACCGCTTAAATTAATATATAATCAATAGTAGATGGTCCACTGATGTCAGAAAAATGTGTCCAAGACGTTTATTGCAGCCTTCCCTTTGCCAGACGGCCCCCAAAATACGTGAAAATCAACTTTTTGGTTCGAAACGATAACCACATGAATGATAAATCAAAACCAGAAAAATTCTCCTGCTACTAAAAATGTGTGCCCAAGACGTTTTGCTTTCAGCCTCCCCCTTTGCCAGACGCATTTCAACACTTTTAACAGAATTTTTCAACTTAAATCCTTTAATAAATTTTTTCCTATTAACCATAACCTAAAAACAGTCATATACCAAAATATCTGAAGATATCCAATACGTTTTCCTTTCAGTCTTATGCTTGACAGAAAACCCTAAAGAAAGAATGCACAAAAATCACCGTTTTCTTTTAAAGCATAACAATTTTATTTTATTAAGAAAAAAATTATTGAATCACATGACATAAAATTGAATGAAATTTTGAAATTAGAAATTATAAAAAAACTATTCTTCATCATCAGATTCGTCCGATGAAGAATTTTGCGAAATATTGTCTTCTTCACTATCATTTTCATCACAGATAATTACATTTTCAATGGTTTGAGGGGCCACGACTCCGTTGAAGCATTTCAATTTGACCATGTCATCCTCCATGGTAGAAGTAGAATATGATGTTCATAGGGAGACAGATCATAGGGATCTTCCCAAGGAAGACCTTTTAGGGCAAAGCGAATGAAATTATGTTGAAATGATTCAATACGTTTTCTATCAATTTCGTAATAGGGAGCCCATACCTGCGAAGCATATTCAAGATGAGGACAAACATGGCAATTATACAAAGAAAGAGTAACATAGGGATCATTGAACTCCTTTGCCCAGCGTTTTATAAAACCAAGCATAGAACTTGCCTTATTAACAATAAAATTAATGTGATGTGTAAACTCTTAGTTGGAACAGAAATGTACACCTACATCTTTAAATGTGGAGACACGACAGAGTTTTTGCTTTGATATACAGTAGTCAAATACGTTGCTGATTAGTTTTTTAGTGAAAGTTATAGTCTGGCATTTTAAAGGGTTTAGTAAAAGGCTTTATTATGGACTTTATTATTTTGAAAATCTTCATATCGTCAGCAAAAATGAGAAGTTCACTTGAGCGTAGACATGACGATACATCGTTAATAGACAGGCTTCCCTGGGGAACTCCAGATTGAGCAACAAAAGGTTCAGAATGACAATATCTAAATTTTACCTCGTAGGATCTGTTTTCAAGGTATGACTTAATCCAAGCTAAGAAAAATGGTGGAAAACCAAGAGCCTTAAGTTTAAATAAAATAATTCCGTGGCTAAGCTTAACAAAGTCAGTGTATACACAGTCAACTTCATAACTTCTTTCTAAAGCGTATGAACATATGTTTGAGAATGTAAGGAGATTAGTAACGGTTGATCTTTTTTTCACAAAACCATGTTGCTGTTCGCAAATGATATTTTTACTAAAATATGCTACGCTTTCACAAACAACTTGTTCAAATACTTTAGGAATGCAAGAAAGCTTTGCAATGGGCCTGTAGTTGCTTATATCCGACTTGTTACCTTTCTTGAAAATTGGTGTTAGAAATAACTTCTTCCATATACTGGGAAATTTGGCTGTTTTTAGAGAAAAATTGAATAAAAACGTAAGGGGTTCAAATAAAGCATTACTACACGTTTTTAGTACTATCGGGGGAATACCATCAGGACCGGCTGAGCAGTCATTATTCAACGCAGATAAAAGATCAAGGACCGTACTCTGTAGCACAGGTATGTGACTACAGCTAGTTTGCGAAAAAATGTGAAGATTATGAAAATATACTTCATCAACTTCTTGAGGGCTATTAACAAATGACTCACGGAAATTCGTTGCGAAAGCGTTACAGATATCAAAAGTTTTATCTAACGAAATGTTCTTGTAAGTGAAGTTAACTGGAAAGCCATCTGATTTTTTCTTTGAGTTTACAAAATTCCGATAATTTCTGTAAACTTCGAACTCTTGACTAAAAAGTTCTGTGTCGGAAAAGCTTGAATCAAGCCACGTTTCTGTCAAAACGAATACGTCGTGTGGAAATGATTGGGAGTTTTGGTAGAAGAGCGCAAGCCTGTTAAGTTTTTTGATTTGTTTTTTAATGAAACACCCTGTTTTTGACTTTAAGTAAATTCTTTGACTAAAGTGTCTGCGGGCCATATATTTGGGTTGCAAATAGAATCAAAGTAAGTGGGATTCGTTATTAATTTAAAAGAGGAAACAAAGCTTTTTGGTTTACTGATCTTAGTACACCTGATAGATGAGCTGGAAGGTTTGCTCTTGGTAGATACTTAGTGGAAAGTTATATCTTCTGGCGTAGTAACTGGGTCCAGACGAGATATAAAAATTATTTTTGGTTTCGAGACAGCTTTGATAGGGATGACGTTGTTTATTACAGTTCCTGTAATAAACAATCTGAATCTGAAACAATAATTTGAGGTATATTGGGAGTTCCGGTGGGATCTGTAGGTATTGGGGTGATGTTGACATTTGTTCTTTTTAATGGTGGGGTAGAATTTCTAGCAAGTTCAGAGTTTTCTCTGCTTCTTTTCTTAGACTTTTTCTTTTGTTTCTCAGGTACACTTTCTACGTTATTAACACGAGAACCTGATTGCGCGAGAATATCGACCATGATGTTGGTTACAGAGTATGCATTTAATTTGCAAAGTGCAGTGTTGAAAGACTTCAGTAGCTCTTCAAAATCTTTAGAAAGTTTTAAAATGTCAGCCTTAAAAGAAGACATTTTAAAAGATACAGAGAGCTTACGGCAGTCGTGACAGTACCAGTAAGCAAATTTCGAATTGGCTATTTTTTCAATGAAAACGTTTTTTGAACCAACGCATTTTGCATGGTAAAGATTATCACAGGGTCCGAAAAAGGCAAACAAAGGATTATTATTAGCACCCTCTTGGCAGTTTTTATTGTAGCAACCATATTTCCATATTTCATATAAAAATGTATTTAAATTAAAAATAATAAAAAAAATATCACGGGAAGCAAGTTACGTCATCGAAAACTGGACCTTTCGAATGCGCGCCTCCCAGCGAAGCCGCTTTGGCCATTTAAACGATGTTATCTTTGACACATAATGCCATTGACTGACAGGGCTCTCAAATAAAAATAAGACCTTATTGATATCTCATATACAATTTATTTTATTCAATTTTAAAATCGACCCACCCTTAATGGAAAACTCTTTATATAACTTCCTCAAAGTCGATTGAAATTTTAGCGAAGCAAATTTGTGGCTAAGTATATTTTTTTGGAAGTCGTTCATAAGTGCATCTAAAACTAGTATTTGGCTTCTAATTTTTCGTATTACTAAAATAGGAAAGGATCTTTCTCTTTAACCAGTTTTTTTAATAAGTCAATGACTTTTCTTTTTCGCATAGTTTGTCTTTATATAAAACCTCGACGTCTTCAAATGAGTGAACTTCTTTAAAATTCAATAAATGCTCTTCAAGAAAAGCGCAAACACTATACAATGCAATTTTATGTGTTGCAGTAAATCCGGATATTTTTGAAGCCCTTTCCAGATTTTTAAGTTCTTGCAGAAAACTCGAAGGCATATTTTTTGGATATTTTAAAACATCGTCTTTTTAACTACTTATTAATTATTTGTAAACTGAATCGTTTTCAAGTAAAATAACCTTACAAAAAACATCCTCTAAAGTAGGTTTTCGTCCGAATATAAGATTTTTTAAAATATGTTTTGAAATATTTCTTAACACGATCACAAAAGATGAAATTATTAGTTAAAGCCTTTGTTATAGTGTCTGGTTCTAAAGCGTTGTTTTCAGATTCTAATGAAACTTGGCCGTTACTGCTACAAACAATAAAAATCTACATATATAGTTGATTTCGAAAATAACAAAAGGCTGCACAATCGGAACTTCATTTTGTATATGTACCATAATTTTTGGTCACTGAATTTCACTTTGGAATTTTAAAAACTTTGCTGGAAAGTGTTCTGGTTCGAATCTCAAACAAATATGTCAGTTATTTTGTGCAACTGGTTATAGTTTAAAATCTTAAGACTTATTTACATAATTCTGAGATGGTTTGAATTGAAGATACCAAATACAGCAGTAAATTGTCTGTAACTACTATGATAACCACTTGCATTTGTATTCATGAAGTGTTTATGATGTTTTTTTAGTTATAACTAGTAACAAAGTGCTTTTATAAAGTGTTAAAATGCGTCTTGGGCAAACGTTTTTAGAATCAGGGGACTTCGTCTGATATTTTGGTACACATAGGTATGATTGTTTTGGTTATGGTTAATAGGACAAAAGTTATTTAGGATTTAATTTGCACAATTCTGTTAAAAGTGTTAACATGCGCCTGACAAGGGGAAGGCTGAAAGTAAAACGTCTTGGACACACATTTTTTGAATCAGGAGAATTTTTCTGATTTTTTGATGTATTTTTCATGTGGTTATCATTTCGACACAAAAAGTTGATTTTCGAGCATATTGGCGTCCATCTGGCAAAGGGAAGGCTAAAAGTAAAACGTCTTGGATACATTTTTCTGACATCAGTGGACCATCTACTATGGATTATATATTAATTTAAGCGGTTATCGCTTCGACCCCAAAATCAAAAAATAACCATTTTCGAACGGCCACCCCCGTCCCCGGTGAAAAAACCTGCCAGACGGTTGAATTTGGCATAATGTTGCAAATATCTACGCATGCATGCATGTATGTATATATATTTTGGTTATCACTCCACTCCCAAAATTTGCTGCCGGCTCTTGGTCTATAAGCGCATGGTCTGTTGATCCAGACCTGTAGAATTGATCTTAAATCAAAAATAATTCCATTTATTTTGCTTCATGGAATAATAACATAAGTAAAATCTCTGTTTTGACAGATCTAGATTAAAAATAAATTGATTTCTTTTACCCATCGAAAAACCTATTAGACTGTCATGTCACAGCGCATGAGATGTAAGGTTTATAACTATATGACGTCATCACATCATTCCTTAAATCATTGTTGAACTGTCAAAGAGTTTTGATTTGTAACAAAACAATCCACAACTCAGTTGCGGAGCTGGATAAAAATTGTTGAACTGTCAAAGAAAATTATTTGTTTAAAAATGCAGGGGGTTGGCGGGGAGCCCCATACATATTTCACTTGTTGTACACCACAATACACATATTTGAAAGGCTTTCTTCTGTTTGCGTTGGGCCGATTGATTTTAAAACTCAAAATATCGTAGTGCTCAAAGTAAAAAAAAATGATGTCAATAAGTAATTTTGGCGTTTGGGCAATATGACATTGATTTTTGGCTTTGTGACATTTTGTTTTTAATTTTTTTTTTAGCGATAGAGCCATTTTTAGCGAATATGATATGTTTAATATTTTGTCGTTATTTTGTTAGGCAATAAAACGAAACGCTTCTTTTTATGTGGAATATCATAAAGTCTAATAAAGTTTGGACGCCTAATGGTTCGGTAATACTGTCCAAATCGGTCAAAAGAATTTTAGTCAAATTCTTTTGGGTGCACATTTATAATTTTTTCACGAAATCAATTTTAAAATTTCATTTTCCTGAACAGTTGATACTTTGATGTTCAAAAGTGACACAAATCGTTCCACTTATTTGTGTTCAATTCGAATAACCGTATTCTGCCAGTGAAAAAATGTCGGTGGCTTTTAATCAGGAAAATTTGTTTCCATGACAGAAATTTGTAATGGTAGCTATAAACGAACCTGTCCAAAAAAATCCAATGCTTGTTTTCAATGATGAAAATCTATGATAGCTATAATTTGCTCCTAACTTGCTCCAATGTGAGCTTAGGAAACACATTTGTTTACAGTTTAGAGATCTGCTATAAAAGAAAACCCAGTACGACTTTATTCAATCGTTCCTAAAATTAATTTTCGAAATGTCAAATGGTTCTAGGAGAAAGCTTGAAAGCACTGAACTGTCAAAATCAATAAAACATACAAGCTAAATGCAGCGAACATTTTTCTTTGTTATTAATTATTCTGTTAAAATTTATAAAATCAATGATTTGATTTCTTATGCCCTCAGTTTGACAGATTAACGATTTCTAAAAATAGTCATTCCTAATTTTATTTTTTGATACAACAAGTAGATAGTTAGAAATAGTATAAAATTAAAGGATCTGCATTTTTATTTGCATGTGGCGGCCCGGTCTGAGTATCGCCATACAAGACTGATCCAAAGTGCCAAATGAGGCTTTCTATTGGTAGAAAAGAAATCAATTAGTTTTGTATTTGAATCTGTCAAAGGAACAAGTGCTCACTTGTTGCATTCTATTGGGTAAAATTTGATTTATTGGTAATACAAAATAAAAGATTTTTGTTTCTGGAAATGATGATTGGGCAGGAAATGGGCAGGTTCACACGACATAGTTGACTTGAAAGTAAGGCAAGTTTCTAGTATCTGATTGGCCAGATGCCAAAAACTTACTTACCAATTAAGGCAACTTTAGTGGGAAGTTAGTCAAGAAAAATTTCCCTTACTATTAAGTCAAGTCTACTTCTATCAAAATGACAGTTGATCATGCTTTTTCATTCAACTAGAAGCTGAACTTTTTTTACTCTGTGATTTATTTATTTTCTGCACAACTTTGTTTGATGCTTTCTGTAAAAAAGCCCCTTATCAATTTGGAAAAGAAATAAGTGATATTTTTGTATGTAGCTTGTCTGAGGAGTGTTTTGTAGACAATAATTTTGTTAGTACTTTTTGTGCTATGAACTTTAAGTAGAGGTTTGCGAAATAAAGTTCTGAATTTGAAATTCATGACACTTAAAAAACTGACAAGTTGCCTCGGTCAAAACTAACATTCAAAGAATGAAGTTGTCTGCAAATGCAGTCCCTTATAATGCTTGAACCTGTTCAATGAAATTCTTAAACTTGAAGAAATGTTCTTAATTTGCATTTTCCAAGTCCATTCAACTCATTTGGTAATTAGTGGGATAAAACCTTCAGATTTTGTTGTCAGGTTCTGAAAACATTCTTTGAACTTTCATTTTGACCCAGGCAACCAAACTTCAAACTCAAAACTTTTGCTTTACTTACTTTGATCTCCAGTTCATCATCTAAAAAATTCCAAAAACATTATAATATTGTCTGAAAAACACACAGTAGGCAAACTACAAGTCTACGACGAATTGTATTTTGTAATGTAGAGAAATAAAATTTATTTCGTTTCCAATTTGACAGTAAATAAAATTATGCAGAAAATAAATAATGAATGAAAAACCATGATGAGCTGTCATTTTGACTAAGTCTCCAGCTAATCAGGTTCTAGAAATTTACCTTAACTTCAAACTGTCTAAAATCTAAACGCATTCGCAAACAGTTGGTCAGGTAACATTTCCGTGCCGCTCCCTCTGCATTATGAATATGATACGTCAAACCGAACGCGATCAGCTTTCTATTGGCCAAGTTCTAAAAGTTAAGACAACTCCATTTGCTTTGATTTTATAATTTTCTGCTATACAAAAAATTCCAAATGCTTTTTAAACAGCCAAAGTTAGAAAGTCTGTGAATAAGTTTTTCCCTTTTCTACCTTTCCTTGTATAAAAACTACTTTTCAAAAAAGAATTAACTGAATTTTTGTTTTTCCTTTGAAGTTTGACGGCCGCGTTCTTTCCATTTTTTTTACCGCTGACATTGATCGCGTTCCGTTTCTTCAATATCCTAAATTCTATAGAAGACAGGTATTGCGTCAGGAAATACTACTTCCCGTAATGGCCTTTAAATCAACGAATTTAAATTTTGAATGTAAAACTGACAGCTACACTGAAAAAAAATATACCAAACAATAGTAAAAACTAAATCTTCAATCGTAATTCTTTCGGCTTTGTTCCACAACTTTATTAGAAGACAGTCTTTTAAGGAGGCTTACTTTTAACTTTAATAATTTTATATCGCTTCCCCTTCGTGGTTGATGACATAAGCCCAATGTTTTCCTCTTTTTTTTTAATGAATTTAAGTGAGATTAAATGTTAGACGTCAAAGCTCTCTGCTTCAAAAAGAGTAAAGTGTGAACATTGCCCAACTTCCGAATAAAAATCATTCCTAAAATCATTTATGTTTACAGTTAAAATTTGATGCAAAGTGATAAACGTTTAAAGTGAATGTGCTGAAAGATTTTTAAATAAATAAAAGTTTAAAGCTAACGTGCCGAAAAATATTTAAATAAGTTAACTTAATTATTATAAAATAAGAAGAGCCCACAAAGGTATGTATTTTTTTTTCTTTATAAAACTTATTATCCGTATTTTAGTGTTTAATTTCATATTGCAAACAAAATATTAAAGAATTAATATTTGTATTAATCAAATTGTGTACAAGTGTATATTACTGCCAAATCCATGCTACCATCAATTTGGTCTTAAAAAGATCGAATCGTTTCTAGATTATTCACATAACATCAGCCCTTCACTGTTTTCCGCAAAAAAGTCCAATAGGCTCAAATCACAGCTCCAAGAAAAAGGTTGGTTTCTCTTTCAATAAAATGAAGATAGGCAGATTGTATTTATTCACCTGAAATATGTATTTGCCTAGACGGTGGCATTTGAGACACAAAAAAAAGAACGTTAGCCTCAATTTACGTCGACTACTATAGCCCTGTGGTTGAAATTTGATCACCAAAACATGAAAAATAACCACTCTAAGGGCCCAGAGCAGCAAAAGAATTCTTATGTCGATGTTTGTAGTTACTCACTATAAAAAGTCTTTTCAAAAGAAGGCTTCAGCCGCAATATTTTTAACTGGTCCTTAAGAGACAGTCAGAGTTTCAACCCAAATAAAAAGTAAAGAAAAAACGTTGTCTTCTTAACATTTTATATCTTTTATGGTCAGAATTTTTGCAATATGTCATTATTAAAAAAGAAAACATTGTTACAAAAATAAACATTACAAATTAAACAGACATTTGGCTTCTTTACATTCTAAATACTCGCTTATCCAGCATATCGTTGAAACAAAATTCAAAACAATTTATTTTTCCATTTGACTTCACTCTATTCCCATCGCTGGGATCAGGATTTTGTAAATTTTCATCTATTTGATCAAGTCCATCTGCAAAATAGTTAATTTTTCTTTATATAAAATTTAAAACAACTAAATTTTCTCAACTTACCTAGAACGAGACAATTCAGAGTCTTTTGGGTGGAATCAACATCTTCACAGCGTCCGCAAATGTATTGTGATATTTCTGGGGTAAAAGCTTCACTCAATTGGTACAACTTTAAAAATAGAAAAAAACATTCAATTATAGAAAAATTAGCTAATAACATTTGAAAGGTTTGAAATTTACCTTGAATAAAATAACATCACCAATGTTTGGTAATTCTGTGAGTTCTTCAGAAAGTGGTAGAATCTTCTCAACGTTGATCTCCGAGCAAGTGTCATTGACAGCAGTAGCATCGTCATCATCATCTTCGTCGGGCTCTGCCCTACTCACAACACTATCATCTACTTCAATCACACTGCAGTCTTCTTGGTGCTCAACTGGGACATCTGGGGCTTTTTGGAGCGATAAATTCTTCTTAACTTGTGGAGCAGGAACTAGGACAATGTCTTCGTGGATAACAATTTCAGGTTTTTTCACTTGAGATATGTTCTCTTTCTTAAGAATTCGTGGAGTGTCTTTAACTTCCTCGGCTTCAATGATCCTTGCCTCACAATCCATGCTCAAGAGACTGCGATATATCACATAATCTTCTTTGGATTTGGGTTCAATAACTGTTAGTCCATCATCTTCGTCAGAGAAGTGGACGTGTTTTGTAGAATTATTTGGAGTTGACATTGATTTGGAGAGCCTCAGAGTAGAAGATGAAATTGGGATAGGAACTAAATTGGTAACAAACATTTTAGTTCTTCAAGAAAATAGAAAAGAATATAAAGAAAATTCACCTGATGATAGTCGACTCTTCTTCTCGTCCTTTTCCAACTCGTCTTGGGATTTTTTGTTTTTTCGTGAGCGCTTCCTCTTTCGGGACTTTATGGTGTCTTCACTGATATTTTCGGGATGTGCAAATTCGAGTTCCTTAGAATCAATTGTTGAGGTCACTGTATTGCTGTTTTGAAGAGCCTCAATTCTGCTTTCTTCGAGTTCCTTCATTGAACTTTGATTCTCTTCTTTTTTAGATGTTTTTTGTTTTTTCTTTTTTGGACACAAATTTGGCGTCGAACAAGTGAGTCCTTCTTCATCGTCACACTTGCGTTTGTCTCCAATTTCCATGGATTCATCATCTGCTTCAGCCTCGAAACCATTACACATAGGTGATTTCTTCTTCTTCTTCTTTGTCTTTGATTTTTGGGGAACTATGGCTCTGGAGAAGGAGGAAAAGGTGTAATATAGGACTCTTCACAGACCCAAAGATGAAACTCACCTTAAAACATCACTTATTTTGATGACATCGATAGATTCACGTGGTGGAATGTAAATTCCATCATCGGTAAGGAATTGTACCTCTGGAACATCGAATAATTGTTGAACATGCTGCTGGAGGCAGATGACTTGATCCCAATTCGGATCAACAAGGATATAAGCGAGATTACGTTCGTCGTCATAGAACTGAGACAAGTCCATTTTAAGTCGGAATTTCATTTTGATTCATCAATTCTATGGACGACTATTGTGGATGAATTATTAACAAATAAATACAGAAAAACAAAATTTAATAAACTTTTCCAGAAGAAACTTTTGTGTTCCCGGTTTTTGTCAATTCAATTTACTTTGAGTGACATTTGTTTGACAAGCGCACATTTCACTCATTTAAGATCCACATGTGTTCCACCATCAAAAAAGCATTGCCAGATCAAATTTATTTCTGGTGTCCCCCAAGCGGGAAATTAAAAAAAATGAGAAGCATCATAAGATGTGTTATTTTGGGAATTCATATAATACAGTGTACATCTAGAAATTGCCAAAAAACGATCCACAGAAGTCCGGTTTTTTGTATTTGAAAGTTGATTCAGTTACATATTTGTCTGAAAAAGTCAGACCAGAACTAATATTGACTTAATAAAATGGACAATTTTTTAGAAAAAATTGTTTATTGTTTATGTTTTCCATTTTGTTAATTGAATCTGAATGAAATAAGAACTGAAAGAAAGGGGTTCGTTCAAAGGTTATTGTCTAATTATATATGTGTTGATCATCGAATGCAACAGATGGCGCCATATATGTTGGCACTAACTTTTTAAGAAATAATAAAACTATAGTTTATGTCTATTTTCGTATAATGAAACAACTAGTCCTATCAGCTTCTAGTCGATTCATATTCCAATAAAAATAACCCTTTAAAAGTAACTAAACCTCTTTAGCTATGCCTATGACCTTTTGTAGGTTTGTTGAAAAGAAATAAAATTAATTTTAAACTTTTTAAAGGAACTTAAAACAAACAGAACACAAAAAATTAATTCAAATGTGTCTCTATATTTCCGCTGAACCTCTAAGAGCTAGTAGAGTTAAGGAATAGTTGATACCAAAGCGAAGTTGGCTACTAGGAGTAGATCGTCTTTAAAATCAACCATTCAAATTTCTGAACTCGAAATCTTAATTGAAATTCGAGTAAAATCTTTTTCAGAGTTTTACAATTCGATCGATTTCATGACTTTGAACACTTTTATAAATCCCGGTTAAATTCCCGGTTTTTAAACAATTTCCTCTTGTAGAATTGAAATCACTTGTAGAATTAAAATCACTTAAAAATCGCAAAAACCGAAATTTAAATCACGGAATTTAATTTCAGTTTCAGTTCAAAAAAAAAAATTAAATCAATATCGATGAAAGTGAATTTCAGAACCCCAATTCAAACATTGAATAGATTTCAATTTCATTTCGAGTTTAAGGGAAACTATTCCCCTTCTAGCTATGACCTTTAATAAACTGTCAAATATTTGCGCGTAATCCATAAGCCGAGCAAGTCAAGTCTGTTTAATTTTGACAGCTCAATGGTGTTTAGTGTGAACCAACAATTTAATATCTTAGCTTGAGCTGCTTTAGGTCGGTGAATTTTTATGGGTGTTTGACAATTGTTTAATAGTATACGATTCTTTAATTGGCATTCAATTCTCTACCAAAGATCTGTCAATTTAGTTTTGTGCTTATATTGTTGAGTGAAAATCAATCAGCCATCACACAATAAATTATCAACATTTGACAGTGGATTATAAAAGGTTTGTACTTTCCCTCATGACAAATTTGATTGTAAAACATCAAATTCTTTCTTCACTAACTTTGTAACCGAGTAGCGTCGGAGGGAAAATTTCAACTACTTTTGTAGTTAGATTTAGCCAATCAGAATCCCTTGACTACGTAGCCACTAGCTTTGTGAATGCGACCATTGTCAGCTTTATAAATACCAACACAAGTTAAACACTTGTCAGTTTTAGTTTCACTTTTAGATACTTTTGACAGTTAACAATATTTTCGGTCCCTTTTTTTTACAAAAAAATACTTTTCAATATTTAATTTTTACATCAATTAAAACTAGGTTATACGTAATTCCGAAATTTTGCTTTCGTGAGAGTAATAAAGGGTGTTTTTTTTAAATTAATTATTAAAATTAAATTACTGAACATTTATTTTACAAAGTTTTTATAAAAAACTTAGGATTAAAGTCTCTATACTGCGATGTTTTGGTCTGGTTGATAAAATTTTGCCGATATTTCTCATCCAATTTCGCAAGAAGGGAGTAAAGACTTCCTTTAAAACCTGTTAGATTGTCCAAATCTTATTCGATCGATTCACCCGTCAAATTAGCAAGTTGGATCCAAGTTCTAACAAAGTTAAGCCGATTTAAGATGATACATTTTAATACTCTATTGACCAGCCTTGATGAATCCAATCGGAGTGTTTTGATAACATAATCGAAATGAATCTTGAGCATGTCGATGAACAACGGTTTCAAAATGAAGCAAATAATTAGAGTTGATGAGAGAGCAAAGACTAGCTTCAAATAGGAACGTAATCATTTTTCCACATCCTAATATTTTTTGTAGTCCCACACTTGCGAGGAGTAAATATAATTGATTTTGCCACAGGTTGAAACAGTTTATATTTAAACTGATTGGTGGATGGATTTATTTGCAATACAGCTTTTCCAGGAAACGCAGAAGGCAGCCTTCACCTGCTAAAGTTTTAACTTGATATGTTTTTCATACAAAGGTTACTTGTTATGGTCACACCGAGGTATTAAACGTCCTTAACAACTTGAACTTCCTGATCCTGGTAATTCCATTTTTCATAAGAAGCGTATCTTCCTTGTCCTTTTCTGAAGATCATTTTATGTTAGATTTGCATTTGCTAAGGTTGACTGATAAATGTCATGAATCGCAGTATTTTCCAAGTTCCGATAAAAGTACGATATAATCAGCATACAAAAAGCCCGGAAGGTTTTCTCCCGCAAAGTTCACTCCTCCTCCCGTGTGCTTCACTAAATCCTCAATAAATACTTACTTACTTACTTACTTAAGGTGGCGCTACAGTCCTGTGTGAACTAGGGCCTCACCCAACAAACTTCTCCATCTAGGTCGGTCCCTAGCTAGATGTCTCCAGTTTCTCGCTTCAAGTTGGGTAAGGTCACCTTCCACTTGTGCGCGCCACCTGATCCGCGGTCTTCCTCTACTGCGCTGTCCTGTCGGTGCGGATTCGAAGACTTTCCGGGCCGGAGCATTGGTTTCCATGCGCTCTACGTGACCCAGCCAGTCGCTGTACAGCCCGTACAGTTCGTCGTTCCATCTTCTCCTCCACTCCCCTTCGATGCATACGGGACCGTAGATCACACGAAGAACTTTTCTCGCGAACCGACCCAAGGTGCTTTCATCCGCTTTTATCATGGTCCATGTTTCTGCACCGTATAGCAGAACGGGGATGATAAGGGTCTTATATAGCAACACTTTGGTCCGTCGAGAGAGGACTTTACCACTCAATTGCTTCCTTAGTCCAAAGAAACAGCGGTTAGCAAGAGTTATTCTGCGTTTGATCTCAGCGCTGGTGTTGTTTTCTGCGTTTACAGCGAAACCTAGGTAGACGAAGTCCTTGACTACCTCAAAGTTACGTCTGTCGATTGTGACGTTTTGACCAAAACGTCGGTGTTGCATGTCCTTTCTAGACGACAGCATGTACTTTGTTTTGCCCTTATTAACCGTTAAACCCATTTACCCGCTTCTGCCTCAGTGCTCACAAAAGCCCCATTGACACCACGCTGAGTTCTTCCGATTATGTCAATGTCATCAGCATATGCCAGTAATTGGACAGACTTTTGAAAGATAGTGCCTCTAGTGTTGACGTGTGAGCTCTGCACTATTCTTTCAAGCAAGATGTTAAAAAAATCGCATGACAGCGCATCACCTTGTCTAAAGCCTTTTCTGACATCAAAAGGTTCTGTTAAGTTGTTTCCAACCTTTATGGAGCAGCGTGAATTCTCCATGGTCATCCTGCACAAACGGATGAGTTTGGCAGGGATGCCAAAACTAGACATGGCTCTCAGCTCGTCCCTGTAGATGCTGTCATATGCGGCCTTGAAATCGATGAAAAGATGGTGGGTGTCGATTTGGTGTTCTTGAGTTTTTTCCAGGATCTGCCGTAATGTGAATATTTGATCAACTGTGTACTTTCCTGGTCTAAAACCACACTGATAAGGACCTATCAGGTTGTTGAGGATGGGCTTTAGACCTTCACATATTACGGCAGAGAAGATTTTATAGGCGATGTTAAGTAGACTTATTCCTCTATAGTTGGTGCAGTTTAGAAGGTCTCCTTTTTTCAGGATCGGGCAAACAATACTGACGTTCCATTCATCGGGCATGTTTTCTTCCGACCATATCTTACAGATAAGTTGGTGCATGCTCCTAACCAGCTTATCCCCAGCTGCTTTAAAGAGCTCGGCATTCAAGCCATCTGCTCCAGATGGACATATGAAACAAGTATCGCGTCGTTCTGAAAGCCAAAAATTGAACTCTTGATTTCTCTAACTTTAGAAACCTTAAATTCCTTAGGTATTGCAGGTCTATTAGCTTTCATTGTACCCACAACAGTGATTTTCTTCTAGCTAGAGGTAGGTTCGTAAAATAATTATCCATTGTAACATTACAATCCAAACCGTAAAGTGACTCCAGAAGTTGTATAAATAAGGAAACTTTGTATCCACTTCCTTGAAGATTTTTTTTCCGAATTTATCTGGTTTGTTCGGTATATAAAGATTAAAGGTACATGATAAATCCGCAACGACATCGAAAACCCACGAGTTGTTCATCGAACGTCAAATAATCACTGGGAACGAAATTATTGCGGCAATTGACAGTGAATAAATCTACAACTTTTCTTATTGGGGCCAATTTATCAAAGCTCTGTCAGTAACGTCATCAGATCTTCTCAAAAGGAAATCTATTTATTAACATCGCCGCCGTGTATACTATTTCTAATCCCATGCCTTAAAAGTTATTTCAAACATTTTTTAAGTTCCGACGACGCCCATTTCTGAATATTCCAATAACATACAACAACCCCAGAAAAGCTCTAATTTAAATAGAATCGGCGGGTTTAGCAGACCGGTTTCTTTGAAAGTTGTCTTTTATATTGCCAATATGTATATTAGTGCAACTTACAAGAATATTCATAATGCCCTGTGTACAAAATAAATCAAAACTCGACACCGTATCCTGGGCTTTCCTAGCTGCTTCTCCTTTTAGGCCTAGTTGTCTTACCCGGCAGAGAGTTTGAGTAGCTGGTGATACGTTTTTTGACCAAATTGTACCATTTGGACATTTGTGGGCTGATGGTCTTCTACCAAACAATTCCGCGAGAGGTATATTATCTGATTCCGAAAAGCCATCTGAGTCGTCCAATCCAGTTTCGAATTCTTCAACTACCACCTCAGGTTTTCAAAATCTGGCAACGGTCCAAGTTCCTCTTTTTCACTGTCAATTGGATCATCGAAGACATCATCAGTCTCCATCTACAAAAGCCATCTATCTAGGTCTAGGAATTACTCATGATGAAAATCCTCTATTTTCTAAGAAAACAGAAAACAAAACAAATTGGTACACAAATACAAAAACGAATACTCACGCGGACTACTAAGCTTAGCTTACCTAAATTTGTACACGTACATATATTCGAGGGGACTACTATGGTAGATAAGTGACTTTGGCATTTAATAAATATTTAATAGCAATCGCGAACACGTGAAGTGAGACCTGTTGACAAATTTACTTAATGAGGTTTATCTGAACTGACACCAATCTGACATAAAAAACTGTTACGAAGAAAACTGTTACTGTGGTCTACTATAGCAGGCCACGGGTGCACTCCAATATCTATACAGACATGCTCGCTTCAATTGACTCATTGGAAGACAACATCATTGAAGCATTTATTAGTGAGATACTCGCCGAAATGTTGGAAAGAGATGTCAAAATTTGACTAAGCAGATGGACCGTACTATCGATTCAAATAAAGATTTCATCCATTTTTCTGAAGTTTATATGTTTTTTTTTTTTGAAAAACTTTCTTATAGCTTTAAAAAAATCACCCTTTATTTAAACTGAATTTTAAATACATGGATCATATAATTGGAAAACCATCAAGAGATCTATTGAAGGGGCTAGAGTCTTGAATGCAATACTGAAGATAAGATTGATTTCTAAGAATTTTAAAAGATGACTAAATTTGAAGACAAGTCTAAATATTTAAAGACGGATTTAGAAATTTCAAGTATGTTCTGAAGGTTAAAAAAGAAATTTGAAAAATTTGAAAAAACGTGTCTACACTCTTCAAGATTGCAACCGGTGTTCAAGACTATAAAGGGGGTTCTCAAAACAGCAAAGGCTCTCCAAGTCTTCTAGAAAAAACACATTTCTTATAAAAAATATTTGGGAAAACTACAAAATGCATTTTAGTTGACACTTAGCTATAATGAAAGACGCCATTAGTTTAATATTAAACACTTTCAAGTGTGAACATTTAAATGATTAACAAATTAACCTCCTGCTTTTATAAATTTCCTGCATTTTATCGAGAAAGCAATATAAGTTCGATTTTATATTATTTTAAACGCAAATTCAATCACCATAAACCAACTTTGATCATAAAAAATTTAGTATTCTGGGTAAAATTTTATATTTTACATAAAGCAATGTGATTTAAGGTGACTTTTTGACTTCTTTTGAGCTTTTCCATTCTTGCTCATGTATTCCCCTCATGTTTGAACTTCTTCACAAAGTAAATCACATCACAAAATCATCATATTATTCCTCTGATGGAAAATATATCATTTTTGGTCTACAATCTCCATTTATCAATTGATATGTAAGCATCCCAAAAGGTCAAAGTTTAAAAATAATATTACCACAAAATCAAGGAAATTACCCACTTTAAATGTGAAAATATACAACAGAACAGCTCTCACAGTAAAATTCGCATTTGATATTTATATTACATTGGCATTGGAAATAAATACGCTTGGGAAATTAAACATGAAGTCCTTAAGATATGTTTACAAGAAGCAAAAGTAGCTGATTTGTAAACCAATAACGGCAATGAATGTCAACACACAGAGACTTGTCGTATTTCAATGTAGCCCCCATTGCAAAGACGAATAATATATCTAATCGAATGATATTCTACAAGTTATTTCTCTAAGGATTTAAGATAAAGACTGATGGATGGAGATGGTTGTGGCGTGGGTTAGATACATTAGAAGAAAGAAAGCACTAACCCACCGTTGGGCGCCACTTAAATTCGCTTATTTAAAGCTTATGGAAAATCTAAAACTACCACCAGTTAAGATCTTGTTTGAGATTACATATGGTACACTTTCTTTTAACTCTAAATCCTTACAGAGGCAGGTCTATAATCACTGGCTCCTAAGTGCAAGAGGGCTTAAAATGTTATAATGTGGGTTTATCGTTTTGTTTACAAGAAAGGAACAAAATAACAAGCTTTTTTGATGCACATGGAATATATATAGAACTTTTCGCCCTCTTTTCTGTTTTTCTATTTCTCGATCCCAGTTACGTGTTGTATACTTTAGAAAATGGAATAAAAATGAGTTCGAACCACATGGGAATTAAACCTTTATGTGTGCGGGCGCGAGCGATGGCGATGGTTCCGTATGTTCCATCACCATGTGCAGGCAGAATGTCCTCGATATCGCACTCGTTAGATCCCATAAACAGCATTTCAGACAGGATGTGCCACTCCTCTTGTGCTTTTTCCTATAGAGACCAGGTATAGAAGTACCTAACCTAGTAATGTTTACACGAAAAAAAAGTAGAGATTGTGAAAATTTTGTGTGGTTCTGGTGGTGCGTTCCGTTCCATTGTTGATGCTCCAGCTCTTCTTCTGCTTCTTCTTCTTCTATAATACTTATGCTTGGTTTCTGTTGCACTGATGAGTGTTAAATTTTATTTTCCACATCCTTCGTTCTGGTTCTTTTATTTTTATTTACTTTTACTTTTTGTTGTTGTAGGTAGTTGTTCCTTGTGTTCCTTTAGGCTCCATCGCCTCTGTCCCTGGTATTCCTGATGTGCCTGGATGTATATCATCCCCAACAAGTCGTCGTTGTTCACATATGGAATAAAGAACCGTTGTTATTTAGAGATAGAAACACGAACACCAAGAAAAAAAAACCAACGGCAAACAGCCGGTTTGGGGGCAGCAACAGAAAATAAAAGACTATTAGATCTTCTTTTTACGACATCCCTTAAGGAATCGTGTCCTGAATTTTGTTATACGAGATTCTTTCTTTTAAGTTGAAGAGGAGGCGGTGGAACGTAGCGTTGGATGTGGAGCCCACACGATGGCAACAGGAAGAAGGGAATAGAAAAGAAACTTGCTAACATACAAAAAAACAGAACGAACACAAATAAGGATCAAGGGGTACAACAGTATACAACGTTTAGAGCACATCAGGATACGCCACGCCGTACAACTTTAAGGGAGTCGCATTAAACTGTGAAGACGAGATGTATTACACAGTGGGGGTGTGTCGGAGCTATTAGAAAACATATATATATGAATGGTGGGGGGCTGTGTAGGAGGAAAGAAAGTTTTCATTCAGTTTGGGGTCAGAAGTGGGATATAGCGAGAAAAAAGCAATTTTGTGTACTAAGGATTTATTTTCAAGTTATTGATTTCGTTTCATATGATATGCAGTTTCCAAATTCAAATATTAAGCTATAGACTTTTGAGCAAGTTAAGGATACAAACATTTAATAACAAATTTAAGCAATAGGTGTTTTTTTTTAAGAGTTACAGAACTTTTAGTTGGCAACACTATTTTAACTAGCAACCAGTTTGTCAGCTGTCAAGTGATTTATTTTAAATTTGGTTTGGTATTTCAACATGAATAGATTGACACCTAAACAACGCTTCTAAATTTGGAAATCTTAGTTCTGTTCCAAATCCCAATTTAATTTTCAAACGATGAAGTTCACGTTTGGTTGAATGAATGAGCCAATAAACAAAACTGCCGTATTTGAGGAAAGGATAACGCTCATGTGCATATTAAACCACCTTTACATCTGCAAAAACAGACAGGTTGATGTGCTTTATGGTAGTTGGTCCGTACTTCTATAAAAACTGTTCTCCAACATCGAGCGTTTCAACACCAATTGACTATTTTCTGTTGGGGTATGTAAAGTCGCTAGTCTAAGGCGGAAAGCCCGAAATACTTGATTACTTGGAGGTCACTATTCGCCGTGTTAATACCGATATACGGTACAAATTTTGGTAAGAGTCATCGGAAATTGGACTTTCATATAGAGTCGGTCATATGCCAGTAATCATATTTAAATTATAGTGTCAGAAGGTTGTCTTTAAAATAAAGGATATGTCATATCGTGTCATGACATTTAAACAAAAATCATCTTTGTTCTATTCCATTTCAAAGCTTGCAACCTTCTAAAGAAACACCCTTTGTTATTCTCACCAAAGCGAATTTTCGAATTTTAATTAAAAAAATATTTTATTAATCTTTAACACAGTTTAAATTGATGGTTCAGAAAAATGAAATACTAAAAAACTTTTGTGAAAAGCAAAGTTTGATAAATAGTTTCTATTGTTAAAAGTATTTACAAAAACTGACATGTGTTCAGTTTATATTTGTATTTGTTAAGCTTAGTTGACACTATTGCTAGATCATACAATATTTGACCGACTTAGCAATGTCAATCAGTTGACCAATACATTTGTTGATAGTAGAAAATGTACATGTACAAATCTCTTACAAACCATTGTCAAATATTGGCAACTTTTTGTTTCAAATGTTTAAGCTAAATATCATTAAACTGTCACAATTAGGCAAATTGATCAATCGAACAAAATTTTGACAGATTATTGAAAATCATAGCTAAAAGGGGCAATGGTCGAGGTTGAATCTCCTCGAAATTTTTTTTAACGGATACGAATTATATGCATGCATTTCGAATAGATATTCAAATACTTACGCAAAGGTGCTTAAAAGGCTTCCATATGGGATTAGGTCTTTCGCTCCAAAAAAAAATGTCATAAAACACAAAATTGGTCACAAAGCTCAAAAAGTTGAAAAAATCGCCAAAAAAACAAAGCGAATGTCGTAACGCCTAAATAATTATCAAATAAAAGAACTCGCAAATTTTTAGTTGACATTTTGCCCAAAACAATTTTTAACCTTGAATTTGGATTTTATGGATTTGAGCTTTTGAAGCATTACGACGATTATGATTTATGTATATTATTATCACGACATATAACCCAAGTCATAAAAGGACATAAGCCCTAAAAAGAAAAAACGTTGTAAAAAATATCACTAAGAAAATGTTACAAAGCCCAAAATTAAATGTCATATTACCCAAACCCACTTTGAATATCGTAATGTTCAACTTAAAAAATGTCATAGCGCCTAAATTTTTCAATGAATTTAATTTTTTATTTGGTCTTTGAGACTCATATAAACAGTGTTCGAGATTAAAATATAAAATAGTTAAAAGACCTATCACTAAAATCATTGTATTATATATTTGACTAAAACGTAAAGATGGCAACACTAATTGTTCTTATTTTTACATAATTATAAATTACATAAGGCGCATCACGCCACACAAAACTGTTCTCTTTAACAAGTTGCAAATAATTTGTATGTACCTGCTTATGCGAACGAAGATCAAAGAAGAATATGAAAACTTTAACTGTCTTGTAATGCATTCACGAATCCTAGCTGATTATTAACATCATTCGTAATTAAACCATCAGAGAATACAGTCCACTAAAACTTTGTGTGTTTTATTTTATTAAAAAACTTACGAACAAACAGTGACATGCTGCCCCTACCTGGGCTCAATATAGAATTTGAGGTAGGTGCGAAGTTGGGTGCAAGCAGAGTTTATTTGCATTTTAAGAACCTGCCCGGATTTCGGGCAATAGCTATATTACAAAAATTGGAAACAAAGAAACATTTCAGGAATGTATCGCGAGCCTCTAGACCAAACAAAAAACATTTCAGAAATGTTTCTCCGTTTCTGAAAAAAATAATTTAATGTTTTAAAAATGTTCCTTTAGTCTGGACGCACCTTTACGGACCAGTCAATTGGCTTCCAAGATTTGTGGGCATATGTGAAATTTCTAGTCTAGCCCAAAACGATTGACTACTAGGAGGTCACCGTTACCCGATGGTCACTTTCAGTATTTTATGATTTGATGAATATTGGTGGTAACAACGCTCTTGTTATCAATCAAATGAACGTGAGCCATGAACAAAAATTTTGAGGCTTATCTTTTTGCATGACGTGTCATACAATCTGATAAAACTGTACTATAAATAACCGGCTATCGATTGAAATAATTCCTAGGCTTATAAGGACTAGAATTGGGATGCTTTAAGGTAAATCTGAACAGAAACAGCATGAGCTGGCACCGAAGATGGGGTGAGTTGGCAGATGCGCTGAATGTTCCAAGGACAGAAAAAGATGCACCAAAAAATTGTGCAGAGTTGCCATAAATTTATTTGTCGCGACCACCAGGCTGTAGTGTGTTTTCGATGCTACGAACATTATTTTGTTTATATATTTATAACAATTAACAAAAAAAATGAACCTGTTGATCTTTGAATTGCTATTTTTATTTTTATATTGAAATAATTATTTTTTTTCTTTAAATTCCAACTTAAAATTCACTAATTTTGGTTATTAAATGTTTAAGGCTAAATGAATTTTACGTGGAAATATTTGTTTCATTTATATGTTTTCAAAATCAAAAATTATTAACATTTTAAATGGTCTACCATAATGGGCCACGCTTGCATTAGTGTAGCTCGAGGCGGCCAACTCAGCGAACTCGACTATCAATAACCCCATTGTTGCACGTGCTGTATGGCATGTGGCACCGTCTTCTTGAGACCACATGTCATGCAAGTCAAGCTCTTGTATTTCGGGGAAAAAAAATTGTATACCATCTGACGGTAGCGCTCACCATTCACAGTTACGTTACCATTCGCATCATCTTTAAAGAAGTACGGTCCAATGATGCTACAAGTTCATAAACCGCACCAAACTGTGACTTTTTTTTGGATGCATTGGTAGCTCTTCCATGGAGACAAAAATGAGCTTCGTCGCTGAACACAATTTTTCGGTAAAAAAGTGAACAGTTACCAAGAGCCCATTCACCAAAAATTTTACGTTGCGGTAGGTCGTTCGGCCTCAATTCTTGCACCAGCAGTATTTTGAAAGGCTCCACTTCTAAATTCCTGTTCAAAATGTTCCACGTTGTTGAGTAACAGAGGTCGAATTGCTGTGAACGGCGACGAATCGATAATTGATGGTTATTGGTTTAATGGTGGTTTAATGTCGAACAATGTAAATTTGGTTCTTAATTTAGTCACCATATCCCTATTAGCCGCTTTAGTGGGTCGATTCAACTGACCATTAAATGGAAGAAGGGCGATAATATCTAAAAAATCACCCAATAAGGTTTTAGACTTGTCAGAAAATATACTCTTGAATCTCCAGATATCAAATCTAATGTCAAAATTGGTCGCAAAAAAATCAAGGCATCTTTTTTAATCTCCAAATCCCTACTGAAAGGTTTTTTTTTTTTTAAATTTCAGGACCTTCAAAAATATATTAGTTTCACTCCTCAAGCTCTAGTTTCTTCATTTTTAATCTTTTAACCGACCATTTTTAATCCTGTGTGAAAACTCTTACCCAACTTCAAAACATCCAAAACCTTCTTATTTGAATTTCAAGAGCAAGAGCTAAAAAATATAGATCTCCATTTTAAACTCAACATATGCCTTGAAATGTTTAAACCCGCTCTAAAAATTCTTATTGTAAGGCTTGCAGAGGTAAAATTAAACTTAAGGTGGCACTATGGATGTCCGATTTGAAAAATTTCTGTGCGGGAAAAAAAATATTTAAGTGAATGACAAACAAAATGTTTCTTTAGTTTTAAAACATTCTTTTATTTCAACGTATATTGATTTACTTCCTTAGTGTAATTAAATAAATAAATAGTAACTTAACATTCTTCAGAAAAAAAAAGTAAAGTAAAACTATAAAATATAACAAATAAATAATTTAAACATATTTTAAGGCTGATGTAATTTTAGAAATTATTTCGTTTAAGCCGTATTTCGTTAAACAGAATTCTTTAAATTCTTTACAAGACATACCGACATTTTGCTTTATCATAAGCTCTGCTTCAAACACAGACATTGACACTTTAATTCTTTCTTCCCGCCAAGAATTTTTCATTAAACTGAAAATTCTTTCAGAACTTGCTTTAGAAATAGGCAAAGAAAAGACAAAATCACTTCTTTTTTTTTCAAAATTTGGGGCCTAGTTTTTCTTACCAAGTTTATCCGAATATGGACGGATTTTTCAATACTATTAACATCATTATCATATTCTTTTTCATAAAAAATTTCCTAGACTTACGAATTCTTAAAACGAAATCAACGTCTATATTTTTTAGTTTAAAGCAGTCAACAATTTGTAAGTAATTATCAAAATCGGGTTTGTTTTTAAAACTTAACTCTGACAAACATTTTATATTATAACTAAAATCAAATTTATTCTCTAAATATTCGATAGCGCTTTCATAAAATGCATCAATTTCTTTGACAAATTGTCTTACAATTTGAACATTGTCGCATTTCAGTAGCACAGAGCGAGCTAAGGTTCCAAAAAACTTATGTTCTCTTTCTTTTTTTTTCATTGCACCATTCCATAAACTCTTTAAGTTCGGAAACGTTTTTAGTGCTTGAACTAAATTCATTATAAACCATTATAATAATGGATTCGGTCTTAACATAGTCTGAGCTTTCTTTAAAGTGTTATTCAAAATATGACAACTACATCCCATTGGGATAATAAAACAATTTTTTTTTTGAATTCCGTGAAACGGATTGATTTTTGCCAAAATTTACATTTCCGTTATCAGCTGAAAATACTGTTATATTTTGAACACATAAACTGGATGATATAATTGCTCTTTTGAGAGATTCTGCGATATCTTTTGATTTTTCAGAATCCAAATTATAAAAGTTTAATAACTTGGTGCAGACACATGACTACTTTTAAAATATCTTAAAATTAACGGAATAGTTTTAATGTCTTATTGGACGCATCAGCGCCAATCGAAAATGGTTTATTTGAGTATTTCATCAAATCGAAAATAATCATCTTTTTGGAAGCAGGAGCCAAGATATTTTGTGCAATTTAAGTGCATTTTGTCCTCCAGCACGATATTTGCAATGCTACCTTGGAATCGCTGAATAAACACGGCATAAGTTTGAAGCTTAAATCGGCCAATTTGTAGCTGTGTGAAAAATATTCGCTGCCTCTCTCACTAAGAATTTTGACTCTCAAATATCGAACAATAGTTGCGTTCAGTGAACCGAATGACAAAAGGTTCGACTTTATGAAAAATTAAAGGTCATGTTGCACGCACTCAGAATGAATGAAGTTTAAACAAACTACATAATTTAAAATCAACTACTGGTGAATTGATAAACATCTATTTCCTCATCATCACCTTAGTGCGGAGGAGTTGTAATGATCTGGGTTTCGTTCACATATTTAACAATTCATTGTTCTCAAAAACAACAAATGTAATCTTTTTAGACCAATAAAAATAAACCAACGAGCGATCCATTGTTGTAAATGTCAGACTAACAACTTAGTTTGACAGATGTCAATTTTCAGCCCTAAACTTTTTTAACTGCAATGTGGATAAAGTGATAGTTTTTTTTTTTAAATAGAGTTTTATGTTGGCAACACATTTTTATCTGTCGGCCATTTTGTCAACTGTCAATTGATTTATTTTTAGTTTGGTTTGACATTTCAACATGAATACGAGACTCGCAGACTAACGCCGCCGCACAGTGGCCCGTTTATGCAAAACTGCTTGCAATATTAATTTTTCGAGTGGGTCTATAATGCAAAACGATTTAGTAAACTGGATTCTAAAATATTTGAAGCTCGAGTAATGGAAAAAATTATTCAATTTTGGTTATTGGTGTGCCGGCCGTATAGAGCAGGTCAAAGTTAAACATTTTTATGACGCACATTTTTTTTCTTAAATTTGAATGTAAAAAACTAGAAAAAGAGTTTCGAAACTTTTTTCGTTTTTGTTTTCATAATATGTTTGCCATTATTTAGATCGATAGCGAAAAAAAAATATTTTTTAATTGTATAATCGAATGTTTTTAGAAAAACTACTTTTTGCACACATTTTCGACTTCAAATTGTATAGAAAAAAATATCAACGAGTGAAGCTAAGATCTCTGATTCAGAATCCTTATATATTTCTTAACATAAATCCAAAAGATCAACTGCGTCATTTTGCATCGAACTGAGCTAGGGAAATTTGAATCGATGAAGTCAGCCATTTTTGTACCATCTTTTTTTTATGGAAAATTCTTTTTTATGGATTTCTTTGTTTTTTTTTTTGTGGGGTGGATTTAAAAAGATGATTTTATTTAAAAAAAAAAGTAAACCATTTTTATTTTTTGTTTATTACCTAAGATTTTCAAGGGTTTTAGAGCTAATTTTTTTAAATCCTGTAATAAAATTTTAAATAATGCATTCGTTTTCGGGTACGATTGAATTATGATCAGGTACTTTTATTGACAAAGATTAGGTTAGGTTAGGTTAGGTATGGTCCGTTGTGATACCACATGGATCAGTTGATCAGCTTAACTCGTCGAACTAATTGGAGCTCCGAATGAAGCGTAGGAGACAATTAATGTCCGAATTTTTTAGATCGCTGGTATCGTTGAAGTAGTAGTCTCCAAGGTGGATTGTACGTCTTTGTGATAAGGCAGGTCATGTGCACAGAAGATGAGAGATTGTTCCCTCCTCCTCCTCGTACATGCAACTCCTACAAAAATCATTTGCAGGGGCTCCAAGTCGAATTGCATGCCTTCTTATTAGGCAGTGCCCAGTCAAGACACATATAACGTAGCTAATATGCAATCTACTCAGAGAGATTAATTGATTTGAGCGCCTGGCGTTAAGATTAGGCCAAATTAGTTTTGTGGCTAAGCAGGTGGTGGTGTTATTCCACCTGAAGTTTGTTTTCTCTAGGGTATCTTGCTTTAGCATGAGTTTACATGTAGCCAAGGGGATACCTATGCTAGCATTGTGAGCCAGCAGAGGTAAAGTTGTTCCGCTTTTTGCAAGTTCGTCAGCTTAGCAATTTCCTGGAATGTTTCTATGGCCCGGCACCCAAAGGTGAATGTTGAACAACTGTGTAGCCATGTCCGTAAGAGATGATTGACAATTTATGGCTGTTAGTGAGTTAGTGGAGACAGAGTCTAGGGACTTTAACGCAGCTTGGCTATCAGAAGTTGATATAACGTTTTCTCTAAGCCATGATAGGACTTCTTTTATAGCCAGGATTTTAGATTGGAACACGCTACAATGATCGGGTAGACGAAAGGAGAGACTTAAGTTTAGTCTATCTGAGTATACTCCTCCACCAACCCCATCCTCCGTTTTTGATCCGTCTGTATAAAAGTTTATAGTATCATAGTTCAAAAATGTTGTATTCTCCCAAGAAGACCTGGTAGGTATAGTCACTTTGAAGCTATAGTTATTAAACTGGGGATGGGGTATGGTGTAGTCAATATTACTGTTTATAGTTCTGAACGAGTTCAAAATAGTGGTGTGGCCAATTCCATTATTGATCCACAGAGAGGAGGCTTGAAGCCGTATGGCTGTATTAGCGCCCGTTTGCTTGCTGAAAATGTCCAACTATACTAGATGGAACAGAACATCAAGTGATGCGGAGGGGGTAGAGCGAAGTGCTCTTCCCATACACAGGCAGGTTGTTCGTTGGACTTTGCTGAGTTTTATCGCGATTTGTCATTATATTTAGCGCCGTCCACCATACCGCTACTCTATAAGTAAGGATCGGCCTTATGACCGAGATATAAAGCCAGTGAGCAACAATATATAAACTTACTGAAGAAACAATTATAACTCTGAATCACGAGTTCCTTTCAACTATGATAGACGGAAGAGTATTAAACGAATTAACGGAAACAAAGTCTACGTGGTCATGTCCAATATGCAAAAGAAAAGAAACAAAAGAACTTCAATAAAGATGAATCAATTGAGGACGAACATCATTTCGTGTATGGAATCTCTCCACTGCACGCTACAATCAGAAGCATGGAATTTGTTTTGAAGCTTGCGTATACTCTTCGACAAGTAGGAGAAGGTACTGATGAATCGATTGAGACCAAGGAGGCGGAAAAAAGAAAAAAACAAGAGATCCAAAGGCGTTTTCGCGATGAGCTTGGCCTTGATGTGGATAAACTAAAGCAAGGGTTTAAAAACACTAATAACGGAAACACTGCAAGTAAATTTGTTGAACAGTCAGATGCCACCGCTCTAATAACTGGAATCAAAGGAGAATTGCAGAGAAGTAGTGAATGCAGTTAAATTTGGGGAGAATACTAAGAAAACGGTAGAGATTTTAAAACAAAAGTATCCTGAAAAACTACTCACACCTACACTACACAAAATATTGGTTCATAGTCAAAATATCATTAATTATCAATCACTACCACTCGGAGAACTGTCAAAAGAAGCCCAGGAATGCAAAAATAAAGACGACAAGAAATATCGATATCAGAAAACGTTTAGAGTTTGGAGGATTCGGCAGAATGAGGACCTATTTAATATGCTTGCAACCTCTTCTGATCCACACATTTCTTCCTTAAGGCACGTGAGAAGCCAAAAAGATCTGAAAGAACGATATTCTCCAGAAATGAAAGTGTTTATATATTATTTTGTTTTGTCTTTACTTCTTTTTACACTGTTTGACTTTTGATATATCACCAAAATACATTATGAATTCTTGAATACTAAAAAATAAACAAAAAATTAAAAAAAAATAGTTTTTTTCCCGCTTTTCACTCGAATTGGTCCTTTTTCTTTTTGCCCTACTGTTTTAATTCACTTAGATTGCTTAAAAAAATTATTTTGACGATTGCATATCAAAATACCGATATGTTTATGACCCTTGTTAAAACTTCTTATTTTAACAAAAATTTCTGAAACACCCTGTAAATATTTTTTTTTTGAAAGTCACAATTTTTATGGTTTGGAAATTTCCTTCAAGATAAAAAGTAAATGAAGCAATATCTTTATTCGCTTACGAGATATAATTTTTGCAACCAAAAAAGTCAAAACGGGCCACTGTGCGCCGTATTTAGGAGTTGGTGGGACTATTGGTCCGCACTTATTTAAAAACAATGCTGACCAGAATATTACTTTCAATCCACTAACCACTATAGAACCATGATTTTTAACTTTTTCGTTCTTCAATTAAACAACAATGATATGCAAGACCTAAGGTTTCAACAAGACGGTGGCAGCGGTGCAACATTACACATAGCTCTTGGCACAATTGATTTATTGAAGGAAACGTTTGGTAGCCCCAAAATACATGATCGTCCAAGATCGTGCGATTTAACACCGCTTAACTTTTTTCTGTGGAGATATATGAAGTTGCTAACCTACGCAATAAGCCCGAAACCATCGAAAGTTGGACCTCCAGATGAGTCTACGTCCGATTTAACATATTTATATCATAATGCCAGAAGATCTTTTTCAGTAAAATGTGGGATTCATGTCAATTTAGAAAAATAACCATTGTTTTATTCAATTTGAAAGTTCTGGAGAGTTTTAAAAGGTCTTAAAGAACACCTTTTCTATATGAGTGCGTGTCTTATATTTTCCAAGCACATGTTCAGATGAAAATGCCAAAATTACATGATACTATGATTGATGCTGAAGAAATAGCAAACAACAAAAATTATTGATATTTCCCATCCCCTTTCTATTTTACTCAATCTCAAGCTCCATAAGACTCGAATGTGCCACCTTAATTGAATAAAAAAGGTCATCAAACAAAGTTCAACCAAACTTCCTCCTGCCTTCTTCCCACAAAACATTGTGATGGGAAATAAATCACTGCACATAGTGTTTTCAAATATTAGGTTAGCAGGACAGAAGGACGGACAGACGGAGTCTCAGATCACAGCTCAAACACCTCCACTAAAATTCAAAAATAGAAAACCACATAAACTAATAGGTAGTTGTTCGTGCGGTTCCTAATGCCACAAACCTCCATCCATACGTAAGCTTGTTGTGTAGCTGCAGATTGATAGCCAATTATATGACCTGGCACAGAGATACGAACACCTCTGCATGAAGAACGTTTCGTCTCGGCCGTTTTGTGTACAGTGAAGTGATGTTGTATTCAAATTTTAGGATTCGAGGAAGACATGCCACTCTATCAACAAGGTTAACATCAATTCTGCAGTCAACTTGGAATAAGGGCATTTTTAAATTTTCCTCACCTTGGATGAACCGGAAGGTGATACATAGAAAACGGTTCCTGTACATTTGACCCTAAACCTTTTTCTAGTCATCCAGAACTAGAAGACTTTGTTTGTGTTTATTTTTGTTGCACTCTCAGCCAGCTCTAGAGTCAGCAGCTCCATTACCAGAATCCCGATGCGACTGCAAAGAGCTTCAGCTCAGAGTTCCAGCTAAATCCACTAGTTTTGTTATGTGTGCTCTGCTCTGTGCTGTGCTTTGTGCTGCATGGCTTTGCTTTGTTAAGCATCAAACACAAATCGTGACAATAAAAAAGTGCAATGGATTTCGAATTCGATGACAAAGCGGCGAGACTGTTGCTTTTATTGAATGCTGAACTGAACACTCTTATCCTATTGTTGAACTTAAGCTCTTTTTTACCAGAGACACAGAGATGCGCAGAGCAGTGCAGGCGGACCCTTTTGTGTGTAGGCCTTTATATACGGCGAGCGACGACTATTCCTTTACCCAAGGGGTTTTATATTAAAAATGCAATAAAAGTTAAAATGTTCTGATCCCCAAAAGGTTGTTGGTTTGTGTATTAAATTTTCTTTTACAAAAAGAGGAATAAAAGGTTTTCTTTTGGCAGCTTTTGGCAACAGAACACCCCAACAGTCTGTCGGAAACGGATATGTCTACTCTCTCTTATTCTAAACATAAACGGGTATTTTCAGTATTTTGAAGAGGGGAGGGGGGAGGTAGACATTCATACCTTACCTACATTTTATTTTTACTTGTTCATGAATAAAAAACGAGATGTTATATTTGGATCATTGGTTTTATTTTTTTTTTGATGTGGCCAAGGGTTATGGCGTGTGGCGAAGGATATACGTCATAAAACAGAATGTACCTTAAGGTTGTAAATTTCTTAAAAGTGCTGCTTTTTGTGATATTACTTCAATCCCTGAAATAGAAAATATCTTTTAAGAGGTTGTCAAAGAGTTTTTTTTTGATAAAATTTACTTTAAAATGGCACTTTTCAAAAAATATTTAAAATTGTTTCTTGTGTCACTTTGACGTCTATGAATATCAAAATAATTATAATTTTATCTTAAAATGAGGACTTAAACATTTTAGATTAGTTTGCTTTTAATGTTTGAAACTTGCTCTTGAAAGCAGGAAATGTTTTTTTGACAATGTTCACATTGTACTTTTATAGGGTGACTCATTATCACGTGTCCTAATTGGTCAAAGAGGCTTACATTCGTTTTATATTAAAGCAGAAGTGAGTTTAAAATAGGAAACGTCAAAATGAAGTCGTTGTGAGCACAGACTATTTATTCCAAAAGTGTCATGGAGAGAGCGGCCGGCGGCGCTCCGTAATAGGACTAGAGCTGCTATGAGCAGAAGAGGCGAGAGGAACACCGACTTCTCAGAAGGAAAAAGATAGGGCATGAAAAGCGTACGGTCGAAGATGTTGAGAGGTTTAAAAGCAGGAATGAAGTTCGAAAGTTTTATGAACAGGTGAAATAAAATTTACAGGTGCATAAACCTAGGCGCGAAGGTGACGAATGTTGAAACATCATAGTGGAACCGCAGTCAATGCTGATGATATGGAAAGACCACTTCTGTAGACTGTCTAACGGCGACGACGAACCGAATTTCGCTGTCAGGCAGGATGATCCATTGATAGACGACGAAAGTCAACAATACCGTCTTCCTGACTTAGATGAATTAAAGAATGCCATATTTCAGCTGAAGTCTAATAAAGCCGCTGGATCAGATGGCTTGAATGCCGAGCTCTTTAAAGCAGCTGGAGATAAGTTGGTTAGGAGCATGCAACAACTTATCTGTAAGATATTGTCGGAAGAAAGCATGCCCGATGAATGGAACCTCAGTATTGTTTGCCCGATCCTGAAAAAAGGAGACCCTCTAAACTGCACCAACTATAGAGGAATCAGTCTACTTTTCATCGCCTATAAAATCTTCTCTGCCGTAATATGTGAACGTCTAAAGCCCATCCTCAACAACCTGATAGGTCCTTATCAGTGTGGTTTTAGACCAGGAAAGTCCACAGTTGATCAAATAATCACATTACGGCAGACCCTGGAAAAAACCCAATAACACCAAATCGACAATATGACAGCATCTACAGGGACGAGCTGTATAGAGCCATGTCTTGTTTTGGCATCTCTGCCAAACTCCTCCGTTTGTGTAGGATGACCATGAAAAATTCACTCTACTCCATAAAAGTTAAAAACAACTAAACAGATCCTTTTGATATCAAAAAAGCTTTTAGACAAGGTGATGTGCTGTCATGTGATTTTTTTAACATCGTTCTTGAAAGAATAGGGCAGAGCTCACACGTCAACACTAGAGGCACTATGTTTTAAAAGTCTGTCCAATTACTAGTATTCGCTGATGACATAATCGGAAGAACTGAGCGTCATGTCAATGGGGCTTTTGTGAGTATTAAGGCAGAGGCGGCAAAAATGGGTTTAACGGTTAATGAGGGCAGAACAAAGTACATGCTGTCGTCAAGAAGGATCAAGAACACCGACGTCTTTGTCAAAACGTCACCATCGACCGACGTAACATTGAGTTAGTCAAGGACTTCGTCTACCTAAGTTCCGCTGTAAACGCAGAAAACAACACCAGCGCTGAGATCAAACGAAGAATAACTCTTGCTAACCTCTGTTTCTTTGGGCTACGAAAGCAATTGAGTAGTAAAGTCCGCTCTCGAGGGACCAAAGTGTTGCTTTATAAGGCACTTATCATCTCCGTCGTGCTATACGGTGCAGAAGCATGGACTATGACAAAAGCGGATGAAAGCACCTTGGGTCGGTTCGAGAGAAAAGTTCTTCGTGTGATCTACGGTCCCGTATGCATCGAAGTGGGGAGTGGATGAGAAGATGGAACGACTTGCTATACGGGCTGTACATCGACGTAGACTTAGCCAGAAGGGTAAAAGTCTAACGATTAAGATGCCTGGGTCACGTAGCGCGCATGGAAAATAATGCTCCGCCCCGGAAAGTCTTCGAATCCACACCCACAGGACAGCGAAGTAGAGGAAGACCGTGGATCAGGTGGCGCGTTGTTGGGTGAGGTCCTAGTTCATACAGGACTGTAGCGGCACCTTAAGTAAGGCGTGGAGGGGGCTATTAGTTTTGCTTAATTTTTGTATCTCTCATGGCTTAACCAATAATAAATAGCTAAACAATCGTTAAGGCATTTTCAGGTAAAATTTTAAAAGTGACAACTTAGCCTTCCATTACATTATCTGCCACATATACTGCCAAAAAAGCCTTAGGTCTATTCGCCTAAGCCCAAAACTTCCAAATTCTAAAATGTTATTAAGCCTAAAATTGTCACAAAGTTTAAAAAGTTAAAAAAATCCCCAAAACACCCAAAGTGAATGTGGTAACACCCAAATAAATTTTAAATAAACTGTTGTTGTTGTCATTTTTTGAGTATGAATTTGGGTTTTATAAAATAAAGGTTGGGCTCTATGACATTTATTTTGGGCAATACTATATATCCTTTCTTATGCCTTATTACTCAGCGTGATATGTCGCAAATCGTAAAAGACATGTTGTAAGAATGCCAAAATGTTCATAAACAAGACATCTTTTGTGCGATATGTCAAATAGTAACTTAGGCGTTATCGTTATGATATTTTAAAATTGTTTTGGGCAATATGACATTGATTTGACGTTTTCTTTTAAAAAAAGTTTTTGGGCGATATGACGTTTTTAATATCTTGGTCCGAACGCTTCTTTTTATTTAGAATTTCATAAAACCCAACAAAGTTTTGACGCCCTTACGTTGGGTAATACTGTCCAAATCGTACAAATGTTAATAAAATTTGTCTGGTCGCTATGATATTTTTAACCACGAACAATCAACAATCACTTAATTCAATGTTAGTGACTTATTCCTTCATGTCACCTTTTAGTTCCTGTGATCGGTTTTCATATCCTAAATGACTAAAACAAATTGGTGAAATGACGGGCAATGGAATACATTACTATTGTTTTTCCATTTCAGAGCTAAATGTCATCGGGGAATAAACTTCAAGTACACCCAAAACAAATGTCATTTAATTTGACGTTTAATTGGAATTTTATGTTAAGAAGAAGTGAGTGTGTGCGTTCATACGGACTTGTAAGGAACCCCAACTTAACTCGGAAGCTAAACTGTCAAAGTTATGGTTACTTTTTTACCTTGGGAGAAATCAATGAATTTAAAAGTCATCCCTCATCTAAATCGAATCAAATTATTTGACAGTCATGCTTATTTTGGGATTCAAACGAAACGTTGATTCGAGTGACTAGATCTACATATTCGTTCGAATGAATTTTGTTAATTTTGAGATTCGAATGAAAAATATTCATTGCAGAAAATGAACCAAAATGGAGATTCGGAGATCATTTGTTCTAAATGATTTGACATTTTGATTTGATTTAGTGTGACCAGACTAAAATTTTACTTTTCGAAGAATCTTATTTTTAATTCAGAGTTTGTCGCAGATTAACAGTTTCTGAATTGAAAAATTAAGCGAAGTTAATAAGGTGATAAAGAAAAACATTTAACACATAAAATTAAACATTTTTTTAACTAACGCAACCATTTTGGTTTCAATTTCCATGTTCTCTTTATACTGTTTAAAATTGTATGAATATTCGTCAAACATGGCCGCACTTTCAATTCAAATAAAATCAATCAAAGGTTATAAACTTAAAATCGGTGTATTTTTTTTATTTTGGACAAGTAAACAACAATTTCAAAGACTTCGTTTGCTTTTGAAGCAGTTGAACAGGAGTGTCCTTCTTTGTTCGTTCAGATAGCTGTTCCTCCACCAAATGTTCTTCATCTTCATTTATAGAGCTCATTCATATATTATTATTTGATGTTGATGCCGTTTCTGCCACATTCTCAATACGAGTTTGATTTAGTCCAAATACCTTGGCCTTGATTTCACTCACAGACAGGCTTAGTGAGGTAATTCTAACGATAGCGTGTTCAAATTATGATAATAGAATTAAGTTATTATCGTTAAAATCGGACTGCTTCCTTTTTGTTTCGTTTTCAACCAACTTTTTTTGGTTTATTTTTTGAAATAAGCTCAGATCTTGAACACGAACATTTTGTATCTTTTACTTAACTTATTTTATTTACAAACCTTTTTCCATTTTGCACCGTCTTTAGATAGAGGCTTATGGCTGTTGAGCTTCACGGCAGCATCTCTCCAAAACCGGTCAACATCTACTCGGTTTACAGAAAAACCCTTTGTTGCCTCCAGATTCTCCTCCATTTTTTCAATTAGAATGTGACTGTGCCTTTATAAAATAACAAACAAAAAACTCTTCAATATAACTAATTTCGTTGAATTATCGTATAAAATATTCAGGAAATATCTGAACGACACAAAAATGACATTTGATTCGAATCATTAAAAAATCAAAGTTTACTTAGTTTTTTTTTTTAAATGAACTTTCGATTGAAGCAGCAAACTTTCGAATCGATCGAATCTCAAAATAAAATCTTCTCGAATTCAAATAATTTTCGATCGAAAACGAATCTCAAAATAAGCGTGAGTAACTCATTGTTTTTCGTTGAATTCTATCTTTGATTTTAATCCTTTTGCTAAGAAAACAACCATTTATTTCTATTAATTGTCTGATCCTTTTTTGTTTTAATTCTCAGAACGTTGAGAGTAGTTTCAATTTTTGTTTCTTTTGTTTATTGATATTGGTAGATTGACAGATCAACTTAATTTCTAACAATTGTCGTTCGTAAATTGTAACAGTCCGTAACAATGACACTTGAACATTTTTTTCTGACAATATATCAAAAGTTAACACTTGGTAAAAAAAGAAACAGACCACAGGGCGACTAATGGAAAACGATATTATATCGCCAATATCCCACAATTTATTTTCGCGAAGTTCAAATCTGACATTCGGCATAAAAAGTCTTCCCAATCGAACCCACAAACAAAAAAACCAAAACACAAACTTCACAAAGAGCTAAAGATGTTATTTGCCATTGTCATCCTTTTAAGGAAATTCTGTTAAGTCAGGACCACTTTTTGTTTTGCAAGTGTTTTATCTCATATTAAGAGTGTCTTCAATGCCACAGGTTGATGAACTTTTGTTATTTAGTTATTATTGTTCATTGTGTATTAAAACTTTTGCAACATTGCAGGTGATTCTAAATATGGATTTGAGGAAATAATAATAAAAAAAATAAGTTCATAAATCAGAATTGCATTTTATTGAAAACAATTTCTTGATATGAGATTTTTTAATTGACCTATTGCCATAAGTGGGTGATTTCAACTTACAATACAAAAATATATGTACCTACAATGAATTAACTTTGTGCTGATGCCCCATTTATGAGAACAATAAAATGCAATACTCATTTTATGAAGACGACCTCTTGTGTTGAATTTAAACTGATGTCAAAATATCTTTTCTTGCGATTTTCAACTTTGTGATTGATATACGTACATACAGAAATGGCAAAACATCCTTCCTTGTGATGTGACAATTATGGCTAAATTAAGTTTTCTTGTTTTATTAAAGTGAACTCCAAAATCGAAGACGAAGTTGACTTCCTCGCTCTCACTTTCGAAAATCTTGACTTAAAAAAATCAATTTTCCCAATGAAACAACAAAAATAAGAATATCAGTGAATTGAATGATTCAAATAGAAAAAAAAAGATCTGGGATACGACCCACACTGATAAATTCTCTTCCCGTCTGTTTATTAATCTAAAACGTTAACAAAATATTAATTTATTATTTTGTGTATGATACAAATTTAAAGTCAATATCTTCCTTTGGTTTAAAAACACTTGAGTCGAAATAATTTCTTATCAGTTTTTTGTAAATTTTCGTATTTAAAAAAAAAGTTATCAATAGTATTTTTCTAAAATGATAAAATAAGTTTGATTTCAATATTTCTCTTTTTGTTCCCTACCTTTTTAGTCGAAAACCAATTTTAGTAACAGTTTTTGAAAGTTTTTATTTCTTATATAATAAAATACAAATTATATTTTTTTACGACTGTTCTATTCTGTTAGAAAAACAATATAGCACCGAATAAAATCGTTTTGAAGTCAATAACTTCATTTCAAGGATCGAACATACATTTTTATAAAAGTTTTAATAGATGTTGAAAACAATTTTTTTATTTAAGACAACATTATTTTGAAGCCAATAGCTTTGATTTGTGCAACGATATTTGAGTCAGAAATTAATTTTTATCAACTTTTAGTAATGTTGTTTTTATGCCGGTGAAAATAAGCATATTACTATAGCACGTTTATATGACCGTTTAGGACTTATAAATCCTGTTGTCAATGATTTTTTGCAAAGACTTTGGAAGCTAAATTTTAACTGGGATGAAGCTCTTCCACAATCACTGCATCAGATGAAGCTACAATTAAAAATGGAATTATCAAATTTGGATAAAATATAAAGATAAAGATAAAGTAGAATTACACGCCTTCTCTAATAGCCCGAAAGCATACGTAACCTGTAAAGGTTTCGGTACGACTTTTGTGCGCTAAGTCTAAAGTAGCACCTGTAAGGAACGTTTGTCTTCCGCGACTTGAATTATATGCTGCGCTGTTGATGGTACAATTGGTAAAAAGGATTCGTCATATCTCCCAAGATAAATTTGAAAGGGTGTATTATTGGACAGACTCCAGTATAGTCATCGCATGGTTGTCTTCAGAATAGCATCATTGGAAAACTTTCGTCGCAAACACAGTTGCAACAATACAATTTTTCATCCATAGATCAATGGCGTCATGTAAGCCCAAACACAATCCGGCTGACATTGTGTCGAGAGGAGCATTTCCTTGTGAATAAATGAACTCAAAGTTGTGGTTTCATGGCCCAGAATTTGTATACCTTTCTGACGAACATTGGCCCAATTCGAAGTCTGTAGATGCAATTGATGAAAACCTTCTTGAGCGCAGACCTACAAAACAAACGTTACAAGCAGATATCGATTTTGTGATTAATTTGAAATTCAACAATAATTATCAGACAACACTCAGAGTAGATGCTTATATTTTAAAACTTGTTCACAAAAATTTAGCGTTACATAGAAATAAGGAAAGAGTAGGTGGGCCATTTACAGTGGAAGAAATGGAGAACGCTCTTCATTGTCCGATTTCTTACTTTTGATCAATTTCTCCCAAATCAAGAATTTGCTCCCACAATCCATTCATTGATGAAAAGGGAATACTTAGAGTTGGTGGGAGGATAAATAAGTTGATGTTGGATATAAGCATAAACATCCAGCACTTCTTCCAAATAATCACGCGTTTACAAAAGCTTTGATAAGAGACAAACAAGGATTGCTGTCAATCGTTCGTAAACAATACTGGCCTGTGCATGTGAAGCCTTTTATACGACGAGTTAACAGACGATGTATATTATGCGCTAGGACACGTCCACGTTTTGAGCATCCGCAAATGGGAAATCTACCAGAGTATCGTGCGATGCTCTCACGCCCTTTTACAACTGTAGGAACAGACTTTTGCGGACCTTTTATGGTTTACCCTCGGCGTCATGGGATAGCTACCGTGAAAGTATATGTATAGCGGTATTTGTAGGCCTCGTCAGCTAAGCTGTTCATCTTGAACTAGTTGGAGGTTGGAGATCTCACTACTTCTTCGTTCTTGGGCGATTGGCGGCGCTTTATCAGCAGAGGAGGCCTTTGCTGTACCATACATAGTGATAATACTACAAATTATACTGGGGCACGTAGCGAGCTGAGGGCACTTTATAAGATGTTTCAAAATCAACAGTCTAAATCCGAAATTATGAAAACTTGCTTAGACGATGGCATCGAATAGAAGCACATTCCTCCTAGACCCCCACATTTTCGTGGTATTTGGGAGGCAGTCGTAAAATCTGCTAAACATCATATAAAACGAATTTTACATCTAGCGGCTTGACATATGAGGAGCTTAATACTTTTATTATCCAGATACAGTTTTTCTTAACTCCCGTCCTGTTTTTCCTCTCTCTAGAGATTCCAATGACCTTAAACCTTTAACCCTAGGCCACTTTTTGACAGGTTCTACACTTAAAGCAATTCCTGAGCCAGATCTGTGCGATAAAAATGTATCCTATCTAAATTTTCTAAAAATTTTGGCACCGATGGAAGAATGAATACCTCGACAATTTGCAGCAGCGAAATAAATAAACTTGGGCTTTAATTAAATGACATTTTCATAATAAGAGATGATAATCTTCCTCCACTGAAATAGAAGCTTCTTAGAGTCATAGAATTGCATCCTGGTACCGATCACATCGTTCGAGTGGTTACTTTGAAAACTGCTACTGGAATTTTTAAAAGAGCAGTTGCTAATCTCTGTCGACTACCGGTCAGTTGTTGAACAACCTTTAGTCCTTCAAAACGGGGAGAATGTTTAGCCTTTTTTACAAAATAATGTTAATTTATAAAATTGTAACCATAAATGTACCCTAAGGGCATTTTATATTCTTTATGTACTTGTACATTTACAGAGCCACTGTGTTATCGAAATATAATAGACAAATAATGAAACGTCAATCCTAAAAACCATATGGTTAAAAAAAAGGTTAAATTTCCTTTTTTGCACGCCATTATTAACATACTTGTCCTCCAAAGAGGTTATAAATAAATTCTTATATTTTATTGTTTTATTCTAAGGATCAAATAATATTAATAAATATAAGAAATCAAAAACGCTTGATTTCAACAATTTTCAGGTCTTAATTTTTGTAAAAAAATAACTGTTATTCGATGTTTCATCTTAATTTGTATCAAATATTAAAAACGTTATTCTTTGTTTTTGAGGAAAAATCCCTTTTTTGTTCGTTAAATATTCGAGGTGACAAATATATTTTTTCAGTTTTGTTTGATTTTGAAACTGTAGGTCCCTTCCAACTCTGACACCATTACTAGCACACAGTAATGGTTGAGAGTTTATTTATATTTATTTATGCACAATTTTTCAATTTTAGGTTAGAAATAGTTTTGGTATGCAGTTAACTAGAACATATTAATATATTATGTTCTCTATTTGATTTGCGTAAAAAAATGATGACCCATTTTTGAGGTATCGAATTTTGAAAAAAAAATTGTTAGTTTTTTTTAAAAATCCATAGACATTTTCGATCATCAAATATTAAGTACTAGCACAGTATAATAGATTTTGCAGACAAAAATATTGAAATTGGTTCATTAGTTTTTGAGAAAACTTAAAAACAAAATAACGGTTCACCAATTTTCAAAATAACGAATTCAGTTTTCTCAAGAACCAGAAGATATTAAATAATCTAGTTTTCAGTTTTTGATCAAAAACCAATAACAGCAATGAATTCTAAAAAAAGTAGTAGTAGATAATCTTAAAATTTTGAAAAATTACAGTTCAAACCTTATATTTAACTTTTTTTTGGCAAAATTTTGAGTTTAAAACAATTTTTTTCAAAAACTATGCATATTTTTGACTTCATTGGAAAACAAGGTAATAGACAAAAGTGTTGCCTTTAACAAAACGTATAATACTTAATTGTGAGTTTTACCGTTATTTTTGTATTATTTTTGCCCATTAAACGTACATATTTTTTTAAATTGCCCCTACCGCCTGAACGGGGAGAGATAGACAATATGGTAAAAAATGCTTCTTGTTTTTAACTGTTCTCTACAAATCTGTCATTAAACATTGTCGCCTGAGTTATCGTACTCTGTCCCAAATCGACTTCAAGCCTTAAGTTCTAAGTTTGAACTCAGTCGACTCAATGGTTTGAGCTATAAGATCGGGGATAGATAGACAGACGGAGGACTTTGACTTCTCTACCATCGCAATGTCATGCTTGATTAATGTAGTTCTATGTATAACTAGTACAAAATCATCACTCAATCACTCAATCTTCTTAAAAGTTATTTGAAGTCGATATCTTTATTGGTTCTTGAGATATAGACCACGAAAAAAGCTTTCCGAACGTACGGGCCTATAAATGTACGTACACACGCCGACATAGACATCTCTCCAAAAATAAGTGATTTAGATTCTAGGGACCTGAAACGTCGGACCGATTACAATAACTTCCTATGGAAAGTTAATAAATTCATCCAAACACACTTTAATAGAAAACAATAATGTTAGCTTTTTATACTCTAAAAATATTACCCAAACTTGCTCTGAATTGATCTAAAGAGTGCTATTTCCAATGTTTGCCCGCTTTATAGTTTGTTTTCCTCTATGTATAGACTTTACTGAAAAAAAAATTTGTAAAGACTTAAAAACTGTTTAAAAAGTTTGTTTCTGTGTTTCTTTGACAATCTTTTAGGAATTATTATCAATAGTCAAAACGAAGAGGTCATTCCGTACTTATCGCAACTTGGCTTATTTTGACATTTGTTTGAAAAAAGTATGTACGATTTTTCTTATTTTCAAAAATCTTCAAAAAAGTAGAATATCGGTTTTTTGACAAAATCGACCGTGTCAAAAATGAACGAGTCCGAGCAAACAAGCCAAGGCTCTGCTCGATGCAAAAACAACAAGCCAAGAAGTTCTGTCTGTTTACACAATCTTATCTTGCCATCTAAAATCATTCTAACTTTATCAGCCTATCTCATACAAACATTCATTTATATAAATCCTTGTTGTCTCTTTCCCTTTTTATATTTTTTGGGTCTGTTGCCAACTTTTATTTTATGGGATTACAATTTTCGGCCGTGTTTTTCTGCTTACAAGTATCGTAATTTTAACTTATTTTTCTGAACAAATGAATAGAAATTTAAAATTTGATTTATAAAAAAACCCTTTTTTATATTTGTCTATCTGTCTATCAACTCCTACTTTCACCTCGCCGCGGTGAACTTGAACATCGGGTGTCCACTACTTCAACTGGAAATTGGGTTATAACCCCAGTGGAAAGGCGTTTCTACTAAGACACTTCTTCTTATACAGCCGGCAGCGGACGAATTCTCCAAATGGAATCAAAGCTGGCGTCTACAGTTCTAGTAAGGTTAAGGTTTTTTTGAGGTTAGGATTTTCATGCATTAGTATTTGACAGATCACGCGGGATTTCAGACATGGTGTCAAAGAGAAAGATGCTCAGTATGCTTTGACATTTCATCATGAATAGACTTACAAACGAGCAACGCTTGCAAATCATTGAATTTTATTACCAAAATCAGTGTTCGGTTCGAAATGTGTTTCGCGCTTTACGTCCGATTTATGGTCTACATAATCGACCAAGTGAGCAAACAATTAATGCGATTGTGACCAAGTTTCGCACTCAGTTTACTTTATTGGACATTAAACCAACCACACGAATACATACAGTGCGTACAGAAGAGAATATTGCGTCTGTTTCTGAGAGTGTTGCTAAAGACCGTGAAATGTCGATTCGTCGCCGTTCGCAGCAATTGGGTTTGTGTTATTCGACCACATGGAAGATTTTACACAAAAATCTTGGTGTAAAACCGTATAAAATACAGCTCGTGCAAGAACTGAAGCCGAACGATCTGCCACAACGTCGAATTTTCAGTGACTGGGCCCTAGAAAAGTTGGCAGAAAATCCGCTTTTTTATCGACAAATTTTGTTCAGCGATGAGGCTCATTTCTGGTTGAATGGCTACGTAAATAAGCAAAATTGCCGCATTTGGAGTGAAAAGCAACCAGAAGCCGTTCAAGAACTGCCCATGCATCCCGAAAAATGCACTGTTTGGTGTGGTTTGTACGCTGGTGGAATCATTGGACCGTATTTTTCAAAGATGCTGTTGGACGCAACGTTACGGTGAATGGCGATCGCTATCGTTCAATGCTAATAAACTTTTTGTTGCCAAAAATGGAAAAACTGAACTTGGTTGACATGTGGTTTCAACAAGATGGCGCTACATGCCACACAGCTCGCGATTCTATGGCCATTTTGAGGGAAAACTTCGGAGAACAATTCATCTCAAGGAATGGACCGGTAAGTTGGCCACCAAGATCATGCGATTTGACGCCTTTAGACTATTTTTTGTGGGGCTACATCAAGTCTAAAGTCTACACAAATAAGCCAGCAACTATTCCAGCTTTGAAAGACAACATTTCCGAAGAAATTCGGGCTATTCCGGCCGAAATGCTTGAAAAAGTTACCCAAAATTGGACTTTCCGAATGGACCACCTAAGACGCAGCCGCGGTCAACATTTAAATGAAATTATCTTCAAAAAGTAAATGTCATGGACCAATCTAACGTTTCAAATAAAGAATCGATGAGATTTTGCAAATTTTATGCGTTTTTTTTTTTTTTAAGTTCTCAAGCTCTTAAAAAATCACCGTTTACTTAGTGAACACCTTATAGAGCTTTTACGACATATTCGGAGCCCAGGCCTATAACGAGCGGTTTACCCGACCCGTCCTTGAAGTTATACTAAGGATCTGGCCCTCCAGGCTGGGGGTTGTTCCGTCGGGGTGAATTCCTGACCACGTAAAAATAAATTATTTGCGAAGAACCAACAAGCCTCGGATACGGATGGATTAACTGTTGAAAATTGTTAAGTCAGTGTTAAGTTATTTTACGTTATAGCTTGTACTAAGCTGAATAAATAAACACAATTGTAAGTCAACCCAAGCAAACGAAATAAGGACAATGAACTTCGGATCTGTACGTGGAATGTTAGGTCCTTAAACAGACCACGTGCAGCCGAACAATTAGCGGAAGCCCGAAACTACAGCAATGCAGATATTACCGCCATCCAAGAAGTGCGATGGGATGGACCGGGCAAATGCAAATTAAAATATGTATACTAGGGCGACTGCTACCAAAAACAAAGACAGCGTCTATTTGGGTGTAGATTTGTTGTTGACGCTAGACTCAGGCAACAAGTCTTCAGTTTCAACAGTGTAAGCAATCGGATCACGACAATCCGCATCAAGGCTAAATTCGCCAACATAAGCCTTATATGCGCGCACACTAAATGACACTAAAGACATATTCTTCGAGCTCTTGGAAAAGACTTATGAGCAGTGCCCTGGCTATGACATTAAAATTGTCTGAGGAGATTTTAACGCCAAGCTAGGAAGAGAAGACATCTTTGGTGGCACAATCGGGAGATACAGCCTGCACGTCACCACCTCCGACAACGGAATCAAGCTGATCGATTTAGCTGCAGGGCGAGACGTTCTGGTAGCTCGTACGCAGTTCACACATCATAATATCCACAAGGGGACATGGAAATCTGATCAATCAACTGTCAACCAGATTAACCACATTGCGATCGGCGCACGGCACTTCTGCAGTATATACTCGTAGGATGACCGGGGAGGACCAGAGCTGCTCGCGAGCTCTACGAGCAGAAGAAGAGAGGGGAACACCGGCTTCTTAGATGGAAAAAAGAGAGCATGAGAAGCGCGCGAACGAAGAGATAGATAATGTCTCAACAGAAATGTGGTTCGTAAATTTTACCAAAAGGTAAAGAAAACCTTCCAAGGGTACCAGCCACGAAGCGAAGCCTGTAAGGGAGATCAGAAGAACATCGTAGTAGAACAGCAGGATATGTTGAGAATATGGACAGACCACTTCTCCAAACTATGTAACGGCTCTGACAAACCGAATTCCCTTGTAAAGGAGATAGAACCACTCAACCTAGGTGACGCAGATCAACAATTCTGCCTACCCGAACTCGACGAAGACAAAGCTGCAGGAGCTGACGGCATGTCGAACTATTCAAAGCAGCAGGCGATGAATTGGTAGGGAGCATGCTCTAACTTCTCTGCAAAATATGGTCGGAAGAAAGCATGCCCGCTGAGTGGAATCTCAGCATAGTGTATCCGATATATAAGAAAGTAGACCCTCTGGACTGCGCCAACTACAGATGCATCAATCTCTTTTACATTGCATATAAGAGCCTCTCTGCTATATTATGTGAACTGATAGGTCTTTATCAGTGTGGAAGATCTTGGAAAAAACCCAGGAACTTCAAATCGATACCCACCATCTCTTTATCGATTTTAAAGCCGCGTAGGACAGCATCCATAGGGAATAGCTCTACAGAGCAATGTCTATTGGCATCCCTGTCTAATTTATCCGCTTGTGTAGAATGACGATGGAGAATGCACGCTGCTCTACCAAGGTTGTAAAAGATCTTACCGATGTATTTGATGTCAAAAGAGATTTTAGACAAGGCGATACACTGTCAAACGACTTCTTCAACATCGTTCTAGAAAGAATTGTGCAAAACTGAAGAGTCTACACTACAGGCACAACCTTCCAAAGGTACATCCAATTACTCGGATACGCAGATGATATTGATATAATAGGAAGATCAAAGCGTAATGCCAGTGGAGCGTTTTGAGCATTGCGACGGAAGCGAAAAAGATGGGTTTAGTGGTCAATGAGGGCAAGACCAAGTATATGCTGTCATCAAAAAAGGACATTCAACAACGACGTCTTTGACAAAACGTCACCTTGGATAGCTGTAACTTGTCTACCTAGGCACCGCTATAAACACAACAACACCAGCGCTGAAATTACACGAAGAATAACTCTTGCAAATTGCTGCTTCTTTGGACTAACAAGGCAACTGAGTAGTAAAGTCCTCTCTCGAGCATCTAAAATCACCATCTATAAGACACGTCATCATCCCGATTCTTATTTATGGTGCTGAGACCTGGACCATGTCAAAGAAAAATCAGAGCGTCTTAGGATTCTTCGGGTGATTTTTGATCCGAACTGTCGACGAACTGTTCGGGCTGTACAACGACACTGACCTAGTTAACAGAATTAAAGTCCAACAGCTTTGATGACTGGGTCATATAGAGCGAATGGACGTCAACGCTCCAGCCCGGAAGGTCTTCGAATCCAATCGCCAAAGACCGGGACTCAGGTGGGGCACTCAGGTGGGTGAAGACATCAACCTTCTTGGCGTGCGAAACTGGAGACAGCTAGCTAGGGACCGAGCTGGCTGGAAACGCATGTTGGTTGAGGCCCAAGTCCGCCCCGACTGTAGCGCTACCTTAAGTAAGTAAGTATTCAAATGAACATATTTTTGTTTGTCTCAGAAATAAAAAGTAGACAATCTGTCAAAGTGGCTATGTCTTGGTCGTGTATGTCCAACTTCAGAAAAAAACAGTTTAAAAAATTTGAAAAGATCTAAGTTTGTTCATTGACATTTGATGAAAAATGGCATTTGTCAATTTGCAATTTACATTATGCAATATTTAACAAATCTGTCAAAGTTCACTGAACAAGCCACAATTTGTTCTTGATTTGAAAATTTTTCAATAAAACCTGACCTATTCCAACATTCAAACGTTGGTTCATAATTTGAATCAATCTTTCGTTGTACACAAATATAATCTCAGACAACAAAGTAAGAGATGATAATTGAAAACAAAAACAACAATAATTTAATTATCACTGATGCCCTCTATAATCGAAGTGATGCGGGGGTCATCTTTTGTGGGTCTTGACAATTGGTTAGTCCACACGTGGTTGATGATTCTTTCAATAAGATTTGTTCCTTTTACAAAATCTATGTTTAACCGGCGGCGCAGCATTGACTCGTGCGTCTCACCAGACATCATGGTAGTTCTTTGTTTTTAACTTTTGTTTTTTATATTTAATTGAAAAATTTTATCGGATGTTGTCATTAAAGTGAACGGGGGACGTTATTAAATTGCACATCTTCTAGACAAACTATACGCAAATTGGCAAATTAAATCTCCCCTCGTCTGAATCTAAAAATGATTTTTGTCTGTTGTATCCCAATCAGTGCCAAGCCAACGCTTTCTTTTCTCTAAAGTGCGTAATCTTTGTCTCTCTACGTTGCGTTAGCTGCTTAGCTTATTCATTGCCAAGTAGCAAGTAGAAGTAGCTCAGCTAGTTCTTCTTGAAGTGCGGTGAATGTGTCATTTAACGCGTCGTGATGGAACATTATCTTCTTCTTAGTAATAATAATTTTTCGCAATTTAATATGAAAATGATAAACATGGGGGCTAAAAGTAAGTACATTATATCTACGAGTACGTCCGATATATACAACTGACAAGTGTCACTGTCAACTTTCAGGTGTCCGTAAAATTGTGTTAAATAAAAAATAGTAAAAGAAAAGTTAAAATCCAGTTTTAAATTAAATGACTTTGTTTATTTTATGTACCATCCCATATTTCTTTATTCTACAATTTGTTTCAACAAAAAATTGTGTCGGGAGACTTGCGCAATGACATCATTTTTTTGTTCCACAATTAGGTATGTGGGAAGGCAACTTAGTCAATGTCAAGAAGAAAAAAAGACAAACAAAACAAATCATTAAGATGCCGGTTTTAATATTTGTTTACTTTTCTTTTTCTTTTGGAAGATGTCATTGAATATTTGAAATTCAACGGTTAACACATTTTGAATCTACAACTGTCAATAACTATAGGAAGTTATTTTGAATATGGATTACGTCAAAATAAGTTTAAAAGATGTTTGTTAATGTGATGCCGTAAGTAATGAGTGCATATGTAAATATGATTCAAAAACGGCAGTTGTGAACTAAAAAAAATTGTCGATTAATTGGAAAATATTGACATTTTTCAAACAAAAAAAAAGTATAAGAACATCATATGTTCCGAAAACTACTAAATGTCAACTTCTTCCCATTCTTAGTCTATGCTTCCTTTAAGAGGGTTTTTGTAATAAATCTTACATTTTAAATAGCCGGTATTTGGAAAGCTGTATTTCACTTTTTAAGATGTAGTCTTTTGGCATATGGCGTGGTAAACTAAAAAAACGGAACGTTACACACTTAAATAACGTATTGAAATTGTTAAAATCTACTACGAAAATGGTTCTTACAGTTTTGAGAAGTAAATTACTTTTAAGCCGTACTTCCATCGTCGAGAAGCACCTTCTTGGGAGATGTATAGTGACCATGAAAACCCAGATTTGTCGATACCAAATTTTGAATCATTGATTCCACTTATTGGGTCCCTGAAATACATTAAATTGATCTAAATTTTCATAAAGCATCTACAATTAGGATGAGTACTTTTTAATCAGCAAAGTTGTCGCATTTGGATTTTGGTGCTGGTGCAACTGGAGTCTTTCTTTTTGGAAAGGACTTTATTTTAAGCCGATATCTTAAATTTTTGAAAAGATATTTAAATCCAAAATCATTTCTTACGGACTTTTATTAATTTTTGTTAAGGTGTTTATTTTTTGTTAAAAAAACTGTCAATTCAATTTTTCTTAGAATATTACTAAAATATTCATAAATCAGTGCAAGGCCAATGTCTCAAAGTTTTAAAAAGTTATTTGGGACGAAAATCAATTTTTACTAACTTTTAGTAATATTTTGTTTAGGATTTTATTTTTTGTAAAAAAACTGTCGATTCGATTTTTCCCAAAATTGTACAGAATGTTGAAAGAAATATTTCTTATAATTTAAAATTTTTGAAAAGATATTTGAGCCGAAAATAAATTTTTACGAACTTTTATTAATTATAAGTATTTTTTGTTAAAAAAAACTGTCAATTGGATTTTTCTCAAAGTTTTACCAGATGTTAAAAAAGTTATTTTCCGTTACACGCAATTTTTTTGGAAATAAAATCATTTTTTATTCGCATATTTTAAATCTATTTAGGACCAAGGCGACCCAGTCGTGCATTATGTTAACTTCCCATTAGAAGTTATTGCAATAGGTCTATTTTGTCGAATTAAAAATTGTGTCATTTCTTGACGTTTCAATGTTCTTAGAATCTAAATCAAAGATTCTTAGAAAGATTTTTGTTTGTGGGTGCACGTACGTTTATATGGTCGTACGTCCTTATATTAAATTTACAAAAAATAGTACGGAAAGTTGGCAAAAATTGATGTATATGGTCAAAAATTGAAAATATTCACTTCAAATCAATTTCATTAATCCAATTTGTAAAGGGCCCCCCAAATAACTTCTCTTTTTTTAAATGGGCGCAAAACATCGAGTGTAGCTTCGGCTGTGTGGAACGTAGCGCCGTCCTGTTGAAAACCAAATGTTGCCAATATCCTCCTCGTCAATTGAACACAAATTCTTTCAACATGGCCCGATAACGATCGCCACTCACTGAAACGGACACTCCTTGTTCATATTCGAAAAATGGCCCATTTATGCCTCTGGACCAAAATCCACACCAAACAGTGATTCGTTTTGAGTGTATCGGCTTATCAAGATCAAAATAAACTTCCTATGAAAAGATGATTTTTTTTTGGCAAAATCGGCATCTTCTTTAAGTCGATCTCAGGCAATATTACCAGAACGTTTTTCAAGCGTATACACAACCATATTCGTTCAGCGGAAGAATAAAACTAATTATCTGTCAAATCAGACATGAGCTAAGTGTTACCATTCACGAAATAAGCACTAGTTGAAAAAAAAAAATGGTTAGATAGCGGACTCTATATTTGATTATTAAGAAATTAAGAAACAAAAACTTTCAAGAAATGGTACTAAAATTGGTAAAAATTGGTTTTCGACCAAAAACTCAATCTCAAAATAATTTTGAAATCAAAATACTTCATCATTTACAAAATACTGTTAGTTACTTTTTGATTGTTTAGAATAATTCAACTGACAACTTTTTTAACAAAATGCGTTTTTATGTACTCGTATCAATTTTTACCAAATTTGCGTACTATTTTTTATGAAAAAACGGACTGCTGGATTTTTATATAAAAATTACTGAATATTGAAAACAATATTTTCTCTAAAATAAAATAAGTTTGAAGCCAATGTTTTTAATTTTTGAATAGCTATTTGCGTCGAAAGTAAATTTTTACCAAGTTTTAGTATTTTTTTTTTAGAGTTTTATTTTTTGTAAAAAAACTGTCAATTCAATTTTTTTTCAAAATTTGATCGAATTTCTTATAAGATAAAATTAGTTTGAAGCCAATTTTTCAAATTTTTGAAAAGATATTTGAGTCGAAAATCAATTTTTACCAACTTTTGTTAATTTTTTTTTTAGGTTTTTAATTTTTTGTACAAAACTGTCAATTAGATTTTTTTCAAACTTTTACTGAATGTTAAGAACATTTTTTGAAAGATAAAAGTAATTTAACGCCAATATCTCAAAGTTTTGAAAAGATATTTGAGTCGAAAATCTATTTTTACCAACTTTTATTAATTTTTTTTGTAGGTTTTTATTTTTTGTAAAAAAAATTGTCAATTCGATTTTTCCCAAAATTTTTAAGAATGTTGAAAACAATATTTTTTATAAGATAAATAAGTTTGAAGCCTAAATTTTAAGTTTTTGAAAAGATATTTGAATCGATATTCGATTTTTACCAAATTTGAGTAATGTTTTTTTTAGGTTTTTATTTTTTAAAAACACTGTCGATTTTCCTCAACATTTTATCAGATGTCAAAAACATTATTCTTCGTTGCGCAAAATTGTTTTGGAGATGAAATCATATTTTAGTCGTAAAATTTTGGAGGTGACAACTTTTTTAAAGTTTTTTTGATATATAAAAAACAGTTAAATGGATTTTTTCAAAAAATATACTTCTTTAATATCACGTTACAATATATTATATAAAATTTAATTCAAGTCTCTAGCGTGTTTGGTTCGTAAGATATTTAGGGTTACCCAAAATTGTCACCTTTTTTTCAAACTGCTATGGTAAAAAACCACCCACGCAATTTTGTTGAGAGCCCTTTCTGCATCTTTCTGCCTTATTATCTGTATAACAAAATCTCTTCTAAGGAGGTTTTTGTATGAAATTTTCAAAATCTCTTCTGGTTCTTGAGCTATAGACGACGAAAAAACGTCGCGAACGTACGGACGTACGAACGTACGTACACACCCACGCACAGACATCTTTCTAAAAATCTTTTATTTCGACTCTAGGGACCTTGAAACGTCGAGATATGTCAAAATTTTCAACTTGACAAATCGGACCCATTACAATAACTTCCTATGGAAAGTTAATAAAACCTATAAATTATCATGAAAACTCTTGAAAAAAATGAAGATAAGAAGATTCAAATTTTACTTCTCATTTTGTTTTCCAAGCTTGAAATCCATCTTTGAGTTCTTTTCCTGTCGTTGTTGTAACGTTTCTTATAATTACTTGTAAAAATAAGTAAAAACTTGGTTTTGTTTTGTGTAAGCTAAATACAAAAAGTTTTTTAACAATATGGAAATAGACATAATCTGTAACTTATTTTTTAGTATGCAAAACGTTAGTTTTAACAAACAAAGCACCATCTGTCGCACGCGAAGCTCTACACATAGTTTGACCATAATCTACGAACAAAGCCCTTTCATTTAGTTCTTATTTCAATCAGCTTCAATTTATAAATTAGAAAACATAAAAAACATTAAAAAGGAATTATTCCACATATTTTCTTAACATATCCACTTTAAAATTGCCCATTTTATAATGTTGAAATAAGGTCTGGTCTAAATGTTGTTAAATTTCTTAGGATTTTGTTTTAAAGTATTCTAATTCTAAAAAATGATCAATTGTATTAACATCCAAACATAAAACCGCACGACTGGGGATCTATTTTTTGGGATTTCGTTACTGTACTGTCCCAATCCCAAAAAACACTGATAAACTCTTCAGTTAAGACTTGACAGTTGTTTCTTTGATTATTTTTCTAATTTTGAACAGAACATTTTACTGAAGAAAAAATTTTATTTTAAATGATTTTAACCTTTTTTATTTAATAATTAAAAAAGCGAAATTTTGTTGTGTTGTCAATTTAGTGTTTTTTAATTCGACTTACTGCTAATTATAATGCTTACAATAATTAGCAAAACACTTCTTAATGTAGACTTTAGTTTAAGAAAAATCCACCATAGTGGTAACCATTATTCTACTTTACTTACATTATCTTCAGATTGCATACTATACTCCTATCCAGCTCCAGCAAAAAACCACTCCATTCCAATTCGATCCACATTTATTAACTCACTCAATTGTGCCAAAATGAACATGGGTATTTTATTTACATTGTACTATTTTGTTTTTGTTTTATTTGCAATGATCTTATTTTCCCTTTTTGTTTTCTATTCTTTTGCCAATTATTCATTTTCTTCTTATTTTACTCTCATAAAACCATCCCGATCATACGTTCCACAATCATTTCATCTCGAAGTGTTCTTGAGTTCGTTTCGATCTTCTTCTGATAAAGTTGTTTCGTTGTGATATTCATAAATAATTTTGCATAAATCAATAAAGAAAAATCTATGATAAATTCAATTGTTTAATACTCGTAAAGTGACCGTTAAATTTCAAATAATATTTGAAACGTGATAAATTGTGATTTCGTGTTTGAGTGCATTTATTGGATAACGGCAAACATTACCAAAAATATTAATCAAAAGGTGAATAGTTGTTATTAAATTATAATTTATTTTATTATTTAGTAAAGTTTTGTTAAGAATTTATTGTTTCTAGGGAAAGGCGTAAATCCCTTTATTCAATGAAAATAAAATTAAGTGACGAAGTGAAGTATAAAAATGAAAACAATTGAAAAGAACAAAGAATATTTTGTTGCCTTCTGCTTCTATGTGCAACCTTTAGTATTACGCAGTTCACTTTGGTGGTGAAGATGGTTTTCTTTTTATTGTGTTCTTCTTTGTACTTTTTTACCTTCTTGAACTGTACTTATAAAGCTAGAAAGTGGAAAGGGGTAACGAATAATTGAATAATTTATTTTGAAGGGAGTTATGTTATTGGAGATATCTTGTTGTATGTGATTTCCATTGCTTTTTTTTAAATCTTGTTTATTTGTCGCTAAAATTAATAATGATACATTTTTTCTCGGTTATTGTTCGATTAGTAAAAAGCTTTAAAAAGTTTATTATAAACCTTCATAAAATAAACTGATCTCCTATCTTTAAATTAAATGATTTCATATTCAAATAATACTAAAGAGCATTGTGTAATCAAAGTAATTCAAATTAGTACAACTTTAGTTACAATTTAGAACATTTTCCTTTTCATTAACTTGTAATTAAAGCTGTGCCGAAAATAGTAGGAACAAAACCTAGTTTTTGGCAATTATGTTTCTAGCACTTGTGTGTGACAACAAATTGTATCCATTTATTTTGGGTGGCAAATAGGTATTTTGTTAATGTTCTCCTTATGTATGATTTATAATCGCCATAGGTGTATTGCTGCAAAAAAATTTTTAGTTCTGTTTTGTTTGTTTAAAGATGACATTTGCTATTTATGTATTTAAAAAATTATAAAATCCTAATTTTATTTAAGTAAATTAGGCAACTGATATTTTTCTGAGTAGGATTAAGGGCCCTGCCAATTATAAAAAAAAAGCTCATTGAAATATTTAACAAGGCTTTAAATATTCCCCCATACCAATAATCATTGAAATAGTCTGGATAAGGGCCCGTTTGAATATTAGTGAACTCTTTGCACTATCATTTTGACAGTTACAGTCAGGTCAAAGTAGTTAACATTATTTGTTATTCTTGATTGTTGGTGATAAGTTTTTTTTAAAAAATTAAGTGAACAAATATTTATTTTAATATTCAATTATGTTTTTGTAAATACTTCCATTTTTATTTAGACATATTTTTCCTCCTTGCATCGCGCACACCTTCCAAAGATGTTTATGTCTTCCAAGGGCGGATCCAGGGGGGGGGGGGTGGAAGTGGGTTCAGACATTTAGATAAGTTTTTACTCACCGCTTCAAAATATTCTTTAATGTTTTGTGAAGGAGGCAAACAAAATTTTAATAACATAATGTGGATCTTATTCTTACATTTACAGATTTCAATTGCTAAAGTGGAAACTTTAGTTTTCAAATTATTTTAGAACACTATTATCCAGCGAGCTTTGGTCTAATTTTTTTATTCGGATGACTGCCTACATATGAAAGCATTCCAAGATTCCAACAGTTTTTTTAAATATGTCATATTAAAACACATTAGTTTCACGCAAGAAATTGTTTTGAAACATAACTTTTTTTCAAAAAATAAAATATACTTTTCTTGTTTCCATTTCTATTAAAATAAAGATGATCTGATATAAGGAACTGTCGGCCTTTTTTTGACATAGCTTTTCGATCTCAATTTTCGGGAGTCTATTATTACTATTGCTATTAGTCTGCTTACTCGTATTTTTACCTTAAAGGAGTCAACAAAACTTAAAAATTGTAGAGAGAAAAATGCTTGGTTCTTGAATTTGAGGATAAAGGTCCATTTAAGTACATAATTTCTCTAAGAAATTAAATTCAAACAAATTAAGGCAAACAGATAGGTAGGGAAGAAACGTTTGTGTGGCACACACAAATTACTCGTTTTAGAATCTCTTTTCACTTCAATTCTCAAGACATTCAAGCTTTTATATCAATAGATATGAAACGTTTATTATGTTTTTTACTTAGCCATTAGTTTAACAAAAGTGTCACTTTTGCTGTTGAAATTCGTGTTTATTTAATTTTATTAGATATTTTAAGATGGCTGTAAATTACAAAGCCTTCATTCGTCTTTCACTTGAATATAAATCGCCTATTTGGGCAGGTGCCCCTAAAACAAGTTTAAGTATTTTAGACAGGATCCAAAAAGAGCTTTAAAAATGAAAGGCGATAGAACTATGACTGAAACAATTACGTCACTTGAATACCGGCGCAATGCTTCATGCCTTTTGTTGTTCTAGCGATATTTTTATAAACAGTGTACTGTCGAATTAGCCAGTTGCATTCCCCCCTCAAACAATTCAGCCGTACCCGTAATACTCGTACTTCTAGGAATGCACATCACACATCAACTTGAGCTCAATTTCGGACGTACTGTCAAGTGTCAAAATCAAATGGGGTGGCGCAACAGTCCGTTGTGAACCAGGGCCTAGTGACTTACAACTCTCAACCATTCCTGTGTGCGAGTAATGTTGTCAGGAATGGAGGGGACCTACAATTTTATGCCGAATCCGAACGGCTAGTTTGAGAAAGCACTTTTTCATGACAAGAATTACTCTTGAAGGATTTGTCAATTCCTCGCAAGAGGCAGTACCCGCGAAAATTAATTTTTTTTTTAAATTAAGGTGGCACAGGCAGGGATTGAACCCAAGACCCTTTGCATGACAGTCCAACGCACTAACCATCATGCCACGGGTACTACTGTCAAGTGTAGAGATTCTTTTTTAACCGCACATCGAGAATGTGGAATGCTTTACCCAGCTCTGTTTTTCTTTATCATTTTGATATTCAAAACTTTAAGACAATGTGCATCGGTATATCCTCTTAAATCCTTCTCTGTGTTTAAACTTTGAACGGCTCCCTAAAATTACGCCAAAAACTGTTTTGGAAAAAAAGCCCAAACAATTTTGGCGTAAAAAAATAGGAAAAAGCGCCCAAAAACAAAAAGGAAAATACGCCAAAAAGTGTGGAAATTACGCCTAACTTTTGGAAAAAGAGCCAAAATACTAAAATGGAAAAAACTCCAAAAAAAGAACTTTTTGTTGTAATTTCCAAATTAGTTTTGGAAATTAAGCCTTTAAAGAATGAACAGAGCTTTTTCTGGATTAATTTCCAAAATTAATTTGGAAATAAAGCCCAAAAAGTAACAAGGAGCGGCATGGCGCTGCCGTGCGAACGCGAAATATGCTCTTTAAAATTCGTGAAAAACATGTAAAATACTGTTATTTGCCGTTATATATTTCTGTACCTAACCTACCATATGAATGCATTCGACAAACATGTACTTTTGTGTTTTTAGTTTGGAAGAACGAACGGTTAATTTTCTGGCTTTTTTTCCTTATTCGATTAGGAAAAAAAGCCAAAAAGTTTGTTTTGTAGCGTTTTTTCCTTTAAGATTTGGGAAAAAACTAAAAAGTTTATTTTTGGGCGTTTTTTCCTTTTTTCTTTGGAAAAAAAGTCCAAAAGCAAATTTCTTGCGTTTTTTCCAAACAAAAATTGTTTGGCCTTTTTTCATTATTCTAAAAGGAAAAAACGCAAAGAAATTTTCGGAAAAAATAGCCAAAAAATCCGGAACTAACACCAAACTCTTTGGGTTCTTTTTCCTAGGAAAAACAGCCAAAAAATTGTATGGAGAATTTTTGGCGTTTTTTCGATTTTATTTTTTTGGCGTAATTTCCTATGGCGTAATTTCAGGGAGCCCTTTGAACATGTAAAGGGTATTAATTACCCCTTTAGTGCCAGTTTATTAAAAAAAAAATGTACGACTAGGGCGCTACGCTAATGCCTTCCAAAAAGTCTGTTTAAAAATATTTCCTATATTTTAAATCATTTTAAATTTTTTTCTTAAAAATATTTTTTGTAAGCATTAAATAAAGTTCGTATACAAATAAATTTTACATTTAAATTTCGTTACCGAGTTTTGTAAACAAAATTAATATTTTTTTAAAAATAAAAAAACTGAAATTTTTGATTATCAAGAATCATCATCGATTTTATCATCGACAAGAGCTTGTACAGAAAAAAAAGATTATTGAAATCAGTCCATTAGTTCTTCAGAAACCTTACAATAATTTAGGTTTTATGGGCGATACCCTTCTGGAGATACACCAAAATATGTTTTTCTTGTAGAAAGGAGTTCAAATTAAGACCACAAAATTTAGAGAAATTCACGGCCTCCTACGACCACCCCCCCCCTGCATCCGCCATTGATGCCTTTAATAATTAAATCGTCCGAATCCATTTCAAAACTTAATTCTGTTAAAATAAATAGGTTTTTGTGTTTTATTTATTTGTAGAAATTACTTGAGAAATCTTGGAAATAGTAACTGGCCAAATGAAGGCTAATTGGCAAAAGACGTGTTTATTTTGGTTATTTTATTAGTATACATGCAAATTAACACGCTGTTAAAGTTTATTCCGAAAATGACGAAACGTGCTTTTAGGTATTAATTATTGTTTAAGCCCATTGTCTGCTTTTTGTAGTCTTATTTATTGATAACTCTTTAAAACATTTTGAGTCGTTATTGTTATCAAAACGATACCTACTGGGCATATTTGTATAGCCGATATTCTATGATGTGTCCAAATTGTTCCATCCAAAACCAAAATTGGACAACCAAGAAAAGTATTACTTAATAATTTGTCTACAATTATATTTAAATATGTAATTTAAATAAATGTTAAAATTTTTTGGTTTTTTTATTAACTTCCCATAGGATGTTATCGTAATCTTGTCGAATTGAAAACGTTGACATTTTTCGGCGTTTCAAGATCCCTAGAGTAGAAATAAAAGATATTTAGAGAGATGTCTGTCAATTTTATGCAGTGAAGAATAACGTTTTTGAAAACTGGTAAAATTTTGAGAAAAATCGAATTTACAGTTTGTTTTACGAAAAGTAAAAACGTAAAAAAACATTACTAAAAGTTATTTAAAACTGATTTTCGACTCAAATATCTTTTCAATAATTTAAATGATTTTGGTAAAATTTTGAGAAAAATCGAATGGACAGTTTTTTTTTATACAAAATCAAAACCTAAAAAAAAATTACTTAAAGTTGGTAAAAATTTACTTTCGACTTAAATACCTTTTCAAAAATTTAAGTTTATGGCTTAAAAGTATTTTTATGTTATAAGAAATATTATTTCAACATTTGGTAAAACTTCTATAAAAATCGAATTGATAATTAAAAAAAAATAAAAACCTAAAAAAAACATTACTAAAAGTTAGTAAAAATTGGTTTTAAACCAAAAATCTCATTTTAAAAAATAGATTTTTAAATCAAGCTATTTCATTACATGCAAAATATTGTTGGTCATTTTAAAATTTTTAAAAATAATTCAACTGACAACTTTTAGATTTTTTTTTAACTTTTAAGCAAGGCAAATCGAATGCCGCAATGGGAAGTTATCAGTGTTTGTCACATCCCAGACTTTTCTTTTTTTTGATATATGTATGATAAAAAAAAAATGCATACAAACTTATTTTTTACCAGTTACTGTTTTTTTTGTAGGGCTTCACTTTTTGTAAAACTTTCTTTTAAAAAGATGAACTTTATAATAACAGCAATACTTTGCAAAAGATCAAAAAAAGTTTGAATTTATAATCTTTTTTAACTTCCCCTAGGAAGTTATTGTAATCGGTCCGATTTGAAAATTTGAATATTTTGTCATGTCTCGGCGTTTCAAAGTCATTATAATCTAAATCAAAAATTTTTAGGCTTGTTTGCAAAGATGGTTTCGTAGTCAATATATTAAGAACTAGTAAAGATTTCGACTTTGAATAATATTTACTATACTGGTAATAAACCAGACAGAGAAAGTAATTTTAAAAAATATCTCACGAACCAAGATCGCTAGTGACTTTAATTAAACTTGATATGTGACGTGATACCAAACGAATATAATATATTATTTTAGAAACATTAAATTAACGGTTTTCTATATAAATCTAAAAAAACTAAACAAAACTAACTGTCACCTCGATTATTTTTACGATAAAAATAATGGTTTTACGTCCAAAACAGTTTAATGTAACGAAAAATAACATTTTTGACATCTGTTAAAAATTTGTTGAGACAAATTGAATTGTTAGTTTTTTTTTTTACAAATTCTTAAACCAAAAAAAAACATCACTAAAACTAGCCAAAAATTTTCGACTCAAAAATTAAGATATTGGTAGGTACACACGCACACGTACGCACGACAACTCTTTAAAAATCTTTTATTAAGATTGTAGGGGTCTTGAAACAGTGGGAAATGTTACCAATTTAAATTCGACACAACGAACCCATTACTATAACTTATTATGGTTAAACGTGGTGCATTAAACTATTTTGTTTTACAGGCTACGAAAAATTATTTCATTACATTTTATTCAAAAAGAATAACTAAGTTTAATCTTCTGTAACATTTTAATGCTTAATAAACAATAAAATGTATGACAACTTTGTATTATTTATATTTTATTGTGAGTTGTTAGAAAAGAAATGAAACACCAACTCATGCGTATATATTTTTGAAATTATTCTTAAACATTAAACTAACGTATGGAATTACATTTGTTATTATTTTGTGATTTGATTAATCTTTCGCTTTCGGTAATATACTTCATTCAGAGAATGAGTATGCAGAAGTATCAATATAGTCATCTCATGTACAGATATGGACATTAAAATAGAAACACCAAACAGAGTTTTAAGAATTCAATTTTTTATTGACTTAAAAAGATTTTTTTTTTCAAGTTTGGTCTTCATTTTCTTATTTTTTTTTTCTTTCAAACTAAAATTACCCATTATTTCTAGTAAAATTATAACTTTAAATATTTTAAATTCATAAATGTATAAAAAGAACAAATTTATCCGGTAGCGTGACATCTGTTGGACATTTAGTAAAATAATCGGCGGGATCTGTCAATTGAAATATTGTACCACTCGTGTTGAACCATCCTCCTCGGTTCGGTTAATTTGTTTGTTAAATGTCACGCAATAAGGATGGCCACTCCAAAACGCTGATATGTTTGTCCTTAAAATACTTTTGAGCAGATTTGGATGCGTGCTAAGGGTCGTTGTCTCAATCAAATGTATTGGTCCAACGCCATACCAAGAAAATTAACTAAAAAGTATGATACTGCCGCCACCATTCTTGACCGTTTTCTGGATGTATTTTTGATTTAGTTCTTTCAAAGGAACCCTTCTAACGGTTTCTAACAAATTTATTTTTGTTTCGTCCATCCACAAAACATTCCTCAACTTTTTACCTCCTTCGGGCCCACTCCAATCAAAATGACCGTAGGCGAATTTAAACCGCATTCATATAATTGTTTTTCCTTAGGAATGGCGCCATTCTTTTGATCTTTTTGAGCAAGTCTTCTTGAAAGGATCTTTTTTTATGGCGCAAATGATCTTTCGCTAAAGTGAACTCAATGAAAAAAAAATATGAAAAACTAATATTTTTGATACTAGTTTAATATTAAGGTCTGTTTTACAATGTGTTTCTATTTTAATGTCCATCAAAAACACAGTCTTACCTAAGGAACGGTTCATCTCCAAACAATCAAAAAGCAAACAAAAAAAAAAACATGTTATTTTGCTTAAGAAAGTCTACATTTTTTGTTGATAACGGTTAAAACTACTTCCAATGCATGTTGTTCTTTTAATTTGGTTTTACTCTGAACAACTGTATCTGTGTCTATTTTAATGTCCATATCTGTATAACTTATACAATATTTCATTGTTAGAATTAATTTAGTCAGTTTTATATTTTATTCATACCTGCCACACTAATTTTAACTATATTGGTCTTTAAATGTGAAAAAAAAATTGTTTTTGTTGATAGGTAATTGTGAAGATTTGGGTTTTTCGGCAGTTCAAAAATAGTTTTTAGTAACATTAATGATCTGACTCATCTAAATAATTGCCACTGTCAGTGCTTTGACAATAGATGCCAATTATTATTATTATTATAATCTTTGATTACCCCAAATTTGTTAATTACATTAATTGATGTTACAATTTAATTTTATGAATGGAAAATTTTGAGATACAAATTATAAGATCACTTATTAATAAAATAAAAATAATTGGATGAGTTATATTTAATAAAAAGCAAGATTAATCCAGCTCCACTAAATAGTTGTTAGCTGGGAACACTGGCTGGTGTACGTGATAAATACCTCAGTGCAACTTTGGAAAGCCTTTTAAAGTCAGTTTGATGGATTTTCCACTTTCTTGCAAAGATCAAAATTTTGTTAAAAAATAAGTTTTCAGATGCTAGTCGTATAGCTCTTTTCATATTGGAGCCCTCATCTCATATAATACAGTGCACTTTTTGTTTCAAAATATTCCATTCGGTAAGCATTGTGTTAAATTTGTCTGCAATGATGTCACCTGTATGGCGACCCTCAAACGTCTCGCATTTTAATACGATTGATGTTCGTTCAAAGTTTTCTGATACTCCGTGGCAAGTTAAGCTTAGAAAGGAAATACTTGAGCTGGGATCTGTAGTCATATATCAGAATTTTATGTTTATAAAAAAATATCATACCTGGATCTTCTTTCTTTTTATTTTTTAAGATTTTCATTGTTGGCGCTCTCAAATAAAACAAACTCATCTGAGTGCTTTGACTTCAAGTGGTTTTTCAATAAAGAAGTCGTGCGTCCTTTTCGTGAGTATGTTTTACGACATATTTTGCATTCGGACTTGTCAGGATCATTTTTATTAACTTCCCATAGGAAGTTATTGTAATGGGTCCGATTTGTCAAATTGAAAATTTTGACATTTCTCGACGTTTCAAGGTCCCTAGAGTCGAAATAAAAGATTTTTAGAAAGATGTCTGTGCGTGCGTGTGTACGTACGTTTGTACGTCCGTACGTCCGTACGTCCGTACGTCCGTACGTCCGTACGTTCGCGACGTTTTTTTCGTAGTCCATAGCTCAAGAACCAGAAGAGACATCGACTTCAAACAAATTTTGTTATACAGATAAAAAGGCAGAAAGATGCAGAAACGGCTCTCAAGAATATTGCGTGGGTGGTTTTTTTACTATAGCAGTTTGAAAAAAATGTGAAAATTTTGGTTAACCCTAAATATCTTACGAACTAAAAACCCTAGAGACTTGAATTAAATTTTATATAATATATTGTAACATGATACCAAACAGATATATTTTTTGAAAAAAATCAATATAACGGTATTTTTTAAAAATCAATAAAACTGAAAAAAAAAAATTGTCACCTCCAAAATTTTACGACTGAAATATAATTTGATCTCTAAAACAATTTTGCACAACGAAGAATAATGTTTTTGTTATCTGATAAAATTTTGAGAAAAATCTAATCGACAGTTTTTTTATAAAAAATAAAAATCTAAAAAAAAACATTACTCAAAGTTGGTAAAAATTGAATATCGATTCAAATATATTTTCAAAAAATTGAAATTTAGGCTTTAAACTTATTTTATCTTATAAAAAATATTGTTTTCAACATTTTGAAGAATGTTGAGAAAAATCGAATTGACAGTTTTTTTACAAAAAATAAAAACCTAAAAAAAAATGTATAAAAGTTTGTAAAAATTGATTTTCGACTCAAATATCTTTTCAAAACTTTGAGATATTGGCTTAAATTTACTTTTATCTTTCAAAACATCTTGTTGTCAACATTCAGTTAAAGTTTGAAAAAATCGAATTGACAGTTTTTTTACAAAAAATAAAAACCTAAAAAAAAAATTATAAAAGTGGGTAAAAATTGATTTTTGACTCAAATATCTTTTCAAAACTTTGAGATATTGGCTTTAATTTACTTTTATCTTTCAAAACATCTTGTTGTCAACATTCAGTTAAAGTTTGAAAAAAATCGAACTGATAGTTTTTTTACAAAAAATAAAAACCTAAAAAAAAAAATTTATAAAAGTGGGTAAAAATTGATTTTCGACTCAAATATCTTTTAAAAAATTTTAAATATTGGCTTCAAAGTAATTTTATCTTATAAGAAATATTGTTTTCAACATTTGGTAAAATTTTTAAAAAATCGAATTGACAGTTTTTTTTACAAAAAATAAAACTCTAAAAAAAAACAATACTAAAACTTGGTAAAAATTTACTTTCGACTCAAATATCTTTTCAAAACTAAAATATATTGGCTTGAAACTTATTTTATTTCACAGAAAATATAGTTTTCCATATTCAGTAATTTTTATATAAAAATCCAACAGTCCGTTTTTTCATAAAAAATAAAATCTACAAAAAATAGTACGCAAATTTGGTAAAAATTGATACGAGTACATATATACAAACTTTTAAGCAAGACAAATCGACAGACGGGATGGGAAGTTATCAGTGTGGGTCGCATCCCAGCCTCTTTTTTAAATTCAAATAGATCCAGATGCTGCTTTTTGTTGGTGGCGGCATTTATGTTCTGTATTATTATCACTTATTATTTAAAAATAAACCACTGAGCAAGAGCTTTTATATCTTCAAAAATGTGACCATTGCATATGACTTGTTGTTGCTTTTGTCGTCGCCTACTTGGGACCGAGATTTTTGAATTTAAAATTTTTACTAAGGGTGAAAGGGTGTTTTTATTGATCATGATATAATATGCCGTGCTGTTGCTATTTTTCAAATTTGAAAAAAGCGTTAAAAAACATACGCATCCGCAACAAACTCCACATCAGTTTATGCGGATGTTGGAATTATTGCGAATAATCCGCAATTGCGGATGCGAATATTCGCAACATCACTACATACGTAGTACTCGTAGCACGATGGTTAGTACGTTTGACTGTCATGCCAGAAGTCTTGGGTCCAATCTAAAGGTTTTTTCACGGGTACTGCCTCCTGCGAGGCAGAAGCTGTATGGAGGAAGTTCTTCATATTCTCTGTACATGCCCTGCTCTGGCTCGAAAACGCAAGAATTACATAAGAGATATCAGCATAATCAGCCTCTCACGTTTTGAAAGGGACCCAAACTGGTTCCATTGAGCTTAGGAGGAAGCCTCAAGATTCATGTGGTATCACAATGGGTCATTAAACTGTTCTTAGTGTGTCCGTTTCCATCTTGGACAGCCACTTTAACCTAACCTACCTTACCTAACCTCCTGCGAGGAATTGACAAATCCTCCAAGTGTAAGTATTGTCATGAAAAGTGCTTTCTCACATTAGCCGTTCGGATTCGGCTTAAAACTGTTGGTCTCCTCTATCCCTGACAACATTACAAAAACTTGGTCTGACAGTTCAAGTATTTTTGCAGTCAAGCGTCATTTGTACGGACTCGATTTTTTTTCGTCCAACGTTATATCATCTTTAGTATGATTTTGTTTAGTTTTTGATTTAAAGCATGATTTTTGAAAAGCTGTAGGAAAGTTTTTCAAAAAATAAAACATACAATTCAGAAAAATGCATGAAATCTTTATTTGAATCGTTGTAGTCGTTATTTGATAGTACGGCCCATATAGTTTAATGTTCAAAGATTTTATGCAAATGTTGAACTTGACTGCGCCTCAAATGGTCCATCCGCTTAGTTCATTTTATGGATAATCTTTCCAACATTTCGGCCGGTATCTCACGAATAAATGCTTCAATGTTATCTTCTAATCTGTCGATTGAAGCGGGCTTGTCTGTACAGACATGAACTTTAACATAGCCCCACAAAAAATAGTCTAATGGCATTAAATCGCACGATCTAGGCGGCCAATTGACCGGTCCTGTGGCATCTGGCACCGTCTTGTCGAAACCACATGTCATGCAAGTCAAACTCTTGCATTTTGGGCAAAAAAAAAGTTGGATATCATCTTACAGTAACGGTACGATTTGCATCATCTTTGAAGAAGTAAGGTCCAATGATGCCACCAGCCCATTAACCGCACCGAACTGTGACTTTTTTTTGGATGTGTTGGTAGCTCTTGCAATGCTTCTGGCTGATATTCACTCCAAAATCGAGAATGCGAACTTTTTGGCCTGCAAATCTTCAATTATAAAGAAATTGTCTGAGACAATGAGCTGACAATATCCAAAAAACAATTCAATACATATTTAATATTCAATACATATAACAGCATTCTGTGGTTCAACTCAGTAATATTTTTCTTATAGTCTTCGTCTGTTTTGGTTTTTGTGTTTCTTTTATTTGCAATGGCTGGTAATTTCAGGGTAGATTATTGTAATATTTGTGGGCTTAGATCGAATTTTCTTTCTGTGTAATCCCATACTGCTTTAAACAGGCCAGCTGTATTGGCACTAAGTGAAACCCAAGTGGGTGAGGATTCCGATCCCACTGAATTCTTTATTCAAGGGTATAACTTGGTGCCATTATTCTTTTCCCACCATGGTCTCGCCATTTACATTAGGAATGATGTTGCTTATCAGTTCTTGCCACAATATGGTCCCTGCACAAATTCTTTTTTCAATTTTATGTGGTTTAAATTTTCCGTGAATAAGCAAATCATTCACTATTGCTTCCTTTATCGAAGCCCAAATCTTGACAGAGTATCAACTTCTCGTGAATTTGATGCTTTGTCTGATTCCATCCAAAGAATTGTTTCGTCCTATCCTCGCACTGAAATCGTTGTTACGGGCGATTTCAATGTGCACAATTCTTCATGGCTTCAACATTCAGGCCAGTCAACACCAGAAGGAGTGTGTGCTGAGATTTTCGCTGAGTTAAACCACCTAACTCAGCTGGTCAACGAGCCCACCCGAATATCCAACTATTATTACTGCTATTGACTTGTTTCTTACCTCTGACCCTCGTAAGTACACTATTAGTGTCCTATCTCCTCTAGGCACATCTGACCATTGTGTCATATCAGCTTCTTGTGTAAAAACTCTCTAGTTAAAGAAAGAGCTCCTAAGAGAACCGTTTGGCAATACGAGAAAGCCAACTGGGACGGTCTCAATAATTACTTCAGGATCTTTAACTGGTCACTATGCTTCCTCGATAGTGACGTTGACGCCAGCGTTGATATGATCACAAGTTTGATTCTCCTGGGAATGAGAACTTTTATCCCGAATAGGGTTAAAAGCATCAGACCTAAGGAAAACGCATGGTTCGATGCGAGCTGTAAAGAGGTTATTAGGGTCAAGAAGGTAAGTTTCCGTTGTTTTAAAGCCAATCCAACTGAGGAAAACCGGAATAAGTTCAAGCAAGCCAGGATGGCCTGCAACGCACATATTCGACGGACCAAACATGACCAAAAATTACGGCAAAAAATTCTGCAATGTCCCAAAGGCAGTAAAATTTTTTGATCATTTGTAAAAAATATGAGGAATTCTTCCTCTTCCTCGGTTCCTACGCTCGTTGTGAATGACACTCCATTTGTTAGCTCTTTAGAGAAAGCAAATCTCTTTGCTAGGCAGTTCGCCGCCAATTCAACGCTGCCAGTGAGTGTTATGACTCCGCCTGTACTTGAGCGAGTTAATGATTCTATGGGGCAAATCTTTTTTCGCACTCGTACTGTAGCGAGAGTCCTAAAAGATCTTAACATACACAAATCTGCTGGTCCGGATGGTATCCCCGCTATTGTTCTGAGGAGGTGTTCTTCATCGCTGGCAAAACCACTGCGTAAGCTTTTTCATCTGTCCTACTCCTCAGGTCTCGTTCCGAGCGGATGGAAAACCGCATTTGTCCAGCCTATTCCCAAAAAAGGCGAATCTTCCTCACCGTCTAATTATCGACCGATTGCACTTACGTCCCTTCTTTCCAAGGTCATGGAAACGCTGATTAATTATCAGCTCAAGAAATATCTTGAAGAACGGAAGCTTCTTAATGACCGACAGTATGGCTTTCGTAGCAATAGGTCCACTGGTGATCTCATGGTTCATCTCACCGAACAGTGGAACAAATCTTTACATAGTTTTGGAGAAAGTAAGATTATTGCACTTGATATTTCAAAAGCATTTGATAGGGTTTGGCACCAGGCTCTCTTATCGAAAATGCGTGCTTTCGGTTTGCATGAATCCCTCCTTCATTGGATTAGTAATTACCTTTCGAATCGTTCAATACAAGTTGTATTGGATGGATTCAAGTCTGAAAACCACAAAATAAATGCTGGTGTGCCCCAGGGCTCTGTTCTATCTCCAACACTCTTTCTCATTTTTATTAATGATCTCCTGTCTGCAACATCTAATCCAATACATTGTTTCGCTGACGATAGTACTCTTAGCTTTTCATATTCGTTTTCAGATTCACACCCCTCTTCTTCGGATGTGGAACTGCAACGACAAAATATGATAAGCTCATTAAATTCCGACCTAAACAGCATTGTACAATGGGGAATAAGAAACCGCGTATAATTTAATGCTTCGAAAACGCAATGCTGTCTTGTATCGTTAAAGCGAAATATACCCCCCCTGCCATTATCCATAAATGGCACTTGCATCGAGGAAACTGAACATCTCGATATTCTCGGTATGTGTATCACCAACCACCTTTTGTGGAACGATCACATACGCGATGTCGCCAAAAATGCCGCAAGATGTTTGTTTTTCCTTAGGCAATGCAAGAAGTATTTCACCCCTTCTGATCTGGCTGTTATTTACAAGACTTATATACGTCCAAAGCTTGAGTATAACTCCCATATCTGGGCTGGTGCTCCTGCAACTTACTTAAGCCTCTTGGACAGTATTGAACGTAGAGCATTTAGACTGATTGGTGATATTACCATCATAAGATCATTTACGTCACTTGAACATCGTCGAAATGTTTCTTGTCTCACCCTCTTTTACCGTTATTTTAATGGTTTATGCTCTAGAGAAATAGCCAGCTGCATTCCTCCCCTTAAACAGTTCAACCGTAATACTCGCGCTTCTAGGAATGCTCATCAATATACACTCGAGCCCAACTTCGGTCGTACTGTCAAGTACAGAGATTCGTTCTTTAGCCGTACTATGCGAATGTGGAATGCCTTGCCACACTCTGTCTTTCCCAGCTATTGCAATATTCAGGAATTCAAAACCAATGTGCACCGACATCTCCTTTCAAACCCTCTTTCCCTTTCCTAGTGCTCACACTGTGTATTCATAATAAGGGTAATATATCCCTTTGAGTGTGCGCTTATTATAAAAAAAAAAAAAAAAAAAAAATTAAAAAAAAGTCGAACAATTTCGTTGTCAGATGATAATTAGATTTTGTGCAGATTTGTAGAATTGACAATCAAGAAATTGTCGGCAATTTTCATTGTCAATAAATGCACAGAAGCTACTTAGAAACCACATTTTTAACTTAAAGAACTTTTGAATGGCCAGCAGTGATTTGCATTACTGTTTATTAGCTTGGAGATTCATTGCTTAATTTTAGATTTTGTTCTGGATCAATGTTCAGATATAAAAATTGAATTGAATTGAAAGGGTGATTTATTGTCAGTGAAAAGTGACAGCTGTCAAATTTGGCAACAAAATGACACTGACTTCTTTCCAAAGATTGGAAATATACCTTGACAACAAAAAGAAGAGTTTATAATTTTAAAATGCTGGTGTCGTCAAGTAACTTGTTATAACTCAAAAGAATTAGTTTTCATTTTCTTTTCTCATAAATCAAGTACATATTTCTTCCCCAAGCCCTCTTCGAGTGGTAACCTTTTGTTTTTGTATGCAAAAAAAGTGTTGTTAACAAACTAGTAATAACCTTTCTAAATATATAATCAGTGGGTAGGTAGGCACTTTAGGCACCTAAGCTAATCGAACAAAATGTTGTTAAGGTAGGTTAAATGTTAAATGCCTCTGCGTTTGTGAAATGTTGGAATAGAGAAGTTCAAAAAGGAAAACGCATAATAATGGCACCGTATTATTATTCTAATTGGATTTTCTCTAATTCCAGAAACTTTCAAATTACCAAGTACGTTATTACAACTCAAAAACTGCACGAAGTAAAAGTAGGTAAAACAACAACAACATTTCGCTTCAAAACTTCATTCCCTTTATAATCACCCTAGTCCCGTCTCTCGTTTAATGCTAATCTATCTGCGTAAAGACCAACAACAACAAAAATTCAACTTCATTGTTCCTCTGCTCAAATCCCGTTTACCCTTTTATTTTTTTCTATTTTACTTGTTGCAAATTTTTGTCACCATTTTCTTTTTTGCAGTGTTTACTTTGTACTTGTCTAGCAACTGCTTTGAATAATTTTTGATCGCTACACATATCAGGGATGTCGTCGAGTGTTTAGTGTACCATATTTCCAAAAAACTGTATATTTTGACATATCTCAAGATTTAAACAAAGAATAAAACTCAAAAAATATTGGCACTACATTTTAGTCGATGAACTTCTTACTGAAACTCTTTTAGAATGCTAATAGGTTTAAGAAGATGGTTTACCTGCTTTTATAGTTAAGCTATTAGTGTCACACTAGAATTATACGTCACTTTGACAGTTAAAAATATTACTTGATTGGAAAAGCATTCTTTCTAATGTCTTACAATTTGAACAGGAAGTATCACAGTAAGTCAATTTGACAAAAGTTCGCTTATTGGCGCTTCAGTTATAGTTTCCAAAGAAATTTGCTTTTTTATCATTTACATAATTAGCCCTATCTTGAATTCCATCGTAATGGGAAATTTTTACGAATACTGAAAAACAAACTGTATCATGAAATCCGTTCGTACTGCAAAATTGTATGAGATTTTCCACTACGAACGGATTTAATGACACATTTTTTCCGGATTTGTAAAAATTTCCGATTGCTTTTGAAGTTTTCGAGAAGTTATAAGAAATTACAAGCAATATGTTTAAGAAGTCATTTTGACATTTATTAGATTTCAGGCATCTTAGGCATTAATTTAAATTTGATTTGTTAATAGACTTAAACACGACATAAGTTTTTTTCCAAGTTCCTACACAATTAAGGCTTTGAGGCTTAAAAGGTTTTAGCCCTCCCTTATTAATTGGATTCTCTTAAACTTCACAATTATTATTGAAATAAAGTTACTACTAAAATTGAGCGTACACTCATATCAAATCAAGAAATGTGTTATTTTTAATATCACGAGTCGACAAGCTTTTTTTACTAGATTCTTTACTAGCATAGAAATTGCAGTTTTCCAATGGACTTTGATGGCGTTAGTTTAAATCTGATTTCAAAATCAATGTAGGTAACACATTATCTAAATTTATGAAGTATTTTTTGTGCCGTTCTAAAAATCTATAATCCCTTTCTTCAGTATTCAGCTTAAATATTTATGTTATTTTACATAGTCTTCCAAAAATCTTTATATGTTTTTAGATTTCACTTGGCTAACAAAAATCTAAATGTACCGCTAAACTATTTATGCTAAAAGGGTTTTCATTTGGAAAAAGTAGAACGGTTTGAATGTAAGGTTCGTTCCGTTGTCTGTTGTCTAAACAATTTTATTATATCAAGTTTTTAAAATATTTTGAAAAAAATACGAGTAAGTGAAAACTGGTATTTTTTAAACTCGAGCAAATAGTTAAAATCAAAGTTTTGTTTTGAAATCAGCACTCAAATTTAACTCCAAAACCTATTTTTCAAAACTATGAAAGTATTATTATTAAGTATTATTAAGGTTAGGCAAACTAAGCTAATGGTCAAGTAATGAATTCCAGAAACTAAGTAAGATACTAAAATTGGCAGTTTGGCAGGGATGCCAAAACTAGACATGGCTCTATACAGCTTGTCCCTGTAGATGTTGTCATATACGGCCTTGAAATTGATGAAAAGATATTGGGTGTCAATTTTGTGTTCCTGGGTTCTTTCCAGGACCTGCCGTGATGTGAATATTTGGTCGACTGTGGACTTTCCTGGTCTAAAACCACACTAATAAGGACCTTTCAGGCTGTTGACGATGGGCTTTAGACGTTTACGTATTACGGCAGAGAAGATTTTGTAGGCGATGTTAAGTAGACTGATTCCTTTATAGTTGGTGTAGTTTAGAGGGTCTCCTTTTTTCAGGATCCGGCAAACAATACTGAGGTTCCATTCATCGGGCATGTTTTCTTCCGACCATATCTTGCAGATAAATTGGTTCATGCTCATATCCAACTTATTACCAGCTGCTTTAAAGAGCTCGGTATTCAAACCATCCGCTCCAGCGGCTTTATTTGGATATAGCAATCTTTACTTCGTCTAAGTCGGGAGGACGGGATTGTTGGCTTTCGTCGTCTATATCGAATGGGTCATCCTGCCTGAAAGCGGAATTCGGTTCGTCATGAAGTTCCACTATCGTCTTTGCAGCCTTCGATTCTAGGTTTATGTACCTGTGAATTTCATTTCACCTGTTCATAAAACTTTCGAACTTCATTCCTGCTTTTACACCCCTCAACATCTTTGACCGCACGCTTCTCATGCCCTCCCTTTTTCCTTCTGAGAAGTCGGTGTTCCTCTTGCCTCTTCTGCTCATAGAGCTCATGAGCAGCTCTCGTCCTTTTATGCAGCGCCGCTTTGCGTGCCAATTGTTTGGCTGCATTATCCTGCCGACATTCCTCATCAAACCAGGGGTTGCTTATTGGTGGTTTCTAGAAACCCAGCACATCAGAGAGGGCTTCTCTAATTGCATGTAGGCAATGTTGCCACTGATTTTCGATACATTGTGTTGGCGGCAGAGAACTTGGAAAGAGGCTACTTGTAACTCTGTCGGATAAGGATTTGGCGATCTCTGGCGATTGTAGCCGTTCGACGTTGTACCTTCTCCCAGCATCTCCCTGTTTTACCTTGGGTCTGCAAAAGCGAAGTGCTACATTGGCTACAACGAGGTAGTGGTCCGAGTCGATGTTAGCTCCTCAAAAAGTTCGGACATCCGATCGCAATATGGTCATTCTGGTTGAATATAGATTGAACTGGAGAAGTCCAAGTTCCTTTGTGGATCTATGAGCCTGAATCCGTTGTTGGAAGTGTTGTGTTGCAATGTGCTTTTCCCGATTATTCCACCAAAGATGTCTTCCCTTCCTAGATATCTTTTTTATTACATTTAAATTAACTTATTTGGGTCTGGTGAAAGGAAAATTATTTGAAGACAACCTAAACCGCAATTCAAGAAAGAAAACTTGAGTTCCATTGTTAAACATGGAGGACATGTTAAACATGTATGTTATGTTATAGAGATTTATCACTACAAGTGAAAAAGGAGCCTGAAATGAGCATTTCAGGACGTTCTTAAAAGAAATATGCTGTTGTCTTCATAAAACATTTACTTACAACAAGATAACAATCTTTAAAAAAAAACAAAAGTTTATTGTGAAAGAATGGTTCTTTTTAAACGCCAGAAACTAGCTTTCAAGACCATAACTCATTCACCGTAACTCAGTATCATTGAGCGTTTGTGGAAAGATTTCAAGTGAACGCTCCAGAACTGCAACCATAGCAACAAAACACTGACCGACAAAATCATACTTTATTAAAGTATTAAGTTGTCCTGAATTCGAATCTGAGCTTGTCTAAATTTGTCTATCACAAATTTTTTGAAATGCAAAACACAAAACAAAAATGAGTTTTCAAAATTCAACATACCTAACAACATACTTAACATTAAAAATGTATTATGATTTTGCAAAGTGTAAATCCTTGTCTTCTAGGTTCAACTTAAATTATTTTAGTATCTTACTTAACCCTAGAAAGATAATCATATTTTTTAGTGCGTGAATGATAATCATACTTAGAGATGTATGACACTTATTAAGCGCGTTTAAAGATGACAATTGATTTTTCATCATTATTTTGTATTTTAATTCATTTTATTTGGGTTATTTTAAGTAAAATGAATCAATAATTAAGTACAAAAGAAGTAAAATTTGAGCAAAATTAATAAAAAATCTGAACCACCTTTGAAAACAGAACGAATAAATTCTTTATTTTTTAAAGCAACTTTTGAGTTGACTTTAAGTCTTAATATTTGGTAAATTAGTTCATTGAGGGTTAAGCTAACTATAAACTATAAAATTTTTGAGAAAAAAAGTTTTTTCCCCACATACTTTTGTTCAGTGCACAAAAGTTTCATAAAAGATAATCATACGTCTCCCAGACGTATAACATAGTCATTACTGGCCCTAATGCATCTGCAGCGTGAATTTTAAGATGCACCATGCAAGCTCTGACCTAGTCCTGAGCAAATATAAAAAAAACTAATGTAATTGGGCTTATAATTGAAAAGATATAACAATTTTTCCCCGCGCCATACGTCCCGCAGACGTAGATTATCTTTCTAGGGTTAAGAACGGATTCTATAAAAGAACAAAACTTATTCCAAATCGTTTTGCCTTTTTCTGTTAAAAACTGTTTAAACGCTAATGGTTTCGTGTTTCATTCAGATTTTTGTAAGATAGCTGAAATCTAAGAACTTATAAAGATTTTTTGATATACTATAAATATTTTTGAAATACTATAAATATTGAAGGAATCTCCTTTCAACCCCTCTCTCCCTTCCCTAGTGCTCACACTGTGTCTACATAATAAGGGTAATATATCCCCTTGAGTGTGTGCTTATTATAAAAAAAAAAAAAATTGATTGATTTCGAAAGGCATTACCAATTCCACTGAAGAAAATCTACTTCGAATCTAAATGTGGATCTACAATTTATTTTTCTCACAATCTTACAACACTTTAAGATATGAGGCATAGAGTGCAGGCGGACTGTAATCCCAATATGCATTTATTGATAAAACCGCGATTTGAAAATTTAACGAAAAAGGAATGTTTGTTATTTTGGTCTAAGAAAAGTTTCATGCAGAAACGACGTTTCACCATTTTTGCATTGATTTTAAGTAAATTTAAGTAACATCACTTCTGCGTTGGAAGAAAATTTACTCTGACGATTTTGAAATTAAAAATTGATAAAACGAGGGCTACGCCACTTCTGCCTCCATGCCTCCATGCCTTATATGTTTTTACTTTGATCTCCAATTGTACGCTTATCTGTGTGCCATGTTTTTAAAGAATTTTGTTCCATTTGAGAATTTAAAAAATACTAAATGAGGGAAAATTGAAGATAAAATACCAAAAATATTGCATTTTTCTTCTTTCCTTTTGATAGATGTCATATAGTGTTAAAAAGCCCGATAAAAGTCCCCTAGAAGCACAAGTACCATACACTCCTTTATTATTCTCAGACGACATCTCTGTTGCATATGCAAAAATCGATGGTAAACAAAAAACATATGTTTTTTCTTCTTATTGGTGTGTAACTGTTGCTTCTTTGTTTGGATTTCGTAGATTTTACTCGCTTTACATATGCTCTCCTTTTTTGTTTTTGGTATCCTCTACCGTTCGTCGTATGTCGTTTGTCGTCCTCTTCTATACGGCACTATCAACCAACGCAAGAGCCAAAGACCGGTTGAGCTGGAGCTGGAAGAACTCCTGCTGCTGTTCGTGTTTATTCTTGTTTTCTTTTCGTTTCACACGTTTTGTTAATTATCCCGTTCGTTGGATTTGAATTTTTACAGAAAACACTACAACAGCAAGTTTATTTTCTAAACTCGATGAGTGGAATTGGTTTTGAGTGGGATTTTGTGGATTGCAATTGCAATTTATGTACTACAGTGCAGTGTCACTGTACAGTACAATTTTAATTTTTAGCGTTTATTTTAAAAGCCTGATTTTGAATTTTTGGGTGACTTTTTTTTTATTTTAGTTGGGGACCTACTCTACTGGCTGTTGGGATGGATAAAATGGCGAGCGTAGGTTTTTTTGAGAAAAATGTATGTAGGGGGCTTCATTTAGGTCAGACACTTCAACGACAACGACAACTGCAGTCTTTGAACTTTTTTGAATTTACAAAGTTTTTTTTTTCTCTTTTACGTGGGCATTTGACAAATAATGATTATCACAGCCGAATAGTTCAAAAGACTTTTTGGAAGGTTATACTTGGTGGATATTTAATAAGTCTTATAAGTGGGCTGGGAAGTATATTCTGATCAAAGATACAGGAGTTTCTTATCTTAGTTCTTGTCGAGGATATGTACATAACATTTAATATGTTAAGAATTTAGACTTATCAATAAATCAATTGATTTAGGCCCTGATACACTTAATTACATGGACTTTAAGCGTTCCCCATCTTGAAATTTAAACAAATCAATATTATGTACCTATGTACATACTTAGGAACAAGGTCTTTTATTTAACGTTTCCCATCTTGATTTTAAAACAAATATTATATGTGTTCAAAAGGCTATAGGGTAGAGAAACTTCGAGCACTCCCGGTAGTGAAACACTTTTTGAAAAAGATCGAGAACAATTTCTCAGGAATTCCATTTTAACTGTTCGAATATAGGAAACTGAACATATTTATATACAAGTTTCCTATTAGAACACTTGTCAAAATTCTTTTCTCTCGTCAAAATAGTTTTCTCTCGTTCAAGCTTGAAATGTTATACGAAAATTTTATAATTTGTACGTTTTTCTAACTCAGAGCAGAGCACTGAACAGACTTATACATATAAACACTCTGGAGAAATGAGCCGTCAAAAGCTTAAGAATTTTTGATCTATCTCTTTCCTACAACACGAAACAAAACGTGAAGTCATCTACGCTCAGCTTTTAACTTCATTAGTGCGGTTATTTGTTTTAGAGCTCGTTAGACCTGTGGCAAAATTAACGAGGTTAGAGCCATTTCGTCGCGTTCAGAAAGGACATCAAGACTTTGATTTTCATCTCGGAAAGTTCGTCAAGTTTTTCCAAGAATGTTCTTCTGAAGCTTGACATTGTGGGACTGACCAGGACAGGATATTTAACAAAGCTATGACAGTGAGTGTTGTGAGAGACACCATCTTCCTAAATTTAATACTGTCCGTTAGACTGTTTCACAAATTGATAAAACTTTTCCCTTCAAAGTTCCAAAAGGATTATTTGCCTTACCGAACATGAACATGAACAGACTGTTCATTTCCATCAATGCCAATATGACCAGGTAAGAGTGGCACGGAGTTTGATGTTGTAGCTGGAGAGTTCATCCTGACATCGTTGGACCTGTATAAAGGATGTTGCGGCCGATTTGATAACCATAATAGCGGCCTGTCTATCGTAGCAGATAGCCGTGTTTCTATTTCGGTTTAAGTTTGATTTGATCATTTTGAATTCTTCTCTGATTACTAGTAATTTCGCTTGAAAAAACTTGCACTATCAGGTAGCCGAAAAGACTTACAGATTTTTAAGGACTCAGGGAAGATTTCCGTCTCAGTTTCATATTCTATCTTTGACACGTCAGTAAAGATAGTTGTATGGTAGTCTTTCGTAGCCATGCCATCTCCCTAATCTTTTCTGGGACGCAAGTCCCTATAAAGTGGGTGCAGTCGTGAGTCACATTTTTAGTGATGGATCAGAACGTCCAATACAATACGCCTCACAGGTCACAGACATTATCCGAAGTTCAACAACGATACAGTCAAATCGATCGTGAAGTTTATGCCATTATCTTTGGAATTAAAAAATGTTATCAATACGTTTGGGGACGTACTTTGGTTACAGACAATAAACCTATTTCACAAATTTTTTCAACTAGAAAAGGGTTGCCAACATTATCAGCAACGCGTATGCAGCATTATGCAATTTTTTTTGGAATCCTTTAACTATAAAATACGATGCAAGCGATCGAAAGAAAATGGAAATGCGGATGCGTTGTCCAGATTACCGATTAAACAAACAAATAATACCATTGAAGAAGTCGACCACTTGGAAGTGAATGCAATCGAAAATTTACCAGTGTCAGTAGTAGAATTGGCAGATGGTACCCAAAAAGACAAAACAGTTTGAAAATTGATTCAAGCTTTGAAATTTGGTCAAGAATGCGAAACAAGAGATCGTTTTGGAATCGAACAAACCGAATTAGCACTACAGAGGGGCTGTTTGATGAGAAACATAAGAGTTTAACTTTAAGAAATCGAGTTCTTAACGAGCTACATTCTGCGCATTTCGGTATGACCAAAATGAAAACTCTTGATCGTGGACTAACATAGATAAAGACATAGAGGCGATGGTGATGAATTACTCAAACTGCCAATCAACGCCACCCGAGGCTAAATTAGTACGACCAACACACAGTTGGGAAACACCATTTAAACCTTTTGATCGAGTGCATGCAGATTTTGCTGGTCCGTTTATGGGGCAGTACTTTTTTTTTTATTAGTAGATGCTTTTTCGAAGTGGCCAGAAGTGCACATTTAATAGAATATAACTGCTGAAACTACAATACGAAAATATCGAGAGATATTTTCTACTTTTGGATTACCAATCACATTTGTTTCTAATTGGGGACCCCAATTCATGTCATCAGAATTCCAAGAATTTCTAAAACAAAATGAAATTTATCATAAGCGTGAAGCACCTTACCATCCAGCGACGAATGGTCAAGCGGAGAGATACGTCCAGACAATAAAAAATAAATTGAAAGCCATTAAGTGCAATCGTAACGAAATTGGCAAAGCTTTGAGCAATATTTTGATGTCCAGTCAACGTCTGGCTCTCGTAGCGTTAACATCTCGTTTTTTCTGCTTCTTTTTTCTAAGTCAACGTCTGGCTCTCGTAGCGTGAACTTATCATCTCATTTGCGCTTTTTTCTTTTTCTTTTTTGCTTTTATTTTCTCGTGGTTAAATTTTCACAAACAAGTGTTTTTTAACCTACGGCATGGGCCCATCGCCGGGGCCGAGGAAGAAGACCGAAGGCTACTACGATGTGCTTTGTGATGACATATCGCTGGAGCCTCGGCCGAAAAAACAAAAACAAAAACTTTCTAGTTTTGACGAATTCCCAGAACTACCAAACACCTCCACTCATAAAAACCCTAAATTCGTAATTATTTCTCCTACTGATCCTAAACAAACACCAATCACTTCGGTGAGTATATTCTTATTAAGAAAATTTATAGACTCAGTAAGCACTGAGTATGAAAATATATCGCAACTTCGAGATGGCAGTATTCTTATACTAGCCAAAAATAAAAAATCTGCAGATAAATTTCTTAAAATTACTAACTTGGCAAATCAATGCCCTGTGAATGTTGCCTTACACAAAACCTTAAATTCTTCAAAGGGCATAGTCTATGCTCCTTGTCTAATTAACGTCAAAGAATCAGAAATTATTTCTGAAATGAAAGCTCAAGGCGTGATTGATGTGTATAAATTTACGAAAACAATTGACAAAACTATCCAACCAACAGGCTTAGTCCTATTCACTTTTGATTTATATCAAACTCCACAAACAGTAGAAATTGGCTGGTACAAAAAGTCAAAGAATATTTCCCCTCTCCAATGAGGTGCCGCAATTGTCAGCTTCTTGGTCACACCACTAAGCGATGTTCTAAAAGCACAATCTGTGAAAACTGCAATCTCCCCCCTCACAATCCCTTGGAATGCACACGCATCATGTACGCAAACTGCCTTGACAAACACCCATCCAACTCAAAATCATGTCCAAAATATGTGCAAAGTAAGGAAACTCTTAAAATTAAAACAAAAAATAAGTGCTCCATGGCTGAGGCAAAACGTCTTTACAGCCAACAAACATCAACTCAAGCCTTTTCTTTAACAAAATCTTACTCCGAAAGAGCTAAACAAGCTACCGAGACCCCTCCCCAAATACCCTCCCGCAACAAACCAATTAATTCTATACCCTCAATAGTCAACTCTGCAGATCAGACAAACAAACAACAGCAACCCAACATCATTTCAAATTCTTTCTCTTCCCATTCTTCTTCTCTTTTAGTTAAATCAGATGAGCCCATGCTCTTCGACTCTTCTTCCCAGACAAATCAAATCGAAACAAATTTACCATCCCATTTACCTCTCTCCAAATTCACCACACCAACTGACACTACACTACAATATCACACATCATCAACGACAACAACAACACCCTTATCTTCTATTCAAAATCCAACTTCTGAAAGAAATTTTTCACAAAATAACGATTCATCACAAAAAAATCAAAATTTAAATGTAACTTCTAATTCAAAAACAGATAAATATGAACCCGCATAACTCTAAACAACTATCAGCAAACAATACGTCGATGCCTTTACTTGCTGTGGGGAATACAGACCAATCCACCAGTGGCTGGAGCTGTCGCCTCCATAGCAAGTGCAGGCATCGACACGTACATAATCACCATAACAACAACAATACTAAATCTCTCTCCAACAATTATCTCACTATAATGCAATGGAACATGAAAGGTTTCATTAACAACGCCAACGAGCTTAATCTTTTAATCAGAGACCACATTCCAGACATAATATCCATACAAGAAACTCACTTTCCAACTCAAGCTAAACCTAAAGCACCCAAACCATACATCGGGTACTTCAGCAATCTTCCATGTAATATCACTGCAAAGCACGGTGTTGCTTTGCTTATTAAAAATAACATTCCTCACACACACATCCCAATTCGATCTAACATTATCGCGACAGCATTGGAAATCCGTATGGATATTAGATTCACCATAATATCTTTGTACATTCCATCCGATCAAGCGTTTAGTAAAAGCGATCTTGAAAATATTATTCATCAAGTAAATCCGCCGTATATTCTTACTGGCGACGTTAACTCTTGGTCTGTTCTTTGGGGCTCCCCCAAAACTAATACACGAGGATCAATTTTCGAGGAATTTATAACTAATTCCGACCTTGCAATTCTTAACGATGGATCCCCAACCCATTTTTCTACCCACGGAACATTCACACATATTGATCTTACCTGTTGCTCGGCTGAAATTTTACCTAAAGTATCGTGGTTCATTCTAGATGATTTACATAATAGCGATCATTTCCCTATTTTTACCAAATTAGCCTTATCATCATATACTAGCAACAGTAACAAACATATTGTAAAATATAAGACTGATCATGCTAACTGGGAAAAATTTAGAAATATAATCAATCTTAGGTTATCAAAACAGCAATATTCTTGTGTAAATAGAGAAGCCTCAGTATTACTTAAAGGTATACGTAGCGCTGCTAATGACTCTATACCCCAATCCTCACCTCTCAAATCCAAACGAAACGTGCCGTGGTGGAATCCGGAACTTGCTAGACTTAGAGCAGTAAAAGTTTTAACTTGGAGGGCTTTTAAGAAAAATCCTACTCAAGTTAATCTAATAGCATATAAAAAAGCCAATGCAATTTTTAGAAGGCATCTAAAGATCTGTAAATTGAATTGCTTTGAAAATTTCACAGCCCAAATTAATCCAAATACACCCACGAGCAAAGTTTGGCAAAATATAAGATCCATAACAGGCAACACAACCACTAAAAACATAGTTTCCATCACAACTCCAAACGGCACTATTTGTTCAATAAATGAGATATGTGACATTTTTGCTAACACTTGGTCGGATAGCTCCAAAGACTCAAATTTTTCTTCTATCTTTAAACAAACAAAATCTGAATCCTTAGCCTTAACCCCAGGCCACCCAACAAATTCATCCGCAAAACATATCGAAAAAGATATTTCTTTAATAGAATTTGAAAGCTGTTTGTCAAGGGTAAGTGGGAAAACACCTGGCAGAGATAAGATTTCCTACCCAATAATCAAAAACCTACCAGAAGCAGTCAAAGTTAGACTGATCGGTCTTTATAACAACATTTTAGATAAAGGAATTATACCCCAAAGTTGGAAAACAGCATGTGTTGTGCCGATTCATAAACCAAAAAAAGAAATGGATAAAGTTGACGGATACCGTCCTATTTCCTTGCTACCATGCTTATCAAAAATTTTAGAAAAAATAATAGCCACCCGTATCCTTTGGTTCACTGAATCAAAAAATCTTATGAGTTTAAAACAAGTTGCATTCAAACCTAAAAGAGGTTGTATGGACGCTCTACTCCACCTAGATCATGTAATATAAAATGCGCTATCCGCAAGAAATCACGTTTCTATTCTAGCACTCGATTTCGAGAAAGCTTTTGATCGCCTAGGAATTCATCTCGTGTTAAAAAAAATTAAGGAATGGGGAATTGGTCCTAAAATGTTCAAATATATTAAATCCTTCCTAACCAACAGAAAATTCTGTGTCAAAATTGGCAACACATTTTCAAAAACAGTATCCCTTGAGAATGGAATCCCCCAAGGATCCCCTCTCTCGGTTATTCTCTTTGCCATCGCTTTTGATGAGCTTAGCATTTTAATATCTAAATATAAGGATTTAGATCATTGTGTATACGCCGATGATGCATACATTCTATGTAAACACAATGACCTTAACCAAACAAAAATAATTTTCTCCAACCTACTTAAAGAAATAACCGAATGGTCTTCAATGTCCGGCTCTAAATTATCTTTAGAAAAATGTAAAACACTTCATGTTTGTCGTAAAATTAACTGTCAAAATTTAAATATATCTCTTGATAATATAAATATTGAAAATGTTGTTAATCTAAGTATACTAGGTCTTATTGTTAACAATAGATACAACTGGAAACCACACTGTTACGCTCTTAAAAAATCACTAGCATCTAGGCTCAACATTATTAAGTATCTTTCCTCAAAAAAAGCAACGTTCATGTAAACACTCTCTGTTATATCACCAAAACTTTAATACTAAGTAAGATAGATTATGCTTTAGCTATTTATGGTTCTTGTCCGAAATCTACAAAAAATATATTCAAACCATCTTATCATCAAGCCGCTAGAATAAGCATTGGAGCTTACACCACAAGCCCTATCAAAAATATTCTTGTCGAAGCCGGACTTCCCACAGTTGAAGAAAGATATTTAGAAATGGCACTAAAACTTACTGTCAAGTTATGTTTTCAAACTGGATCAATAATCGACAAAGATGTTGCCCTAGCTTTAAAACACAAACGACAAAGACGAATTCCTTCAGCTATACAAAACACAATAAAAATGGCAAACAGTTTTGAAATTCCTTTCAAACGATTTACTAAGTACACGCCTTCCACACCACCCTGGAACCTGAATACATCGTCCATCCTACTACACCTGCATGATTTTCACAAAGAATATACCAGCAATACAATTTATAAAATGTTATTTCTCGAAACATTCAATGACCTTACATCTAAAGGTTGGACATTCCTTTACACTGATGGTTCAAAAACTCCCGTTAGTACATCCTTTGCAGTAACAGCGCATGTTGGATCAACTATCTTTCAAGGCATCCTTCCAAATACAGCTTCAGTATTCTCAGCCGAAGCTCAAGCCATTTATGAAGCAGTTAAAAAGTTTTCACATACTAGAGGGAAATGGATTATCTGTTCTGATAGTCTTTCTGTTTTAAAAGCTATTTTGAACACTAAACATGAATCCATTATAATTGCTAAAATTCGAGATATGATCATAAAAACACCTTCTAAGATCAAGCTTATGTGGACTCCTGGTCATGTTGATATTGAAGGAAATGAACTCGCTGACAAGTCTGCGAATTTAGCCCACAACTCCCCAACATTTCTATTTGAATCTTTCACTAGAAAAGATTTTAATGGATTAATAATAAATAAAATAGGAATTTCTCGACAGAGAGATTGGTATCGTTATATACACCATTACCAAGAAATTAACCCCAACAGAATAAAACCAATTTTCCCTTACAATACTAAAAAGCTTAAAATAACCAATTTCATTCGGCTGCGTATTGGGCACACCCACATTACTCATCAACACCTTTTAAAAAAGGAGCTTCCACCGATATGCCCAAAATGCAACAACTCCATCACATTAAGTCATCTATTGGGCTCATGCTATCTTTCCGAAGATCCTCAAGGGACCAACCAGCACCAATATAACATCCTTCAACTTCTTCAAGATCCAAATAAAAACAATATTGAATTAATAGATAAATTTCTTCTCAAACACAAAATAAAAATCTAATTACATACATATATAACCATAAATACATCAATCATACATGCAACATATTATTTTTATTATACATTTATATTATATATTATAAAACTATCAAGCATAACTTATGGGTTTTTTACCCTTTTTATTAGAGCCGAAAGTAATTTGATGCTAGCGCTCTTAAGAAAATTGTTAACAATAGATTTTAATTTATTGTCAATATTTATAAATAAATAAATAATAAATAAATAAATAATTTTGATGTCGTACCGCCGAGCTATTCATACAGAAACAGGTAAATCACAGGCTATGATTATGTTTGGACGTCAAATAAGATCAAAACTTGATTTGATGTTGTCAACATCACCAACTAAAGTCAAACCAAGAAAATTAAGTGCACCAAAATTTGATATCAATCAGCGAGTAGCAGTGCATGATTATTTATCGGGGGAAAAATGGAAGTTTGGTCGAGTAACTGAAATTTTCGGTAAGTTACATTTGAACATTAAAATAGACGATGGTCGTATATGGAAACGACATGTTGACCAAATGAGGAGAATTGGTGAACACATCGAAAAATCTCCAATAACATTACCTGAAGAAACGGACGGAGATAGCGAAGATGAAATAATAGATTCTAAGGAAACTTAGGATGTTAGTTTAGCTGAGACATCAGACCAAATCGAAAGGCCAAATTTGTCAGAATCCGCATTAGTCCAAATTGATAAGCCAAATATGTCGGAGACCTCTGCCAGAAGAGCTGTTGTATCTGAACAAGGAACTATTAGTATCTTAATCTAATACTCAACTGTATATAAATATTTACATTTCTCAATCAAGTTAGCAAACTATGTATATATTATTATTTGTCACTCTGATTTTATATTTTTCACTAATAATCACTTTTTTTGTACAAACGTGAAAGAAAAAAGACGTATCTTAAATAAAGCAATTTAATTCTTTTGTAAAAGGAAGGAAAGAAGGATTTTCTTTATTTTTTATAATACAATACGAATATATCCGTTAAGATGATCTTGGCTCAAATTAAGCTCCAAGAATATTGCCGCATGATGGTTAGTGCGTAGGACTGTGATGCTAGAGGCTTTGGGTTTAATCCTTGCCTATGCTACCTAAAGTTTTTTTTCCACGAGTACTGCTTATTGCGAGGAATTGACAAATCCTCCAAGAGAAATTTTGTCATGAAAAATACTTTCTCAAATGAACCGTTCGGATTCAGTATAAAAACTGTAGGTCTCCTCCATTCCTGAAATACTCGCACACAGGAATAGTTGAAAGTTGTAAGTCACTAAGTCCTAGTTCCTTATTTACGGACTGTTGCACCACCTAATTTTTGTTTGTCAGAGTTTTGAAAAATCCCTTTGGAAGGCCCTTAAATTTACAGAAAGGTCATAACGTTTAAATATCAAATAATTTCCTCTAAGCTAAATAACAATTATGTATATTTAAAAGTCAAAGACCAACAAATTGATTGAAAATAAAAAAACGAAAAATCATATCGTCATCAATTTCATGCTCTTGTCAATATTTCTATTATGATTATTTTGGAGCGAAATTTAATCCACTTGAAATAACTAAATTATGAGCTATCTGCCATCTAATAATTTATTAAAATTATAACACTAAACCTATCAATCATCTTTTCTAATAATCTTACTTCCAAAACGACGACGAACGTAGATACGCCCGCCCTCTCGCCCCCATCATAATTCATCTCAAGATTCAAATTATACTTAAGGCATCTCTCATAGACAAAGATCAACCATTTAAGACTGCCAATTACCCATCCCCAGATCATTAAACCAAAGTCGAGTGGAGGAGATAAATTTCTATCTCCATATACCAACCTATCTGATGAAAGTCGAGTCCGTTCAAATTTAAGTCTTCTTTTATTTTTGTTTTGTCCCCTCAACGTACAAATAGTCCAACAAATAATAATTTTTAAATCAAAACTTGGACGAACGAACCAACCAAATTACTCTCAATTGAAAATCATGTAGTTGGGTTCCCCCCAGTCTCGATTCGGTATTCATCTTAATCTCTCTCATCAACCTTATTTGGAAGCTAGAAGTTCTTAAAAGAAACCACTGAGGCCACCATCAAGAAGGAGAGAGGGTGTTAAGTTGGAAGTAACTTTTGCAAAAGAAAAGAAAGCCTTGCACAAAAACCCACGACCACGACTGACGACGACCAGTTTTAAAATTGTGTTTCTTTCATCCAATCATTTAATCATTATCGCTCCATAATTGGAAGAAATAGAAGATACCATCTATCTTATTTTATAAGAGAGCAAAGTTTCTTGAGATAGATCTTGATTGCACCACGACCACGACCACACTACGTCCAAAGAATTTATTGGAATGGCATTCGGTGGTAATAACAATGAAACATGATGCTGGCAGATGGCCATGTTTTGATAGAATTGGTGGTCTTTCTACCTAACGTCAACCTCCTTTTTCCCCTTCCCATAAACCTCCTCCAACTTCTTTTCTATATAAACTTGTTTTTATTATAATTTTTATTTTTTGATGAAAGATTTTTAAATTGAAATTAAATGTAACTAATTTTTTATATTTCTATCATATAATTTCAGATATCCTGTTTTTGAAATCTTCATCAACTGCGATAAATTGCCAATTATTTTGTGTTTTTGATCAATCAGTGTAGATTAAAGTGTTTTTTTTGTGTGTGTACCGGAAAGGATATTAAAAAACATCATCATGGTTCAAACAGCTGAAAACTCAACAAATGTGGAACAACCAACAACTGTTGATGAATCAAAAGAAGGTGAGTGGTGATTTTGTATTTAATTTTCTCCAACTATTTACAATTTTATGTTTTCTGAAGATATGTCAAAGTAGAACTTATTCAAGTCTGAAAGGGATTATTCTTCTTAGGAACGCAATTAGTGTCTTTAAAGACGGAAAACTTTAATTATAGTTCTCATTCCCCAACATCAACCCACTCCACTCCTATGCGTCTCACATAACAATAAGAGGATGAGACAGAAAATGGAAAAAATAAGGATTCTAATTATGTTTCTTGATGTTGTATGATAACGTCGATACTTTCCTTCTGTCCGTCCCTCCCTTCCCGTCCATTCTTCGGTTGATCAGCGTTGTCATCGTTGTCGCCATTTCCAATTATTATTGTTGTGTATAACAAATGTCATTTGTGATTTAATTTTATTCTTGAATCCCTTAAGTATATTCTATAGCATAGATAGATGTCCTATTGTATATCCTTCTATAGAGCCATTCCAATCCCACATACGAGAGCCGCGCAGCCACCGCCAAAAGCAAATCTGAGAGATATCTATTTATATATTATATCTCCGATTTAATGCAATAAAAAAAGAAGATACAAAAAAGGACATCACATAGATAATACATTAACCTCTCTCTGCTTTCTATACATAGTTTACAGCCATAGTCAAAATAACAGGAACATAACTTAATTTTTGGGAAATTAGTTTCAACTTTTTTTTTTTATAAATTACAGACACTCAGTATACCCGTAGCGTGATGGTTAGTGCGTTGGACTGTAATGGAAGGGGTCTTGGGTTCAATCCTGCCTGTGCCACCTAACCCCGGGTACTGCCTCTTGCGAGGAATTGACAAATCCTCCAAGACTAATTCTTGTCATGAAAAAGTGCTTTCTCAAATTTTTCCGTTCGGAATCGTAGGTTCCCTCCATCCCTGACAACAGTACTCGCACATAGGAATGGTTGAGAGTTGTAATTCACTAGGCCCTAGTTCTCAACGGACTCAAACTTGTTTTAGGGACGAATGCAGGCTTTGTAAATTACCGCCAGATCAGAAGGGGTGAACAAATTTCTTGCAACGTCGGAGAAATCCTAAGCACCTGGCAGCGTTTTTGGCAATATTAATCGTTCCATAAGAGGTGATCTGTAAGACTATAATACACATACCGAGTACTGATAGTTGATTGGTTTCCTGGATGCAAGTGCCACTCATAAATAGCGGCACCGGGGGTATGTTACGCTTTAACGACAGGAGATAGCATAGAGTTTTCGAAGCATTAAAGTAGTATTCACATGAGCGCGACCAACGAACGACGAATGAATTACAAAATTTGAGTTTATATACGTTTGAAGACATATTTCCACACAAATTCTTAATAAAACGATAGCAATTTAGTGTCTATTTGATTTATGATACATACTTTTACTTTTCAATATCGTATATTAATAAATTTAAGAAAACAAATTTATTCGTCGCGAAAAAAATTATGGTTGATACGAACTATCAAACTTTATTCGCGTTCCACATTATCCACACTTGCAACGAATAAAATAATCGCGCGTACTTAACCTAAAAAAATCATTCTTGGTTTTGTTTCAGAGGTGAATGGTGTTTGGCTGTGGCTCCTTGTCAAACTTCATTCGCGACGAATTAAAAACTCTCATGTGAAAGAATATTCAAAATCGACGAATATTCGTTCATTCGTTGGTCGTTGGTCGTGCTCATGTGAATTGTGCTTAAATTCTACACGGTTTTTGATTCCACATTGTACAATGTTGTCAAGATCAGAATTTATTGAGCTTATCATACACTGCCATTGGTAGTCCACATCCAAAGAACAAGGATGAGAATCTAAAAACGAATATAAAAAGCAAAGAAAACTGTCATCAGCGAAGCAATGTAGTGGGTTAGAAGTTTCAGACAAAAGATCAATTATGAATATAAGGAAGAGAGTTGGAGAAAAAACGGAGCCTTGGGGCACACCAGCGTTTATATTGTGGATATTTGAACCCGTCCAATACTACTTGAATTGAACGGTCCGAAAGGTAATTTCTAAACCAACAAAGAAGGGATGAATCAATACCAAATGCACGCATTTTCGATAAGAGAGCTTGATGCCAAACTATCAAATGCCTTTGAAATATCAAGTGCAATAATCTTACTTTCTCCAGAAAGATGTAAAGGTTTGTTCCACTGTTCGGTGAGATAAACCATGAGATCACCAGTGGACCTATTGCTAAGAAAGCCATTATGTCGGTCATTAAGAAGCTTCAGTTCTTCAAGATATTTCTTAAGCTGAAAATTAATCAGCGTTTCCATGACCTTGGAAAGGAGGGACGTATGTTTGACGTTATCCGATAGTTTGAGGGGGAGGATTATTCTTCTTTTTTAGGGACAGGCTGGACACATCCAGTTTTCCATTCATTCGGGAAGAGACCTCTAAAATAGGACAGATGGAAAAGCTTACGCAGTGGTTTTGCCAGCGTTAAGGAACACCACTCAGAACAATAGGGGGAATACTATACGGGCAAGCGGAGTGCGAAAGAAGATTTGCCCCATAAAATCGTTTACGCTCTCAAAAACATTAGGCCTCAAGAACAGGAGGACTAAAAACTCTCAGGTAGCGTCTAATTAACAGCAAACTGTGCTGCAAGCAAATTGGCTTTATCAATCGGGCTTACATAGGGAATGTCATTGTGGACGAGCGGAACCGAGGATAACATGGTGTTTCGTACATAAACAGAGGTTATTAGAGACAAAGAAGTAAGTTTGTACTGAGGTAAGCCGGTAATAGTTCAAGCAAGCTAGGAAGGTATGCAACGCCCATACTCGAAGGACCAAATATATTCATGACCAAAAATTACGGAATGTCCCAAAGACAGTAAACATTTTTTTTTAATTTGTTAAAAACTTATGAGGATGATACTCCATGTCAATGATACTCCATTTGTTAGCTCTCTCGAGAAATCTAAACCCTTTGCTACGCAGTTCGCCGCCAATTTAACGCTGGCCAAAGAGTGTTATACTTCTATGGGACCAATCTTCTTACGCACTCATGCTGTGGCGAGAGTCCTTAGAAATATTAACACACATAAATCCACTTGTCTGGATGGTATATATAAAAAAGGAGAATCTTCTTCACCCTCTAATTACTGACCTATTGGACTTACGTCTCTTCTTTCAAAGGTCATAAAAACTCTGATTAATTCACAGTTCGAGAAATGTCTCGAAAATCGATTTTATTTTTAATGACTAACAGTACGGCTTTCGTAGCTTTAGTTACACGGGTAAAAAATTTTACATCGTTTTGGAGAAAGTAAGATTAATGAACTTTATATTTCAAAGGTATTTGATAGAGTTTGGCATCAGGCTCTCTTATCAAAAAAGCGTGCCTTCGGTTTTTATCAATCCCGTTTTAGTATATACTTTTTCGACCGTTCAATACAAGTACTATTGGAAGGGTACAAGCCTGAAACCCGCAAAATCAATTCTGGTGCGTCACAATCTCCAACACTCTTCTTATTTTCATTAATGATCTTCTGTCTGCAACTTTTAGCCCAGTTAATTGTTTCGCTGACACTAGAACAATTAGCTTCGTTTTCTTGTAACGTTTAAGCTTGCCATTATCGAAGACGCAGAGCATTTAAATTGATTGGTATTTAAATCATCATTGGTTCATTTAAGTCGCTTGAACATCTTTGTAAAGTTTCTTGTCTCACCCTTTTCTTACCTCTTTGTAAAGTTTCTTGTCTCACCCTTTTCTTACCGCTGTTTTAACGGCGTATACTTCTTCCCTTAAAAAGTTCAACCGTAAATACTCTCTATTCTTGGAATGCTCATCAGCAATAGACCTATGTTCTGTTAAAAGAGATTGTGTAACAAGAAATCTGGAAGCATACTTCAACTAATCGAACCATCTATTTCTCCTAAAAACGTCAGAACTGGTAGTTTATTTTCCAAGTAATGGTATTACTGAGAATGTTAACTGAGGACAAAATCTCTTAGATCCTTAAAATTATATAGCAGAGCTACCTCTAATTTCGTCAAAACTCTTTTATGTCAGCAAACAAACAATGCAAATGTAAGAAAAGCAAAAAACTTGTTTAAACGTTGCTGCGAATAGTCTTGTGTCTTGCAGAGACTTTAAATCCTTTTCCCGTAAGCTTCTAGTATTAGGTGGATGTAAGCCCTCTCTTGTTTCAAGTACGAGTGTAGATGTCCTTAAAACTTATTGTATAAACCTCCTATGATCAGTTCTTATTTTCAGCAATAGGAGTTGAATGAATTTTTATTTTCTATTTCTACATTGCTAAGCGGTATGTTACCAACAAGTATCAGTTTTTTGCTTTTTTTTTTGTAAATTTTAAGACCGCGTTTGACAGTGTTAACAGAAGCTCTCTAGTATATAAACTTTTACATATCGGTCTTTTTTCTAAGTTCCTTAAAATATGCAAGCAAGGGATCACCAATACTTTGTCTGAATTTTTCGACATCATACCAGGTGTTACCCAAATTAATTGATGATTAAATCAAAGTCTTTGATGATGCCACCAAAATCCTTTGTGATGGAGTGAGGGTGTCTTATATTGATGGTGCTCTTCGCAAAAGATCTGGTCTTAATTGCTGAATCCCCTTTTCACTTTAGGTCCCTATTTATCCACTTAAAAACTATTGCCTGTGGGATCTACAAAAACCGGTAAATTCAAAATAATGATTTTTTTAATCTATAAGCAGGAAGGCTTTACCTCAAAATAAGTGGTTCCCTGGGTCGGACTCCATGGAAATTACGAATTATAATATAACAAGTAACTTTGCGTTCCCATTATAAGGAAAAGTCTTTTCTACGAAAACCAGCATTATTGGCACAGGTTTGCTGAAGAATTAAAAGATGTACAACACTTCCTTTTGAAACGTATCTTTTTCTGAAGCCAATGATATTTTAAACGGTAATGATGTTTGAAAGGTATCTTTGAAACAGGAAATATACATTCTTCCTTCAGAAAGTCAATAATTTTCCCTCTATACAAAAAGGGTGATGCCAGTATCGCTTTCAACTATCGTGGGCTCTCCTTTCTGGACACGCTTTACAAAATATTTACAACAATTCTGCTTAGGAGGCTCACTCTCTGGATTGAAGAGAACAACATACTCGACGAATACCAGGCTGCATACAGAAAACAATATAGTACAGTTGACCAAGTCTATAACCTTTCTTGTATCGTCCAACTTCAGCTGAGCCAGAAGAAAAAGCCTTACGCTTTCTTTGTAGATTTGCCAGCAGCGTTTGACAACATTAACAGAGAAGCTTTGTTTTACAAATTATCAAAGATAGGCGTCTCTACAAAACTGGTGTCTATTATACGTTTATTGTACAAAGATGCGACTGCTACAGCCTGGGATGGAACTAGTACGTCTAGCTTCTTCCAGACATCCAAAGGAGTCAAACAAGGATGTGTACTGAATGCCCTTCTATTTGTACTATTCCTAAACGATCTACACTTAGAACTTCCAACTGATGTTTTGTTATACGCGGACGACATAGTTCTTCTTTCTGACAGACTTAGTACCCTACAATCGATCATCGATAGCTTCGGCAGATATTGCAAAATTTGGAACCTTACTGTCAACTTAGAAAAGTCTGAAATAGTAATTTTTAGGAACGGAGGTAGAAGAACAGCAGCTCAAAAATGGTATTTCAACAATGGTGAGATAAAGATAACTAATCAATACAAATATCTTGGCGTTTACTGCTCTTACAACATGTCCTGGTCATATCACTTAACAAAAAGGCTTACATTATCAAAACACTCAATCAACTCGACATGGTCGAAATTTGTAAAGAACAAGATTGTTACTCACTCTGCTAAATATAAAGTGCACGATGCAGCAACAAAGTCAATAATGCACTACTGTGCGCAAGTGTGGGGATACAAGGAAAACATTCAAACTGAAAAACTACAACGGTTCTTCATCAAAAGATGCTTTGCAATACACATCGAAACTGGTCTTCCAAAGGCTTTCCTAGGTACATTAAAGATACATCTGTCATACATACGTAGATTGATGTTAATGCCACGTAACCGCTTACCGCGTATCCGCTCTGAAGCAGTCATCGAGAAAAATATTTATTGGGTTCGGACTTTTCCAAGAAATGGAGATTGATTTCAGTCCCGAAACTCCAGTTTCAGAATGGAATCAAATGCAGAAATGGCTGCTGACGAAGCTAGTAGAAAATGCAATGCAATGAAGCCACAGTTTCACGACGAATATTGCAATCTTTTGTATGCGGAAGTCCCGAATTACTTTGAAGATAATAATGTCCGTGACATGATCAGCTTAAACTTCAAACCAAGGTGTGGTCTTTGGAACTTAAATGCTAAAGCTTTCCGCAACGACTCTATTGGCCTATGCACTTTATGTAATCAGGATGCGACAGAAAATACTTACCACTTCATTGGTGTGTGCCCCATATTTAGAGGATACCGACAAACATATCTTGGAAATGTAACTTTTGATCGGGCGACATTCTTAAATATTTTAAATGGATCTTGATACCCAAAAATCTACAATTTTTTAAAAGACTCGCTTAAATATCGTAGTTTAATAATAAACGAATTTTGTTAAACTTGCTAACCTTTGCTTTAATTTAATAAACTATTTTTTTGAACCTGACAGACGACTTAAAAACAAGTTATTGTCATAATTAATTTTGAATACCAGTCTAATAATGTTTTTGTTAAATTTTTAATGGAAATAAAATTATATTATCTATCTATCTATCTATCTATCTATCTATCTTTCTATCTATCTATCTATCTATCTATCTATCTATCTATCTATCTATCTATCTATCTATCTATCTATCTATCTATCTATCTATCTATCTATCTATCTATCTATCTATCTATCTATCTATCTATCTATCTATCTATCTATCTATCTATCTATCTATCTATCTATCTATCTATCTATCTATCTATCTATCTATCTATCTATCTATCTATCTATCTATCTATCTATCTATCTATCTATCTATCTATCTATCTATCTATCTATCTATCTATCTATCTATCTATCTATCTATCTATCTATCTATCTATCTATCTATCTATCTATCTATCTATCTATATCTATATCTTTATTTAATCTTCAAAAAACAATCCATTTGGACAAACAATTCAAACTAATTTAAAACGTTGATTTAAATTAAATATTTAGTTAAAAAATACTTATTTTGTATTCAATTCTATTTTCCAAAGAACCCATTTGGTATTGGTATCCTTATTTAGCAGTTGAGTACCACATTTCAGTGACAGCTCTCCAAAGACTCGTTGTGTAAGGGGACTAATGTCTTCTTTCTTTGGTTCTTAATCTGATTCAGGTCCAGTTATTGAGAAAACCATTTTAAAACATGCATTTGTTTCACATCACAGTATACTTATTACTTAAGGTCCTTATCCTGCCAAAATTGCCTTCTAGTTAGCACAGTACTTACTAGTTAGAACATTCCATAGTATGCCAACACATACGACTTTTTTCAAATTACTTTATCCAAAACAAAAAATGGACGCATTAGTTTTACAAGGTTTGGGTTAATAGCTCCTCACATTGGGAAAAGAACATTTTTCCATCTATTCCAAATAAGTACATTTTTGCTTAAACATTAAGTTTGGGGTTACTAGCTCTTACTTACATTAAAAAGGTTCCGTTTTACAAAATATATTGTAACTAAAAAAAAAAGAAAAGTTAAATTAAAAATTAAATAATGTTCCTATTGTTTTGGCTATTGCTGTTAACACTATAAAGGCTAAGACATCATAATGGTATTTGTATGTACCTACTTGTAGTCTTGTATAACGGTACGCGTGTGGGCGGAGAGAGAGTATAAGGGAGTAGGTATAGCGAACAACATATCTCAGACAATAGATGATTGGAATATTGATGCCAAAAGCTGTAAGTCCACCCATACTCTATTAGACATCTTGGCAACATAAGTCGTCGTTGATGGTGTTGTTGTTGTTGTTGTTGTCGTCTTCGTCTTATCGTCGTTTTCGTCGTAGTCTTTGTTGACGGTTGAACATTTCTATATCTGTTTCTAGGATACAAAAATAATTCTCGTACTTAATAGTATGATGGTGTCATCTTGTCAGCAAAAAGACGTTTTCTATACAGGATCGGATTTTATTTAATGAAATTACACGCATGACAAGTTGGTGCGGTCCAAGATGTCATATTTCACTTATAAAGCTCTTAGCAACTAGATTCTTTCAAATTATTATGTAACTTTCACAAACAAAAACCATACTTGAAAGAGGTTCCTTTTTGAAGGCTGTTGAAGTGAGGGAAACAGTAAATAAAATATTTTAAAATTTGACCGTGATTCACTAAAATATGCTGTTAAATAAATAATAAAAAATGTCAAAAACGTAAATCTTTAAGGAGTACGTAACTTCTCGTTCACAATTCAACAAAAAACTTCCAGTTGTTCATCCTTTTCAGGATGGATACAACTATTAACTTTTATACTTTTGGCTAAAAAAACGTGGTATCGATTGCCGATATACTCATCTTCTCAAAAAGTTAGGCTGCCATGAAATAAATGGTCTCTGTCTCAAAAACCCTAGTTACAGTTCATTGGTTTCGAGATCTTAAAGCAATTAGTCAAGATGTCCTGAAAGAGTTGATTAAGTGACAGGAAAATAAAAGTGACAGGAGGGAATGAAAAGAAGATGCTTCTATATACTTACTTACTTACTTAAGGTGGTGCGAATCTCCAGCCAGCACAATCCCTAGCTAGCTGTCTCCAGTTTCGCACGCCAAGTTGGTTGAGGTCTTCACCCACTTGCGTGCAGCAGCGCATTGCAAGAGTTATCCTTGGTTTGATTTCAGCGCTGGTGTCGTTGTCAGTGTTCATAGCGGTGCCTAGGTAAAAAAAGTCCCTAACTACCTCGAAGTTTTAGCTGTCCATGGTGACGCTTTGTCCAAGACTTCGTTGTTCAATGTCATTTTTTGATGACAGCATATATTTCGTCTTGCCCTCATTGAACACTAAACCCATCTTCTTCGCTTCTGTCGCAATGCTCAAAAACGCTCCACTGACATCACTCTTTGATCTCCCAATTATGTCAATATCATCTTACTATCCGAGTAATTGAATAGTCCTTTGGAAGATTGTGCCTCTAGTGTTGACGGTTGAGTTTTGCACAATTCTTTCCAGAACGATGTTGAAGACGACCTTTTTTGACATCAAATGCATCGGTGAGATCTTTTCCGACCTTGATAGAGCAGCGTGCATTCTCCATCGTCATTCTAAACAAACGGATAAGTTTGACAGGGATGCCAAAACTAGACATTGCTCGGTAGAGCTCATCCCTATAGATGCTGTCAGTTTAGAGGGTCTCCTTTCTTATGTATCGGGTACACTATGCTGAGATTCCACTCATCGGGCATGCTTTCTTTCGACCATATTTTGCAAATGAGTTGGTGCATGCTCCCTACGAAGTCATCGATTGCTGCTTTGAATAGTTCGACAGCGATGCCGTCAGCTCCAGCAACTTTGTTAGACTTAAGTTTAGATATAGCTATCTTCACTTCGTCGGGTATTCGGAATTGTTGATCTGTGTCGCCTAGGTTGAGTGGTTCTATCTCCCTGAAAGCATAATTCAATTCGTCATCGCCGTTATATAATTTGGAGAAGTGGTCTTTCCATATTCGCAATATAGACTGCGGTTCTACTACGATGTTCCTCTAATCGTCCTTACAGGCTTCGATTCGAGCTTGGTACGCTTGGGAGGTTTTTTTACCTTTTGGTAAAATTTACGAACCTCATTCCTGTCGCGCGCTTCTCATGCTCTCTTTTTTCCATCTAAGAAGCCGGTGGTGCTTCTGTGCAACTCCGGTTTGCATGCCTGTTGTTTCGCTGCGTGCGGTATCCGGCATTCGTAGTCAAACCAAGGGTTTCGCTGTTGTGGCCGTGTGAAACCTAGCACTTCAGAGGCGGCATCTCTGATGGCTGCAAGGCAATGTTGCCACTGGTTTTCAATGCTTAATGCAGGTAGCATAGGACTCCTTAAGAGGTTATTAGAGAAGCGATCCGAAAAGGACATGGCAGTCTCTTGTGATTGTAGCCGTCCAACGTCGAAACTTCTCACGGTACTTCCTTGTTTTAGCTTGGACCGGGAAATCCGTAGCCGTACCTTGGCTACAACGAGGTAGTGGTCCGAGTCAATGTTGTTCCTCAAGAATGTTCGGACACCCCGTATATTGAAGAAGTCTCGTGCGTCGATCGCAATGTGGTCAATCTGGTTGACGGTTGATTGATCAGGAGATTTCCATGTCCCCTTATGGAAAAATTAGGATGTGTGAACTGCGTACGAGCTCCCAGAACGTCTCGCCCCGTAGCGAAATCAATTAGCCTGAATCCGTTATCGGAGGTGGTGTCGTGCAGGCTGTATTTCCCGATTGTGCCACTCTTCTTCTGTGTCTTCTCTTCCTAGCTTGGCATTAAAATCTCCTAAAACAATTTTAATGTCATAAGCAGGGCACTGCTCATATCCACACCCAAATAGACGCTGTCTTTGTTATCGGTAGCAGTCGCCGTAGTATACATCGCAGTCTTTTAGTCTGAGTTTGCCCGGTCAATCCCATCGAACTTCTTGGATGGCGGTAATATCTGCATTGCAGAGATTTTAGGGCTTCCGCATGTGGCCTGTTTAGGGACGTAACATTCCACGTACAGATCCGAAGTTCGTTGTGCTTATATCGTTTGCTTGGGTTGTCAACAGTAAATCCGTTTGAACCCGAGGCTTGTTAGTGCTTCGTAACTAAGGTATTTTTTACGTGGTCAGGTAGTCACCCCGATATGTGCTATCGGAATTGGAAAACCAGATCCTTAGTATAACTCCAAGGACGGAGAGCCCGATGAGTCGTAGAAATCCTATAAGGTGTTCACTAAGTAGTTCAGCCTTACTGAAACTGTAGACGCCACCATTGATTCCATCTCAGGAATTCGTCCGCTGCTGTCTCGATAAGGAGAGCTGTCCCCAACAACTTTCCACTGGAGTTAAAACCCAATCTCCAGTTGAGGTACTAGGCACCCGATGCTCACTGCGCGGAGGTGAGAGTAGGAGTTTATAGACAGAGGTGGGTTTTGAGAAAAACCTGTGGACGCTTGTGTGCTCTTGAATGCACATGTCTACCATTTGAACCTGTAAAGCTTTTATCGGAACAATTTTGTTAAACTCAAAAATCTGCTGTTTATCGGCACTTTACATAAAATACGTAACTCTTCTTATCGCTCTTAAATCTCGAAAGAAAATGTTCAATGATCAAAACCAATAATAGCGGTTTCTTTCACGGTTGTCCGGATTTTCGGTTTTGAAATTAGTCTGAGTAAGCGGTTCTTGTAGTGTAGCATCATCCACTCAACAAAGGTAGGTGTCAAGGAGAGTCTTTGATATAAATGGACCTAAGAAAGCAAGACATAACTTGGCATTTTGAAATATTAAAATATAAGGTCATTTAAGTCATCATTTAATAAAACATAATCATCACAACATTTAATACCACGATATAGTTTAAGGTCGTCCGCAAAAAGAAGACACTGAGAACTTTGAAAAATGTTGGGAATATCGTTTACAAAAAGCAGGAACATTAAAGGGCCTAAGTGGCTACCCTAAGGGACACCAGATGGAACCAGTATTTGATTAGAGTGATACTCGTCAATCTTAACGACTTGAACTCTCGATGTGAAATAAGATTTCAACCAATTCAGAAACTTAGAATGAAGTCCTAGTTTCAAAAGTTTGTGTAATAGAATATGATGATTAACGCGGTCAAATGCTTTAACAAAATCAGTAAAAATTATATCAGTTTGACTATAAGATTCAAAATTATTAATTATGTAGTTAGTCATTAATGTAAGATTAGCGGTTGTAGATCTTCCAGATATAAAGCCGTGTTGGAAATCGGATAAAAAATCTTTTAATTGAAAAGTGAGCTTGTCACAGACCAATTTCTCAAATAACTTAGGAAGAGTAGATATTGTGCGGATTGGTCTATAATTTTTAATTTCTTGTTTAGATACAGATTTTAAAATTGGTGTAGTAGAAGATAGTTTCCAACATTCTGGTAAGTACACTATTAGTGTCCTATCTCCTCTAGGCACATCTGACCATTGTGTCATATCAGCAAATTTCTCGTGTAAAAACTCTCCAGTTAAAGAAAGAGCTCCTAAGAGAACCGTTTGGCAATATGAGAAAGCCAACTGGGACGGTCTCAATAATTACTTCAGGATCTTTAACTGGTCACTATGCTTCCTCGATAGTGACGTTGACGCCAGCGCTGATATGATCACAAGTTTGATTCTCCTGGGAATGAGAACTTTTATCCCGAATAGGGTTAAAAGCATCAGACCTAAGGAAAACGCATGGTTCGATGCGAGCTGTAAAGAGGTTATTAGGGTTAAGAAGGTAAGTTTCCGTTGTTTTAAAGCCAATCCAACTGAGGAAAACCGGTATAAGTTCAAGCAAGCCAGGAAGGCCTGCAACGCCCATATTCGACGGACCAAATTTTTACATGACCAAAAATTACGGCAAAAAATACTGCAATGTCCCAAAGGCAGTAAAAATTTTTGGTCATTTGTAAAAAATATGAGGAATTCTTCCTCTTCCTCGGTTCCTACGCTCGTTGTGAATGACACTCCATTTGTTAGCTCCTTAGAGAAAGCAAATCTCTTTGCTAGGCAGTTCGCCGCCAATTCAACTCTGCCAGTGAGTGTTATGACTCCGCCTGTACTTGAGCGAGTTAATGATTCTATGGGGCAAATCTTTTTTCGCACTCGTACCGTAGCGAGGGTCCTAAAAGATCTTAACATACACAAATCTGCTGGTCCGGATGGTATCCCCGCTATTGTTCTGAAGAGGTGTTCTTCATCGCTGGCAAAACCACTGCGTAAGCTTTTTCATCTGTCCTACTCCTCAGGTCTCGTTCCGAGCGGATAGAAAACCGCATTTGTCCAGCCTATTCCCAAAAAAGCCGAATCTTCCTCACCGTCTAACTATCGACCGATTGCACTTACGTCCCTTCTTTCCAAGGTCATGGAAACGCTGATTAATTATCAGCTCAAGAAATATCTTGAAGAACGGAAGCTTCTTAATGACCGACAGTATGGCTTTCGTAGCAATAGGTCCACTGGTGATCTCATGGTTCATCTCACCAAACAGTGGAACAAATCTTTACATAGCTTTGGAGAAAGTAAGATTATTGCACTAGATATTTCAAAAGCATTTGATAGGGTTTGGCATCAGGCTCTCTTATCGAAAATGCGTGCTTTCGGTTTGCACGAATCCCTCCTTCATTGGATAAGTAATTACCTTTCGAATCGTTCAATACAAGTTGTATTGGATGGATTCAAGTCTGAAAACCACAAAATAAATGCTGGTGTGCCCCAGGGCTCTGTTCTATCTCCAACACTCTTTCTTATTTTTATTAATGATCTCCTGTCTGCAACATCTAATCCAATACATTGTTTCGCTGACGATAGTACTCTTAGCTTTTCATATTCGTTTTCAGATTCACACCCCTCTTCTTCGGATGTGGAACTGCAACGACAAAATATGATAAGCTCATTAAATTCCGACCTAAACAGCATTGTACAATGGGGAAAAAGAAACCGCGTGGAATTTAATGCTTCGAAAACGCAATGCTGTCTTCTATCGTTAAAGCGAAATATACCCCCGCTGCCATTATCCATAAATGGCACTTGCATCGAGGAAACTGAACATCTGGATATTCTTGGTATGTGTATCACCAACCACCTTTTGTGGAACGATCACATACGCGATGTCGCCAAAAATGCCGCAAGATGTTTGGGTTTTCTAAGGCGATGCAAGAAGTTTTTCTCCCCCTCTGATCTGGCTGTTATTTACAAGTCTTATATACGTCCAATGCTTGAGTATTACTCCCATATCTGGGCTGGTGCTCCTGCAACTTACTTAAGCCTCTTAGATAGTATTGAACGTAGAGCGTTTAGATTGATTGGTGATATTACCTTCATAAGATCATTTACGTCACTTGAACATCGTCGAAATGTTTCTTGTCTCACCCTGTTTTACCGTTATTTTAATGGTTTATGCTCTAGAGAAATAGCCAGCTGCATTCCTCCCCTTAAACAGTTCAACCGTAATACTCGCGCTTCTAGAAATGCTCATCAATACCTATACCCTCGAGCCCATCTTCGGTCGTACTGTCAAATATAGAGATTCGTTCTTTAGCCGTACTATGCGAATGTGGAATGCCTTACCACACTCTGTCTTTCCCAGCTATTGCAATATTCAGGAATTCAAAACCAATGTGCACCGACATCTCCTTTCAACCCCTCTCTCCCTTTCCTAGTGCTCACACTGTGTCTACATAATAAGGGTAATATATCCCCTTGAGTGTGCGCTTATTATAAAAAAAAAAAAAAAAAAAACATTCTAAAAATTCACCTTTCGAGAGCTATAGGTTGAAAATGGCTGTCAATGGAATAGCTAAAGATGAGGCCCATTTAAGCAATACAATTTGTTTGATCCCATCAGGGCCTGCATTTGTGTTGGTATCTAAACCTAATAAGCCTGATTCTACTTCAGAAACCATCAGAACCATAGACCCTATGTTAACTCTTGGTATTCAAACATTCGTTGCAGTGTTTGTAGAGTAAACATACTAAAAATAAACAGGAAATAAGTTACAAATTTCTTCAACATCACTCGTTGATTTATTCAAATACTTCATACAGCATGGTACCCATTACTTGACACAGGCATGGTTCTCTTCTTTTGCGGCCCTTAATTTATTTGTTAAAACTCGATTGGTCGAAATTGTCATATTTTTAAACTTGCAACAAATTTTTTATGAGAAGAGTCAAGGGAAAGTGTCTTCTGAGCCTAATCTATCTCTGAAAGTCGAATGTCGGTGAGCAGGGTTATATTTTGAAATTGCTGAGTGGTTAATTATCTAAGTTCCCTTCTCATTCATTGCTCTATATTTTGAAATGGTTTTAAGGAAACCGATCTTCCCAACTCTGGTCCCCATCTTTGGTAAAGATAAAGGGGACCAACAATTTATTCTTAAACAAAATATTCTTTTTTAATATTTTCGTCTTGTAGTACTGTTCCCTTGTTGGTTTGAATTTCCCTTCACCCTCCTATAATTCAAGAAATTCTGAGGGCGCTTGATAAGCATTTTTTCGACATAAATGAATATAAGATAAAATCTTATGTCAAATTCGGGTGTCTTTTTCGAGATGCATTTATTCATGACAAATAAATTACTTTTTGTCAATTCTTCGGAAGGACATTATTCGTAGCCGATGTACTCTGGGCGTTCAGACTCTCAGCTCCCTCCCATTTACAAAGTTTCATTCTGGTGTATTCGATTTTGAATTAAGTAAGCCTCATGCTTTATCCCCTTTAAGGAAGTAGTCTAACTCTCTCTCTCTAATTCTTATTCTATTCTATTACCATCGATTCTATTCGATTCCGCCATCATCGCCAACGTATCTTTTGTCGTCCGTCGTCGTCGTCCTTGCTGCCTGTCGTCGCTCAGCGTTTTTGTTGTTGTTTTCAATGTTGTCGTTAAAGCAAGGCGCTTCCCATAATTATAATACATTTCTCATGAGACAAAAAAGGGACATGATTCGAATTGATAATAATTTGTGTATGTATTAACTTTGTTGCCTGCTTCCAAAAGGATGTTTACACATACATACATATATACGAGTATGATACAAAAAAAGTAAAAAATTATGTATTTATGTAGGTATTAGAAAATAAGGAAGACAGCTAGGAGACATTCCATTGGATTTGGTCTATAGAAAAAGGATATTTTAACCAAAATGTGCGGAGGAGGAGGACGCGATACGACAAATGCCTGACTTTTTTTTTTGTTGGTTCTCAAGAGGACCTCTACTCTTCTTCTATGTATGAGCTCGAGCTGAAAAGAAAGAAGAAGAAATAGGGTCAGGATAATAAAAATAAAGTAATGACATGCAATGATCGTAATCTCCCTAAGGGCATTGTGGAAAAGGGTGGTGTTGGTGTATTATGTTCTATAAGGATATAAGGACACGTGAGATGGCTTCTTCCGTTTTTTTTTTGTATTTCATTCAGTTGGCTTCCTTCTTTTGTATCCAGACATTCGTTTTGTTCTGTCAGTTATTTTAAATTGAAAGACTCAGGAACAAGGTATGATATGGTCTTCGTATAGTCTTTGTCGTTGTTGTCGTCCTCGTCCTCGGTGATGAACAGAAGTGAGGGTGGCATTGGCGTTGACGTTGGAGTTCGTTGGTGCTCAGGGAAGATGGCTTGAATTCAGGGTAGTTCATTGAATGCGTGTCATGCTCTACAGGTTATTAAAAAGGATGTGAATACGAATACCGTTGGTATGGTATGGAATGATATGGCATATAAATGTATAGAGAGATAGAAACCATCAGTAGGCAAAAGCAACGAAACCAGAAAGAGAAGTGATAATGATGTGAAAATGTGAATTTATTAAATGAAGCGTGTTATAGAGGATATCATTACAATAACAACAGCAACAACAATAAGAATAACAACAACAAAAATACACAGATGTCCTTTTTTTATTGTTATATGTTTTTGGGGTCAGATATAAAGCTTGCGGGGTTAGATATACGTATAATAGTGTGGATACCTAAGTGTAGCTAGTAGCTATATGGTAGGTAGGTATGTGGAAAAGGGTAATAAGGTTATCGAAATTGGAATTGGAATTTATAGAAATGGATATTATACAAATATCGGCTCGGCACATATCCTATCCGTGATGGGATATAGGAGGATGTGAGTTAAATCTGAAGTGAAAGTTGTTCTTTGTTCGTACAATTTTGTCTCCTTTATTTTCGAACATCAAGTTCATAAATGGTTTAACTGTATTTGAGCTTTGATTTTATGGAAAAAGGATATACATACCTCTGAATGGGTTGGTATATAGGGTGGGCTATAATAATGGGAATGATTTTTCGTAAATATCGATATTGATACTGATAGAAATGAATGTAACTTTTTATCTGGTTGAAATTTATCTCTCTTGAAAATGGCAAAAACAATTTGAAATTTTTTGTCGTTGTTGTTTTTGCAGATAAAAGCTCACGTGAGAATCATTGATACTTTTCAAATTCATCAATTATTATAAAGGAAACTCCTTTATTTAGAATAAATTCTTCTTTGAGAGGCCTTTGAAGATAAGGCAATTTTTCTAAGACATCTGTTTTTAAGAACCTACATGATGTTGGACTGTAAATTTGGTTCTAGAATGCTCTTGTCAGTAAAATGGAATTTCCGTGCCTTATGTGTGATTACTCGATCATCACGTAACCTGTTGTGCACCGATTTTTAGAAAGCTTTTGACAGCTTCAATAGAGAGTTTATCTGGCTTGCTTAAAGCAAAAGGGGTTTCGACTTATAATGGTTCCAAATACACGTCTTACATGAAGTAAGGTTGTCAGAAGAGCTTGAAGTTCAAAGTGGATTCAGAGAGGGTTGCATACTGGTACCAATTCTTTTCTTACTATAGTGATTAGTGATTTGCAGTGGACAACAATCAATAAGATGGACTCTGCGAACGTACAATGTATACCTACTTAGGTCCTCAGACCTGTTAAGTCCATTGTGAACACCTTAAGGTGCGTAGGGACTCTACAACGCCTACGCGCCATAGTGTACGGTTTCTGGAGATGTTTTTCAGCTCCCTACAACTTTTGCCTGTAGTGACGCTGATTCCGCCTCGACTATCCTGCACCATGTGCGTCTCGGTCGTCCAGCATTGCTTGGCCTGCAATGCAGTCTTTACCTTTTCGAAGCGTATGTTCAATCCATTGCCACTTACGCCTTCGTATTACAGTGTCTATAGGTTCCTGGCCCCACAACTTTTGCTTCACTCTCCACACATGTTGTCATTTGATGGAGGTCCATGATTCTATGAGGGAGTAAGCAAAACATCGTCCGCGTAATCCAAGTGCTTTATGATGTCAAAGCCCATTGTATCCCTCCTGACAAAGCTTGGCGATAATTCCCTTCTTCCACTCATCGGGGAAGCTTTCGGTGGTCCTGGCTTCTTTTATGAGCGGATGAAGCAGTTCGCTTGATAACTTTGGCGCTGCTTGTAAAAGCTCTGCGGAATTCCATCAAGTCGTACCGCTTTCTTGCTTTTAAGTGCATTAATTGCGGCAAGGATTTTATCTTTACTGGGAGGAGCGGTGCGGATTAGGGGATTAGTTTGTTCAGGCGATTCAGAAGGCATCAGCTGCATGTTGTTTGCAAACACTCGGTTTAAAACCGAGGAAAAGTGTTCTTTCCACCTTCTGAATTGCTCATCCACCGAACTTATCACATCACTTTGGTTATTCTGTAAACGGTCCTGCTGTCGCAACCTCTCTCTTTCTCATGTGGTACGAGGACGCTAGGTCATTTCTTTCTTCACCTTGTGCAGCAGTTATTCGATCTCTAAACTGTTTGCGTTCGTTGAACCTTGCCCAAGATTCTTCTGAAAGCCAAGTGTTGTTACTTCCTTCTTTCCGACCGACTTTTCTGTCAGCACCTGCAATGAAAACAAATTTCACAACGTTCGAATGTTGTTCGATGTCGTCATGTACTGGGATGCTGGTTGTTCTCATTTCCTGAGGCAGGTGGTCCCTGAATTGTTGACGGGTCGAGGGATCCTTTAGTCTGGCGATGTTGAATTTAGGGGCTCGTGTTATTCCCTTGGGTCTTCGAACTGTAGCTGTACGTAATCTTAGGGTAGCTAGGATTGAGTGGTGGTCACGGGCAAGGACATCCAAGAGACTGCTTCTAAAGCGTTGACTAATCGCGAAGTTGTCATTTTGGTTAGAAGACGCTTATCTATCCGTCAACGCCTAGCTAATTTTATGACACAGTTTGTGTTCAAACATAGTGCCAACAATCACAAGGCCATTGGCGTTGCAGAAGTCAATAAACCTCTCACCATTATCATTGCAATTCCCGACACCATGAACACCTATCACATGCCTTAGCCCGTTGTTGTTACTGCTGACTTTAGCATTGAGGTATCCCATAACCAAAATAATATCTCCGCGGGGAGTGTTGTTGTAGACTTATCCTAGTTGATTGTAAAAGCGTCTTTTCTCCTTATCAGAAGCTAGCTCCTTCAGGGCGTAACACTGGATTCTGGTGACGGGTTGTACTCTACTCTAAAATCTAGCTTTGATAAGCCTTTCCCATAGGGGCTTCCACGAAATAAGGCTTCTGATTACCGTTTTTGTAAGGACCTAACTCGAGCTTCGTTTTCCGTTCATGAACAGAGAGAGCAGTACAGTTTTACGTGTCGGTGACTTGTATTTTCCCGATCCCAACCATCGCACTTGGCTTAACCCTAAGATATCTATCCTGTACCGCGTAAATTCTCTCTCTAATTGGAGGAATCTGGCATTATGCGGATCTTCACTTCCTGCGTCCAGAAGCTTCCTCACATTCCAGAAACCAATCTTTGTCCGGGTACAATAGCCAAAAGTCGTCAACGAGCTACCATTAATTATCCGGGGTGTAATTTCGGTTTCCATAACGGGATGAAGTTCAGTTACGAAGAGGGCTAATCTCCGTAACCTATCGTGAAGAGTCAGGAAACCTTGCCCTTGAAATTTTAGCTAATTTATTTACATAGGGAAACACAAATCATCGCCCGGCGGCCACCAAGAGGAGGTAAAGCAAGAACTTCAAAATGGCAAGAAAGTTGCATTGCTGGCCTAAACCAAGTTTTAGGCAATCACCAACTTACCGATCTGCCATGCCGCAGTCGAGCAGTTAAAAATTAAGATGTTCAGCCCCGGTTCCTCATAAACATTGATCATTAATTATTAGAGAAAGTAAAGAGTTTTTAGTATCTTGGAAGAATAGTCTCTATTGAAGGTTTTTGGAGGAAAAACTTTCTCAGCTTGAAGACAAAAGCTATGGGTGTTTCGCTCAAACGTCGACTCAGTACTGTTATACGTCGTTTATCATGAAACAGCAGACCTTCACTAATAGATGTCAACCGAGAGTGTTCTTAATTCACGAACAAGAACAATTCTGCGAAAGATCTCGTATTCTCCCATTATATGGTCCATTTCATTTAGCAATTGAAAGCGTTCAACCGTTTACTTAGAGCAGCTTGAATTATTCAAAGGCATCAGATTATTAATCATCTTTTTTGACGAGCTCCATTATTATCTCCGCAGCTACGTTGACAAACAAAATTGTCGCATCTAGGGATGGGTAAAACCCGCACTTTTTTGTAATGTCAACGATCCATAATCAATAGTTTCTAGTGTGACGTTTTAAGATTCTTCAAGCCATCCTGTAGAATCAATTGCTAATATGTTCGCAAATTGCTTTAAGATTGCCTTTGAAACTTTTCTTCTGTAAGCATATATTCTCTTATGTTTCCTAACACACAAAAATACAGTTATCTTACAACGTGACAATATTTAAGTTCCAATTCTGGTCCTGTTGGATTACATCCAGACTACAGCAAGGCGTTTGACAAACTAAGTCAAGAAATTCTTTTGATTAAATTAAGTAATATTTTACTAAATGACAATTTCGTTATGTGGATTTGGTCATATCTTACAAGAGTATCCCTTCATGTCAATTTAAAGGTAATTTTGGTGTACCTCAAGCGAGGCACCTTGGTCCATTTCTGTTTATTTTATTTATAAATGATTTGATTTCTGTTTTATATAATTCTGTAGCGATAATCTTTGTAGATGATGTTAAAAAAGAGCTACAAGAAGATCTAAATCAATTTTGAGAATGGTGCAATAGAGATCGTTTTATTTTAAACATTTATTACCAAATGTGAGACAATGTGTTTTACAGGGAAACGTAAAACATAAATTATGACTTTGTGTTGAATTATGTATATTGGGCAGACCAAAGACCTATATGGAATGCTTACAAATAAAAAACTGAAGAAAAATATTAAAGTAGTAACTCTACACAACGAAAGAATTGCATCGTGCGAGTTGGAGCTCAACAAAACAAGGGTTGTGATTATCCAGGTTTATGCTCCCACCGAAGCTTCAAACGAAGAAAAAATTGATTCTTTCTATAAAGATCTTAATAAAATTATATCAAAATTAAGATCAAAAATACTATACATAATTGGAGATTGTGGGCTTCAGAAAAGATGGTGATGGTATAATGGGAGAGTACGGATCCAGAAACCAACGTGCTTAAAAGATGATAACATGGTTATGGCAAAATGGTTTAACCGTCTGCAACATGTATTTTAGAAAAAGAAAACAAATAAATGGATCCGGCTATCTCCAAGCCGTTTAGTAAAAAATGAGATTGACTTCATAGTCACCAACAAAAGAAAAACAGTTCAAGATGTTGATATCACGTTTTCTTTAAGCCAGGACAAGACTTCCTTTATCGCCAAAAGTTCCGCCTGGAACACGCTACAATGATTGGAAAGGCAGAATGAGAGACTTAATTTCAGTCGTTCAGAGTACAAACCTCCACCAACCCCTTCTTTTGTTTTTGACCCATCTGTGTAAAAATGGATTGACTCATCCTCCAAGAATGTACTGTCCTATCCTCCCAAAAAGATCTGGGAGGTATAGAAATCTGGAAATTTCTTTCGAATTGCAGTAAGGGGATGGTGTAGCTTGTGTGCTTTGGAATGATTCTAAATACCTAAAAATTACGGAGTGGCCAATGTTGTTGAAAGTCCACTGTGACGAAGCATTGAGGCGAATAGCAGAGCTTGCAGCTATTTGTTTGCTAAATATGTCAAGAGGTGTAAGGTAGAGCAAGGTGTCCAGTGCCGCAGACAGGGTCGTGCGAAGCGATCCGCTTATACATAGGCAAGCTGAACGTTGGACTTTATTTAACTTATCCCTGTTTATACCTTTCTCTAAAGCAGTCCACCATACTGCCACACCGTACGTTAAAATCGGTCTGATTACCGATGTGTATAGCCAATGCGTGATTCTGGGCTGTAAACCATATTTATTACCAATAGCTTTTTTGCAAGAAAAGTGAGCTACAGTAGCTTTTTTGACTCTTTCCTGTACTTTGCGTTTCCAATTTAGTTTTTTATTTAAGACAAGACCAAGGCTTTTAGCCTCGTCTGAGAATTTTAATTGGATTCCTTTAATATAGGGAGGATTACAAATGGAATTTTGTATCTCTTCGAAAATAAGACCAGATTGGTTTTGTGTTGGTTAACACCCAGTCCACACCGATCACCCCAAAGTTTAAGTCTGTCTAAGGCATTTTGTGAGAGTTCTTTTAAGGTGTTAAGATGTTTTCCTGAAACTGCTATAGCAAGGTAGTCCGCATAGGCGATCACTCTGAAACCCTCCGCATCCAGACTAGTTAGGATTTCATTCACCACTAAGTTCCAGAGGAGAGGGGATAGAACACCACCTTGTGGTGTCCCTCTACTAACGAAGCGTCTACCAGAAAAGTTGCCAAGTTTTGAGTTAATTATTCTGATAGTAAGCATTAAATGAATTATCTCCCGAAGCGAACTTTCTACGTTTAGGGATGTTAGTGCAAATGTGTCCACGTTGTTAAAGGCACCTTCGATGTCAAGAAAAGCAATCATAGTGAACTCTTTATGATGGAGGGAATATTCGACGGTGCGTACTAAAGTGTGTAACGCTGTTTCCACCGATTTACCTTTACAGTAGTCATGTTGAGAGGAAGACAGAAGTCTTGTATCGATACTTGCACTTAAATGGATATCAATCAATCTTTCCAAGGTCTTAAGAAGAAATGATGATAGACTTATAGGTCGTAGATCTTTAGGATTGACTTGCGAGCATTTACCTGCTTTGGGTATAAAAACAGCTTTAACTTCTCTCCATGCCGAGGGAACATGGACCAGGTATAGACAGCTAGTAAAAATTGCCCCAAGGATTGGTGCAATTATATCAGAAGTCTATTGTAATTCGGCTGGTATTATTCCATCTGGTCCTGCAGATTTAAATGGTTTGAATGAAGCTGTTGAGAGCCCATTCTAGCTTGTCCCTTCTGATTAGACCTTGTGGATATGTTGTATTTGAACTTGAACGTATAAAATTATTGCAAGTTTCGATAAGAGAACTACCAGGAAAGTGAGTGTCTAATAGTAAGTTCAGCAATTCATTACTTTAATTTATCCATGAGCTGTTTGCATTTTTCAAGCAGCTTGGCATCGCTGCAATAGTTGAAAGAATTTTCCGTAACCTAGAAGCTTCAAAAGTTTCTTCTATCGTACCACAGAAGGATCGCCAAAAAGATCGCTTAGATTTCTTTAGTGCCTTCTTGTAGATTCTTAGGGATTCTTTGTAAGAGTCACAAAAAAATTGAAACATGAAACGACATGACGGTCATCTGGTTTCAACGGATGGAGCATGAACGTACAAAGTTTGAGAAAACTCGAAACTACTCAGAGGACTATTGAAAGATCACTTCTTGACATATCTAGGTTTGAAAAAGTGAGAAATACAAGATTAAGAGAAATCACAAAATTTGAAGATGTAACAAAAGACGTAAAACACAAAAATGGAAATAAGCGGGACATACAGCAAGAACAAGTGACGACCGCTGGACAAAAAAACTAACAGAATGGCACCCAAGAGATGGAACAAGAAGAGCTGGAAGACAAATTTTGCGATGGGGAGACGATGTCCAAAGACTTAATTCACGATGGCAGCAGCTTGCAAGGGATAGAAGTCGAGTCGCGATAATTTCCTTAAATAAGTGTGAGATGATCTTCATATGAAAGTCTATCCTTAAGCAACAGGAAATCTTCTAACTCCTTGAGAAGAAGCCATAAACTTTTGCAGTCCCTGTCATTGGACATATAAATATCTTATTTACGAATGAATAAATCTTCACAGTAGAGGAAGTTTATAGTGAACAAAATGACAACAGTTATACGACGTCATCATGAAGTTATAAAAGTTGGTCCAAGACTAAAGAGCTCCTGTAATGGTTTTGATCGGGGGTTCCCCATAAAAGTTTTCACATCTTTGCATTTTTTGTAAAATATGGTTTGGAAAAGGTGCAAAAGTGTATCAGGAAAACATACTCTAGGTTGTTGTTAAGAGATTTACAAATACTCTGTCTAACGGGGAAACAAGGGTCTTCCAACAAAACTCTGCTCCAGCACACAAAGCTAAAACCAAACAAGAGTGACTTAGAAGAAATACAGCAGAAAGATGCAGATTGGGCTTTGCAAAGTCCAGATTTGAACCCATTGGATTATAGTTTGTGGTCCGAACTGGTAATCGAAATTTCGGTAGCCTAAAATCTGCTTTGAAAACATCAGCGTCATCGATATCCATCGACACAATGTGTGCCGCTAAATACCAATGTCCACAGAGTTTGAAATCCTGCATTACAGCTAAAGGTGGCCATTTTGAATACCAATTTCAAAAAACATATCATTATTATCCAATATTACCACCTCAAAGTTTTTTCCTGTTAACAAAGTTTCAAAACCAAAAAAAAAAATAATTTAATTAAAAATTTATATTTTCGAAAAACTTTTTATATTAATTTTAAATTAAATAAACAAATATTGATGCGTACCCTCGAAACTCACATAAGTAGGTACAAAGTTACCTGGGTTCAGTTTTCCGCATAAGGATAAACCATTTACATTTAATATCAACTCTTTGCAGGATATTAAACAAACTCCTTATGGGTACTTTTTTGAAGTAGAAGATAATTCATGTGTCTCTTTTGACAAAAAAGGAACCCCATAACATTGCTTCTCCTTTTCTTAGAGTTTTGAGTTTTACTTTTCTTTATTTTCTTCTTCTTATTCTTCGTTTTTGTTTTTTTCTTCTCGTTTCTGAGCAAACACTAAAAAATATCGTCCTATACTCGTAGGTATGAGTATAGACTCTGAGCAAACTTTCTTTGCTGCTTGAGAAAATCTGTTTGGCTTTTAGCTTTTTACAGAACAGAATTTACAAAAAAATAACCAATGTTGTGTCTGCATCTTTTCAATGAATAATGTAAAAAATAAAAAACAAGCTTGACAACAAATAGAAATTTACATAGAACGAAAAAAAAAACAAAAAAGCTAAAACTGGTATTCTGAGATATCGTTGAAGTTACAAGAATTTACGTCAAAGTAAATATATTCATGTGCACTCAGGGGTTTAAAGAAATGTAGGTACATAGGTCGGATCTAGGTTCCAGGTTGCATTAGGGGCTTGAAAACATAGAAAGAGAGTTCCTCTGATGGATATGATTTGGTTACAAGCAAAAGTAGTGTGGTGAAGCCGATGCCGATGCCAATGCCATAGTCGTGTCAGTAGTAGAAGTCGTGGTAGTAGTTTTTTGTATATTCGTCCTTTTTTATGCATGAACGAAGCTAAACATTGCAAAAGCTTGTATATGTATGACAAGAAGAGATTCATTTCGGTTTACTGATTTTGGGGCCTGGTTTTGCTTTTTTGTTTAAACCATCCCTTGCCTCCATCCTTACTTACAAAAGAGGAAAATATATACAGCTTTTTTGCATCAAGTAGCAAAACGTATATAGCCAGGTCAGAGGCAGACAGAAGATGTGAAGTGAAATGTTAAAATCCTTTAATATAAAAAGTTTGCATACATTTTCTGTTTGTTCTTGTTCTTTTATTTTCTACATAGGTACACATTTCAACGGTATGGAGGTATAAGCTGCTTTAAGGATTTTCAATTCAATTTTTTTTTTTTTTTTTTTTTTTTTTGAAATCAGGACACTTGAATTTCACCAAATTTAAAGAGAGTTTTAAGGATTTTGCAACGCGTTTTTAAAAGGTTTTTGGAGAACTATTAGGTTAAGAGTTTTTCCCTGGAATTTATAGATATTAATCATATCTTTGTGGTGAACTTTATTGAGAAAAATCTTGAGATACAAATTATTTCATTAGGATAAGGTTCCTATTTTTCTATTTTCTTTTTTCTTTTTTTCTGTCATGAGAATAATATGGAGTAAATGTTTGTCTCCTCGAATTAAAATTTATTTCTTTTAAGTGAAATATTAAAGTTTTCGCTACTCGTTTTTAAAAATCGAAGTATTTTTTTTGACAGGAGGAAATCTTCAAAAGACACTTGGCAGTATTCGACACCAAGTAGTGTGGGACTTTTAACCACTAAAACCACCTCTTCATCAGGACCAATCTTGAAGGATCGACTTCCGATTTTTCTTTCTTAATTTTGTACAATCACTTTGGGGGAAGTTTAAACTTTTAATACTTTCCCATGTTTTTTTAGACCATAAGCTCATGAGACTTGGTTCTTCTTAATCTCCGAACATGGTTTCTTATATTCAAGACAGATTCCATTTCAGAATTAGTATGACTTTGCAGTCTGGTTGTGCGATACAGCGTATTATTTAACAACTTCTGTAACCATTTCTATTTGTTAGTCACGATGTAGATCGGTATTTCTTATGTACCAAGGTGCATTAACTATTCCACGAAGGACTTTGTTTTGGAATTTTTGGATGGTTTCGGTATTTGTTTTCTTTGTACAGCCCCATAATTGGATTTCATAGGTCCAAACAGGCTTTAGTACTTGATTATACAGCATTATTTTGTTTTGGATTGATAAATCAGAGTTGTTACCAAGCAACCAGTACATTTTTCTATATTTCAAGTTTAGTTCTTCTCTTTTCTTTTTGATGTGCTCTTTCCACTCAAGCTTTGCATCCAAAGTCATTCCAAGGTTTTTGGCTGTATTGGCGTAAGGTACATCTTGATTATTAATGATTATTGGAATATTGTTTATCCTTTTATTTGTAAAGTTTATATGTGAAGATTTTGTTTCATTGAGTTTGATACGCCATTTTTCGGTCCAAGCTCTCACTTTGTCGACGGCATTTTTTAGTTTTACTGCTGCCTTAGAGACACATTTGTCGGGTACCAAAATTGCGGTATCATCTGCAAAAGTAGCCATTATGGTGTGATTACCAACTGGAATATCCGTTGTGTATAGTTAATACAGGGTAGGACCTAGGACACTTCCTTGTGGTACACCGGCTTCTATTTTCTTCAATTCCGAGTATTCTTGATCGTACCTTACTCTAAACAATCGGTCTGAGATGTACGATTTTAATATTTCAAGTACTGCCTGGGAAGATCCCTTTGCAGTTTGTACTCAAGTCCCTCATGCCGAACCTTGTCAAAAGCTTGAACAACCTCTAAGAAAATAGCTGAACATACTTGTTTCTCTTCTAATGCTTTTTCTATTACATCAGATATTCTATGAACTTGGTCTATTGTGGAATGTTTATTTGTAAAGCCAAACTGATGGTTTGGGATTAACCTTCTTTCTTCTATGATTTTGCTAAGTCTCTTCAGAAGCAGTTTTTCAAAAACTTTTGCCATAATTGGTATAAGTGATATTGGTCTGTAAGCCGTCACATCTGTAGGTGGTTTACCTTGCTTTGGTATGACAATTACTTCAGCAATTTTCTGATGTTGCAGGACATACCGGTGCTTAAGGCATGCATTTATTATATATTGGAGTTTTATGAAGGCTTTCAATGGCATTTCTTTCATAACCTGAGCAGTAATTAGATCGTAACCTGGTGATTTTTTTTTGGTAGTTGATGTAAACACATACTTTTTATTTCTTTAAGTCTTACAATTGCAATTTCACTTCCATCTATCTTATCAACAAACTGTAAGTTATTTTCAGCCGCTTTTGATGAGTATGGCTTAAAATCATTCGCAAGATGTTCAGCGAAAAGGTTAGCTTTTTCTTTCGGGTTACCGATCCATTTCCCATCTTGAGATTTCAAGGGCGAGTTTTGTAAATCGAAGTATTTGATAAAGTGTTTTCCATCTAAATAGTGTATTAAAATTTGTTCTCTTAAATTCAATTTTTCAATTCTTGAATTTTTTCTTTCTCTCTTCTCCTGGTCACAGCGAAAACGTAGCTAAATACGTTTCCTTTCAATTACATTTCCCTGAATTCGAAATCACGTCTCAAAACAACATCTTGAGATAGGTGATGCTTTTCTTTAATTAAGATTGCTTTAATTTTTCATCTTTATGATTAAAAGAAATCCTTTGTTAGAATTTTAGATGTCGCCTCATCCTAAATTGTAAATTTCTTTTTAGCTGATCTTGATTTTATTTGCTTGACACCTACGGAAATATTGTCTTAAAATTGTTAATCTCCCTTAAAAGGTTTCTTTAAGCGGTTCGATTTGTTGAATGGAAAAGTTAGTATTTTCTTGGCGTTTAAAAGTCCTAAATCTAATCTAAATCAAAGGATTTTAGAGAGATGTCAGTGTGAACTTACGATCGGGACAATTTTTTTGGTCGATCATATCTAAAGAACTGGTAGATATGGAGTGGAGTGAAGAGACTTTTAATAATTGTTCTGTCACAGATGATTCAAGATAGATACTAATTCGATGCATTCTTTTTGCGTTTTAGGGCATTGATGATTCTGTAAATAAATCTGTTGGGTTGTCGGTTTAAACTGTGGACTCCTGATACGCATCATTTTTGTTTTGTTGCATTCATTACCAAGCCGTTGTCGTGACACCATCTAACTGCCATGTTGAATTTTTCTTTACTTATCTTTGTTGCCGTATCAAGAGAACTATGGCGAACGACAATAGCCGTATCATCAGCAAAAGCGAAGGGAATACTCTGTTTGAAGAGTCGTAGCAATTTGTTAGTGTATAAGACAAACAAAATTGGACCCAGTTTAGATCCCTGAGGAACTCCATATCTCATCACTTTTTTCTCAATCACAGCAACTTTGATTTAAACACAAAATGTTCTGTTTTGAAGATATTCTGTCAGCCAATCAGCCATAGAGCCATGAATTTCAATTCTTCTTAGAACTTTGATAAGATTTAAGTGATTTAATGTGCCAAACGCCTTACTGAAGTCCATGAAGATTACCAATACGTGATGTCTCTTATCTAAACTTTCGTTGACACAATTCGCAAACTGACCAAGTAAAATTCCTGTATTTTTACCCTTCTGAAAACCGTACTGGCTTCTATGAATCGATGCATGTTTGTCAACAAAACCTTGCAACCTGTTGGCAATCACACCCTCCAAACATTTTTCAATAACTGGAAGAATTGATATAGGCCTATAGTTCTTTAGTTGGTCCAGATTTCTATACCTCCCAGATCTTTTTGGGAGGATAGGTTATTCTTGGAGGATGAGTCGATCCATTTTTACACAGATGGGTTAAAAAAAGGGGTTGGTGGAGGTATGTACTCTGAACGACTGAAATTAAGTCTCTCATTCCGCCTTCCCAATCATTATAGCGTGTTCCAAGAGGAAATTTTGGCGATGAAGGAAGTCTTGTCCTGGCTTAAAGAAAACGTGATATCAACATCTGATATCCGTATTTTCTTAGATAGCCAGGCAGCTATCAAATCTGTGGGCTCTGTCTCTACAAACTCTATAACAGTCCATAACTGTCCATCATCTCTACTGGAGATGGCACAACAGTTTAATATTCACCTTTGCTGAGTGCCGGGCCATAAAGACATTCCACGTAACTGTAAGACAGATGAACTCGCCAAGAACGGTACAGTACAGCTCATCCTACCACGTTTGGCAAGTACTGGCATACCAATCGCTACTTGTAAATTGTTGCTAATGCAAGACGCTGTGAGGAGGGCAGGCACCAGGTGGAACAACATCACCACGTGTCAAGTCACAAAAAATATCTGGCCAACAATGGATTTAAAACGTTCAAGGTGCTGCTCTCTAAGCTGATCGCATGTAACCTCGATAATAATCCATTCCATTTCTGAATTTTTGCAATGGAGATGTGCTCTCAGTAGTAGTGGTAGAGCCATTGTTCGCAACTCTGCAACTACGGAAATTAGTTATCGCTACCTTCCTACTCTCGTTGCTACCAACAGCGGAAGAGTGTCCATGGATAACCACTGCTCCCTACTCTGTGTTGGCTGTAGGAGATACGGCAACAGGCTTCAGCGCCAAACAGCCGCCCGGTCTTGAAGAAATACCGGTCTCATCATTCTTTTCTTTTTCATCTTTGGTCCCACAAGTTGCGAAGAAAGAGAGGTCCGTCTGTAAAGAGATTCGCGATTAACAACTAAGGCTAGTTAATTCGGAGGTCGCCAGGTATCCAGATTCTTTTTTTGTTTTTTTAATGGGGCCCCCAGCAAGGCTGATGATCGGCACGGGTCGTTTTACACCTTAGATCCAGCCCAATAGTGATAAGAGGTGGTTGGAAGGAAAAAATAGGTTAAGGAGTAAGTTGAGGTTATGAACATCATGCTGATGTATACGGAAATGATTAGGATCGGAAAAAAGCAGGGGTAATGATTGTTGAAAAGTAGTAGAGTGAACGTCCTTTAGTTTCAGCACTCATCTGGAGAGAGTTCTGGAGAATCATCGACCTTACTCAGCTTCTATACAACTCGACAAGTTCGGTGCTTTTGTATAAATACAAACAGAAACTGAACAAAAATATTTGTAACCACAAAAATTTGGCGATCAAAGTAAGGCGATGTTTTTCGTTCATCCAGTTTTCTTTAATTTTTCTTTAAAATTAAATTCTTTGTGTGAAAAACTTTAGATTTCTCTTCAAATTTCTCAAATTTTTGAAAAATTGTTAGCCTAAAATATCTCGAGAACAATTATCGCTAGCGACTTGAATTAAATTGTGTGACCGGATACCAAACTGACATAATTTTGAAAAAAAAAATCAACTAACAGTTTTTTTTATAAGTAAATAAGAACTAACAAATGACTTTCGCCTCGAATATATAATTAAAAAAGAATGATTTCATTTTCAAAATAATTGTATGCAACGAAGAATAAGGTTTTTGATACCTGGTTTTGAGAAAAATCGAAAAAATCTACACAAACTAAAATCCTAAAAAAACATTAGGTTCTAAAAGTTGGTAAAAATTGATTTCCATCATCACTAACACTTATTAATTAAAAATAGTGTTGTTACATATATTTAAATTTTGTTTTCGATGTTCAGTGAAATTTTAATAAAAAAAACACAACAGACAGTATTTTTTTTCATTAAAATTAGTTTTCGATTGTAGTAAATTAAGGTATTGACTTCAAAATGAGGTGGCGCTACAGTACTGTGTAAACTAGGGCCTCACCCAAAAAACTTCTCAATCTAGCTCGGTACAGCTCGTCGTTCCATCTTCTCCTCCACTCTTCTTCGATGCATACGGGACCGTAGATCACACGCAGAACTTTTCTCTCGAAACGTCCCAAGGTGCTTTCACCCTCTTTTGTCTAATCCATGCTTCTGCACCGAATGCTTCCTGGTCTAAAACAACACTGATAACGAACTATCAGATTGGAGACGATGGGCTTTAAACGTTCCCATGTTACGGCAGAGAAGATTTTGAAAGCGATGTTAAGTAGACTGATGCCTCTTTATAGTTGGAGCAGTTTAGATGGTCCTTTTTTCAGGATTAACAGATAAAATGGTGCATGCTCCTAACCAATTATCTCCAGCTGTTTTGAAGTGCTCGGCATTCAAGCCATCCGCTCCAGCTTAGATATGGCAATATTTACTTCGTCTAAGTCGGGAGGACGGGATTGTTGGCTTTCGTCGTCTATGTTGAATGGATCGTCCTGCCTGACAGCGGGATTCGGTTCGTCGTCGCCGTTATACAATCTGCAGAAATGGTCCTTCATCATCCCCAGCATTGACTGCGGTTCCACTATGTTGTTTCCACTTTAATCTTTGCAGCCTTAGGTTCGAGGTTTATGTACTTGTGAATTTCGTTTCACCTGTTCATGAAACAAAAATGATATTACTAGTCTTAAACAAATTACTTAAATGATGTCTTGTAATTGGAAGAAAGAAAATTAGACAACTATTTTTTTTCTCTTACTTAAATCTTTTCACCACTAATTTAAGTGGATATCAAAATTATTGAATCAGACATTTTACCAAATTGAATGCATGACAAGTTTTATAAATGCGTTTATAATATCATTTTCGCGATAACGGCCCATCGGGGCTTAAACGAGATCTTTTAAGACTTTTAACACAACAGCTCACGAAAGTGAAAGTATGAAACCGTTTTCAGCTTACTTTTTTTTCCGAAATTGACACTTTTTTCGCCCTATTTTACTGAACTTTAATCCGGACCGAATCTTATCTTAATACTGACATTTTTTTAAATAGTTTTGTTTTTGCAATCATTTTCTTAGCTTTCTTTCCTACTCTTTTCTCTTGGAACAATTGTTTTTGCGCAATCATTTTTAAGTTTTGGGTTTTCCTAGTGAGATTCAGATTTTCTATTTTCTACGTTCATATTAAAAGTACAAGCAAATCTTAAAATGTTTACGATTAAATTTTGATTGAAATATTTTTTTTTCAATTCATTTTGGACTTATTCGCCAAATATGCGATCTCAGAAATCGTATCCAAAAGTTCTCCTTCGTCAGTTTGCACATTCTCAATTCAGAGTATAAGTTATAAAGGGTGTCCCAAAATTAACGCAAGATTTGAATTAAATAGAAAACTCCGTTTTTAGTCTTTATATTTTTAGTCATATTTTTATTAACTCGTAAAGTACATAGGATAGGGTTATGTATGGAATAACACATCGGACAAATGGCCTCCACGGCTTTGCATGCACATGCGCACTCTTTTGTTGAAATTTTTCATAACCATTCTGCATAAATGTGGCTGAATTTCGTTGATGCAGCGTTGAATCTCCCCCTTTAATGCACGGGTGGTTGTGGGCTTGTTGACATAGACTTGTGATTTCACATAACCCCATAATAAGAAGTCTAATGGTGTTAAATCACACGATCTAGGAGGCCAATTTTGATCACCGAAACGAGAGAGTACACTACCTGGAAACGTCTCATGCAGTAATTGAATTGTTTCACGGGCTGTATGACATGTGGCACCGTCTTGTTGAAACCACATATTGGACACAACAATATCATCCAATTTTGGCAGAAAGAACTGTGTAATCATGTCGCGATATCGAGTAACAGTCACTGCTTGACCAGCATCATTTTCAAAAAAATATGGCCCAATAATGCCTCCAGTCCAAAATCCACACCTTAAAGTCACGCGTTGTGGATGCATTTGTTTTTCGACAATCACATGTGGGTTCTCCGAACCCCAAATGCGGCTATTTTGGCGATTGACAAAGCCCTCAAGATGAAAATGTGCTTCATCGCTTAGGATAATTTTGCTCGAAAAATCAGGGTCCATTTGTTGATGTTCAATAATCCATTCAACGAACTCTCTTCTCTGTCCATGGTCATTAGGCTTCAATTGTTGTGTTAATTGAATTTTGTAAGCATGAAGACACAGATCTTTGGTGAGTATACGCTGTAGAGAGGTTCTTGAAATTTGCAATTCTTGTCGACGACGTCGAATTGAGGTTCCTGGATTGTCAGCAACACTCTCACGCACTGCTTCGACATTCACATTTGAACGGCTTGTTTTTGGACGACCAGTGTGTTTGGCGTCTCCAACGGATCCAGTCTCCATGAATTTTTCAATTCAATATATTTCTCTTCACAGTTGACGAAGTTAAAACACTATCCCGACCATATTTTGTATGAAATTTTCGAACTGCAGCCGCCAAGCTTTCACTATTTTTGAAATATTCTTTAATAATGAAGACACGTTGTTCTATTGTGTAACGCTCCATTTTTAATAACCCTTTACTGTTAGCTGTCAAATTGCTTTTTTTCAGGGTTGCCAACACTTCACTGCACAAATGGCGGCAAATTCAAATCTTGTGTTAATTTTGGGTCACCCTTTATTTTTGAATTTTTGAGAATATTAACAATTAAAAAATTAAAATTATTAACACTTGTAATCAAATCTTTTTTGTTTTGAACTAAAAAAAGGTATTGGAATTTTCTGATAAAATATTGGTTAGGATTAAAATTTTCTTCGTTGCTCAAACTACCATCTTCATAGAGAACTTTCGAGTATTTAATGTATTTAAAGTTTTATCATATTTCATGTTTTAATCCCTTTAGCTTTTTCAGTGTATTCGAAACATAAATCGATAATGACCACATTTCTCATAATCACTGATTAACGATGATAAAATGTGAAAATACCGCTCAATCCACTCAGAATCTCTAGCTGCCCGTCAACTATTGAATTGTGTATAAAATGAATTTACTTATTTAAGACTTCAATTATTTGTGATGGTGGAATATCCCTTCCTTCTTCGATTGAAATATCGATTCGATCTTTAAATAATACGCCTCAGAAAATCTCCATGGATTGAACGTGCTGTTTATTTATATTAAAAACCACTTAAGTCAGCTATCATCGAGCCAACACGCACAAATCAGAAATTAACACCATCCAAACCAATCAGAAAAAAAAGTCCAAAATAAGTTCAAACGAAAGAAAAACTTTATATCTTCGTTTTTGAGAAGAATTTCCCACGCATTACAGGCTACAACCTATAAAAGTGATTTTCACTTCGTGAACGTGACTAGATAATTTCTCGATTATCCCCCCAATTGCCTGAACATTAATCAACAATTTTCTTTCCTTTTTTTCCGTCATGATTCTATTTTTATTTTTACACCTTTTTTTTCGTCTTAACAAACCAAAATGAGAGGTTTAATAAAAAGAAATCTATCAAAAAAAAAAAAAAATAACCCATACAAATGAGGCATCATTAAGCTGCCACCCCATCTCCTTACCTCTCCCTCACTTACTTCCTGTTATAAAAGTCCTTAAAAGACCATTAATTTGAATTCCCACAGGATATCGTGCATCAGGCAAAACGATAGCAACGGGCAGGGCATATATGTTACTGTTTTTCTGCCATACGGTCCAGCACCTTTATATCCTTATCCCTGCTGATGTGAACAATTTGCCAGTAAATCACAAAATTCACACTCCTCTCGTTTATCCAGGAAACGTCGCCGTTTATTCCGCTGACTGCCGTAGTTGTACTTTGCCGCCGCCATCATCGTTGGCCGCAACTTTCGCCCGCACACCTCCGTCTCCACCACCCTCCAACTTAACCCAGATGTTGGCGTGTTGAATGTTTTTCGTATAATTTTTTCTCTGTTGGTTTTTGAATGCAGATATATGTAGGTACCTTCCTTCACCGGGTTTTAAGTCCTTTAACACGCAACTGGTTGGCCATTATTTTTCGGCGGATGTAGTATTGCTGCTACTCCTGCTCCTGCTCCTGTTTCTACTGCTGCTGCTGTAGCTGCCTTCGATGGCATTGCAATCTAGAAAGACAATTAAAAGGGTTGAAAATTCGATTAATTACTCGAGAAACATGGTCTACATAATATAGAGGGGAATTTAAGGTCCTTTTGATGCAAAGGCAAAGCGCAATAACCAAGCCCTCTCTCGAAGGACCAATATAGCTATAGGTTTTGTAGTGTGTGAATTTATAAGGGTGCCCCCATTCTCGAAGATGGATGTTTTATTAGATTTGTTAAACAAGATTAGATTGCTGCTTTTCAAGAGTGGGATAAAATAAAATAATAAAAAAAGGTGGAAGAGGTCCTTGTTTTTTGGTGAATATTTTTGCTCCTTTAAATGATATTTAATACTTTTACTTGTCGACATAAAACATTCGCCTGCTCGTCGTTCACCCGTTGCCCGAGAAAAGGATAAAATGACGACAATAAACGAAAGGTGTTGGTAAAATCAGGACTTTTTTTTATTGTATTGTAGACTTTCGATGGGAATTGGGAACCTTCCCATTGAATTGCAGAGATAGCTATAAACCATTAAGCAACAAAAAAGGAAAGAAAGTAGAAAAGAAACTTTTTTCCCAATGCCCCAAAGGCATCTATCTTATTATCCGTTGAAAGTTCTATAGAAAGGGTTTACCTATAATAATTTCTCTTCATTCCAACTCTCTCACTCAACAAAAAGTTTAATGAACCTTAAATAGAACGACAATTTAAGGATTTTGTTCTTTTTTTACTATTTTATTATTTATATTTCTATACTCGCGGTGCCATTAAATCTACGAGTGCATGAGGTTGAGCAAAGGAAAACATGATTTTGAACGAAGGAAGCTCTAGAGCCAACTACAACTATGTACCTCGATAGCTTTACTGAAGATATCGATAAAACGGAAGAAGCTTCCTTTTTTTATAATATATAACAGCAATTCGATTTGGCAAGTGCTAGCACCAACTCTTAGACAAGAGTATAAGAGGAATACGAGTGAAAAAGGAATGAAGAATGATTCGGTATTTAAAGTGAGTTTCAGGGTTGGAAGAAGTGGCTTTGGTTCTTTTTAGGTTATCTTCAACTATTAAAGGATCGAAGAAGATATTCATGTCGATTAGAGATTTCCAAGAATTTCACTCCTGGTGAGTTGGCTCGATTGAATGCGTCTGCTAGAAGGATTGTGGTAACGCATGTAGCTGCATTAAGTCATGCTCGAAGTCAGTTACTTCAGCGGTCTCTATTGTAAAAATGTCCTGATATAAATTCTGATTTCATAGAATCCGACGATTCGAGCGACTTAGCAATAGTTGATGATGGTTGGTGGGCTTGTCTCCTAGAAGACATTTTTGACATGTTGTAGATTTTTTCAGTATTTAAAAAATAGAGTTATTATCACTAAGTTGAGTTTGTTATTATGGCCAACTGGGACGGTCTCAAGAATTACTTCAGGATCTTGAACTGGTCACTATGCTTCCCCGATAGTAATGTTGACGCCATCGCTGATATGATCACAAGTTTAATTCTCTTGTGAATAAGAACTTTTATCCCGCAAACGGTCAAATGCATCAGACTTAACGAAAACGTATGGTTTGATGTTAGCTCTAAAGAGGTTATTAGGATCAAAGAAGTAAGTTTCCGTCGCTTTAAAACCAACCCTTCTGAGGAAAGCCGGAAAAAGTTCAAACAAGTCAGGAAGGCCTGTAACGCCCATATTCGATGGACCAAATTTTTAAATGACAAAAAATTACGGCAAAAAATACTGCAATGTCATAAAGGCAGTAAAAGTTTTTGGTCATTTGTAAAAAACATGAGGAATTCTTCCTCGATTCCTACGCTCGTTGTCGATGACACTCTCTAAGCTCTCTAGAGAAAGCTAATCTCTTTGCTAGGCAGTTCGCCTCCAATTCTACGCTGCCAGTGAGTGTTATGACTCCGCCTGTACTTGAGCGGGACCAAACTTTTTTCGCACTCATACTGCGGCAAGAGTCCTTAGAGATGTAAACACACATAAATCCGCTGGTCCGGATGGTATCCCCGCTATTGTTGTGAAGAGGTGTTCTTAAACTCTGGAAAAACCATTGCGTAAGTTTTTCATCTGTCCTACTCCTCAGGGGTCGTTCCGAGAGGATGGAAATCTGCATTTGTCCAACCCAATCCCCAAAAAGTCGAATCTTCCTCACCCTCTAATTACTGACCAATTGCACTAACGTCCCTTCTTTCCAAGGTCATGGAAAATTTGATTAATTATCAGCTAAAGAAATATCTTGAAGATCGAAAGCTTCTTAATGACCGTCAGTACGGCTTTCGAAGCAATAGGTCCACTGGTGATCTCATGGTTCATCTCACCGAACAGTGGAACAAATCTTTACATCACTTTGGAGAAAGTAAGATTATTGCACTAGATATTTCAAAAGCATTTGATAGAGTCTAGCATCAGGCTCACTTATCTAAAATACGTCCTTTCGGTTTTCATGAATCCCTGCTTCATTGAATTAGAAATTACCTTTCGGATCGTTGAATACAAGTAGTATTGGATGGATTCAAGTCTGAAAACCACAAAATAAATGCTGGTGTGCCACAGGGCTCTGTTTTATCTCCAACACTCTTTCTCATTTTTATTAATGTCTGGAACATCTAATTCAATACATTATCTCGCTGAAGATAGTACTCTTAGCTTTTCATATTCGTTTCCAGACTCACATTCCTCTTCTTCGGATGTGGAACTGCAACGGCAAAATATGATAAGCTCATTAAATTCCGACCTAAACAGTATTGTACAATGGGGGATAAAAAACCGAGTGGAATTTAATTCTTCGTAAACCCAATGCTGTCTTGTATCGTTAAAGCGAGATATGCCCCCATTGCCATTATCCATGGATTGTACTTGCATAAATGAGACTGAACACCTCGATATTCCACCACCTCTTGTGGAACGATCACATACGCGATGTCGCCAAAAAATTCCGCAAGGTGTTTGGGTTTCCTTAGGCAATGCAAGAAATATTTCACCCCTTCTGATCTGGCTGTTACCTACAAGACTTACATACGTCCAAAGCTTGAGTATAACTCCCATCTCTGGGCTGGTGCTCCTGAAACTTACTTAAGCCTATTGGATAGTATTGAACATAAAGCATTTAAATTGATAGGTGATAATATCATCATAAGTTCATTAACTTCGCTTGAACATCGTCGTAAGGTTTCCTGCCTGACCCTTTTTTAACATTATTTTAACGATTTATGGTTTAGTGAAATAACCAGTTGCATTCCTCCCCTTAAAAAGATCAACCTTCATACTCGCGCTCCTATGAATACCCTCGAGTCCAACTTCGGCCGTACTGTCAAATACAGAGATTCGTTCTTTAGCCGTACTACGCGAATGTGGAATGCCTTCCCACACTCTGTTTTTTCCAAGTCATTGCAATATTCAGGAATTCAAAACCAATGTGCACCGACATTTCCTTTCAAACCCTCTCTCCTTTTGCTAGTGCTCACACTGTATCTGCATAATAAGGGTAGTAATATCCCCTTGAGAATGTTCAAATCGATGCGGTTATTCTAAAAAAAGAAATTTAAAATATTATACAGAAATTTCTATACTCTCATTATCAAGGCTAAGGAACACTTGTTTTATAAATACAAAATGAGCAGTTTGCATCGTCATAACATATAGTAGTCTATTAATATTATTGAAAAGTGTTAAATATGCTGGCCTTAGATAAAAAAGCAGCTTTAGATGGTTTCCCACCAATACTTTTTAAAAATACCGCACAGGCAATTGCTTTGACACATAGCATTATATTCAACCAGTCTATTGAGTCAGGCATATTTCTTAACGGTTGGAAAAATTCTTTTATATATTTCCTATTTACAAAGCAGGTTCAAAAAATGATGTCCAAACCTTTCGTCCAATTTGTAAAATATCAGCTATCCCAAAACTTTTCGAAAAGTTGATTTATAAGAAAATTAAATACTTTTATTAAAAAAGTGATCTTTCTTAACAACATGGTTCTGTAAGTGGTAGATCTATTACAACAAAACTTATATTTTTTTATAATTTTGTGCTTACAAACAATGGAGAAAGGTTTTGAGTGCGATGTGATCTATACTGATTTTGCCAAAGCATTCCATAGAGTTGATCATCATAACCTATTGAAATGGTTTGAGTCTTATCTGAGTGATCGAACCAAATTCGTTCGAATTGGCAATAGGCTTTCTGATGCTATAGTACGGAATCCTTTTTATTCCATTCACTCAAATAGACTAGAAAGAAACCTAACCTTGTGGCACTCCCAATTCGGATGTCCTTATATAATTTTCAATACCATCAAATTTCACTCTTTGGGTTTTTACTTTTAAATATTATCTAAACCAATCACTAATGAAACCTCAAAACGCAACACTTTCAAATTTGCTATCAAAATTGTGTGATAAACCATTATCAAGTCTTACAAACATTTGAGTACAGAAATGTAACAAGGCATCTGCGGTCGATGTATTACTTTGAAAATAAATTGCACATCACTGAAAAATTTCGTTATCGTTAAAAAGATCATCATTCTATTTTCAAAAATCTTATTAATTAAGAATAATAAAGGTATAGGCCTATAGTTACCTAGATCAGTTGTAATGCCTTTCTAGAAAAGTGTCAAGATATTAGCACTTTAAAGAGTTATTGGAAATGTTTCAGAAAAAAACACTTTTGTTTAAGATATGTGCCAAAACAGCAATTACAAAACATGCGATATTTTTGAAACAAATATTTTAAATACCATCATAAGCAGAAAAGTTTTGAAGTTTTTAAGGTGCCCATTAACTTTAGAATCTCCTAACTTGGTATCGGTTAAAACGGAAAACTTGAAAACGGAATGACTTGAAGTCGCTTTTAGATAAAGTGAAATCGTGAAATAAATTGCATTGGATGCAATTAGCAATTGTAATTTTATCCAAGACCACACGGCCATTGGCATTAATAACAGACAGTTCTTGTTTGCACTGAGATTTATTGAGTTTACCTTTCTTCACTTTTAATTTTCAGTTTTTGGTCAAAAATGCAAATCTGAATATTATGAAGTTTTCTCAATTTTTTTTCCTTCAAAAAAGTTCTCTCATAAAACCATTATTTTGTTTTATTTTTTTTTCGGAATACATTATTCTGCAGGCATTATTTAAATAATTTTAAGACCAAGGTGACCTTGTCCTGCCTTTTGTTAACTTCCCCTTAGAAGTTATTGCAATCGGTCTATTTTGTCGAATTCAAAATTGTGTCATTTCTTGACGTTTAAATGTTATTAAAATCTAAATCAAAGGTTCTTAAAAAGACGCTTGTTTGTGTGTGCTTGTACGTTCATATATTCGTATGTACGTCCTTATATTAGGGACATACATTTTCGTCGACCATTTCTCAAGAACCCAAAGAAATGTTGAGTTTGTTTTACAAATTATAACATCAAAAAATGAAGAATGAACTTTGCAACTTTGAGTGGACAATTTTTTACTACTTAAAAAAAGGGAAACATTTCTTTCCAAGAAAAACTTTTTTGAAATCTGGTAAAATTCTTAGAAAAATCAAAGTGATATAGTTTCGTTTACAAACAAGAAAAACCCAAAAGAAAACCCTACTAAAAGTATTTTAAAAAAGTCAATTGTAATAATGTTTAAAAAAAACTACGTAAAGGTCTTCAAATCGTATTTTGGACTTAAATATTTCGAAAATATTTTATATATTCTTAAATTTTAAAATCAAACTTATTTTATAGTTTGCAATGTATTGTTAATTTGTACTTATTTTTTTAAGTAAGTAAGTCATGATTATATATTCTCCTCCAGGTATTACTTTGCCTGTCGACACAAACATACGAGTAGATCGTACGCAAAAGCTTCCTCTTGAAGATACCAAAAGATCCTTCATCCGCCTGGGAGAGGGTCCATGCTTCTGCACCATACAGCAAGACTGGGATGATAAAGTTTTTGTACAATGTCTCTTTGGTACTTCGCGATAGAGACTTATTCCTCAACTGCTAGTTTAGGCCAAAGAAACAGCGATTAGCAAGGGTAATTCTACGTTGGATCTCCGCGCTGATGTCATTTGCAGAATTAACAGCAGTGCCCAGATAAACAAATTCGTTTACCATCTCGAAGTTATACCTATCAATTATCACGTTTTGACCAAGTCTGCGGTGTGAATAGGCTCTATTTGGCGACAGTATATACTTAGTTTGGTAGTACCCGTGGCATGATGGTAAGTGCGTTGGACTGTCATGCAAGGGGTCTTGGGATCAATCCCTGCCTGAGCCACCTTAATTTAAAAAAAAGAAAATTTCGCGGGTACTGCCTCTTGCGAGGAATTGACAAATCCTTCAAGAGTAATTCTTGTCATGAAAAAGTGCTTTCTCAAACTAGCCGTTCGGATTCGGCCTAAAATTGTAGGTCCCTTCCATTCCTGACAACAGTACTCGCACACAGGAATGGTTGAGAGTTGTAAGTCACTAGGCCCTGGTTCACAACGGACTGTTGCGCCACCCCATTTCATATACTTAGTTTTGTCCTCGTTTATGTCAAGACCCATTTTCTGCGCTTCAGACTCGATACTAGAGAAGGATCCCGTCACTGCTAGTTTGGTTCTTCCCATAATGTCGATGTCATCTGCATATCCAAGATCTTGTGTGGATTTTTGAAAGATGGTGTCACTGGTGTTGGTGTTGGTGTTGCGCACCACTCTTTCAAGAACAATATTGAAGCAGCTGCATGACAGCGCATCGCCTTGGTGGTTTCCTTTGGTGGTTTTGAAGGTTTCGGTTGAGTCTCTTCCGATTTTGCACAGCAACGAGCATTTTCCAACGTCATCCTGATAAGTAGTATAAGTTTGGTAGAGATACCAAACCTCAACATGGCACTGTATAGTTCGACTACACATTTATAAGCTGCTTTAAAATCGATGTAAAGATGGTGTGTTTCAATGTTATGTTCTTGGATTTTCCAGGATTTGGCGTAGAGTGAAAATTTGGTCGATGGTAGATTTTTCAGTCCTGAAGCCACACTGGTAAGGGTCAATTAGTTCGTCAGTAAATGGCTTCAGGCGTTCACATAATACGCTTGACAGGATCTTCTATGCGTTGTTTAAAAGACTAATGCTCTGTAGTTGGCTCACTCGTCGGGCAAGCTTTCTTCCGACCAAATTTTAGTTACTAGCTGGTGCATGGTCCTTACTAGATCTGCTGCAGCGTACTTAAAAAGCTCCGCCTGCAGACCGTCATCACCGAACGCTTTGTTTGACTTCACCCTGGTGATGGCTTGTTTGATCTCACTCTGGTCGGGTGGGTGAAACTCTAGATCGTGAACCAAATGGATTTGACGTGGGTGCTCGCTGGCGGAATCGTTGCCTTCATCACCATTAAGCAGCTGGTTGAAATGATCTCTCCATGATTTTTAGCATTGACTGCGTCTCGACTACAGTATTCCCCTCCTTAACTTTGCAGGCTCGGGCGTCTAGTGAATCCTGTTAAAACATCCCTGGATCTCCTCGACTTCACGATGCTCATGGGCTTTTTTCTCTCTTCCGAGCAAGTGGTTCTCATCCCTTCTCTTGTCGACGTAGAGCTGGCGAGAAGATCGCGTCCTCCTTTACTGCCACAATCTGTATGCCTCTGTTTTGGCTTTGTTTGCCTGAGCCCATCCGGAGTCCAACCAGGGGTTCCTTGGTGGTGGCTGTGAGAAACCTAGCACCTCTTCTGCAGCATTCCTGATTGATTGTTTGCAAAGCTGCCAGTAGGTCTCTGGGTACATCTCGTCCGTTGTAGGGTTTCTTCCAAGCTCTAGGGATACTCGATCGGCAAATGCATTGGCGGTATCCTCCTGCTGTAGTCTAAATTATGCTAGAGGAATTTCTTCTGTCACTAGCAACATGATCGATTTGGTTGCATGTTCGATCATCGGGGGACCGCCAAGTACATTTGTGGATATCTGGACGCAGGAATCTGATGATACTCAACACCATGTTTTTCTCGGCTGAGAAGTCGATAAGCCTGAGTCCGTTTCCAGATGTGATGTTGTGTAAGCTATGTCAACCAAAGATGCCTTCTTTACCAATTTTGGCATTTAAATCTCCCAGGAGAATTTTAACGTCGTTTTTGGGTCATTGCTCCATTGTTTTGGAGGAGCTCGTAGAACTCTTTTTTGGTATTATCATCCTTCTCTTTGGTCGGGGAATGCACGCTGATAAGGATCAGGGGGTGGAATTTAGCCTTAATGCGGATCTTAATGCTTACTTCCAGAAAGCTTAAAACTCTTTGCCTTAGTTTCCCTCTTAAATGGCATTTGCTGGAGGGCTGTCACATCAGCTTTGAGTTCGGCGAGGGCATCTAGAAGCATCTCTGTTTTGCGTGGCCGATTGAGTGTATGCATATTTCACGTTTTTCGTTTGCGGGGGGAGGGGGGGTGTTGAAAGACAGAGAGACTATAACTTGTGTTTTCATCACACTTTAAAATTTCCTTTCATTTTCGGGTTTGAAGCCTGCGCATGACTAATATCGTTGGAGCTGGTTCTTCAGAGCGATATGTGGTATTTTGCTCCCACTTCCTGAGAAGGTGTCACAGGTGTCACAGCTCTGAATCCGATAGATCTAACGTTCGTCCTTAGTTTACGTTTCGGCTATCCAGCGGGCTCCACTAGGAGGTGACGGACGATAGGATTTTGCAAAACCCAAACTAGTATTATTAATATTTTGTAAAACTTTAAGAAATAAGGAGAGTTAGGTACGAATGGGAAGTTATCAGGTTGCCGCATCCAAATTTAAAAAAACGATACTTTTCGTTGTGTGAAATGTACTCGAAAAATTGGTGATGCAATGATCGTTCAAAAAGAAGCCTCTCAAATACCAATATTGAAGCTTTGCGTTAGAATGTTGGTTTAAAACCATCCTTATTTTTAGTGTACCCAACATTTTACAATACATTCAAATCTTGTGAATACTTAAGAACCTCCATGGAAGTCTGTTTATAATGTGAAATAGTTTTTCTTGAAGACGATTCTACCGATTTCTATTAAACTTCATTAAAAACCCTCACTTTCTTATATCTACCATATATTTCCTGTTACCCGTACATAGTCCATTAGCTATACAGAAAACATGTTAAAAATTCCAGAAACACTCTTCCCTGAAGTCCTTTACGACCGATACCAACATACAAACAGTGGTTTCATCAAAAAGAGGAAAGTTTACATTATTTTTACTTTTATTTTTTGTCTGGAACTGGAAGAATGTTATTTTTTTTTATTGTAAGACCAAACTTCAGGACACTACACTACATCCCCGTCTCGAAGACTACGAGCTCCGACGACGACGACGATGTTCAACAGGAATCGTTTGGAAGTTGAAGACGCCGCGGGTAGTCTTTTCGTTTCGTTTCGGTTCGTGTTCAGCTTTTGTTTTTGCAAGAACTAAGGACATAGAAACACAATTATGCTACTCACTTTATATTTTTATTCCTTTTTTCAGTTTTTGTTATAAGGGATGGAACATTGTGTGGAAAAGTTGGATGCTCTTCCTTTATTTTTAGCGGAAATAAAAACATATGGTTATGATGGAGTTTTTTTTTATCCTGAATTCTGCCTTGTTCCTTTTTATTTTTGCGGAATATATTTTAAAGGGCTTTTTCGTGATGGCTTTGAAGGGTCAATTATGCAAATTATTGTGGTGCAACCAGATGATGATGATGATGATGAGGGAGGGTGAAAAATACAAAAAAAAAAAGAATAAACAAACAAAAAAGATTTGAAAGATGATTATTTAAATAAAAATTTACAAATAGATTTGAAGAAGAGAGAAAAGTGCTTAAGGGCCAGCAAGTCGGCATATATACTCGTATAGATTTGTTTTTTGTTTGTTTTGACTGCAGTGAATGAAATTAGAAGCTATAAAGGATAGACTAGACTTTTTATTTGGTTATGAATAACTAAGTTAATTTATTCATCATTCATGTTAGAAGGGATGTGATTGTTTTATGAAAAGAAAACAATTGACTTTCAGAAGAAAGTTTATCTTTTGCCATATGCAAGTTCGTCAAATGAAGTGTAAGATTAATTCTGAAATATTTTTATTTTTACCGAAAGAGTGAAATTGCTAGATGTTTTGCTATAGCCTTAATTTTGAAAGTGGGTTTAAATTTCTTGGTTAAAGACTGGAGTGTTTTAATTGTTATTTTTTTTCTTGAAATTGAATTATAATTTAACAAAAAATTAGATTTAAAAATAGATACTTCAAAACAGACTAAAATAAGAATTTCTGTAATTATTTGCATGGGAGACATAGCTGACCATCAATTTCCAACCATACTCCCCGTAAACATTCTACGGGGATTGTAAAATAAGACAAGTTACTAAAACATGGTAAACATCTTCGTTTTGGTTTGAGTTGTAGAATGAACAAATTTGCTTGTATGTCAGTTCTATGTGGCCTGTAGTTGAGCTCAAGAGTTTCAGTCCGTATTTTGAATATCAAACTTATATTAGAAGCAGAAAGGTTCTTACAGAAAAAATTAAAATCACCCAAAGTTAAATTAAAACGGCTCTAGGTTGCTCTATAGAAAGTGATTCCGTAACCCTTTCGAGATTAGTTTTGTACATTTTCAACCTTCAAAATGCAGTTGTAAAAAGTATTTCTCCATTCTTCTTTGTTGTTTGCATTTAGATTCATTGCTAAATTATGTGCTGTGGCAAGATTATGCCAATTTCGAAAAGGGGAAAATCCACAATGGATTTGCTTTTGCAGATTGGCATCAGATCTATGCATTACTTTAAAAGATAGTCTGCGTTGGCCTTTAAATTTCTAACATATATTTGCGGAAGCCCGGACTCAACATATATGGCGTAATAAGGCTAGCTAGGCGGCAGCCGGAAGATCGTTTTGAAAAAGTATCTTTGAATAACTTTCATATCCTCTAGAAATTGGTATCCATACACTTGATTCCCATAACAAAAGCAACTGTTCACAGTAGCCACAAAAACCTTAAATTTCGATGTAGGATCCACGAACCTTATTGAAAAAAATGTGACCACATCGAGTTTGTAGCTGATTAGGCTAGTATCAGTTTCTTTTTAATAGGTATTTATACTCGCTTACAACCAATAGTGGTACCATCTAATGTCCAATTTCGTACATTATTATCTGAACGGTTTTGAGGTTTAAAAATCATAATTTTAGATGTGGAAGTGTTGATTTTTAGATCCCCTGAATCGCAATATTGTTTAAGTTTATTTATCTGAAGCTGCAATTTCACTGGGTTATCAGAGAATACCACCAGGTCATCAGCATAGAGCAAAATCTTCAAAGATGAATCGCCATAGTTGACACCTCCCCGTAATTTATTTTTAATATCATTGATAAAAAGATTGAACATCAGCGGACTCAATATACAGCTATGTGGAACACCTGTTCCGATTTTAAAGGATTTTGACATAGATATGCCATTGCAAACCATTGAAGACGTGTTTAATAAAAGTTGTTCATGAATCCGAATAAATTTGGTTGAAAAACCAATAACTGCTAGCTTATATAAAAGTGACCTTCTGGTGATGTCATCAAAAGCAGCTTTAAAGTCGACAGAAAAAGTGTAAAGGGGCTTCTTTTTGTCGATAAACCGCCTGGCAACGCTCGTAAGAGCGAAAATTTGATCAATTGTTGAAAGGCCCGCCTGGAAACCAGCCTGATATCGACTTATCTAATTTTTTCTTTCAATCCAATTTACAAGCCTAACGTATAACATTTGTGCAAACAGTTTTCTTAGTGAGTTCAGAACTGAACTGCCTTTATAATTTTCTGGTGAACTCGGATTACCCTTTTTAAATATAGGAAATATTGTAGCCAAACGGAAGTAGCTCGGGAATTTCTCTTCTGTAAACATTTTGTTTAATACCCCAACACACCTTCGGAAATTCAGGAGTTGAATTCTTATAGAATTCGATGGGAATACTACCAACCCCGCTGCTTTGTTATTTTTCATTCTGCTTAGAGATGCCAACATCTCAGCCATAGTTTAAGTAGAGTCTAGCGCACCTCACAAAACTGATGAAATTCTGGTTAGGATCTGGCAGTAGTAAACCTTCCAAGTATGTGGCCAGGTCTTCAACACTAATACTTAAAGAGGATGACTTGCTGCGACCTCCCAAAATCCGTACCTTGTACCAGAATCAGTTTCAGTTCTTATAGTCTACAAGTTTCCAAGCCGCTTTGATTAAATATAATTGCCTTTTCAGAATCTGTGTTGGCAGGCAGTTGTTTAGTTTATAAAATTTATAAAAATGCTATAAACGATCAAAAAGAAGTTTTCAAGGCTAAGAGTTTAAACTCAAAATATCTATAATGATCTTACTTAGTTCCTGGAAATTCTCATTAGTTATGAGTCTTCATTTGTTTTAAAATTAAATTTGGAATTGAATTTGATACTTTCATAGTTTTAAAAAACACGGTTAGGACTTAGATTTTAGTGCTGATTTCGAATCCAAACTTTAATATTAACTATTTCATTAAGTTTTATAAATACATCAACTGAATATTGAAGAAAAATCCTTATAAACATACGTATTTTCGAAATGCTAAAAGTAATATCTCAAAAACCATTAGCTTTGAAATATGACTTGAATTAAAGCTATCAAAGTCTATTGGAAATGTTTAATTTTGCCAGGAAGAAAATTTTGCCTACCAGTGAAATTTTTCAATCAAGGTAGGTTTCAAAAATAGGGTTAAGGTAAAAATAAAAAGCATAGTTCTTAACATTAAATTGTAAATTTATATTGACAATCTAGTTATCTGAATTTTAAGTTTTAACCATTTAAGTAACTTACTTTCCGGAAATTCTTTACTTGAATCTAGGTACATATTCGAAGTTTTGAGAAATTTTTAATCTTATTATTAATGGTTTTGGAAATACTTTGTTGATTTTTCGTGTTCACTTCAGATCCGTATTTTGATAAAACGCCATTTACTAAAATTTAAAAAAAAACTATTTTTAAATTTTGTCTATATTATATTTCAAACAAAATTCTTTAAACGGGATACAGACTTTAAAAAACCATAATTCATCGAAAAAATAACTTTATGAAATAACTTCGCCTAAGAACTTAAAAAGGTATATCCGTTAAATATTGTCCTCTATTTATCAATACATTTTCGAAGCCTTTCCTGGAAGTTTTCCATTGCTCGTCGAGTCATTTGTGGTGTAATGGTTGCCACTTCCTGAGTGATTTCCTCTTTAAGTGCTTCCAAAAATGTTGGGCGATGAGTGTAGACTTGGGCCTTTAAATTAACCGAAAGAAAAAAATCACAAGGTGATAAATCGGGGGACCTTGGTGGCCAGGTAATGTCTCCTCGTAAAGAAAGAAGATGCCCTGGAAACATCTCTCTAAATGGTTAGTGAACGCCGTGAAGTGTGTGCTGTGTCTCCATCTTGTTGGAACTTCTTTGTGGTTCCTAGTAAACTGATTTCAGTTTGGTTGGAGGAAGGACTCAATCATGCAACAGTAGCGATCCGCATTAACTGTAACTCTTTGCCCATTTTCTTCGAAACAGGAAATACTGACCTAACCAATTTCAGCAACAGCACACCAAACTGTCACATAAGGGCTGTGAAGTGGTGGTTGATGGATTTCTTGAGGGCTTTCTGTTGCCCAGTATCGGAATTTTTGTTTATTTACAGTACCCGTTAAATGGAAATGGGCCTCGTCAAACGAAATTAAGACAGCACCAACGGGAATGTTTCGAAAAATGTCTTCACAAACAGCTCTGCGAGTTTCAAAATCTCTCTCACTTTATTCTTGTGCGTTCATCATTTTGTAGGGATGCACATGAAGATGTGTGTGCAAAATTCGTCAACTCTCTTATCAGACATTTCAAGGGCAGCTGCATGTTTAAGTGCTGAAAGCCTCGGAGATGGCTGCATAGATGCACTTACAAGTGCCACATTAGCCGGCGTTGTTGCGGTTAAAGGTCGGCCAGACGATTTTCTCTTTAGCGCAAAACCCGTTGCTCTAAAGTTTGATAACTAAACTTAAATTATTTTTCCATCCGGAACAGGATCATGTCATCCATGTTGAAATCATTATTAATCATTATGATCACTAAAAACGGCACGTAGACCTCTATAAGCTATCTATCTATACCCGGAATACAAAATTTTATCTATAATAGCTTTAAATATAAACGTCAAAACAGGAGGTTATTTTGCAGGACCCTGTATAATCATCGTTGTGGGGAAATCGCTCTTAAAGATACATAAAAGGAATAATTTATATCTGCCAGTGGTGGCTTTTAAAAATTCTTCCATTCTAAGGCTATTAGAGACATTTGTATGGAAATACTCGCTTTCCACAAAGGAAGTCCCATAGCACTTTTAAAGTTTAATATTTTGCCATTTTTTTAAATTCCCCACTTTCAAAAAGCTCCAAATTTTTAATGTGCGAAAATAAACTAAAATAAAGATGAAAATAGAAAGCAAGCTCATTTAAGAATTGGAAGGACAAAAGAAACATAAAGAATTTAAAAACATATGGATTTTATAATATAATTATATAATATAATTATAGTGATCCGTTAACCCTAATTTTGATTCTAGTATAACACCAAGGTCAGGATAACTAGATTTTCTATTCTAAAGTCACGAATTGAAAAAATGGTCATAATTTATTATAAATATTAAGTTTGCGTGGAAAACAAATTGTCTTAAAATTGTCAATATTTAAAATCAAACTATTTTTACCACACCATTCCCAAAATTGGTTTAAATATTCTTGTAGCTCTTAAAAACCCTTACAAGAGTTAATAATTCGAAAAAATTTAACATCATCTGCAGAGATTAGCAATAAGGATTTATTTAAAACAGAACACAAATCATTAATAAATAAAATAAACAGCAATGGACCAAAGTGACTCCCTTGAAGTACATTAGAATCGACTTTAAATTGGCATGAAGGGTTACTTCTGAACATGACACTAAAATATCTATTTATTATTTGATTCAAATGCCTTGCTACGGTATGTAAATATATTTATTATGACTTATTAGTGTTCAGGTATGAATATTTCCAAAGATATCGGAACTAAGAACAATTCAGAGACTTTTTGAAGAAAAGAAACAATGTACACACATTTTTTCAACATAAATGATGGTATTCCATTAGGACCAGGACTGAAAGATTCATTTAGCTTTAAAATACTAACACGTATAGAGTTCTCAAAATTCAAAAAAATGACTGTATTCATGTGTGTTGGAAAAAATAAGATAAGAAGTGCTAGCAATCTTCAAAGGAAGTCTTAAGTTATATATTTTTGAAATTACGTGTTCGAAATTGACTATGGAAGATGGCTGGAAGATATTTTAAAGGTCGTACCCGCTTGATATCCGTCAAATATACGTTTCCTGTTAACGTTTTTCCAAAACATATAGGGGCTTTCTTTAAGTCCACACTTAGTATTTGAAATGAATTAAGAGTACAAAAAGATTGAAAAAGTCACAAATTGCGTATTTTCGTTATCGATTTTCAATATCTCAATATCTGTTGATCAGACCATGGACCATAATCTTTTCTTTTTTTTGTGGATCTCGTAAAAGGGAGTACATATCTTTGAAAATGTTAATATAGGTCTAGAGCAACATAAGGAGACTGAAATTCTTTAGATCACCGTTTAGAAAATCCTAGCATTTAGTTGGCTTTAGTAATGGTTGAACTAACATGCAGTTAAAAAGAACTCCAATATCTTTAAAGTTATAAACATGATGTATAGAGTTATAAAGTATTTTATAATATTTTATGATCTTGAAGATTTTCATATCATCCGTAAATTCTTACCGTGTTACTGTGTCGGAAGCAGAAGAGTACATCATTGATAGCTAAGATAAAGAGTAGGGGTCCTAAATGACTATACTATGGGGAACTTCTGCGTTAGACAACGACCTTCCAAGTCTGAAACTCCAATAAACTGAAGAGAACAGGGACAAACACATGACCGCGCAAATAGATCCAGAAGAAGACATCTTTGACGATGACTTTTACATAATTGAAGATCGGAAGGAAAAGTGGAGGCGATGGGAACTGCTTTCCAGCAAGTGTACAAGGTGAATGTTTGCATTCGCCCCAACCACGACCTGGCAAACAGAGCCCTACTTAATCACTTTTACCTTCGAAATGATATGACAAAATGGCGATCTGAGAACCGCGGTTTCATGCGGTTCAATGACGATTCCTTGGCAAATGCCATAATCGCCGAGCAAACGGGAGCAAGTCCCTTGTTAGTGACGAAGGTTGAGCTTCAGCTCATCTTCAATTCAATAAAAAAACAAAAAGTCAGTCGATGGCATCTCCAACGTTGTACTAAGACATTTACCGATTGAGGCAATTGACATTTACACCACACTCTTCAATAATGCACTGAATAATGCATATTATCCTGTGCATTTTAAGACCGCTGTGGTTCATCCTCTCCCGAAAAAGAGAAAGGACAACTCCAACCCGTTAAACCTTCGGTCGATAAGTCTTCTTCCAAGCATCAGCAAAGTTTTCGAAAAGATCATCAATGGGGCTCTGACTAAGTGGACTGCGGACAGCAAAATAATGCCAGATAAACAGTTCGGGTTCAAGGCGGGTCATTACACAATTCATGCTGCGTCTAAACCCGTTTCTGATATCCAATGGAATAAATCAAAACAACAATATACAGGTGCTGTTCTGGTTGATTTGGAAAAGGCCTTTGACACCGTATGGTTAGAGGGTCTTTACCTAAAACTAAGCAGGTTTGGCATTATCAAGCCATTGTTGTATATACTTTATGATATGCTTAACGGTAGAAAGTTTGTTGTCAAAAGTGGCAATGTAACTTCTACCACAACATTCTCAATTAAAAATGGTCTTCAACAGGGAGCGGTGAATTCGCCGATTCTCTTCAGCATTTACACCAGCGATCTGATAGGTAGTCTTACAAAGGCGATTGCGTACGCCGACGATCTAATTGCGAACAGATCGGCCCGAAAGGTTGAGGTTATTAGAATTCTCTTGCAACGTGATTTTGACAAGATTCAGCGATATTGCGACGACTGGAAACTTAAAATAAATGTCCAGAAGTCGGAGACAATTCTGTTCCGGACTCCGTTGGCTAGGGCCATGAGGGATACGTGCAAGAATTGGCGCAAGATGGTCATCGTTGATCTTGCCGGGCAACGATAACCGAGTAAAAGTGTAGTGAAGTACCTCGGTATCTGGTTAGATCAGTATTTATATTTCGACAGGCATATATGTAAATGCTGCTCTGACCAGGGCCAGAGGAGCCTTCGCTCTGACGAAACGGTTGTTTTTAGCAGTCGGCTTGACCCCAGAGTGAAGGTAATTTGCTACATGGCCCTCATACGGCCAATGATCGTTTATGGTTGTCCTGTGTGGTTCAGCGTTGCCCCTTCCCAGATGGAGAAGTTTCGGGTGTTCGAGCGGCAGTGTTTACGACGCTGTACCGGCTTATATCAAACAGCCGAATCTTAATATGTGCATTACTATTCCAACGAGGTCCTATACAACGGGGCTCGAATCAACAGAATTGACAATTTCGTGATAAAACTCGTTCGAGGTCACATTGCCAGAGCAATGTCTTCGACCAACAATTTAATTTTCGGGGCGTTCTATCCGAACGACGAGTATATTGAAAGTGCACGCTTGACGACGAACCGTGGAAAGGCGACTCCTGTCTAGCGTTAAGACAGGTTCAAGAATGAACTAATAAAAATGAATTTAAAAAAAAAGTGCTTTGGACTGTCATGCAAGGGGTCTTGGGTTCAATCCCTGCCTGTGCCACCTAACTTTTTTCACGGGTACTGTCTCTTGCAAGGAATTGACAAATCCTCCAAGAGTAATTTTTGTCTTGAAAAGTGCTTTCCCAAGTTAACTGTTCGGATTCGGCATATAAACTGTAGGTCCTTTCCATTTCTGAAAACATTACTCGCACACAGGAATGGGTGATAGTTATAATTCACTTGACACTGGTTCTCCATGGACTTTTGCGCCACCTAATTTATTTTTTTATTTTTTTTATTTATTTATGATCTATTTTGAAGATAAGAAGAAATGCATGTGATAAATTGAGGAGAAATTTCAATTGCGTTCAGTTTAAATGTGATAAATGATGAGAAAATTGGTCAAAAGCTTTGAAGTAATTATCTTTAAGTAATGCCAAGTAATACAAGATAATGTCTAACGCCATTTGAATATTATTGAATAAAGTCTGAGGACAGCCTTGCAAGTATATTTTTACAGGAGTCTCAATAAAAGATTGCTGAAAATTTCCGGAGAACTTAGTAAGTTCTTTATTAAAAGTAAAATATACTGTTTGAATTTTTATAAGGCATACAAAACTATCCCAAAAGCTTTAATTCCCCAAGGAAGGACTCCTCTTAAATCCGACAATCTTCAGCTGCCTTATTTGGTCTCTTTTTGTTAATGTTTAATCTTGGTAAAACACTCCGAACTTCAATTTAAATCCATTCCTTTTCGAAAGCGACTTTTATTCAATTTTACTTTATATACACATTTTTCTGACACAAATTTTAAAAAAAATTATAAAATCCGAATTCATTTCCGTTGGATAAAAGTGGATCTTGGATGGCATTTGCATAAATCATAAGATTTCTCATATAAAAACATTAACGTACCACGCATTTTACTGTAGATATAAAGCACCCACTTAAAACACATTTTCTGCGTCTGGTCTTGTACCTGGTTTACGTCGGCTTCGCCATCGTTGCGTCGTCGGTCGTTGTTGTACCATTGGTTGTTCTTGTTTTACACTACACAACATACTCATATATTTAACATTTTACACCATTTGTCATAATTAAAAATTTAAGTGCGATTCCTTATCCAGTCAACCGGAGAACCTTCGCTTCTGCATCATCCCCACCCCATTGACGACGACAACAACGGCGACGCACAAGGACGAGGATGAGGACGAGGACTCCCCTTTCAACTGGTTGATATATTTTTTTCTCAATCCGTCGAAAATTGATTTATTCATGTGTGTGCGGCATTGCCATCAATAATTCGCATATATCGCATTTCGTAATGCAAAAAAAAATCGGAAAATTCAGGAAAAATCTCCGAGAAGAACGAGAAAAAAATCCAATTTAATTAATTTCGAGTTTTTAAGCACGTGTCACTTTCACTTCAGTGACACTGCAAGTGTAATTTATCAACAGAAACAAAAAAAAAAATTATAAAATCTGTAGAAATAAAAACAAAAACAAAAACAACAAATAAAACCTTGCAGCCACTTTATAATTCAATAGATTTTGAAATGGGTGTGTGTTGGTGTCGTTTAAATCATGTAACACGCATGGGGTTGGCTTTGAAAAGGACATTTTCTATAAACCTAACCCTATACCTTACTTCTTCCTATACCGGTGTTATATGCAGTGGTACTGGTGGATGAAAGAAGAAGGTTGGTTAAGGAACTCCACTCCAACACAAGACACAAAACCAAGTGACTGCATAATTTGCAAGGCATTAAATAAAGAAAAAAAACAACAACAAAGAAGAATACCTAAAGCCGAAGGAAGTGAAGAAAAAAAAAGTCCTTCGGTATACATCCCAAAGGACTTTGTCATACCAAAGTGTATAAAATGAGAACGACAACCTAACGTCGAAGAAGGATTTGTTAATCATCAGCTTTCGTTCAAATCCCTTAGCGGTAACGCCTGGCGACTGGCGGTGGCGGCAAAGCGCCGCTACACATCAGTGTGATGAATACATACAGTTTGCAAAAAAAAAAGAGACAACAACCGCAACAGTCACGCACACCAACATACACACGACAAAATGCACAGTTGCATGTCATTCGTCTGTCATGCAAATTTTATGAGGCAACAGTAAATAGGGGGAGCTCAAACTTCCAAAACAGCCAAACGGAAATGCAATGCAAGGGTTGTTCTGTTCGTCATCGTATACCTTCAACTTCAACCAACGACCGACTGACTGCGACGAAAACGACGATGACGCCCGACAAGCGGAAAAAGTCGGTCCCTTTTTGCCATATTGCCTACCTCACCTAAACCACAAAACCCCAATTGATAGAATATGGAAATTTAAAGCTGATGGTTTTTGGGGGGTCTTTGTGAAAAGACAAACTTGCATTCTGATTTTGTTCGTACTCGACTCTATAGGTGCTTGTTACAGTAGGAGGAGAAGAATGTGAATTTGGAATAATTTTAAACTAAAAAAAAAACAAAACTTGTTCTTATCAAAACATACAATTTATCGCCAAGGAATGTAAAAATTTTCAATTCGACAAATGATCGGATTGATTTCTAACACGGTGGATAAAACAGATTTTACACAAACCGAAAATTGAAGCTTTTAAAATTCAGCACATATTGTATAACTTTTGCGAGTAGCTTGACCGAGATTAAGATATGTGCTTAAAGTCTTTGGCTTCTATTGAGCCTGGCCACAAGTCGGGAAAAATTTCGGTTTAGTCTCATAAAATCCCATTGAGATATTTGTAATGACTTTTAAGGGGGTATTTTTGGCTAAAAGTCTTAATTGTAGGCCTTTAATATATTTTATTTACTTGATAAATATGTTCAAACAAGTTTATTTATTTTAAATCAAAGTCATTAAATAATTTAAAGATCCTATTCAAAGAAAAACAATGGTCATAAATAGTCCGACAATTTCGAGTATGTTCATAATCAATCAGGTAAATTCGTCAGGTTTCTATTAGAGTTTAACCGAGACATAAGTTGAAAGGGTCCATACTTCCATGTATTAGTTTAAAAACAAGCACAAAAAAAAAAAACAAATAAGAATGTCCTCTCTAAAGATGCGGCATATCAACAGTACTAGGCTGTGCTGATAAGGTAAAAGATCTTAGGAATTAGCCCAACCAAACACACCAATGGACTGTCGTGCAAGAGGTCCCTAACATCTAAAGTTTTTTTTTACGGGTACTTCCTCTTGCGAGGAATTGAAAAATCCTCAAAGTCGAATTCTTGTCACTAAACGTGCTTTCTTAAATTAGTCATTCGGATTTGGCTTAAAACTGTAGACTTCTTCATCCCTGACAACTTTACTCGTGCACAAGAATGGTTGAGAGTTGTAAGTCACTAGGTCCTAGGCCCTAGTTCTCAACAGACTGTTGCGCCACCTTACCTATCCTATTTTACACCAATTCTATTGTGGATTTATGACAGGTATAGTTTGACGCCCAGAACCTATTCGAGTATCGGCCCAACAAATGTTATAAAAAGATGGTTTATAACATAAGGATCATACAATTATTTCGTTAAAGTGTTGTGAAAATTTCCATTTTCCATCGAACTATATAAGCATATAATTAAAAGAAAGCTTTTTCGTAAAGCTCCTAGTTTTACATTTATTAATGTTAAGAAGCAAACAGTTTGGAACACACCAATCAAAAAACTGGTTTAGATCAAATTGCAATTCTTCACAATCACAAGAGCTCGAAACAGTTTTGAAAATTGTTAAATCACTTCAAAGATTCCATAAGTGATCTTGAACAAAAAATGATGCAGATATCTTCGCAAAATGATAATCCAGAACCCCCGAAGATATCAACGGAATTTTCAAGCGCCATTCGCAGACAAAGAGCAATAATGTGCTCTCTTGAGCGATTACTTCAAGGGTTATCTCTTGATGAGTCTCTGAGACGTACCTTGAGGTCAAGGCTCGCTCGATTGAACAGCTTTGGAAGCAAGAAGAATCAGCTACTTACTCAATCTGGGAATTGAGCGATAATCCCATGGTTGAAGGATATAACGAAGAAAACTTCATCGCTATAGAGCAAAGGGTGCAGGATGCACTTGTCAATTTGTCCATGAAGATATATCCAGAGAATATAAACCGCGCAAAAGGAGGCGGTGCTAACAACAAAAACTCGCTGCATTCACCAAAGGTCACAATACCAAAACTTGATGGTGACTATATGAAATGGCGAAAATTTTATGACTTATTCTTCCAAATCGTACACAACCAATCAATACCCAACATTCAAAAGTAGTGGTACCTAAAAACACATCTAAGCGGAGAAGCAGAGAATTTGATTCGACACCTGTCATTAACAGAAGAGAATTACAAGACAGCATGGTCCAGTCTTCAAGATCGGTCCAACAATGTAAGGATTCTTACGTCAACACTATTGCAGAAGATAATTGGGCAACCTAGCCAGTCACAATCTTTGGCATCAGCTATCAAAAATCTCAGGAACCCATTCTACTTCATTTACTTGTATGCAAACTTGATCAAGGTACTAGAATTCTTTACGAACAATCCCTTACAAAACCAAAGGAACCACAATCAATATAAGAATTACTTTGAAGAGATCGCTGCATTAGTACAGCAGTATCAAATTTGCTTCTAAGTAAATAATAATAACCTTAGGAGACCTTAGAGTTCTTCAACACTGTAAATCATTATAAATAAAATAAAAAGAATAGGCCCTAAATGACTACCTAGTGGAATTGCAAAATTAACTTTGAACTTCTTTGAGTCGCAACCAGTACAGCGTATGATCTATCCAATAAATAAGATTAAAGCCTTTTTACGAAATGTGTTTGATTTTTTAATTTAGCAAGCAAAACTTAATGTCAGAATCTGTCAAACGCCCAACTGAAGTCAGTAAAAATACAGTCCAACTGGTTTTCGCTTATAACCGTGCCGATTTGGATTATAAATTAACTTTTCTAAAGGATTTTTCAACTGGTGTGTATAGATTTTGGTGACCCGTGGTGGCTATTTTGTTTTGGTGACATCTGTCAAATCTTTTGTTTATTATTTAGTTGTTTATCATCATGGCAAGTTACACGATTGAACAGCACGTTCAAATGATAAAACTTTATTATCAAAATGAGTGTTCGTTAACTCAAAAGTTGCGCGCATTGCGCCCATTTTACGGTAGACGTAGTAGACCCTCACTGTCGACTCTCCAACGTTTAGGGGAAAAATTTAGGACGACCCCGAGCAGAACCCGAGGCAATCTATTCCTCGCCGTACACAAGAACTCGGTCTTTCGCAGACTACAACTTGACAAATTTTGCTTCCTCACTTGGGCATACACCCGAACAAGATCCAACTAACCCGGGAGCTCAAAGTTAATAGCCATAGGCAACGCTGCGCCGCACAGTGGTTCAAAATTTTGTTGAAAAAAAAAAAAATTATAAACAAAGTTATTGACATTTTTCTAAAATTTGAGGGTTTTTGATTTTTGTATGGGAGAGCGGAAAAAAGTCTGTAAAATCTGAACTTCTAAACGAATTTTAATGAAATTTTAAACACATGTTAAGATTAGTCTTATACATGCTTGGTCAAAATTTGGTCAAGAAAAAATTATTAGAAAAAGAGTTATTGACATTTTTCTAAAATTTGAGGCTTTTGACTTTTTATTTTGAACAAAATATTATTACTAACTATGTATATTATAAAATTAAATAAAAAAATAGATAAATACATACAAAAAATAAATAAAAAACAATTATGAAGTAGTAATTTTTATGACGCTAAAATGAGATTTTTAGCGTCTGCGCTGATTGGAAGTATTTTCTTTTTTGCCTGTGGCCTTAAACCTGTTATTATTGGATCTGAGGATATGAGTATGTGATGCATCACATCTTCATTCGTCGCAATTCGGCTGCATTTTCTCGAATGAAACCTGCGGTAGGCTTTATAATCCTTATTTCGGCATTCTTGGGTTTCCTCGGAGAGCGATCCAACAGGAAATGCACAGCTTTTAATAACTTTAAAAATAACACCTTTTTTATTTCTACCTGCCCTACTTTTAGCAAAAAACTAAAAAAATAAAGGATTATCCCTAATCCTATTCTTTATTTTTTTTAAGCTCTATCATATAATTTAAAATATCATAAAACTATATTGCTTTTCGTGTGTTCTTTCCAAGAAAATTGAGTTCAAAGTTGAAAAAAATTTCCGGGCAGAAATAAATGGTTTCGCAAAAATCGAAATTCTCAGACCTGTGTCAATGTATTAATTTTGTTTTATTTTTAAAATAAAGTTTGACATTTTTTCTTAAAATAATGGGCTTAACCAGTTCATTCTGACATTAATAACGAAGAAATCAAACTTTTTGGTAAACACCACCGTCAAAACGCAGTTTTTTGAAATCCGATTCAGTGAAACATTTTTGATCATAACTTCCACATCTGCACGTATCTGCAGCTGATTTTTTCTGTGCTTTTACATAAATGCATGGAGCATATGCTGGCATACTTACTTTCTTGGAGTCTTTTGGAGCTTTTTTTTTGAAATCAAAAAGTTTAAAAAAAACACATTTTTTCCTAGTACTTAAGCTTCAGACTACTTATAGAAGGTATCTTTTATAAATAATCATTTTTTTTTTATTTTAGATAATCAAAAATAGACCAATTAAATTATTAAAGAAGCTAGAGAATTTATTTAAAGGAACTTCGCAAAAAAAACATCTCAACATTTGTTGAAAATACGGTTCGCGATTTGAGTAAAATTATTTTTCAACTTTGAGGGCTTGTAAATCAGAACATACAACATATATGTTGAAAAATACTTTTAAATCATACGCTCGGGTTATATAAGAGTACTTAAACATAAAATTTAAAAGGATAAATATAACTTCTTAAAAAGACTTTATTCCGCTCTCGCACCACTGTGCGCCGGCCGCTTGTTCGCTGGCTGTGTTCTAATCGTTTGGTAGAGAACCTAAATTTTGGCCGGGAAAATCATCTTTAGTAACGGGCTCATTTTTGGACGAACGGCAAAGTTGCAGTATATCGGAAGACACCAACCCACACGAGGTTCACCAGGTGATAATGCGTCCTCAAAAAGATACCGTTTGGTGTGGATATTGGGCCGGCGGCAGCGTAATTGGTCCGTACTTTTTTGAAAACGACGTTAATGAGGCGGCCACCGTCAACAGCGAGCACTAAATAACGATGATAAATAATTTCTTATGGCCCAAGTGGTGCTGGATAAGCCATACATTGAGGAAGCCGGACGACAACATAGCAAAGCAGTGCTTTCAATAGAATCCTCAAGGTAGAAGGCGGACTGGAAGGCCAAGAGAAACATGGAGATTATCCGTCATGAAGGAATCTCGGTCCCAAAACTTGGAGACGTGGTCCCACCAAGGGTAACGTGCTAGAAATAAAGAGAGATGGAAGGAATTGGTTGCCGTCCTATGCTCCAGGAGGAGTTAAAGTGCTGCTACTAGGAGCCGGAAACGAAGAAGAAGAAGAAACTGAACCATATGGACATAGACGACATGCGTGGTTCCAGGAGAATGGCGCTACGTGTCACACATCAAACGCCACGACTCCTACACTCAATATCTATGCGCCCTTATCTGCTAATTCGCTTGCAAATAACTTCAAACTTCTTCCCAAAACCCAAAACCCATTGTTTCTTAATGACATTTTAGACTTTTATAGTCACAAAGGATCACTTTTTGTTTCTAACAATCGAGTAATAAGCGCTTTCCTTTCTCAACTTATGAGTAATAAACTCAAGTCTCAAGTCCACTTAATTCTTAAGTTAAGTAGTCGTTATGATATTTTCTGTCTGTCGAAGAAACTGTTCATGTATGAGCTAAGGAATGTTGACTGATCGTACAAACTGCTTTTTCATAAGCAATGATTTGCGAAGTTCTTTCTGCTAACCGAGCTGAAATCTGCCTTCTTTTGAAGAGTGGTTAATTCTTACTTCGTAACGTCTGACAGAAAGAGTATGATCTTCAGTAACGACGATGATGTTTTGTATGTTTTCACAAAGTGCAAACCTTTGTCTTCTAGATACAGTTTTAATCTTATTTATTACTTATTACTTATGAGATGGCTTATGGGTCTTCATTTGACTCTATCTGAAGTTTTGAAAAACCTTTATATTCTTAAAAATTTGTTTTAAAGTTTTTTTTTTTGGTGCTAATTTCGAATCCAAAATCTGCTTTAAGATATATGTGCTCCAACTCAGAAATACCCGTTTTTAATATTATTTTTAGAATTTTTTCAATATGTTCCAAAAACCCGATTTTTTTAAATTAAGACTAGGAACTCGTAGAAAAAATAAATACTGTTTTGCGTTTAAATACTTCAGAGCTCTTTTGAGTTTAATGTATGGAAAGTAAAGATCTACAATTAATTAAGAGTTTTTGAAAAATAAGCAAAATACTGATAGTTTTTAAATTTTCTACTTCATGAATTTAAATAGCCTCAAAAAGTCTAACATAAGGTTTTTTCCAATTA